>NC_056519.1:22602873-22668098 GCF_014905685.2 Nematolebias whitei | reverse complement strand
GATTGTAGGGGGGGGGGCGGGGGAGGGGTCCTCTGGTTCTTGAAAGGCTAAAATGAGACTTTTAGGTGGATACTGACCCAAAAAACGTGATCTGGTTGAATTATTACAGGAAATGTAAATCTGAGTGGCAGCAGCGGTCCCGTCATTCAAAACGTGTTTTGAGAGTCGCTCCTGCTCTTCTGCAGCTACGTGCTGAGAGGAAGAGCCGCCACTGTGCATTTTCTTAAGCATAACACACTTAATGCTGAGCTTGTTGACTTTGGAGCTGAGAAAACCAAGTTTGAAGCTCCTGTTTTTTCTGTTTGAGACGAGAACAAAAGAGTATATCAAACTTCAAAGAATCAGACCCTACAGTTCAAGTTCTCCAAGCAAGATGTCTGACTCCCGCCGTGCTCATGGACACGAGCAACTTTTCTCTGTGATGAAAATAATAAAACACACAAGAGTTTCACTCTAATGTCCTCCACTCACTTCTCACAACTATGCTCACATTTATTTATTTTTTCACTTGTTTGTTTTACGCGTCAGTAAAAAAAAGATAAAATCAGATTGCTAAACAAGATGTACTGAGAAAACTTTACTTCAATAATATAAAAACATTCTCTCTAAGATTTATTCATGTTTTTTCAGCACCCAATTCGTTTTTTTCTTTTCAACAATTTATAAATCTGAACATTCCTGCTCTGACTTTTGTGCAATTTTTACTTTTTAAAAATATTTAGCTTTCTCTGCCTTTTTTTTTTCTCACTGAAATGAACAGAGCTCCACATCCTTCAAGCTGTTTAAACCTTTAGCTGCTGTTCAGTTCAGCTTTTTCCTGCTATTTTCAGCTACTTTTCATTAAAAACTCTGCTAATTTTAGCCTGTTAATTAAGCTTGACTGTTTCTTACACACACAGGAACATGTTTAATATACAATGTTCAAACTAAATGTGCTGCAGGTGCAACTAAATCTCCAGGGTTCACTCAAAGAACTAAGACAGAGACGTCAGCCCATCCTGTTAGCTGTTAACAATCGTACTTTTGCCAGTTTCAGTTAAATGGCGAACACAAACTGGACAGTCTGGTCACAATACTCACTTTCTTGAGCTCGGACCAGCAGCACCAGGAGCAGCGGCAGACACCAAACCCAGCGAGACATTGCTTTAATCCGCTTCACTCGACAACCAGGCTTCTGTTTGCCATCAGAAATCATTTGAAACACCGCAGCCACCTGTGTTTTAGTCCCATCGACAGGAAAGACGACATGCTGGACCGACTGCGAGTGAAAAAGACGCTTCGCTCTGCTCCAACAACTGCGGAGGGTTGCCAGATAAGCGATGACGAACTCTCGCAAATCACGTGAAAAGTACCGTATTTTAAATAAAACTATAGTATGTACGTATGTATGTGTGTTATTTTTCCTATGCGGGGAAATTCCAAAACAACTGTGTATGTAATGAAATTAGTTATCTTACATAGCATAGAGCCTAAAAACTCTTGTTTAAATGCAATAATTATATATCTGGCAACGCTGTTGCGGCTTAGCAACGGCGCTTTTCTGAAAATTTCGCAAAGTCTCGCGATATCTCAACCTCCCGCTTCCCTCGAAGAATGGACAAAAAACATAGAAATAAAAAAAACTAAGCGGTATTTTTTTTTTCTGTGTCTGTCTATTGATATTTTCATAGTATCGTGACGTTGGTTAACCAGAACAGCTGTTCTTTTTTACATGTCCAAACTTAACAGAAAATTAAAAACAAAGTGAGCTCGCACAAACAGGCTGGAGTTGTAAATATTTACGTGTAAAAATCATTATAATATTATGCGGAAAGAGTATTATCTGACTCTTTAAGCAATAATTCAGATTATTTCATAAGTGGGATTCTGTTGAAAAAGAAAAAAATGCAAACAGTTAACATCTTACCTGTTGCAGATAACTCTTTGACTCACCTCAATTTGGAGAAATAAAGTCTATTTCTGACCAGATGGAGGAGCTAATGGCTAGTCCGAGTGGGACCAGTTCAATACAGTTTATTTATATAGTGCCAAGTCACAACAGAAGTCATCTCAGGACACTGACCAGAACCAGGACAAATATAAATGGGCACAGTCATAAAACCCCATGAAAAGTTTCACAACAGTTCGTGCAAATGCTGTTTTTATACCTTTATATAATTATTCGTTGTTTTTAATGTTTTTGTTATATAATATTTTATGGTCATTTACAAGCAATAGCAGCAGCTAGCTGTATTTGCTGGCTCTTAAATTACGTCAGCTCTTTTTTTTTTAAACTGAAGGTTTCTAAGAAACAGCGTTTTATCTGCTGTCAAACACAAGAAGATTCTCTTTTGTTCTTGGTTGTAGCTGCACCTGACACAGGTTGGCTTGAGTGTGGTCTGGGTACAATGAAATATGAAGCATCTGAAGTGAAACCTGCTCCTATTTGTCAAAAAGTCTGGTCTCAATTAAAGATCATGAGTCCTGTAACGAGAAAATGGCCCAAAACAAACGCTAAAAACAAAATGTGCTCTTTAGAAGTTCTTCTATGAGATGTGATCTATGAAAGGAGTTGAAACATGGAGTAGGACTGACCCTTAAAATGTGAGACAGCTGAAGTTAACCAGTAAACAGAAATATCTGCTCCAGTTGTAGAAATCTGACAGAAACTGACAATCACTCATCTGCAGCGACTGCAGGTTGAACAAGACAATGTGAAGTTAAAGGAAACATCCTTTGTCCCAAATCCACTTTAAGCATCATTATTATTTTATAAATTGATTTAAACTATTTTCACATTATTCAACAACCATAAGAGAGGCGCAAAGAGAAGTTATGGAGACGCCGCTAATGTCGAACCGGCTCACACAATCTGCCTGCTGTTATTACATCCATGTCTGTGATTAGCAGTAGGGACAGTTATATCTACTTGCTTTATAAATCTGCTGATACCTTCGTCCAATCAGGTGCAGTTCTTTAGTAACTCCAAAAGGAGGTGTTTTACGTGGTTGCGGAGGACTTTAACTATGTGAAACTGACGGACACTCTGCCCAGTTTTTACCAGCATGCCACCTTTCCTACATGGGGAGACAACACTAGTCTGGACTGTGTGTACACTAACATCTGCGGTGCATACAGAGCTCTTCCTCGCCCCCATCTTGGCGTCTCCGACAACATCTCAATCCTGCTGGTGCCACCATATCATCTGCTGATGAGACTGATAAGGCCAACAAAGAAGACAGTCACTGTGTGGCCCAGGGATGTAGCCTCTGTGCGCCACGACTGTTTTCAGTGCACAGATTGTTAGGTCTTCAGAGAGGCGGCTACATATGAGGGAGAGGTGGACCTGGAGGAATACACCTCCTCAGTTCTTGGCTTCATCTCCAAGTGTGCTGATGACGTCATCGACACCAGGACAGAAACCTGTTATCCGAATCAGAAACTGTGGCTGAACGCTGAAGTGAGGGCTCTGCTGAAAGTTAGGGACGCTGCATTCAGGACAGGTGAGGCATCAGCAAGAGGCAAGGAAAAGACTGACTGCAGGCATTGCAAGGGCCAAAGCCACATACGTCCAGAAAATTCAGGGTCACTTCATCACCAACAACCCCTGGCGCATGTGGAAGGGCATCAAGTACATTACGAACTACTACATCAGGGATGCATAATCAATGTTCCCTCTAAGCGGCGCGCCTGCGCAATCGCAAACTGCTCGCACGTTCTCCGCGCACAAAATAAAATTCAACATAAACTGTAAATTAATTAGACCAATAAAGTTTTTGTCTGTACCATTTTGCAAAGTAACCCAGTGAGGGACAGGTGTCCAGCCCATGAGACTAACCTGTAAAGGTTGAATGAAAAATATGATATAATACGGTTCACTTCAGCTATGCAGTCAATCATAGCATTTACAGTGCGTGCGTTACGCAAATTACGGCCCATAAGTGTCGGGACGCCGTGCAGGCAGTGTTGCCAGATTGGGCGGTTTTCATTCTATTTTGCTGGGAACTCTGGAAAGGTATTTGTTGGATTGTTGCGTTTTGCCACATATTGTTAAATTACCTTGGCTTGTACTGATGTGCGTTCATGTTCAGACAGTAAATATACTGTAACGATATATTGATTGGGCAGATTTTTGTGTGATGTGGCGGTTTTTAAGATTTTTGGGCTGGAAAACCTCGACTCTATCTGGCAACACTGCGTTGCAACAGCGAGGAGGAGAAAAGAGGCAAATTCTAAACTCTCATCATGGTGAAACGAACAGGCAGGATTCAAGGTTCTTTATTTGTCATACACAGCACATGTGGTACATGTGGTGGAACAGAATTGTGTACACAGTGTCCCAGTTACTGTACATCCAACAAAAGTATTAAAATGTAAAGAAAAATGGTAGTAAGAACTAAGATATGAACTAAGAAAAAAATAAAAATACACAAAGCACTAGTAGATTAAAAACATTACGCCGAACAGCAGCACGAACATGAGTCTGTGTGAGCAGTTGAACATGCATGAACACAGAAACATGAAACAGATCAGCAGCAACATGAAACAGATCAGCAGCAACATGATGTGATTTTTCACAGTGATTATTCTAGTTAGAGATTCATGAGTCTAACAGCCTCAGGGTAGAAGCTGTTCCTCAGCAATCCACTCACAAAGCTAAAATAAAAAAGAAATGCGGTTCTTTTAAGATGTCACAGAGTATCTGCAAATGGAAGAACAAGCGCCGGTGACACTGGGTGAGATTGCTTCTTTTTCCAGTGAGAAGCTTTGCAAAATATGCAACGAAGCTAAATGTGCTAGCGAGTTTTCAGAGGGAAAAATGTGGACTGACTGGAACTTGGACTATCTCAAGCGTCACATTCAGCAGAAAAACCATTTGAAAGTTGTTGGAATTATACGAAGACTCAAGATGGGACAGGGAATTGGTACATTATTGTGAGAGCGTGCAAGAGACCGAGACAAAAGGAAAGAGCTGTCGCACAAAACAAAATCTGACCCCGAGCAAGTTAAAGTTGTTATTGATAATATTCTACTTGCCATCAAAATGAAAGCATCAATGCTGTCAGTTCAACAAATCCACGATCACGTGGCAACGTATGTGAGTATCCCAGAAAGCTGGCAAAGCAAAAGCTATGCCTTTGAATTTGTGAACTCTGTCAGTGAGACAGTGCAGTGTTAAAAATGCACCCTGGCATGCCCTGATAATAGATGAGAGCACAGACATAACAGTACACAAAATGTTAGTCATATATATTAAATACAGGGAGGAACATGATGTCAACTATAAAACTGTGTTTGGTGGCGCCATCCAGCTGACAGCATGCACTGCTCAGGACATTGTGCAGTCAATAACTCAGTTTTACTCCAAACATGGACTGGACATGCAGAAAATAGTGATGCTGACCTCCGATGGTTCCTCAGTAATGCTGGGAAAACTCAACTGAGTTGTGGCTTTGTTAATGCGCCAAATACCACACCTAACGGAACGACTCTGTGTGGCCCATAGAGGACTTGGGCATTGATGATGCCTGGAAAGATGTGCCTTTGATGCGAGATGTGGAAACTCTTCTTAGTACTGTGTATTCCATTATCTCTCTATCCTCTGTGTAAGGGCAAAACGGAGGACCTAGCAAAGACTCTTGATGACGACACGTGTCATTCAGGCCTCTGAACAAAGTGCGATGGCTGTCGCGGCACCGAGCTGTGAATGCTGGTCTGAAGAACTACACTGTGCTTGAAGAATTCTGCAAAAGAGCTTTCACTGATAACAGAGATCCAGTGGTAAAGTACTGCTACGAAAAGCTGAGTGATTCAAAGTTCGAAGTTATTGTCAGCGCTGTGGGAGATGTTTTGGGCGAGCTAGCACAACTCTGCCTCTCTTTACAAAGACGCAGCCTGACAGTGATGGAAGGGCACCGCTTTGCTTGAGCAAGATTGAGAAGTTGTGTTCCCACTACTTTAAGGAGAAGGATGTGCAGTGGAGTGAGCGTGTCAAAGAAATAGGGATCTCATCAGCTGATGGCAGGAATACTGGTGAGATTACTGGTTTTATTAGCAAGCTCCACGATCACAAGGATGCTCGTTTTCCAGAGGATGAACTAAAGGAGTGGTCTGCGTTCGACATTGAAGCACTGAGCTCAGACATGTTTTAACTACGGATCAGCAGACATTGCCACACTGGCAAAGAAGTACGAGACCATTCTCCACCACCCACAGTCTATGGAGGCCATTAACTGAGTTCAAGTTCATAATGAAGCAAAAACTCAAACAGGGGTCAATCAGCACCTTCTCAGATATGGTGGCTGCAGCACTTATGTGAGGCGCTAAAGGAGATCTCACAGCCTGTGGATATTTGTGCTACATTTCAAGCTCCCAGTGCAGATTGTGAAAGAGGGTTTAGTTTAATGAATCGTATCAAAACAGCCTCCAGAAATCGTCTTGAAGTGGCACATATGGATCAGCTGATGTGCATAAAGTCAAAGCGAGAAGCAGACAGAGCTGGACCTGGACAAAGTGTACAACCACTGGAGAAGTGAGGACAGACGTGAAAAATAAAGTAATTTAAGTCAGATAAGTTCATATTCTAGTGACATTTATTGTTTTTTTTAATGGATATTAATCCTTAAACACTGTTACTACTAGATAATGTATGGGCAGTAGAAATGCTAATAAAAAACCGTGTAATTAGATTTTTTACTGACAAAGAGTTACAGGAATTTACACTGTATCACAATCTACTGCACACGTCATTGTGCAAAATGTGAATGTTTTAATGTGAACAAAATGTTATGTCTGAAAGGTGTATACAGTATGTCTCATTTATTCCAGAGCAGGACTCTCATATATAACATACTACACGCCTCACGAACAACAAGATTTGTGGCACCACCAGATGCAGGAAGAGGTCCACCTGCATCATGAAGGACCCCACTCACCCAGCACACACACTTTCCCCCCACTCCCCTTAGGCAGAAGGTTGAGGAGCAGTAGTAGAACCAGTACAGAGGAACAGCTTCTACCCTGAGGCTGTTAGACTCATGAATCTTTAACCAGAATAACCGCTGTAATGCCACTTGATATGTGCTGCTGATTATCCATGTTGCTGATCTCATGCTGCTGATTTGTTTCATGCTGCTGTGTTCATTCGTCCTCATCTGCTCACACAGACTCATGTTCGTTCTGCTGTTGTTCGGCGTGTTGTTTTAGCACTATTAATGTTTAGTGTATTCTTAGTTCATATCTTAGCTCTTATGACGGTTTTTCTTTAGTTCATACTTTTGTTGGATGTAACTGGGACCGTGTGCATAATATCGCTCCAACACGTGTGACGTTAATGACAGTAAAGGAACTTGATTTTTGTCTTTTTCATTTGAAGTGGGCTAAATCACTTATATTAAAAGTAAGCTAATGGCAATTGCTGCTGTAATTTGATTCTTTTAATAAACCATGTAACTTGATGTGATCCCAGGTTTTGAACAGGTGTGATACTTTTCATTCATTCATTCAACCTTTATTTATACGGGTTAATCCCATTGAGCCTCGAGGACTCATTTACAAGAGAGACCTGATTTTAACAGAGTGATGACAACAGTGGACAACAACGACAAGAATACTGGGTGTGGCTGCAGCGTGCACGTCTGATGTTGATCACAGTGGTCCTCAGTGCGCTTAGGGAGCTTGTGTGTTTGCTCAACATGAAAAATTAGAGGGAACATTGCACACGGCAGATTATCTCTAGTTTTACCTGGACCCAGAGAGGAGACGAACAGTAAGCGTCTGTTCGTCACGTGGTCCTCCCTGGATGTTTTAGATAGGACTCTGCTTGGCCAGGCTCCATCTTACTTGGGTTCACTCTCACAAAGATCTAACAGTTGCTCAGCCCCATTAATCAGTGTTTTAAATAATCTTATTTTTTATTAGTTTTAACCTTTTACGATTGTTTAAATTGTTCAAATGTTTCGTCATTTTATTAAGTTTGTGACTTTGTAATTCTTTTATGACATGTGCCGTTTACTTTTGCCCAGGGGTCCTCCGCTTAGATGAGATCTTAATCTTGATCTGGTTTGAATCTGGTTAAACATCTGCTCCAAAGTGAGTGTTCTACAACAGGTAAGATATTTATTCAGAATCTACCCAATAAACCTCACTTCTAACTCGTCGTTTTGACTAAAACTCTCGTCAAATCTTAACTTTTTAGATCCTTATGCTTGAAACCATCGAAATGTGTAGAAAAATCCACAAAAACAATTTAAGCAATGTGACGAGGCCTGTCGCGATAAACAATAAATCAATTAATCGCATGACGAGTGAAAATTATCAACCTCATTTTCATTTACCGGCTTTATCGTTTCTTCTTCTCTCTCTACTGAAGACACTGGATGACAAAAAACTCAACTCCGGTGCTCTTCACCGACACCTCCCCTTCTCTTTAAAATCTGTTTTAACCGTCTAAAATCATGTTTTTTAATTGTTAAAAGCAGCCAAGCTGAGAAGCTAAGCTAACTGGCCGACCTCAGGGAAAAAACTAAAATTCACAGTTGAAACCCGTGCATTCATGTAAAAAGTTGTTTTTATTCTGCAAAAAGAAGAGAACTTGTTTACTGATTTGTTTATTAAAAGGTCTGTTTGTAAAAATGCTATGCTCAAATCACCGAGCATCCGCCATGACACGTCACCTCAAGGGCCCTTCCTCCCAGAGACAAGTGCTCAACTATCCATCCTTTGGTTCAGTCTTATACTGCCATCAGGTGGTCAAAAAAGGTACTACAACCAAACAAATCAACATTTCTTCTAAAATTTTACAATTATTGTCAAATTTCAAACAACATTATCATTTATCGCAATAATTTCTGACGCAATTTATCGCCCAGCAAAATTTGTTATAGTGACAGGTCTAAATGTGACAAAAACATTTTATCGTTTCACTTCCTAAACATAAGGCTATATCTCTTTCCTGTCATTTTATATTTATGTCAGTTTGAACTTTTAAACAGTTTTAAATTAGGGAGCAAATTTTCATATAATTGTAAAACGTGTGTCTGTAAAATAACGTTCACAAATTAATAAAAAAATCCAGAGATAAGTTGTGGGTTTTATACATAAAAGCACATTTTCTCATAAAATTTTGTTTATTTACATTATTCTAATATCTACTGTTGATAATTTCTAATTGCCATAAATATTTAATGTGTTCACTGATGTTTTTCAAAACAACAAAGCTGGTGTTTGAAGCCCACGCTGTTAGATCTGCTCTCGAATCCTTTTTAAAACTCTTCTCAACACCAGTGGTGAAGGTGAGAAGTTGAAGAAAGCCCACTGAACCAGAACCAGAACATTTGAATGAGTCTTCCCACACAGTTTGATGGTTGCAGATTTATTTGGTTTGCGCTCGTTCTCCCTTTAAAACCAGGCTGGTATCGCGGGCGTAAACAAGCGAACGTTTCGGAAACGGGAGAAGCGCGGCGCCCGCGTGTGAACGAGCAGGCGGCTCTGAGGCGACGTGCTTTAGGAGGCTTCGCCTAAAGAGTCTGTGGGGGGAAAGGTGAGTTGGGCGTGTGGCAGCAGACGGTACACTCTGTACACTGGAGGCGGCGTTCTAACTCTTCCGTAAGCTAACGTCGGCGCTGGTTAGCAGTGGCGACAGCGACGTGCTCTCAGACAGCTCTTCTCTCTTCAGAATGAGGAACGCCTCGCGGCTGATTCCCAGCAGCTCTCTGAGTCCGCGGTTCTCCAGCTGGAACACACAAACAGCACAGACTTACTACGACAACACAACACTCCTTCAAAATATACTACCACTAAATACTTTCAGTTGTTGTTACTTTTTATTAAGGGGACAGCTACAACATATGAAGACTCAAACTGATGAATATTTGGTGACTAGAGCTTCATGAAGGGGGAGGCGCATAATCTGACTGAGCCCACCTGCGATCATAGTTTCCACTCTGTCATCCTTTCAAAATAAAATGCAATGGCAGAAACATGCTTGGGACACACGGAGTTGTTTTTCTTTTCTAGTCTTTTGTAATTAAAGTCCGTCTGGTGGTTGCATGTGTTCAACAATGACAAACTGGGCTTGCTCCACGTGCAGCCCAGTGACATCACCACCTTCGCAGTGCCCCCCCCCCCCCCATTTATTGCAGTCTCTGACTCATGGTGTCAGCTTACAGACAATAACAGAGATTTTAACATAAATGCCAAACCAAACCAGAACAGGAAAATACCATGAAAAACACATTTTCACAGTCAGAAACATCAGTGTTTCTCCTGCCGCTATCCAAGAAGGGCACCTCGTCCTGTCAACAGAACCGAGTGCCCCACCTACCAAATCCCCCACTCCCCACTCTGCTCTGCCACTTCTGAATGGGGAGTGGGGACTTTAGCAGCTCAGCTCAGACTCCAAACCGCACACAATACTAATGTAGCGCTGTGCTATACCCCCTCCCCACAACAGCTACAACTGCCGGCACCAACATGGAGCTAAACTAGCGCCCAATACAAACATAGTGCTCCTCCCACCCCCCACTCCCTGTCATAAACAGAAACATTGCACACATAATTCCTACTATCAAGGAAGCTCACACGCTGCCCGTGGCAGATTCTCCTGACTGGGCTCCATGCATGTAACTTCTGTACAGCCGTGTAACCCGTCCTGAAAGTCTGCCCTTGCAAGTAAAAGCGGTAAAAAAAACACTGCTGTCGAGTGTGGCTTCTTTGAATAAGTAAAATGAATAGAAGATATTTTTATCCAATACTTACCCAGCAGTTTAACAGTTTAAACCAGGCAATAAACATGTATTTAAATGTGCATTTTGACAAACAGCTCTTTAGAAACATCTGGAACGGTTAATTTTTGCTTTTACCTCCAACTGTTTAATCCTCTCCTCGTCTTCACATATCCGCTCTTCGTCCACCTCGATTGCTTTCCTCATCACCGAGGTCATCTCATTTATCTTGTCTAAGTGTACTTGCATTTCCTACAAAGATTTCAATTGATCAAAAAATAAAAATGTGGAGCAATTTTTCCAAGCAACGATTGTCTTGTCATCATTACAGATTCAAAAGCTGGATAGAAACTCAGTGACTGACCGTGGTGTGCTGCTCCTTCAGCTGCGTAACGATGGTAGGGTCCTCCCTCTTGCTCGCCATTAGCAGCCGAAACACCTGCTCCCTGTATTTGGTCATGATGAGCTCAATCGCAGACTGGTGTTCCTCCAACGACGCTCGTAGCTCTGCAGGAGGAGTGAAGACACATTTGGTCTGTTCGCTATAGAAGTACATCTGTCATCGTCACGTTTCCTTAACGTACCGAGCAAACAATTATTTTTATCAAGCGTGATACAAACCCAAATCAGTTGTGCAAATGTCAAAGTGCAATGATTTTCAAACCTCATAAAGACAGATTTTATTCACAAAAATAAACATATTAAATAATAATAATAAAAACAATAATTTAAGACTTTATCTGAAGAGCAGACTGCTTTGACTTTAACTCCATCACAGAACTCTCATCTTGAGCATGAAGGCGACACTGGAAAGGAATAACTCCCTCATGAGGAAGAAACCTTTAGCAGAACCAGGCTCAGGACAAGCGGCCATATGCTTCCTGAACAAAGACACCCATACAAACTGGCAAGCTGCTCTATCTAAATAACTGCAGCGCATTAATGGGGGCTGAACCCTGGATCTGAACCCTGGATCTGGAGGAGGCATCCAGAGGTCTGGGTCACAACACCAGTTCGCGTTGAAAGTGCCCTAAGACAACTTTGTTGTGAATTGGTGCTATATAAATAAATTGTATTGAATTGAAAGTACTCTCCTTTTGTTTAATTTTGTTTAACTGACTAAATAAAATCACTAGTTTTATTCAAAACCTCATTCCACCTGGTTTTAATGTTACCTCCCCTTTTCCTGGCTGAGCCGGGTCATAACAGCATCGCTCTGAAGTAAAGATGGACAGAGGTTCATAAGTTCTCAAAAAGACTGAATTGAAAAACAGTGAAACAATTCAAGAATATTCATCAACAGAAATTTGGGAATACTTTGAATATTCCATTACTTAATGTTCCTAAAATCATCAATAGATTTCAAAAATCCGCAGAAACCAGACTGAATGTCAGTATTGGACGGTCGCGATCTTTGGACCCTCAGAGGTCTCTGCGTTAACAACAGGTCTGGTTCTGTTCTGGACATCGCTCGTGGGCTCAGGAACACTTCCACAGATCACTGTCTGTAAACACAGTTCACTGTGCCGTTGACAAGTACTGGTTAAAAACAGGCCATGTGTGAACGCCATCCTAGAACACTGTTGGCTTCTTTGGGTCAAAGGTCATTGGCAGGAGAACAAATCAAAATGTGAAATTATTTATGAAAATCACTTATGCCACATCCCCGGTACTAATGGGACCATCCAGTGTTATCATCTCAGTTTAAAAGCCTGCCTCTCTGATGGTCATCAGTGCAGAAAAGGGTAAACAGGTTTTAGGCTTCTATCCAGTAAAAGGAGACAGGACTGCAGAACAGCTAGGATCCTTCATCAATAATTATTCCTCCTAAAACTCCACCAGCTGATCTCTTCAGTCTCCACATGTTTACAGACTCATGTTAAAAGAAGAGGGGATGCTTCGTGGTGGAAAATATGGATGTGTGCTGCTGGCAGAAAATTAAAAATGACCTTATTTTGTCCCACAATGGGACGGTTTTGTAGTTTCAACATTTAACATGTTTACTATGTCTATTGTGAATAAAATAAAGGTTTATAACATTTGCAAATCATTTTTAATTACATATTACATCACATTCTAACTTTTTCAAGAGTTGGGGTCGTACAAAAAGAGAATACATGCGACTCTACTGGGTTGATGCTTAGCTCAAAAGTTACGAGCGTAAACCCCAACAGTTATCGTCTACCTTTATTTTCCTGTTGGAGTTCTCTGATCTGACGGTTTTCCTGCTGGATCCCCAGAACCAGACTGGAGCGAGGCCGATGTCGCGCAACTTGATTCAGCGCATCAATCTCTTCTTGGTACTGCCAACAGAAATTAATGAACAATTAGAAAAACGTCCGTCTTTTAATATAATTTTCTATTTAGTGTTCTCTTCTCAAGTGGAAAAGTCTCACATAACTGTCAGGTAAAACATCGCCTCCTGGTGGTAACAGCCTACCTGCTTCATGGCCTCCACTCGTTTGTTGAGGGATGTTGTCTGTTCAATCAGCATCTCTGCGGCGTTGTCATGGTTACGGAGCCTTTCTACCAACGATTTGGCATCTGCCAGAACCTTCTCTAAAGTACAGTTCATACCTGAGGAAATACTGGTCCCAGATAGGACAAACAATGAAGAAGAAATCCACTTTGGTATAAAAACATAGCCAGTTATTTACATAAAACCACTTCATATTCAGTGTTAGTGAATAAATAAATTATTGTGCATTTACAATGCATTTAAAAACAATAACTAACTCTTGGGTAAAAGATGGGGAATGTGGTAAAAAAAAAATCTGCCATTTTAAAAGTACATTTTATCCAGGGTTTTGCTTAAAGAATAAAATAAATAAGTACATTAAATTTGTCTTTGATGACGAATCTCCCTTATTTCTTATTCATAAGGTGAATTGATCATCAAGCAGGTGACGGGACTCTTTTTTTGACATGATTTGTTTAAGGTATTTGAACGCACCACAACTAGCAACTAATTATAACAGACTAAGGAAGACCTTAAAGATAGAAAATGATTGTCTTACTGTTTTTAATGTAAAAGTTTTACTATGAACACTTGTTTCCTTAAGTAAAAAGAAACAAACCAAACTTCCTCACATGATGAAGAGTAAAATACGTGACTTTTCAAGTTAGGGTTTACAATTATATAGTTAGCTTGTTGCTAACCTAGATAAGATATCCTTCCTTATCTTTGTATGTTCAGTCACAGCTGCCCTGTGTGCTAATTCAACAGCATCATCACGTTGTGATACATTGTATTAATGATAAATCATAATTATAGTGTTATTGGGTTTCAAAAACAGCTTGTCATTCAAACATCATTAAATTAGCACCACAAGTCTTACTAAAATATTAAATGACTTATACTACCTAGTCACGCATAATTACTAACTTACAGCCCAACAGGCTCCTGTAATTGACCGAACTGGGTTCAAAAAAACAAGTTCTCCTGATAAATGACTGTAAAATTAGACGGTCGTACCTGAAAAGCTCAAAGTGCCTGAGTTTACTTCCTGTTGATGTTTAGTGGCTAACGTTAGCTACAGGCTAACATTACTTCCCAAGAAAAGGCTCAGCTGCAGTTCCGTTCCTTCTCAAAGCGCTAGGTAATACCATTAGATATAAAAAGTAATAAAAACAATAAATTAAAAACCCTCTACGTTAGATGAAGCAAGCCGTGAGACTGGCTTCAAGCAGCCGCTACCGCTAACTCTGAGCTTCCGAGACTTACTTCCACGAGACTTTGAACTCTCGCGATAACACCGCTGGGCATCATCTCAGGAAAACATGGCGGACAGGCTAACGCAACTTCAGGATGCTGTCAATTCTGTAAGCTAAATATTTTACACCGCCAATAATATAATATTATGTAATGAATTTAATATTTAACTACAATTTAACAATAATTAAGCAACAACAGTTGTTCCGTAAGATTAATAAGCTATGAGTTTAAACGAAACATTACCGTACAACTCTTGAGGCGTCAGGGACGGTATGGTGACTCTGGTTTGACAGACTTGTTGTTAAAACTCTGTGTCAGACTGCTGTGTTCGTCTGTTGTCTTTGCTTCATGAGTTAAATGTTTGTCGCCAGCTTGCTGATCAGTTCTGTAACGCCATCGGTGTTCTGCAACAATGTGCGCCCCCTGCATCCTTCAGTAACATCCAGACAGCCATCAACAAAGACCAACCAGCAAATCCCACTGAAGGTTTGAGCCTTTTCATTATTGTCATCAGACAAACTCTCTGAAACACATTTAAAACAGCTAGAACTGAGCAAAGATTGAAACCCAAAAAAGCCTTAAAATAAGAACATTAGAGTCAGTTCAACACTAAAAACATATTCAGGAACATAAACTATAAAACCAAGTAAAAATACTAAATTGTGTAATACATGTAGATTGTGTAATATGCCAAAGCATCAATTGCAATTAAAAAATATGGAAAATATACATTGCCTAAAGTATTTGCTCACTCATCCAAATGATCAGAATCAGGTGTTCCAAACTCTTCCATGGCCACAGGTGTATAAGATGAAGCTCCTAGGCGTGCAGACTGTTTTTACAAACATTTGTGAAAGAATGGGTCGCTCTCGGGAGCTCAGTGAAGTCCAGCGTGGAACTGATAGGATGCCACCTGTGCAACAAATCCAGTCGTGAAATTTCCTCGCTCCTAAATATTCCACAGTCATCTGTCAGCTGTGTTATAAGAAAGTGGAAGTGTTTGGGCACGACAGCAACTCAGTCACAAAGTGGTGGGACACGTAAACTGACGGAGCGCGGTCAGCGGATGATGAAGAGCGTAGTGCGAAGAGGTCGCTAACTTTCTGCAGAGTCAATCACTACAGACCTCCAAACTTCATGTGGCCTTCAGATTATCTCAGGAACAGTGAGCAGAGAGCTTCATGGAATGGGTTTCCATGGTCGAGCAGCTGCATCCAAGCCATGCATCACCAAGTGCAAAGTGTGGGATGCAGTGGTGTAAAGCACGACGCCACTGAACTCTAGAGCAGTGGAGGCACGTTCTCTGGAGTGATGAATCACGCTTCTTCATCTGGCAATCTGATGGACACGTGTAGGTTTGGCTGGTTGCCAGGAGAACGGTACTTGTCTGACTGCATTGTGCCGAGTGTAAAGTTTGGTGGAGGGGGGTTAAGGTGTGGGGTTGTTTTTCAGGAGCTGGGCTTGGCCCCTTAGTTCCAGTGAAAGGAGCTCTGACTGCTTCAGCATATGAAGACATTTTGTACAATTCCATGCTCCCAACTTTGTGGGAACAGTTTGGAGCTGGCCCCTTCCTCTTCCAACATGACTGCACCAGTGCACAAAGCAAGGTCCATAAAGACATGGATGGCAGAGTCTGGTGTGGATGAACTTGACTGGCCTGCACAGAGTCCTGACCTCAACCTGATAGAACACCTTTGGGATAAATTAGAGCGGCGACTGAGAGCCAGGGCTTCTCGTCCAACATCAGTATGAGACCTCACAAATGTGCTTCTGGAAGAATCGTCAAAAATCCACATAAACCCACTCCTAAACCTTGTGGACAGAATGAGTTGAAGAGTTGAAGCTGTTCTAGCTGCAAAGGGTGATCCAACGTCACATTGAACCCTATGGATGAGGAATGGGATGTCACTTAGGGCGGCTGTGGCTGAGTGGTTACAGCAGTCGTCCTCCAATGCAAGAGTTGGGGGTTCAAATCCACCTGCAGTCACATGTCAAAGTGTCCCTGGGCAAGACATTAAACCCCTCACTGCCTTCGATGTGTGTCCCATCGGTGTATGAATGTGATAAAGCTCTGATTAGTCTATTTAGAATGATTTGTTCAATTAGCTTTGTAGAGATCTAGTAGAGTGCTGTATGAATGGGTAAATGAGGACACGGGTTGTAGTGTAAAGCGCTTTGAGTTTCTCAATAAGATAAAAGGTGTTATATAAGTACAGTCCATTTACTATTTACTTAAACTCATATGTGAGTCAAGGCAGGTGAGTGAATACTTTTGGCAGTATAGTGTATGTTTTGTTTAAGATGCCTTTTACAGAGCAGAAACACAGTCTCTGTTATGAACTAAACTAGAATGTGGGACTTCCAAAAGGACCTGTTCTGAAGAAGTAAAGGGCCCTGCGTACTCCATCTGAAGCAGCTAAATCTGTTCTCATTGACGTAGTTGCGTGACTATAATTGTGCCATTTTGTTCTCAGAGCAGCTTCACCTGCCCCTTCTCGACACAAGACCCGGGCCGAACTTTTCCTGATCCAAGTATTCTGTGATTGTTCATATATTTGTGAGCATGTTTGTCAATGAGGAAGGGCGCTCGGACATTCAGCTGTACGACTCTTCAAACACTAAATTAGTCAAATGGCCAAGAACTCCTGGATGGAGATCGTGCAGACATAATTTATGGAGGAATCTGCTGGAAAGTGTGGTGCTTTCTTCTTGATAGGACAGAGGACTGTGGCAGGAAGAAACCAGTGTGGTGACGTATTCTGCAGCAGCGGGAGGGGTTTCCCAGGAGCTCTGTGTCTCGTGAACTATGAAAAGTGTGTGAAAACAAACGTCCTGCATCCACGTGACCACGGGAGTGGGTCTGGGTTTGGGAATGGGGAGTGTGGTAGGTGAAAAAGAGCGTCCAGGCAGGATGGAGTGGATGGAGAAAAGTTTCAGGAGTGATTTGTGACTAAAGGGTGTCAGCAAATGTCGAAGGAAAAGTTTACGAGACAGTGATGAGACCAGCTATGTTGTATGGTCTGGAGACAGAGACATGGACAGAAGGACAGGGGACAGAACTGGAAGTGGCAGAAATGAAGATGTTGAGGTTCTCCTTAGGAAAGACAAGGATGGATAAGATCTAAAAACAGACTCAAACTAGAGTTTGTCTAAACAAAAGTGACTCCCAAAAGCTTCTACGGTAATCTAAGTCTTGGCACATCTCAGGATGAGGCGCAGTGTGCATCCTTTAAAGTTCAAAGAAAGAAAAGGAAAGATGGAAAAGGGACTGGTCCTTTTTATCGAGGGGGGGGAAAAAAATCATTAATGATCTAATTTAAGAGCCCAGAAATGGAACATGTTTCACTTTACAGAAACCTCAGCAGAAAATGTTTTGATGGGAGAGTCAGTTGAAAAGCGTTTTCTAAGAACGGTGATGAGGACAAAAGACTAAGATCTGATCAAGTAGACAGCAACTGGACAAATAATCAGTTATGTCAATTATTTGCAGCCTATAAGACTTGTGCATATACGTACAATTTTACTGTCATGTCAGTATCTAAATAATCCTCCCCCCCTTCTCCAGAATATGCGCAGCTGTTTGCAGCTCTAATAGCCAGAACAGCCAAAGATGTGGACGTCCTGATCGACTCTCTGCCCAGCGAGGAGTCCACAGCAGCGCTGCAGGTCAGCTCATTCACACACACTCTGTGGGCGGGACTTCAAAGTGCACGGACATGATTGGTTTCACTAAAACGCCCATAAAGCTGTGAGTTTTAGTGGGCTGTAGATTTATTTATTTTTCACTTTTGGCACCTCGTTTCTGTATTTTTATTGCACGCTTTGGTATAGCTGAACCGAACCCATGAGAATCGTGCTGCTGTTGTTCGGTGTATTGTTTTGCACTATTAGTGACTAACGTATACCGTAGATCTTTTAGCGTACCATTGGGCGTTCGGTTAGCGTATATCTTAGTTTATAGCTTAGATCCTTATTTACGTTTTTTACACTTAATATTTTGCTATTTTTGGGTGTAACTGGGACCCTGAGTAAACAATTTCATCACATGTACCACATGTGATGCGAATGATGATAAAGAACCTTGATTTGACTTGAAATTATCAGAAAGAAGCTGAAAGGAGCAGTAAAGGGTTGTAAACAGCACAAAGAGTTTGAAGGATGTTGAGCTCCATTCAGTTTAAGTGAGAAAAACATGGCTGACAAAGATAAATATTTCAAAAAGTACAAGTTGCTCAAAAACCAAAAGTCCGAGCAGGTCCTGAAGGAGCCGAACGTTTTGATACATGAAGTGTTGGGCGCTGAAAACTGGATGTCAGCAGAGTGATTGGTTCAGGAACATTCACATTAATGCTCCTTTAATGGATGTTTTCCTGCATGGGTCAGTGACTCTCAGTCTCTGTGACTCCTCAGACGGCCAGCCTCCGGCAGCTGGAGGAGGAGAACCACGAAGCGGCCGCTCGTCTGGAGGAGGTGGTTTACCGTGGCGATATGCTGCTTGAGAAGATCCAGAACGCCCTGGCCGACATTGCCCAATCTCAGCTCCGCACGCGCAACGGAGCGCCCAGCCAGCCATCCCTGGCCGAGTCCTGACCCCCCCCCCCCCACACACACACACACACACACACACACACTCCCAACCATCACGGACAATTTTCAGTCATTTCTCACACTGTTGGTCTGTTTCCACCAAATCCTGCACCCAGAACCGTCACGTGCTCCAAATGTGTTGGGGAGGAAAAACAAAACACTAGATTCTGAATTGCATTTGTTTTCTTTAAGTTCTTACAAAAAAAAAACAACCTTTATTTTACAGGACTAGATTTTTACTTTATTTTCTGTTTTTGTTTTTTTTTCTTAATAAAAATTAAATGAAGCTCCTTATTTTTGTCAAAAACCCAGCTGTAGAGGAACGAACATTGTACATGCCTGACTGTTTTGATGTGCTTACAGCATGTTGTTCAATTTGTATTCATGTTCATTTTTATTTAGTTTTTCCATCCAGTTGGCTTGAAAAGCTCACACGACTCCACTTACCCAAAGTCATTTTTAAATAAACGGACCATGTGGCTCTCCGTGGGTTTCTGTCACGTGATTTTTATGGTAACATTTAATTTGCGGTTTTGAACGAAGTTTTCATACAGACACACTTAAAAAATGTGATGATGTGTAAAATGCAAATAAAAACAGATTGCAATTATGTGCAGATCTCAAACAGTACGTTGACTTTTTTTATATGCAGTAAATTAAATAAAATGAGCTTCATCGTAGAATGGCAGAAAAAAATTCATTGGATTTTGTGAAAGGGCAAAGTGGAAGATCCTCAAACACATAGAAGGTGGCGCTGTGGTCAGATGAGACTTACTGATCAACGACACATCTCCCACATCTTGAAGCTGAGAACATGTTCCTCACTGCAAAGCACGGTGGTGGAAGGATTATGCTGTAGGGAGGAGTGCAATGGATGATCACCTACTTTGCAGTTTATTTCTTAAAAAAAAAAAAAACAGCCTCCGCAATGTTCAGCTTTATTCATCTATTCAATCTTTCAACCTTTATTTATACAGATTAGTCCCATTGAGTCATGAGGACTCATTTACAAGAGACATGTTTTAAACAAAGGATGGATGGAGGATGGAATGTCACAAAATGAAATAAATACATAATACATAACAAATGTATCGTTTAATTACTAACTACATCATTAAACATACAATTAAATTATTAAATACACCATTAAATAATGAAATGTACCTTTTAATTTATTTCATGATTTATTTAATTATTTAATTTTGTCACGTTCCCACCCCCCAGTGTCTCCATGAAATGATGTTAACTGTCAGTCTCACTCGTCAAACTCAGTGGGCGGAAGAGATCATGAACCGACCCTGACGCCTGATTAGCTGCTTCTCACAGCAAGCGAAGACAAATCGACCACAGATTGATCCACAGGCTAGAAAATATGTTCCAAAACATTCGGAAGCGATAATTGTGCTTACGTGTATTTGGATTAAACCTTTTTTCACTGCGGTAAAGTGAGTCTCCACTAGAAAACGTGAGCCCTCACTGGTGTGATTGTGCACGTTTACACTATGTTTTAGGGTAGTAACTAGGGATGGGGCTGATCTGGTTTCGGTATCATATTCCAATACCAGCATTATTTCCGTATCGGAATTTCCTGATCCAACCTGCAGAGATTTCCGATCCACGATGCATGTCTGTGTCTGCTGAAACGTCTCTGCATTCCCTGCCGGCTGCTCTGCAAGTTGGCTTCAAACTGTGGAATGGATTTACTGGATGGAGGCGTGTTTCATGAAGCCCAGAGTAATAAGACGGGCCACACATTCAGGAAATCCATTTCATAGTTTGCAGCAACCTTTGGCCATTACTGATGCACTGGCTGAGGCCAAGAAGGGGTCTCTGCCAAAAAGGGGTCTCTGCAGGCAAATTCGGAAGGCGTATCTGGGCGCTCATATCTGATTGGACGATAGGAAAATGGGCGTTTCTGGCCGGCCAGATCTGATTGGACGATAGAAAAATGGGCGTGTCTGGACGGCCACATCTGATTGGACGATAGAAAAAAAAAGGCTGAACGATAGAAAAAAAAAGGCTGAACGATAAAATGCCGTAACCACAGACACATGATGTCTAAAAACAAGGCGTTATTGGCAGATTGTGTTAACCACAGGCATATTATGTCTATGGTGTTAACCGGTTCGACATTAGCGGCGTCTCGGTTCGACATCGCTCCAGTATACTGCCGCAACGTCTCCATAACTTCTTTTTTCGACTCTCTTAACACAGAACTTCCGGTTACATTTCAAAATAAGAGCAACATAACTGGGTAGTGGGGAGAGCTAAATGTTAGGTTTTTTTTTAATACCTAGCCATAACATTAAAAAAACAAATTCCATTTTGGTTGTTGAAAAATGTGAACAAAGTTACAATCGATTCATAAAGAAAGAAAAATATAAATGATACTTAAACTGGCCTTGGGACAAAGGAGGTTTCCTTTAACTTCACATTTTCTTGTTCAACCTGCAGTCACTGCAGATGAGTGATTCTCAGGTTCTGTCAGATTTCTGCAACTGGAGCAGGTATTTCTGTTTACTGGTTAACTTCCTCAGCTGTCTCACATTTTAAAGGTCAAACCTACTCCATGTTTCAGTAGAAAACCAGCACATTTAGGAGTCAGTACATAACCAGACTTTTGGCCCTCACACCTGTACCCAGTTGCTCATGCTGCATGATGAGATCAGATTTATCCATATTTTAGAAATTACATTTAACTTAGTCGACAAAACAATACAAATGAAGACTGTCTGTCTTAAAAAAACCTCTTGGTTTTGCAGTAAGCAGCCTGATTTCAAACTGACATCTTGGCCAAAGGTAAAATAAAAATCTTTGTGTTCTCAGAAAAGTTGTTTCAGGACCTCCAATAAACTTATGTACACATCAAAGCACACAAGACAGATTCAGGAATTCTCTTTGTTTTCCAGATTTCACATTTGTTATTACCTTAAAACATACTCAGACAACATTTGATGCATCATTGAATTTTTTTTATTGTTTATTGGGACATCCATTTTTAGAAGTCATCGTAGCATCTGTTGGAAACACAAACCATAGCACAGTTAAGGTGTTGCTAGTTGTTACTTATTGCAATGTGTGGGCATCACAGTACAAGAGCTAGACTACTAACCTGCATCCATGGCACAAAGTGGCTGCAGTACCCAGGAGGAATGGCTTCACTGTGGAAGGCCCTCAGCTCGCCTCTTTTGCCGCTGCCCCAGAAACCTGCAGCACAGTCTTTAAATTCTTCTCCACAGCTGAAGCATACAGAAATGACATAAGGCTTTCTGTGCTCAGCCTGAAACTCTTCAGAATATTTCCTCCACTTCACAACACCTGAAATTGTAATAAAAATATGATTAGATCACTAAGCACAACATTTTTACAAAATAGCAGTTCTACACGGCCTGGGCTGTTTTCCTTCCCCAATCTATTCAAAATGAATACCAAAAGGTAATTTTGATATTTTTTTCACAAGAAAAAAAAAAGTTGATTTCCTAAAGTTTAACTATAAATGAAGGAATTTGTGCATTCAGGTAATTGAAAATTAAGTAATTTCTCTAACATCCAACCCATTTTAGCCACTGAGCCATACCAAACACTCATAATCTATTCTTGAATGAATTATTGACTATTATTGACAAATTACAGACTTATTATTGAATAAGTTATTACTCATTATTGAATCATTGACAAATTACACTCATGTTCGTGTTAACTCATGTTGCAACAAGGTCAGCAACTTTTGACTATTACTATGAACTATGTTAAACTTTGGAGGTGATTTATTTTGAAAGTCAACATCAGATGTTGGTCAACATTGTTGAGCAACATCTTGGGGTCTTCTAGAGTCAACCTGAAGTGAGAGTGGTCCCTGACATGGCAGAAAGACATAGATATAATTAACAGCTTTTATTTGTTTGTTTTTCAGCTAATAACAACTTTTATTTATTTGTTTTTCATATTTTTCAGTTATACACAGCTTTTAAATATTTATTTTTCAAGTATTAAGAACATTTATTTCAGCTTTTATTTTGAAAAGCAACACCCAGTTGTTGTAAACGTGCACAGTGAGGGCTGCTGTGGAGGCTCACTTTACCTCAGTGCTTTACAACAACAACGAGAGAACGGTCGAAACTATCGTGACCTACAATAAACGTACTTCAATAAAATGCATAAGTGAAAACATAACATACTTTATAAGTACAATAAATCATATTTCTTTGTCAAACATCGCAAAGAAACGTTACCTCATCAATAATCCTCGTGACTTTGAGGGTTACCCACAGCCAATCAGTGTTCGCCGCCGACAAACGCCTATTAAATACTGTTAGCCAATCAGTGTTCGCCGTCCATAAACGCCTATTTGCCAGAAACGCCCACTTTTGGTCTGCAGAGACCCCCTTCTCGCTGAGGCTGTGGATAATCAGCTTAGTTCCAAGCTCAGGTGAGGATTAGGCCAAGTTTAGGCCGGTGATAGCCGTCACTGAGACCATGCATAAATAAAAACTAACAAAAATAAATAAATATGACTTGAATGTCCATGGCTCTGCACTGTTTTTTTTTTGACACCATAAGTCCTCATTTAACTGGTACACATTTTGAATATACTGTCACATGAAAATTATGCTGCAGTAAACAGCATATAATTGTAAACATCATTTCACAAGGCCATTTCACATAATTTCACGTAAACATAATTTCATGTAAAAATTTCATCATTTCACATCTTTTTTTTTTATATTTAGGGCAACGATCCGCCTACCCCCTTTACAATCATCCATCCATCCATCCATCCATCCATCCATCCATCCATCCATCCATCCATCCATCCATCCATCCATTTTCTTCCGCTTACCCGGGGTTGGGTCGCGGGGGTAGCAGCCTAAGTAGGGAGGCCCAGACTTCCCTCTCCCCAGCCACTTGGGCCAGCTCTTCCGGGGGAATCCCAAGGCTATCCCAGGCCAGCCGAGAAACATAGTCCCTCCAGCATGTCCTGGGTCTTCCTCTGGGCCTCCTCCCGGTGGGACGTGTCCGGAACACCTCACCAGGGAGGCGTCCAGGAGGCATCCTAAACAGATGCCCAAGCCACCTCATCTGGCTCCTCTCGACATGGAGAAGCAGCGGCTCTACTCTGAGTCTCTCCCGAATGATCGAGCTTCTCACCTTATCTCTAAGGGAGAGCCCAGACACCCTGCAGAGAAAACTCATTTCGGCCACTTGTATCCGAGATCTCGTTCTTTCAGTCACAACCCAAAGCTCGTGACCATAGATGAGGGTAGGAACGTAGATCGATCGTAAATTGAGAGCTTCGCCTTTTGACTCAGCTCTCTCTTCACCACGACAGACCTGTACAGCGCCTGCTTCACTGCAGATGCTGCACCTATCCGCCTATCGATCTCACGCTCCATTTTTCCCTCATTCGTGAACAAGACCCCAAGATACTTGAACTCCTCCACTTGGGGTAGGACCTCCTCCCTGACCCAGAGAGGGCACTCTACCCTTTTCCGGCTCAAGACCATGGCCTCAGATTTGGAGGAACTGATCTTCATCCTGGCCGCATCGCATTCTGTTGCGAACCGCTCCAGCGAAAGCAGTAGATCATGATCTGATGAAGCCAATAAGACCACATCATCTGCAAAAAGCAGAGACGCAATCCTAAGGCCACCAAAACTGATCCCCTCAACACCTTGGCTACGCCTAGAAATTCTGTCCATAAAAGTTATGAACAGAATCTGTGACAAAGGGCAACCTTGGCGGAGTCCAACTCTCACCGGGAACAAGCACGACTTACTGCCGGCGATGCGGACCAGGCTCTGACACTGGTCATACAGGGACCTAACAGCCTGTATCAAAGGGCCCGGTACCCCATACTCCCAGAGTACCCCCCCACAGGGTTCCCCGAGGGACGCGGTCAAACGCCTTCTCCAAGTCCACAAAGCACATGTAGACCGGTTGGGCAAACCGGTCCCACGCACCCTCCAGGACCCTGCTGAGAGTGTAGAGCTGGTCCAGTGTTTCATGGCCAGGATGAAAACCGCACTGCTCCTCCTGAATCCGAGGTTCGACTATCCGACGGACCCTCCTCTCCAGAACCCCCGAATAGACCTTACCAGGGAGGCTTAAGAGCGTGATTCCCCTGTAGTTGGAACACACTCTATGGTCCCTCTTTTGGAATAGGGGGACCACCACCCTGGTCTGCCAATCCAGGGGAACTTCTCCCGATGTCCACGCAATATTGCAGAGTCGCATAAGCCAACAACACAACCCTACAACACCCAGAGCCTTAAGGAACTCCGGGTGAATCTCATCCACCCCTGGGTCCCTGCCACCGAGGAGCTTTTTAACCACCTCGGTGACCTCAGCACCAGAGATTGGAGGGCCCGACCCATAGTCCCCAGGCTCCGCTTCCTCAGTGGAAGACGTGCCGGTGGGATTGAGGAGGTCTTCAAAGTATTCTGCCCACCGACCCACAACATCCCGAGTTGAGGTCAGCAGCACACCACTCCCACTATAAACAGTGTTGGTGGCGTACCGCTTTCCCCCACTGAGATGCCGGATGGTGGACCAGAATCGCCTTGAAGCCGTGCGGAAGTCATTCTCCATGGCCTCTCTGAACTCCTCCCATGCCAGAGTTTTTGCCTCAGCGACCACCCGAGCCGCATGTCGCTTGGACTGCTTTTACCCATCCGCTTCTTCCGGGTTCCCACAGGCCAAAAAGGCCCGATAGGACTCCTTCTTCAGCCTGACAGCATCCCTCACCGACGGTGTCCACCATCGGGTTCGAGGGTTGCCACCGTGACAAGCACGACAACCTTGTGGCCGCAACTCCGGTAAACCGCCTCGACAATAGAGGCACAAAACATGGTCCACTCAGACTCAATGTCCCCCACCTCCCCCGGAACATGTTTGAAGTTCTCCCGGAGGTGGGTGTTAAAACTCCGTCTCACAGTAGACTCTGCCAGACGTTCCCAGCAAGCCCTCACAATACGTTTGGGTCTGCCAGATCTGACCGGCATCCTCCCCCACTATCGGAGCCAATTCACCACCAGGTAGTGATCAGTGGACAGCTCCGCTCCTCTCTTCACCTGAGTGTCCAAGACATGTGACCACAGATCAGATGAGACGATGACAAAGTCGATCATCGAACTGTGGCCTGGGGTGTCCTGGTGCCAAGAGCACATATGGACACCCTTATGCTTGAACAAGGTGTTCGTTATTGACAATCCATGACGAGCACAGAAGTCCAACAACAGAACACCACTCGGGTTCAGATCAGGGGGGCCATTCCTCCCAACCACACCCCTCCAGGTCTTACTGTCATTGCCCACATGAGCATGGAAGTCCCCCAGCAGAGCAAGGGAGTCCCCAGGAGGTGCACTTTCCAGTACCCCCTCCAAGGACTCAAAAAAGGGTGGATAATCTGAACTGCCGTTTGGTGCATAAGCACAAACGACAGTCAGAACCCCTCCCCCCACACGTAGGCAGAGGGAGGCCACCCTCTCATTCACCGGGGTGAACCCCAACACACAGGCACCAAGTTGGAGGGCAATAAGTATGCCCACTCCTGCTTGGCACCTCTCACCAGGGGCAACTCCAGAGTGGAAGAGTGTCCAGCCCCTCTCAAGGAAACTGGTTCCAGAGCCATGCGTAGAGGTGAGTCCAACTATTTCTAGTCGGAACCTCTCAGCCTCACACACCAGCTCAGGCTCCTTCCCCACCAGTGAGGTGACATTCCACGTCCCAACAGCCAGCTCCTGTAGCTGAGGATCAGACTGCCAGGGTCCCCGCCCTCAGCCACCACCCATCCCACATTGCACCCAACCCCTTTGGCCCCTCCCACAGGTGGTGAGCCCATGGGAAGGGGGACCCACGTCTCCTCTTCGGGCTGTGCCCGGCCAAGCTCCATGGGTAAAAGCCCGGCCACCAGGCGCTCGCCCGCGTGCCCCACCTCCAGGCCTGGCTCCAGAGTGGGGCCCCTTTACAATCATAAGTCGAGATTTGTTCTTGGCCTGAGCACTCATCCTTATCTTGTGGTCAGTATGGGGTTGTTATTTTTGGTTGGTGACTCACAGTCAGATGAAAACTGACTCTGTTTGCTGTTGAGCTGCACTTTCATGCCGGGCTCCTTGACCAGTTGTCGGTGTTAAAGGTGCTGGCTGATCTTTAGTGTTCCTCAAGTGTAACCAGTTGCGAGATAGGGTCTGTCCCTTACTGGTGCAGATTATGAAAGAACGATCCGTATCTGCAGGTTGGATGACGACAGTTGGTTTCCAGAGTCCAGTGTCCTGCTGAAAACGAATATGGTCGCCTTGCTGTAACTTTGTTAGTGGTGTGGTGCTGTAATTGTAGTATCGCCTCTGATGTTCTTGTTTTTCCATCCTTTTAGCCTGTACTGCTGCATGACTTACGGTGTGGGGTTTTAGTTGATCCCTGGTGACTGGAAGTATTGATCGCAGACGTTGGCTCATCAGTAGCTGAACTGGTGATTTGAAGTCATCAAATGGCGTGTTGCTGTGCTCTAAGAGAGACAGGTATGGATCCACTCTCTGGGCATGAGCTTTGTCCAGAACTGATTTTGCTGTTCTGACTGTTCTCTCAGCAAGACCATTGCTCTATGGATATAAGGGGCTTGATGTTGTGTGTACAAAGTCCCATGTGTCTGCAAAGCTTTTGAACTCTTGTGAGCTGTACTGTGGCCCATTGTCAGAAGTAAACTTTTTTGGTATCCCGTGACTGGCAAATATAGGTTTGTTTTGCGCTGACTGCTCTTGTAGTGGTGGAGGTTAATCCTTCCAGGTCAAAATAACGGCTGTAATAGTCCACAACTATGAGGTAGTCCTTTTCATACCAGGTGAACAGGTCTGAGGCTATGGCCTGTCATGGTCTCTCTGGGATTTGGTGTGAGATGAGGGGTTATTTTAAATTTGACGCATGTCTCTCCTGACATATGGAGCAGTTTTCCACTGTGGAGGTGATTTCTTTGCCCATCCCTGGCCAGAAGAGGGTGTCCCTTGCTCTCTGTTTACTCCTCTCAATCCCCATGTGTCCAGTGTGGATTTTTTCCAGCATGTTGCCTCTCAGGGTTGAAGGCATGATGATTTTGTCACGTTTAAAGAGGATGCCATCATAGTGTGAAATTTCATCTCTGAAATTCCAGAAGTCCAGTAGTGTTGTGGGACATTTTATTTCTGTCCTCAGGCCAGCCAGCATGTACAGTTTGCTTTAACTGGATAAGCAGTGGGTCATTTGCCATTGCAGCTCATATCTCTGAAAGCTTTTTGTCACTTACTGGTAGGAGTCGCTGTTTACATCAGAGATTCTCTGGTTTCTAGTCTTGAGTTTGCTAAAACAATTCCAAACCAATTTGATGCCTTAGCTGTAAACATCACTTTGAATGGAGGCCAGATCTTATCTGTAGTGGGTTGTTATCGTCCCCCCTCAGCAACACCTGAGGCTCTGTCCTCCTTGATGGAATTCCTTGGAAATTTAAAATTCAAAGAGATTTTTTTTTTGGCAGGAGATTTCAACATTGACTGGGATAAATCAGCCCCCCTCTGTGATAAATTCAAGGAATGTTGCCTGTCACTTAATCTAACCCAATTTATCAACTCTCCCACTAGACCAAAATAAAACTGTCCTGAAAAATTTTCCATCTTAGACTTGTTTCTAACTAATATGTCTCACATATTCCCTGGTACAGGTGTATTCTCTGACATTTTGAGTGATCATTGTGTGATATTGGCTCTCAGAGATATTAAACTTCTACCTTCTAAGCCCAGATTAATTCAAAAAAGGGATCTGAAACGTTTTTGTGAACAGTCATTCCTCTGGGATCTATCCCACTTTGACTGGCATCATATTATATTAACTGATGACGTGAACACCGCTTGGAACTATTTTCATAATGGTTTCATTTATTTTGTGAACAAACATGCTACTTTTCGTCAGTTCAGAATAAAGGGACGGGACAGCCCCTGGTTTACTCCAGAGCTAGCTGACCTCCTGCACAGGAGAGATCATCTTTGGGCTGCAGCGAGAAAATCTGGCTCAGACACTGACTGGTTGAGTTTTTGACAGATGAGGAATAAATGTACAAGTGCCATCAAAGCAGCAAAACGTAACTATTTCTTATCTCGGACCTCCAAAAATCTAAATGATCCTAACAGATTCTGGAAAACCATCAAATTTCTCTCAGACAACCCCCAATCATCTGACCTCCCATCACAACTTCTCGTTGTAAGGACACATCAAGGTTTTTCTACCATCAACTTTTATTCTTTTGATACTTTGAAAGTAAGACTGACTCTCATTCCCAAAGCTGGACAGTAAGAAACCATGTTACAAAAAAAAAAAAAAAAGAATTAAAAAAAAAAAATTCTGTTATTGTAATTAATTGCACACCTGTTATTATGATTTCAGCAAAGCTGAAAGGTCCTTTGTATGAGAACCTTTCCATCTGACCTTTGAAATATAACATCTGAGCGTTATGTGTATCTCTTCCTAAAATAGAACCACTCTATTGTTCCTCAAGGACTCTTTTGGTAGTAGTGAATGTATGAAACAACATCGCCATCCCATGGTAGAAGATTTTTTTTTTGTTGAACAATTTAATTTTCTGAATTCTCCTGAACACAATTGAATGCTTTGCTGTAAAACTGCTATGAAATAACTTGTTTCCCGCTTTCTCAGCTTGGTACTCAGTTTAATCATGCATAAGAGAAAGTATATGAAAAAAAAAAAAACTAGTAATCAGAAGTTTCAACTGTTGTTTGCACAAGTTCTAATGAAAATGTTTGTGGATGAGTCAAACTGCTTAGAAGTCTTCCAAAGTAATTATCGTGTTGTTATATTGAGTATTTACCAAAGCAGAGTAAATTAGCCATTTTGTTTTAATATTGTTATTAAAGTTCAAATGAAACAGTAATTTGAAACAAAGGCCCTCCCTTTCTGTTTTGATTGGGTCGACCACCAATATTGTTAACGCCCCTAAGTCAGAGAAAAGATATTCTGACGTTTAGTTTAGAGCAGTCTTGGGAGAAGCTTTTGGAAAAAAAAGGTCAAGCAATCAAAAATTTATTACAGAAGATAAGAAGTTCATGCAGAAAAGAGACAAGTGTTCCAGAAATTTGTCTTGTGTTTCAAGGAAGCACCAAAAGGTTCCTTGTCACCAGAAGGAGAAAACGCAGCCCTCCGAAAGCACCTCAACTGACCCCTCGGGAGCCAGTTAACTCGACTCCAGATTTCAGCTGATGTCCAGTGCGAGGGCTATCCACCTTCAACGCTTAACTCATCTCAAGAGAGTCCCTGGTAACCCTCGGGCGGTTGAACTAGAACGTCAAATTGGTAGGAAAAGCTGCTCATTCTCTCTGCTGGTGTTCAAGATAAGAAGTTGTCCATTCTAAGCTAAATTCATCATTATTAATTAGAATTAAGTTTTCCTAAATTGACAAATCACATCTAGCAAAAACAGTTCTTTTAGTTAACTTTATATATGATAATTTACTCTGCTTTTGTTTAGAAGATAATTCCATAAGCTCTTCTTGTGTTGTCAAGTTAAAGCCATTATTCATTCTTCAGCTGTACTCATTATTTTGATCGCTTATATTTACCAAAATCGATAATAAACTTCACAAGGTTGTACTTTGACTCTAAGCGTTTTTATTATATATGACATTTGAATTTAATACGAAAAGAACTCACTAGAACACGTAAACTTGAGTCTGATTTAAAATGTTTCTTGCTAAGAACCAGAAAGCAAGTGGTGCCCCTTTCAGAATAAAATTACTAATCAAAATTCAACGATCTGAGGTCCCCTTCCTCTACATCGTTAACTCTGTTCCTGTGCCAAATAAGTATGAGATCCTGAACTGTTTCAACAAACATTTTGTTGCTTCTAGTTCTTTATTTGACACAGTTACTAATGGAAAATCCGCCACTTCACTTAATAACCAAACTTCTACAAATCAAATCCCTCCTACAAGTCAATCCTCAGTTAATCACACCTTCTCTTTTTCTCCATTCTCAGTCAGTGAGGGAAATAAACTGTTAAAAGGTCTTGACCCTAAAAAATCTGCAGGTCCAGATGAACTTCCACCTTATTTCTTAAGGCTGGCTGCTCATATCATCACAGTCCCTGTGACCCACATCTTCAATCTCTCCATAAGACAAAACTCCATCCCAGACACTTGGAAAACAGCCTTTGTTCTTCCTTTGCTGAAGGGAGGAGACCCCACCTCACTGAACAACTATCGACCAATCTCTAAACTCTGTATTTTAGCCAAGGTTCTAGAAAAACTGATAAACTCTCAAATCAAAAATTACCTTGACTCATTTAACATCTTACCTCCACATCAATCTGGTTTCAGGAAACAACACAGCACAACCACTGCTTCACTGAAGGTTCTTAATGACGTTGTTGAAGCACTGGATGCTAAGGATTATTGTGCTGCACTTTTCTTAGACCTGTCTAAAGCTTTTGACACTGTGGATCATAACATCTTGTGTCATAAACTCTCAGAAATCGGTTTCTCAGATCACACCATTGGTTGGTTCTCTAACTATCTTTCAGACCGGAGGCAATGTGTTCAACATAATGGTACTTCCTCCAGTTATTTAACATTCAACAATGGTGTATCACAAGGCTCAGTCTTAGGACCCACCCTCTTTACAATCTACATACATAATGTAGGTAAAAACATCCCTGATGCATCCATACATTTCTATGCTGATGACATAGTTGTTTATTGTCAAGCTAAAACAGTTGAAAAGGCTTTCCAGCTTTTGAAATCTGCATTTGACATAATCAAGTCAGATTTGTTCTGCCTCAAACTTGTCCTAAATGCCGACAAAGCCAAAGGGATGCTTTTTTCAAATAGGAAGTCGGTCCCAGCAGTTCTTCCTCTGATTTCATCCTCAAATGACAAAGAAGAAATAATGAATGTAGTAAAAAATCTTACAGATAAGAGATCAAAAGACTGGGTGGACATGGATATGATGTTTGTAAAGGACATAATGAGTTATGTTATCGAGCCGTTTACATATATTTGTAATTTATCATTTTCAAAAGGAATATTTCCAGATAATATGAAAGTAGCTAAGGTAGTTCCTCTCTTTAAAAATGGTGATAAATGTGTGTTCAATAATTATAGACCGATATCCTTATTACCACAGTTCTCAAAAATTCTAGAAAAACTGTTTGTGACCAGATTAGATAAATTTATTACTAAACAAAATATTCTAAGTAGCAGTCATTATGGGTTTAGAGCAAAAAACTCTACATCAATGGCTCTCATGGAATTAATAGAACAAATAACTACTGCTGTCGATCAAAAACAGTATTGTGTTAGTATTTTTGTTGATTTAAAAAAAGCATTCGATACTATTGACCACACTATTCTCCTTGGAAAATTAAATAAATATGGTATAAGAGGACCAGCATTACACTGGGTATCTAGCTATTCAAAAGATAGGAAACAGTTTGTACAAATAAATGATGTAAGATCTGACCTGTGCAATATCACTTGTGGAGTTCCTCAAGGCTCTGTACTTGGACCAAAGTTATTTATTTTATATGTGAATGAGTGAATGTATCAGGACTCCTCAAATGTGTCTTTTTTGCAGATGACACCACATTTTTTTGTTTGGGTAAAGATGTGAAACGAATGTTGGAATTGATGAAGACAGAATTTGATAAAATACAAACTTGGTTTAAACTTAATAAATTATCATTAAATTTAGACAAAACTAAATACATGATATTTAGTAACAAAAAGAGAACTGTTGATGATCCATTTAAAATTGAGGGTGTTGAGATTTGTAAAGTTAATGAGATTAAATTTTTGGGTATAATCATTGATGAACAGCTAACATGGAAAAATCACATAAATTCTGTAAGAACAAAAATATCTAAATCTATTGCAGTACTATACAAAGTCAGGGAATTATTAAATGATAAAGCTCTGTACATGTTGTATAACACAATCATTGTTCCACATTTAATCTATTGCATTGATGTTTGGGGGAAAGCATGTAAAACATTTACAAAACCTATTTTTATTTTACAGAAAAGAGCTGTAAGAATTATCACCAGAAAGCATTACAGTCACCCATCAAGCACATTATTTTATCAACTAAAGTTACTGAAGTTCCATGATTTGGTAGATTATAGTATTTTATCAGTTATGTATAGGGCTCAAAATAACACATTACCGTTAAATATCCAAATAAATTTCATTAAAAAACAAAGCTGTTATAATCTTAAGGGGATAGAGATATTTGTCAAACCAAAATTCAGAACTAGTCTGAAGGGAAGGTCTAGCTCAATCCAAGGAGTTGGATTGTGGAATGTTCTAGAGAGTGATGTGAAAAATGTCAAGTCAATGTGTACATTTAAGAAAAAGATCAAAGCTGAATTGTTAAAAAATATATATGAAGTAGCTTAGTGTGTGTTTTGTATTAGAATTAGAAAAATTAGAAAGAGTTATTCATTTTGTTCAGTTACTTGAAAATTATTATGATTGAAATAATTGTTTGAAAAAAGGGGCAGATATAATAAGATTTTTTCTTCTTTCTGCTGCCTTTCATTTTAAATCTTTTGTATCTTTTTTATATTGTCATGGAATTGTTTTGTACTTTTTTAAAATGAATAAACTTTATACCATACCAAGTTGCTTCCTTTCAGCAGTTTAATGGAATGAGGAGAGCGCCCCCTACTGGTGGATGTGGCACTAACAGTCAATCCCAGAACAGGCTTTCTAGCTGATTACTGGTGTATGGATTACAATTTCCTTAAATAAATTAATACAAACATTAATGTAACATGAAAAATAGGTTGCAAACAATAAGTTGTACGCAATTTTAAATTGTTTATAGGCTTAAATGCAATATGAATTAATATTTATTCTAAACCATTTTTATGTTATGAAATCATACGAACAGTTCTTCAACCTGTCACACTTGCAACAATTTGCTCGTTTCATTGTCAGTGCCTGTTATAGACCCAGTCCTAATGACTTTGATGAAACTAAGACAGAACTTTGTCATTTAGCACGGCAGTTTAAAACATCACAAGGTCAAAAACAGAAAAGTGAGAAGATATTTATTATTGCACTTTAACACGTTTACACATCACATTCGTTGAACATTTACTGGAAACAACTGAGGTACAACTGAACAACCTAAAGTATAAACCAGTAAACTGCTGTCGTTTTTACAGCTGCAACATTTAATTTGTTATTACATGCTAAGCAACACTTAAACAAAAATGAAATTGGCAAATAATATTATTATTTGTGTATTTTACTGTATGTGTTAATATGTAGACTGGGAGGAGACCCCGGGGAAGACCCAAGACACGCTGGAGCGACTACGTCTCTCGGTTGGTCTGGGAACGCCTTGGGGTCCTCCCAGAAGAGCTGGAAGAGGTGTCTGTGGAAAGAGATGTCTGGACTAGAGGACATTTTTTCGGGAGTCCTGCGGGTCACGTGATTCCTGCGGGATTCAGGCGGGACCAGTGTCAACTTTATTATTACTCACGTGATTGCGATGGAGCAAAAGTTAATGGGAGCAGACGAGAGCGGGAACCAACATAAAAAACAAACAAACAAAAAACTTCGGACTGGCGCTCTGATAATGCTTCTGGCCGCCTTTTTCCATCCGCTGCTTTCAGGCAATTTTCTGTTTGAAACCAACATCCCTTTGGTTTTATCAGCATTTAGCACCAGTTTGAGATGGAAGAAATGGGACTGGATGATGTCGAATGCAGACTGTAAAAGCTGGAAAACCTTAGCAACTGTTCTAGCTCGACTGTAAACAGCTGTATCATCAGCGTAGAGCATCTGGAGTATATGTTCATCTAATAGCTGATCTGTTCAATTTTAGCTTGTAGGGGAGCCAAAGTTCTTGATTTGATGAGAAAAGTTTAGTAAATAATAAAATCCACTCCTTTTTTTTTTTAGTTTACTTTGAGTAAAATGACTCACTACTCTTGGGGATCTACAGGACTTTATTACTCTGCTTATGATCAGTTTAGTAATTTTCACCTTTTTTGTTTTTAAGTTGTCTCAACATTTTCTGATTTTGTCATATTTCCTTTAGAGAAATGAGGAAAACTTGCATCATTGAGATATGTGTATTTCAGGCCACTAAGTTCCTGTTTTTAGCACATGTCGTAACATTTTACAACAGTTGAGACGGTAAAACAGAAAAGTCAACGTGTTTATTCTGAAAGACGTGAAAAATACTTTTTAGTCGGTACAATTGAATTCCTGCGTCTTATGACGGCATTATCAACCACACGAAGAGGAAAAATCCTGCACATCGGAAGGATTTTTCCTCACGAACCGCGTCGTATTTCAGTTTTTAGTTGAGTCCAAATATGGATCAGGGCTTTGAGTCCATTTAAAAACTGATCCTGGTGCAGCGGGCCGCACGCCAGAGAGTTTACAGCCTAAATCTAAATATAGGGGCTGTGTCACAGCTCAGAGGGGCCCATTAGATGTGAGAAATATAAAAAACAGTCTTGTGTACCACACCCAGACGTGTAAGCAGAGTACACCCTCTGCATGTTGACATCATGGCTCCAACGGTAGAAAACACGTCCCAAAAAGGAGTTTATGGCAGTGAAACTTTCACCGTTCACTCTGAGCTGCTTTCTCCTGTGTTTAGATCAAATTGGTTTACCAGTGTTGTCGACTTTGTTATCCGTGCTTCCTAGAACTAAACCATCTTTATGCTCTGCGCACCTGTTCATTGTCCTGAAGACCTTTGGGATGCATCCACACCAGTAAATGTCTGGGATCCACTTAGAGCAAACAATCCAGTTTTCTTTAGGCTTTGCAAAAAAAATATGTTTGTAGAAAAACACAAGACAGCAATGTCTAATTGAACAACTGCTTCTTTAAATGAAAATCAGACATGCCAAGCCAATCTAGGAAGAGTGAAAATCTGAATTTTCTAGAGCTGACTTCCTCTGAATTGAAGAGTTCTTATGGTATGGTATAAAGTTTATTCATTTAAAAAAAGTACAAAACAATTCCATAACAATATAAAAAAAATACAGGAGATTTAAAATAAAAGGCAGCAGAAGGAAGAATAAATCTTATTATATCTGCCCCTTTTTTCAAACAATTATTTCAATCATAATAATTTTCAAGTAACAGAACAAAATGAATAACTCTTTCTAATTTTTCTAATTCTAATACAAAACACACACTAAGCTACTTCATATATATTTTTTAACAATTCAGTTTTGATCTTTTTCTTAAATGTACACATTGACTTGGCATTTTTCACATCACTCTCTAGAACATTCCACAATCCAACTCCTTGGATTGAGGTAGACCTTCCCTTCAGACTAGTTCTGAATTTTGGTTTGACAAATATCTCTATCCCCTTAAGATTGTAACAACTTTGTCTTTTAACAAAATTTATTTGGATATTTAATGGTAATGTGTTATTTTGAGCCCTATACATAACTGATAAAATACTATAATCTACCAAATCATGGAACTTTAATAACTTCAGTTGATGAAATAATGTGCTTGATGGTGACTGTAATGCTTTCTGGTGATAATTCTTACAGCTCTTTTCTGTAAAATAAAAATAGGTTTTGTAAATGTTTTACACGCTTTCCCCCAAACATCAGTGCAATAGATTAAATGTGGAACAATGATTGTGTTATACAACATGTACAGAGCTTTATCATTTAATAATTCCCTGACTTTGTACAGTACTGCAATAGATTTAGCTATTTTTATTCTTACAGAACAAAGAGTTCTTATCACACTTTATGGTGTTTTATCTAGTTTATTGTCACAGAAGGTCCATGGGGTCATAAATGTTTTATGTATATGTAGTAGTCACATTCCAACATGGATTCTGATTGACTCTTGTAAACAACAATAAAAACCATGTAATTAAGAAGGCTAACCACCAATTAAGCTCATTTTCTTTATTTATTCTACTACAGTGATGTCATATATTAAAATAAGCTACATTTTTTACCAACTACAGCCATCAAAGGGATGTAAAACCTAATTGTGCTGTAGAACATTGTAGTCACTAGTGATTGCTAGCTGACTGAATCCTCACCCTCGTGGAACAGTACCTCTGTTTCTATTGGCTGACGTGCCTGTCACGCTTATGTGTTCCCGCTTGTGATTGGACAGAACAACGCAAAGCTCAGTTTGCTTACTTGTGATTGGCTGTTGCTACCGTCACTCAGGGCGATGAGGCTGCGTAGCGAGGACGTCTGGTGGAGCCCGTCAGGAAGCGGAGGTTCTTATATTTCATCGTTTGTGAGGATAAAGAAAGGGTCAAACGTGGGGTGTAGCGGACGGGGGGTCACAGATGAAGGCAGGTGGATTATTTCCAGCTACTTTGCGGAGAAGTTGAGGGCGGAAGGCTTTTGTTATGATTTGGCGTTGAGGATGTTTACGGTTCAGCCTCAGCGGAGTCTCTGACGGACAGTCAGAATAAAACTGGTGCTTCAGCCCTCGGGGTGAAATAAAAACACTTTATTTTATTTTTTCTACTGGGCTGTGGGCTGGCGGCTCGCCAACAAGTGACCCTGGAGCAGGACACGGAGGTAGGTGTTTAAAAATCTGGACATGCTGTTGTTAAAACCACCTGCCAGACATAAAGGACATGGAGCTGGATGTGATTCTAACAGACAGCACCAGCTTTTCTAATAAGCACCATTCACGAATTCACCTTTATTTTTAATCTGTGACCAATGAACAGGATATTAAAGGGTCATTAATTATCATTATTATACATTTTAACTATTACATGCAGGTAAATTCCTCGTATTTAAATGAATGTTGTTACTCACAGGATATAAAGAGCAATAACTAAAAGTCAGTGTTCAGCTTTCCTGTCATTTTTAAACAAGTCCAAGTTCTAATGATAATGTTATTAATGGCAGATATTCTGTTTGTGTCCAGCGGAAACAATTTGAAGTGTAAAAGCTTTTTGAACGGCCTCGGTTTGGTTTTAAAGATACTTAACTTACTGGTTCAAAAAGAACAATAATGTTTTTTTTTAATGTGCGCTTGGATTAAAACATTCTAAGCAAAATTTGCGAGCCGCTGCCAGCTATCACATGTGTTTGTTTACCTACAGAAACAGCCAAAGTGAATAAAATAGGTAAACAATGGTGATGTTAATGATAGAGACATTTAAAACCAAGAATTTTGCCAATTTTGACGCTTAGATTGGTTGAGTAAAGTATGCGGATAAAAGTTTGTTTACATTGACTGCCTACCCGCATTTCAGAATTACATATCAATATATATGGAAAATTACTGGTGTAAGCTCTTTCAAGCTGCACCATTTGATTTAGGGTTAGGATAAAATGTATATATTTGGTTTTATATTTCTCAGTGAGTACCTTTAAGTCTGACAGCTTAAACCAAAGTTTTACGCTACCATCATTTCCATGGTTATTTGCATGTGTGTGTGCGTGCACATGTGTGTTCTCATGACTGAGTCCTTTCATCCACAATGGAAAGACTCGCACAGACCCGAAAAGGGTGGAGTGCGTCTGAGAGCGCAACGCCCTAACAGGAGAGTTTCACACCAAACGTACAGAAGTAGCTTGTAGCGAGGAAAACGTGACACCGCTGGGTCTCCTGCTGGAATTTACTCTCGTTTTTATAAAGAGCACACACAGACTTTGTTGACTAAATGCCTGCTTGGTAAGTTTCAGCGTGGTAGTGTGATTATTTTCATTTTCAGCTGCTTTTATATAACATGACAGCAAAAAAAACCTACTTTATTTGCATTGAAACAAATCCTTGGGGACTGCCTGATTATGTTCAATGACTGAGATGTTATTTTATTCTACATATTGTTGCTGTCTTGTAAAATTAGAGGTAACACTTTCTTTTGCAACCAGATGTTTAACCGAAGCCTTTTGTGGGTTTCAGTTTTGATGGACCGTTTCAGACTGTTTGCTGGAGTATCTAAATAGCTGTCACATCTATAAAGCCTTCCTTGTAAGTGCCTGAATGGTGCAGTCTTGTTTGTTTGGCTACAGGGTGGATCTGGTTAACTTTAAGCCAAATTAAATCCCACCGGGAACTGGTTCAGCTGTAAAGCAACTGTTAAAGTGATGATTTCCACCTTGTTGGGGCAGCAAGCATAAAGGTCTACTCCACAACTTTTATGAACTATGTGTCAGAGTAGATGCACGTTTGTTCAATTCCCCCATAGCTGCTTCTTTGTCCAAGTGGCATTGTCCAAAATTTGACTTGGATATTTCAAACTATCTCTGAAATAAATTTAAATGTATCTTAAATTAACAACTAGAACTACTTTTAAAGAGCTAAACTGGCAGCCCAAGCCAACAGAGAGAGTTTAGTACCGTACCATTCCATACCATACCATTCCATACCATACCATCCCATACCATTCCATTCCATACCATACCATACCATACCATACCATTCCATCCCATCCCATCCCATACCATACCATACCATACCATACCATACCATACCATACCATTCCATACCATCCCATACCATTCCATACCATTTCGTACCGTACCGTACCATTCCATACCATACCATACCATACCATTCCATACCATACCATCCCATTCCATACCATACCATACCATACCATACCATACCATACCATACCATACCATACCATACCATCCCATACCATACCATACCATACCATACCATACCATACCATACCATACCATACCATACCATTCCATCCCATACCATTCCATACCATTCCGTACCGTACCATACCATACCATACCATACCATACCATTCCATACCATCCCATACCATACCATTCCATCCCATACCATCCCATACCATCCCATACCATTCCATACCATTCCATACCATCCCATACCATACCATACCATACCATACCATACCATTCTACCATTCCATACCATACCATACCATACCATACCATACCATACCATACCATACCATACCATACCATACCATACCATACCACTTTATTTATAAAGTACTTAAAACAGGAACAAGGCCAACCAAAGTGCTGGACAGCAGACACAAAACAAGCAAAGGATACAGGATAAAGTATGTAGATCCAAGTAGGTAAAGATAAGAATTAAATGACTAACATCATAGAATACAGACAATATAAAATCAACTCACACAGTGTCAAAAGCCTGGGAATAAAATGAGTTTTCAAACGAGATTTAAAAGCAGTGAGAGAGGGAGCCTGCCTGACATGCAGTGGTAACTCATTCCACAGTTTTGAACCTGGACCAGAGAAGGCCCTGTCACCGCTGAGCTTAAGACGAGTGCCTGGAACCAATAAAAGCATCTGGTCTGCTGACCTCAGAGACTGCTGTGGGCCATATGGCTGCAGCAGATCAGTGAGATAAGATTTGGGAATAATTTGTGAATAAAAATATATGAACTTTGGAAAGTTTTGAAAGGCAAATTATGTAAATGTTAAACATTAGTTTAAAGGCACCACAAAGTCCTGACATTTTTGCTGTCTGAGTCCTTTAAAGGAATAAGTTGTATAATTTGAAGTGGTTTTCTGTGTAAAAACCATGAATAGTCATTATTCCACCTCTTTTTGCCCTTTCTTGTTCATCATTGATTAGTGACGTAAAAAATCTTTGGTTATTTAGGAGTGTTATAAGTGGCCATTGTAATCGGTTCTTCAGACACAACTACATGGGAGCAGGGTTTTTTCAATGCACAAAGTTATAAAAAATATATAATTTCTGTATGAACAAGGCCTTAATTGTGGACCCCCCTCCCAAAAAAAAGTTTTTTTTTTTAAATCTATAAAAGTGTTTTGAGAATGTTAGGCTTCGTCCACTCAGAAAGTCTTTCTGAAAAATGTTTTCTCAAAAAATATCTTTGTAAACATGGCGCAGTTTCTACAAATGTTTTCATCCACACGGAAACACAGAAAACGACCCAAATGCAGTTGTAATTATGCCAAGAAAGTATGTGGTACTGTAACGCTGCCACAAAAGCACAACAAAAACAGGAAACAAGACAAGGAGCAGGCACTCTAAACTGTTAAAACAACACAAAAGATAGGGGGATGAATACAGTAGTCCCTCGATTATTGTGGGGGTTACGTTCCAGACACCCCTACGATAGGTGAAAAACCGCCAAGTGGAAACGCTATATTTATTTTAGTATTTATATGTATTTTAAGGCTTTATAAACCCTTCCCACACTCTTTCAACGTTCTTAACAATGTTCTAAATTCTTAAACCTACTCAGTTTTAATAACATATGTATATGTACTGTACAGTACTGCAAAATTTTAAATGGGTACTCATCAGTGAAGATACTGTACTACTAGAACTTGAAGGATGAGTTCAGCTTCAGGATTATTTGTGACTTTCCTGCCAGTTCTGAGCTTAATAGAGATATTGTTACTTTTTGACTGCGTGGCAAAACTATATTTACCATAATATTGGTTTCTTCGCTAGTGTTTGCTCCCTCCATTGCTGTTCTTTGAATTTTGGCAGAAAGCAGCGACCGGGAGCACTGTTGGCTTCTGGTCCGTGTAGTTCTTTTGACTTGCGTTACAGTGTAAGCTTACTGAAAGAAAACTACAAAATGGTGGCACCTGTCCGAAGTATTTTCTTTCCGCTCCTGTTAACTTTTTATCTCGTACTGTCCCAATCACGTGAGTATATTAAAGTTGATAATCGTGTGTCGTGTACAGTCTTCTGTTGAAAACCCACGAAAGAGTGAGTCTGCACATGTTGAATCGCAAAGTATCAAGGGACTACTGTACAAGAACAAAAACCACATTTTTTTTTGTCACTGATGACAAAGTGAAACTTTTGCTTTGTGTTCCATTAAACTACTTAGAGCTGTAATGGTACAAATACATAAATATAATGGACGCAGGGTGTCCAACAAGCAATGCCTGGAGGGAAGGATTTTCTTGCAGATATTTGAATATTAGACAAAAAAATATTACACACTTATAAAAAATGGGTGTGTAGCAACTGGGTTAACCCGGGTTAACAGCGACTGCCACTGGTTCTTTTGACAGGGTGCCGGCCGACATGGTGATGCTGTTAGTCGAAGACCACGAGGAGGGAAACGTGTCAGGAGACAGGGAGAAGAGGAAAGTCAAGAATTTAGGACTGAGGGTGGCATCTCTAAATGGGGGGACAATGACAGGCAAAGGTAGAGAGCTTGCTGACATGATGCAGAGAAGGAAGGTATATGCTTTATGTGTCCAAGAGACCAAGTGGAAGGGCAGCAAGGCTTGCAGCATTGGAGCATGGTTTAAACTGTTTTACCATGGTGTGGATAGAAAGAGAAATGGGGGTATTGTTGGTCCTGAGGAAGGAGTTAGCAAATAATGTAGTAGAGGTGAAAAGAGTGTAGGGTTGTAATGATAATAAATTACCTTTGCTTAGTCACAAAATGCTGTTCCCGTGTGGACGGGGTCTTAGTTTGTAGTTGGTTTGGAGGGAGGAGTGGACATAAGCAAGTGCTTTCACTGCTCTACTGACATCCTTTATTTGAAAGGAGCCTGTGGTTTTCCATCACATGAATGTGTGTGTTTGATTCTATGCTTCTTTGATGTAATTGTCTATGTGAAGATAAGTGTAATGCTGTATTTTAGCTAGCTTTCTCAAGAAAGGCTGGATCATGGCTCAAGTCGTTGCTTGCGACTTACTGGTAACATGTAAAACCACTTTTAGCAGCATTCCAGAATTGCGCCCCTCAAGGTGGCTGCATGTTGGAATAGCTCTCTTACATTCATCCTGAGATTTTGCTTTTGAAAACTTTAATTACAAATTTTTCTGGATACAAATCACTTTTTTTGGATGATTACTTCCTCTGGTATCAGATGCTGTGCTGCTGGAAGTATTTTTACTGAAACCTTCTTCACATTTGGGTATTTGTTATGATGCGTAACCATAACAACAAGGTGGCTTTCTACAACTGGGAGCTGCTGATTAACATCTCAAAAGCTCAAATAAGACCTCAACTACAGCCCCAAATCCCAAATGAGTTGAAAAGGAAGTGCAGTAGATGCATTACAGTCTACTAGGAGGCTATGCTCGAGTGCCTGACCGCCGAGATCTTGGAGGTAGTGGGAAACATGGCTTGTGACAGTGGGAGGACCGAGATCGTTCCCTGGCACCTGCAGTTAAGTCCGCAGTGACGAGGAGCTCGGCAGGCTGCTGCAAGAAATGGCTATTGCTCAAAGAGGAGTTCTGCCAGCATTCAGGCAGTCCTGCTGCCCAATAAGACGAGAGGTCTGCTGGGTCTGGGTGGACGGAGCGGCATCTGCAGCTAGTTTCTTCAGATCTGCTGTGGGACAGACTGCTACAAGAAATCCTTCTTGCCCAAAGTCATCAGCATCTAGAACAACTCTAATGAAACCAAGAAGAGCTACAACAACAATTAATTTCCCTTTGGGATTAATAAAGTATTTTTGAATTTGAATTTGAATTAATCGAAAGCCCACTCTTCTTTACAACTTGGCTCCAGTTAATTGAAGTTTGCAGACATTTGTTTATGTGCTGTTCTCTTACAGCATTTCAGTCGAGTTGAGGCCAACCACCTGTTAGACAGACAGCCTCACATTTGACTCTAGAATCCTGTGGTCTACAGAGTTCAATGACTTCAAGCTGCCCAGGTCCTGTAGCAGCAAAACAAGCCCAGATCATCAGCACTCCACCACTGTGCTTTACAACTGGCATGAGTGGGTAAATGCCCAAACTCCTGCTTTTATAGAAGTGGCCACACTGATGATAATCAATGTGCCACTGTAAGACCATATCTATTAGAAAAGGCTGGATGGACAATCTTTTACCCCTGAGGTACTACTGGAAAAAATATGGAGGTGAAGAAGTGGATTTGACATGCCGAAGCTATGGAATGAAGTACTTTCATACTCTGGCGTGTAACTGGGTGAGGTTTAGCCTTCCAATAATTCCATTAAATCAATAGTTCTTGACTGGTAACTCTGTCTTATCCTCTGGAAGCTATTTCTGACGCAACTCTATTTTTTTACTTTGGCTTCAGTTTTGCTTTAGAAATAATGACAGTGGTATCTGTAGTGCTCTCGTACACTTTATATTTGATTTAAATCATATTTGAACCTAGTTAAGACCGGATCATTTTTATTATGTCTTGATAGGTAAAACCCTAGAGTTAAATGGGGGTGGTTTTTCTGTTTCTCATGACTGTAACTGTGGTGATAATAGTGTAGTGGCTTTTTATTGTGGTCAGCCTAAGACACACCTGTGCAATAGTCATGCTGTCTGATCAGCATCATGCTACCCCACACCTGTGAGGTGGATGGATTATCTCAGTGCTCACTAACAGATTTACACAAAATTGTGAACAATATTGGAGACAAAACAGCTTGTTGTATACAAAGAAAAAGTTGTGGATCTTTGAATTCAGCTCATGACAAATGGGAACAAAAGCAAAAGTGTTGCGTTTATATTTTTGTTCAGTGTAGTTACGCCACGTTGACATGACATTTGTTGACGTGAAGGCCTAGCAGCGATAATAGCATTTAGCTACTTTTAGGTAGGGTTTTGCTACATTTAGCTTTCAGCTCAGCGTCAGCTTCTTCAGCTAATTTCCGCAGTGTTCCAGAACTCAGGCCTCACACTCTTCTGGTTTCTTTTAGTTTAGCGTTGTGATTAAGTGAAAACGGCTTGTCCTTGGTGTGTTGCGTGCAGGTCAACAGGTTCAAACCCCACCATGTAATTAGGCAGTTTTTTTTCCCGTATCTTTTTCTTTTTTTTTTCAAGCCAAGTCTTTTCAACAACGAATCAGTGATTTTTCTCAGGAATCAGGAAGCTTTCTCAATGCTGTGGGATTGTTGGGCCAAAACGGGAAAAGGGCCGAGGAATAGACGAAACATGACTCCTATCTCTGGGTTGCAGAGCTGTTTCATGTCTTTGTGAGCTAATCAGGCCCATTCATGGCTTTCTGGTGGCATGCAGCCAAAATGCTCCATTGATATACACTTCCACCCTTGTCTTTTAATCTTTTTGTTACATAACGTTTTCAAACTCGGATCTTAATAATATTCTGTTAATTAAAAATGACAAAACTAAACTTCTACTTTTATTATTTGCCGTAAGTAAGACTCCTTCATATGGAGCTTTAGGGCCACGCTAAGAAATAATGATAATTAAAAGCCATAAAATTACAAGAATAATGTACGACACTTTTTTTTTTTTTTTACAGTTCTTGTTTATGTATTTTTTTTTTCCACGAGTCGGATCCATGACATGACCTGTCAATCAATAGGCGTGTAAGCAAATGTCCAATCCAAAGATAAATGCTCGTATAAGTGAGTCTCTGGGCCTCTTCAGCCTCTTCTGGCATATTTATTGAAGACCTCTAACGGTGCTACACACACGATTTCTCTCACTGAGCGCCATTTTCAAACGGAAACAAAAACAAAAGTCAGGACGTAATGACGTCACGTATATGTGTCCCAGAAGCAGCGTACAAAAACACAACAGTAGGGGGCAGTATTGGAACACGTTTTGATCAAGAGCGTCAATAATAATAACGTTTAACAAACATTCTTCCTTTTCCCACAGTTAAAATGCTGTAAACCTGCTTTATCGTGTCGGAGTTCGGATAATATTACGACTCATTTAGCTTCAAATTGGTCAGTTGCTGACACGCCTACTGGATTGATGGACAGGTCGCGTTGTGGATCTCGTGGGGAAGAAAAAAGAACGACTTTTGTCAAAAAAATAAAGTCTCGTACGACTTTATTCTCATAATATTAAGACTTTATTCAACTTTATTCTTGTAATTTTAAGACTTTTATTTATTTATTTTTTTCTTAGCGTGGCCCTAAAGCGCGGTCGTAGCCATGAGATGAAGACAACAAATTAAGAATATAACGATGTGGGTTTAGTTTAGAAATAATCTCTCCAACATGGTTTGAAGCTGTATTTTCTGGACTACAGATTAAATGTCAGCTCTGATTGTCCGCCCATCGCAAAGTGATGAGGGGAAATTAGAAATACCCTCCGTCTTTCCGTCCATGTGGTGAGTATGGTAACTTGAAAATAGGTGAAGTACCAACTTCCATTTTGGTGCGTGGCTGCATCTAAGCATAAGAAAGGTCACTATCAAAAATTAGGTTGCCATATCAAAATTCAAGATGGCCACCTCCAAATATATCTGTAACCAACTACCCCAGTCATTTGAGGAATCTATGCTTTCTATTTTTTATTGCTTAAAAGTATAGTTTCCTGAAAAGACCAAAGGAGTGGCTGAAATTTTATCTATCATGTCATATTGTGTGAAAGCCACCATTGGCCACCCCCTGGCTACGCTATTGTGTCTGGTCATGTATAAATTTGCTCCCTCCACTCCCCAGGATCTGTCACTTTGCTCTGCCTCAGACAAGCAAAGAAACCCTACCTCTCTTCTCATATCCACTCGAACATCTTGCACAGCCAGAAAAACACTCATCTTGAAAACTATAAATATTCACTATTTAAATCCCTCAGTAACGGGGTAGTCCCTCGTTTATCATGGGGGTTACCGTATGTTTCACCCCCCTAGGCAATAAGTGAAAATCCGCGAAGTAGGGGCGTTATATTTATTTTAGTATTTTTATATATTTTAAGGCTTTATAAATCTTTCCAATGTTCTAAACTCTTAAACCTGCGTCATTTTAACAACATACGTATATGTACTGTACAGTACTGCAAATTTTACTCACCAGCTCTGCAGACCAGCGGCTCGGTTTCGGTCTGACTCTGTTACACTTTGGCAGACCTACCCTGCCGGTTCTGGTCGGCTCTGCAGCCCTTGAGCACCAAGATGCGTTTGAAGGAAGCCGGACCTTCGGATGGCCAGCACGGGACAATATGGTGGTCGAGATAGAGTCCAAATCCGGATGAAAAAAGTCCCGGTGAGGCTCCAGAGAGAACGCCTGACCTCCAGGCGGCACCTCCCTGCTCAGAAGGCCTCGTGAGCCGGCGGGCGACACTCAGATTCACCAGTGAGTCTGGAGCAAGGGCGTCAGAAGCATCCGTAATGTGTGTGTGTGTGTGGGGGGGGGGGGGACGCAATGATTTTGGACGGTTAAAAAAGAATTTAAAGAAAAGAGTAAAAAGAGAAAGGGAAGGGTCAGTGAAGAGCACCGGAGTTGAGCCTTTTTTGTCGTCCAGTGTCTTCAGTAGAAAGAGAGACACGAAGAAATTATAAAGTCGATAAATGAAAATGAGGTTGATCATTTTCATTCATCATGCGATTAATTGATATATTGTTTATTGCGACAGGCCTAAGTACGGCTTGGTCTTTAAATGGTTTTAAGATCTGATGTCTTCATCTGACTAAAACCCATTTAACTTAGACCAAATGGTTAAAATCTCAGGATGTAGAATAAATATAGAATACTTTGTTCTGTGCATGTAAACATGTAGGTGTGCCTGATTATGCTGTTATAAAATACCAAACTGACACACGTCATGTGTGACTTCACTCTTGCATTTACACAAGACGGACAGATTTTAGCTGAAACGCTGAAATCTGTGAAAGCTTTGTACAGAACAGAAAGACAAACATGATCTTTCGCCTAATTACCTAATTCTTCGTTCGTTTGCTGTTGTCTCTCAGGATAGTGTGGCCATGACGGGAGAGATGGCAGCGGCTCTTCCCATGAGCAACCACACCCGGGAGAGGGTGACCGTGGCCAAGCTGACGCTGGAGAACTTCTACAGCACTTTGCTCACGCAACACGAGGAGCGCGAGATGAGGTGCACCGTCCTGTCTGCTCTCCTTCACTGTGCAGCAATACACGTCCTTCATTCCACCTGTTTCTTCAGGGGTCATCAATCTTCCAAGGGTCGTGGGTCACACCCTTTCGTTACAAAACCCTCATGGAATTAAAGGCCTCGTGGAAATGACAGAGTTCTAGCAATGTGAAAAGAACACAATGCATTATCACAACACGTTAAGCTCAAAGTATGTGTTGTGGATGACTCTCAGCTACTACCCTGTTAAATTTTAGCTCAATATTTGTAGAATTGACTGAGTTACAGCCATTTTTGTGTTGGCTATTTTTGATTAGCTGTGGTGGCCTTTGTGAATTGGAGTGACTCTAAAAGTTAATCTTTTGTAAACGAACAATCAAGAATAACTTTCTGAGAGTGTCACTCAAATCTGTCCTGTGGTTCATGAGCTATTTTGCTAACAGACAAAGTTGACTCCCAGCAGTTAATGCTAAAGTTTTAAGCAAATATTTGGCTCAATGATTAGCTTGTAATATGTGTTGAATGATTCTCAGCTACGATCATGCCAAATTTCAGAAAAATATCTGTGAATTTGACAGAATTATAGTAAATTTTTATTTTGTAAATTCAGTTGACTGTGGCAGCTTTTTTTATCTGGGTTGGCTCCAAAAGTTAATAGGTATTTAGACGTACACTCAGTGATCATTTCCTGAAAGTTTTGCTTAAATCTGTTTAGTGGTTCATTAGATATTTTGCTAACAGATGGACATGATTGACAAAAAGCAAATGGAAAAACTTTAAACAAAGATCTTAAGCAATCTATTAGTGCTCAGAACATGTGTTGGGGATCAGTCACAGCTACTACCATATCGAAATTTAGTTCAATATCTGTAAAATGGACCGAGTTAGAGCCTTTTTTTTTTGTCTGTGGCAGCCATCTTGTATTGAGTTTGTTTTCAAAAGTTAACCAGTTGTAGACAAATGTCCACCTTCTGAGAGTTTCCTTAAAATTTCTCCAGTGGTTCACGGGATGTTTTGATAAGTCAAACACAGTCAGGCCAAAACAAATACGCTAACAGTGTTTACTTCTCACACGAGACAGATTTAGTCAGCGACTGGAAATGTAGCTGCTGTTTAAAGTCTCCAGTTTCAACACATAACACACGTGCACAAGGGAGTGGTTGGGAGTCGCTTCATCCAAGGTGTAAGCAAAACACACTGCTGTCACTTCTGCTCTTGTGTTCCCTGCGAGACAATGTGTTGTCACAGTAACACGGGTCAGAGCGTCCTGCAGGAGACACCTGAGTCCCTGTTTACACCAGAACACCAACACCTTCAGGGTTAGATCATCTCCACTCTTCCGGCTAAACTTTTCCTCTCGTGTGTTTTTTGACAAACAAAATGAAGACTTCATGGTTTCCTCATGTTCATACAAAATTACATTTCTCATTTCCAGGCAGAAGAAGCTTGAGAAAGCCATGGAGGAGGAGGGTTTACCAAACGAGGAGGTACAGTCCTAGTCCTTGTCAGGGCTGCAGGTTTTAAAATGTTGCAGGAGCAAAAACCTCTCCGTCTGCTGACCAAATGTTTCTGTTTGCTGTAGAAGGTGATGCGGCGCTCGCAGCACGCTCGTAAGGAGACGGAGTTCCTGCGACTCAAGAGGACGAGACTCGGCTTGGATGATTTTGAGTCTCTTAAAGTTATCGGAAGAGGTGCTTTTGGAGAGGTAGGTTTTTTTTAATGACCAAAGAAAAATCTGTTTACAAACAATGATTTGTCAACAGCAGAACATTTAGTGTCCTCCAGGTTAGGGGTCTGCAAGCTTTACCATCAAAAGAGCCATTTCTGTCCTTTCGTTCATTAAATTAAACGTGTTCAGAGCCGCAAAACCTGCTACAACTGCCATTATCAACTGCTGGCCCATGGGCCACTTTTATGTTTATTAGAGGGGGCTTTTTTGGTTTGTAGGTGTGAAATTATAAAAATAAAAACATCCAGTGATTGTGAAAGGTGAAACACCTCTATGATAAGCAAAATGAATGGACTCAATCCAACAATTTTCAGTCAGGTCATCTGGACAGTTTCTTTTTTTTTTGTGGTGAAAGCCTTCCATCCAGAAGGCTTCATCAGTCAAGGAAACACACAACACAAAACTGATTCTTCCAGATTGTATACCTGGATTATTGAGCATTGACTTTGTTGGAATGGACTCAATGTTCCCTTTCCCAGATGTGGGTCACTGGGGCCCCAATCTGGAGCAGGGCCTGGAGGTGGGGCTTTTACCCATGGTGCTTGGCCGGGCACAGCCTGAAGAGGAGACGTGGATCCCCCTTCCCATGGTCTCACCACCTGTGGGAGGGGCCAAAGGGGTCAGGTGCAATGTGGTGGTGGCCGAGGGCGGGGACTTGGCGATCTGATCATCAGCTACATAGTCTGGCTATCGGGAAGTGGAATGTCACCTCTCTGGTGGGGAAGGAGCCTGAGCTGGTGTGTGAGGTTGCAAGATTCCGGCTAGAAATAGTCGGACCCACCTCGATGCATGGCTCTGGTTCTGGAACCAGTTTCCTTGAGAGGGGTTGGACACTCTTCCACTCTGGAGTTGCCCCTGGTGAGAGGCACCGAGCAGGAGTGGGCATACTTGTTGCCCCCCATCTTGGTGCCTGTACATTGGTTTTCACCCCGGTGAACGAGAGGTAGCCTCCCTCCGCCTACATGTGAGGGGACGGGTTCTGATTGTTGTTTGTGCTTATGCACCAAACAGCAGTTCAGATTACCCACCCTTTTTGGAGTCCTTGGAGGGGGTACTGGAGAGTGCACCTCCTGGGGAATCCCTTGTTCTGCTGGGAGACTTCAACACTCACGTGGGCAATGACAGTGAGACATGGAGGGGTGTGTTTGTGAGGAACGGGCCCCCTGATCTGAACTCGAGTGGTGTTCTGTTGTTGGACTTCTGTGCTCGTCATGGATTGTCCATAACAAACACCATGTTCAAGCATAAGGGTGTCCATATGTGCTCTTGGCACCAGGACACCCTAGGCCGCAGTTAGATGATTGACTTTGTTGTCATCTCATCTGATCTGCGGCCGCATGTCTTGAACACTCGGGTGAAGAGGGGGCGGAGCTGTCCATTGACCACTACCTGGTGGTGAGTTATCTCTGATGGTAGGGGAGGATGCCTGTCAGACTTGGCAGGCCCAAACGTATTGTGAGGGTCTGCTGGGAACATCTGGCAGAGTCTCCCGTGAGATGGAGCTTTAACTCCCACCTCCGGGAGAACTTCAAACACGTTCCGGGGGAGGTAGGGGATATTGAGTCTGAGTGGGCCATGTTCCGCACCTCTATTGTCGAGACAGCTTACCGGAGCTGTGGCCACAAGGTTGTTGGTGCCCTTCGCGGCGGCAATCCTGAACCTGGTGGTGGACACCTGCAGTGAGGGATGCTGTTAGGCTTAAGAAGGAGTCCTTTGGGGCCTTTTTGGCCTGTGGGACCCCAGAACGGCAGTCCAAGCGGTATGTGGCTTGGGTGGTCGCTGAGTTCGGAGAGGCCATGGACAATGACTTCCGTATGGCTTCGAGACAATTCTGGTCCACCATTCGATGTCTCGGGGGGGGTGAAGTGGTACTCCACCAACACTGTTTATAGTAGGGGTGGTGTGCTGCTGACCTCAACTCGGGATGTCGTGGGTCGGTGGGCAGAATACTTCGAGACCTTCTCAATCCCACCGGCACATCTTCCACTGAGGAAGAGGAGCCTGGGAACTTTGGGTCGGGCTCTCCAATCTCTGGTGCTGAGGTCACCGTGGTGGTTGAAAAGCTCCTCGGTGGCAGGGCTCCAGGGGTGAATGAGATTCGTCTGGAGTTCCTTAAGGCTCTGTATGTTGTGAGGTTGTGTTGGCTTACACGACTCTGCAATTTTGCATGGACATCGGGGGAAGTTCCCCTGGATTGGCAGACCAGGGTGATGGTCCCCCTATTCAAAAACGGGGACCGTAGAGTGTGTTCCAACTACAGGGGGATGGCGCTCTTAAGCCTCCCTGTTAAGGTCTATTCGGGGGTTCTGGAGAGGAGGGTCCTTTGGATAATCAAACCTCGGATTCAGGATGAACAGTGCAATTTTTGTCCTGGTCGTGGAACACTGGACCAGCTCTATACCCTCAGCAGGGTCCTGGAGGTTGCGTGGGAGTTTGCCCAACCAGTCTACATGTTCTTTCAGCAGGGTCCTGGAGGGTGTGTGGGAGTTTGCTCAACCAGTCTACATGTTCTTTGTGGACTTGGAGAAGGCATTCAACCGCATCCCTCGGGGAACCCTGTGGGGAGTACTCTGGGAGTATGGGGTACCAGGCCCTTTGATATGGGCTGTTAAGTCCCTGTATGACCGGTGTTAGAGCTTGGTCCACATTGTTGTTGAGCTTGTTCCTGGTGAGAGTTGGACTCCGCCAAGGTTGCCCTTTGTCACAGATTCTGTTCATAACTTTTATGGACAGAATTTCTAGGCGCAGCCAAGGTATTGAGGGGATCAGTTTTGGTGGCCTTAGGATTGCGTCTCCGCTTTTTGCAGATGATGTGGTCCTATTGGCTTCATCAGGTCGTGATCTACAGCTTTCGCTGGAGCGGTTCACAGCCGAGTGTGACGCGGCCAGGATGAAGATCAGTTCCACCAAATCTGAGGCCATGGTTTTGATCCAGAAAAGGGTAGAGTGCCCTCTCCGGGTCGGGGAGGAGGTCCTGCCCCAAGTGGAGGAGTTTAAGTATCTTGGGGTCTTGTTCACGAATGAGGGAAAAATGGAGCGAGATATCGATAAGTGGATAGATGCAGCGTCTGCAGTGAAGCAGGCGCTATACTGGTCTGTCACGATAAAGAGAGAGCTGAGTCAAAAGGCGAAGCTCTCGATTTACCGGTTGATCTACGTTCCTACCCTCATCTATGGCCGCGAGCTTTGGGTTGTGACCGAAAGAACGAGATCTCAGATACAAGCGGCCGAAATGAGTTTTCTCTGCAGGGTGTCTGGACTCTCTCTTAGAGATAGGGTGAGAAGCTCGATCATCCGGGAGGGACTCAGAGTAGAGCCGCTGCTTCTCCACGTCGAGAGGAGCCAGTTGAGGTGGCTCGGGCATCTGGTTAGGATGTCTCCTGGACGCCTCCCTGGTGAGGTGTTCCAGACATGTCCCACCAGGAGGAGACTCGGAGACCCAGGACATGCCGAAGGACTATGTTTCTCGGCTGGCCTGGGAACACCTCGGGATTCCCCTGGAGGAGCTGGCCCAAGTGGCTGGGGAGAGGGAAGTCTGGGCCTCCCTACTTAAGCTGCTACCCCCGCGACCCGACCCCGGATAAGCGGAAGAAGATGGATGAGTGGATGGATGGATCGAGTGATTGTTAACATTTTTGATATTTTACATTTTGAAACAAAAGAATAGACTGGATTCTATCCATCCATCCATTATCTTTAACTGCTTCTTCCTTTATGAGTCACAGGGGTCAATGGTGCTCATATACAGCAGTCTCTGTGCGAGAAGAGGCGGGGCACACCCTTAACAAGTCGCAAGTCCATCACAGAAGACTGAATTCTTGTAATGAAAAAAAAATATATATTTTTTTGCCAATTAAACAGAAAAACTAAACAATGAATTGTGCTGGCATATGTGATTTTTTTTTTATTGTGGAGAAATTGAGTACAGTAGCCCTTGGTTATTCATTCAACCTTTATTTATATAGGTTAATCCCATTGAGCCTCAGGACTCATTTACAAGAAAGATCTAATTTTAACAAAGAATGATGACAACAGTAGACAATCATAAAAAGCATTCAAATTGAGAAGAACAAATAAAAGAGAATGGTATTTAAAAAGCTAAATAAAAACAGCTAGATTGTAAAGCAATTTAGAAAGCTAAAAACAGGAGCATGTCTGCATTGGTTTTTGCCAGAAACTTAACAGATGTTTAAAGCCACTTAGAGAGGTCAAGGTCAAGAGCTTCAGATCTTTTTGCAAGATATTCCAGGAAACAGGAGCAGAGTAGGAGAAGAAACTTTTGCCAAGTTCAGTCTGCACTGAGGGGACACTGCAGGTAATAATGTCCTGAGAGTGCACGCTATAGCTGCACTCACATAGAGACATGTAGGAGGAGATGTATGAAGGCAACAGACCAAGAAGTGATTTAAAGATGAAAATGTACCAGTGAGAGAGTCTGCGTGAAGTTAGTGATGTCCAGTTAACCAGTGAATACAGGGTGCAGTGATGGGTACGGTAGTTATAGCCAGTTATGAATCTTAGTGCACCTTGATAGACAGCGTCCAACATCTGCAGGGTGCATCACGGGGGCTCCGTATCCTGAAGCCCCGCGATAAGTGAAAAACCGCAACGTAGGGATAGTAGTACAAGTAGTACAAGTAGTAAGTAGTAAGTAGTAGTTTATTTTAATATATACATACATATATATATGTGTGTGTGTGTGTGTATATATATATATATATATATATATATACACCCACGTATACATATATTTTAATTAATTATTGACACGTGTTTGTAAATGTAGTAGTTTATTTTAGTATTTACTCTTGCAATATTATGTTTCTAAGCTCTAAACACTGTAAAAGAGCACAGAATGTCATGATTCTCGGCTGCACTCTGCCACGTGCAAGCGCCCTCGGCCACGCCCAATTCTCTGCTCTGCACGGAGAACAGCTGCAGGAAGAAGTTTATCCTGCATTTTGGGCTGCACAAAGGTGCAGCAGGTGCTAAATAATTTTAAATAATTTATTTTAAATAAAAACTCCATGCCTATCGTGTCGCTCATCCATCAATCAGCCAATTGTGTGTCGTGTCCAATCTTATTTTGAAAAACCACGATAGAGCGAGTCGGCGAAAAACAAACAGCGAAATAGCGAGCGACTACTGTATCCTACTTTGAAGAATTAAAGCATAAAGTTTAAGGGAGGGAGTATAATTTACTATGTGTATTAGTACTAGTATCCACATATTTGCAAAGGAAATGACAGGAAAAGTGCTAAAACTAGTCATTTTTTGTTGTTTGTATAACATCCTATAAAATTCAGTTTTATGTTGGTTCTGGTCAAAGCTTGAAAGAGCTGCTGTGGAGGGACCAAAGAGCCACATGTGGCTCCAGAGCCGCAGGTTGCAGAACTCTGGTGTAATCCAAGTGATTGATTGGACTCATCAGACTTTATGGATAAATGGAACAGAGTATCATCAGCATAACAGCGAAGTTTTAGCATGATGTTACCACTGTTGAATGAAAATTTAATACAGGGACTAAAATATTGTGATGTTCTTTATTGTGGTATTAGTTTCATATTCTGTTGCTCGGCCTTATAATGAACTGAAGAAAGAAAACTTCCTTGTGTGTCTTGATTTTTGTATCCTTCAGGTTCGTTTGGTTCAGAAAAAAGACACGGGCCACATTTACGCCATGAAGATTTTAAGGAAAGCAGACATGCTGGAGAAAGAACAGGTGAAGGATGGGGAACGTTGCTCTGGTGCTGCTTGTGCGTTTGTGATCTGAGAGCCCCTTCTCTCCCCGCAGGTTGCTCACATTCGAGCAGAGAGGGACATCCTGGTAGAGGCGGACAGCGCTTGGGTGGTGAAGATGTTCTACAGCTTCCAGGACAAGAGGAACCTCTACCTCATCATGGAGTTCCTGCCTGGAGGTTTGCACCAACACACAAACACAACACGCTGATGTTAGCCGACTCTGAAGTTCTAACTTCTGGACCGTGTTACCAGGCGACATGATGACGCTGCTGATGAAGAAGGACACTCTGTCCGAAGAGGCCACGCAGTTCTACATCGCAGAGACCGTCCTGGCCATCGACTCCATCCACCAGCTGGGCTTCATCCACAGAGACATTAAACCAGACAACCTGCTACTGGACTCCAAGGTGAGGACACAAACGCACCACGCTCTGCAATAAAGCAAAAAAATAAAAAATGCAGAGAAACCATGTGCCTGCTGATGTAGTCAATAATGTATTTATTTATCTTGCAGGGCCACGTGAAACTGTCAGATTTCGGCTTGTGTACGGGACTAAAAAAGGCTCATCGGACGGAGTTCTACAGGAACCTGACACACAACCCGCCCAGTGATTTCTGTGAGTCTGAAAATCTGCAGCAGTGACGGAACTAAATACAAATAAAACCACATAAATAATGCTAAACCAGAGTGATTAATGTGCTACTTTTTAAAAGTTGTTTCCATCTTTCAGCTTTTCAAAACATGAACTCAAAAAGGAAAGCAGAAACCTGGAAGAAGAACAGGAGACAGCTGGTACGAGTCATTTTAGATTGTGGAGGCTCAATGGGTCCTCGAGGCTCAATGGGATTAACCTGTCTAAATAAAGGTTGAATGAATCAAAGGATTTGTGTAAATTAACCATCTAAATGTAAAAATAAAAGCCTTCCTGGTTCCAACAATAATTTACTCAGCCTGGGGATTTTGCTCATCATTATCATGAATGAAATAAACAGTTTGACCGGTCAATTTTACTGGTTTTTACGGGGTTTTCATACATTTAACATATAGCCTGTTCACATTGTGGTTGTCTTACAGGCTTACTCCACAGTGGGAACACCAGACTACATCGCTCCTGAAGTTTTCATGCAGACGGGCTACAACAAGTTGTGTGACTGGTGGTCTCTGGGTGTCATCATGTATGAAATGCTTATAGGTAAAAGAAACAAAAGCACTTTCAGTATTAAAGGCATAAAGAGGGCTGACAATATGTATTATGACATATAAATATTTAGCATTTTGAGTAGCTTGCTTTGTTTAATGGAAAATAAATTATAACATACATTTCAATATGCCATCATAATTATGTAATTAAAGTTATTTTTGTGGGGGTGTGGAGGGGTGCTAATACCCTTTCAGGGCAACAGGAAATATTTATAAAACCAGGACAGACTCATGAGATTTAGAATTTGCTGATTCAGCGTTCACGCTGTATTTTTTTAAATTTCCAGTACAGTCCAAGTACGTCTGCATACTTTGTGTTATTTTAGCCATTCATATATTAAAACTGTCAGCAAATGGCTGCTATGACTTTAGTTTTTTGTGGGTTTTTTTATTTAAAAAAATATTTAACTTTATTTACAGCTAGTTTCCCCATGAAAATCTTCATGGGATAAAAAGTTGTTCTATGTCTTCAGTTCCTTTAAAAAAAACTGACCTCTAGAAATGTGCTTCAGCATATTTCCTCTGTTTTTGTCTTCTTTTTTTACTTTTAGCTTATCCTTTTGCTACTTTTACTTTTAGCTTATCCTTTTGCTACTTTTAGTTTTAGCTGTCTAGTTTCTGCTAAATGTAAACTAAAGGCAGCATAAGGCTAGCTAAACACTAAGGCTGCTTTTAGTTTTTAAACTTTTAGCTTCTTATCAACATTTTACTACATTTAAATTTTAGCCGGTGTTTACCTACTTGTAGCTAGTGTTTTGCTTTATTTAGCTGTTTTGTATATTGCTACTTTTAACTGTTAGCTAGAATCTTCTACTTTTAACTTTAGGCTAGCTATTCTTTACCTTTTCTTTTGACATTTGTTATGTTTTAGTTTGCTTTTAATTAGAGTTTTGCATCTTATAGCTTTAAGCTAGCCTTTTGGTACATCTAACTTTTAGCCATTCTTCTGCTTCCTTTGGCTAGCGTTCTGCTTTGTAACAACTCAGCTTTTAGCTTCTTTAGCTAACTTCAGCAGTCATTCAGCACTGAGCATCCACACTAGTTGCTCTAGTTTACAGAACTGTCCTGATTTAAAACAGCACTCAAATGCACCACACGCTAAAAGAAAACGTCACGAAAAACATAAAAGGTCATTGAAACAAAAGGCCAGATGATGTACTTGGTAAATTTGTGCAGCAGTCCTCAAATTCAATAAAAGAAGTGAATAATCTAAACATTCAAATTAAAAATGTTTAAAAGCTCCACAATATACGTAAAAAATATAGAGAGCATCTTAAAAAGACTTAATCCTTGTCTTTGAACCATGAAGAGAAGTGATGCATGCCTGTTAAGATGTGAATGTAACAACGTTCATCACAGTGTCATCAGCATAGAGGGGGACAATAGCATTTAAAATCCTTCAATTGAGACTTTTGATAGACAAAATAAAAACGAGTGGCCCCAAAACTGATTTCTTTGGGTACACAAAGGAAGCCTGAACTGATGGGATCTGTTTTTACCCATTGAAATCTGTTTAATAACTCATTTCAACAGCGTGCTTTGACAATTTAATGCTGATAAAACCTTGCAAGTTCAGGAGCATCATGGCTGCCAAACTGAAAATAAAGGTTATGGGGCCTATTTCAGCACAAAACAGTTAGTCATATGAATGTCTGTGCTTCAGTATCAATGTTTTTTTCAGTATATATGCTTGTTGAATGTTTCAGGTTACCCACCCTTCTGTTCTGAGACGCCCCAGGAGACGTACAGAAAGGTCATGAACTGGAAGGAAACGCTCGTCTTCCCACCTGAAGTTCCCATCTCAGAGAAGGCCAAAGATTTGATTTTAAGGTTCAACATAGTCTTATTTCAGTTCATCAAACACTGATTATATGCTTCTACTGTTAACTCGTCTTCAGATCGGTGAAAGTTGTTTTAGAGACTTCCCCCCATCGTTCTTGCCTTTTTGTTTCTGAATTTTCTGTTTGTAAATTCAAGGTACTGCACTGATGCCGAGAACAGAATTGGAGCTGTGAGTGTGGATGAGATCAAGAGTCATCAGTTCTTTGAGTCCGTGGACTGGGAGCACATCAGGTTTGAGACCTTATTTGCAATCGAACTGCCTTTATTTATGTCGAGCAGGCTTCCACATGCAGAAAATGTTGACATTTCCTGTTTTGATGCGCAGGGAGCGGCCAGCAGCTATTTCTATTGAAATCAAAAGTATCGACGACACGTCAAACTTTGACGACTTCCCTGAATCAGACATCCTTCAGCCAGGTTTGTCAGGTTGAATATTTTATCTCTAGATTTTAGAAAACAACTTGTGGTTTTGACATTTAAATCCATCTACGTTTTTATACCCTTTAGACCAGAGGTGTCAAACTCACTTACAAAAGGGGGCCAAAATGAAAACCTTTTTCAAACTAATGGCCAATTTCAGAAACTACATTAACTCAAATCAGATACTCAACATCTTTTCTTGGTCACAGGTTCCTCAACAAGAGTTTGATTGGTCTCATTTGATGTTCTCTGTTGTGCTTTCAACATCATAATCAAAGATTACTGTAAAAAATTCAAGAGATAGAAGTATTTTACATTTCACATATCATCTTGGGGGTCTGGTAAGGTGTCAACGAGGGCCACATTTGGCCCCCGGGCCTTGAGTTTGACACATATGCTTTTAGCCGTTTTTTTTTTATCTGTAACGTGCCATAGTAAGATTAATGCTCAGCAATTGATCAGAATATTTAACATAATTTAATTTTTTTTGTGGAAATGATAGAAGTCTTCTAAATTCTTGAAATGTACTTCAGCATACCAATATTACCAACTATTTAGAGAATTTTTACATTTATCTACTGCTATGTTGATTTTAGGTTTTAGCTACTGTTTTGCAAAATTTAGCTTCTAGCTGTCGTTCTGCTGGTTGTCTCAGTTTAAGTTGGCTAACATTTTGCTAGTATTAACATTTAGCTACTGCTAATTTTAGCTACTACGTATTTAGCTTTAGTGTAGTCAAGTTTAGCCTTATCCTATTACTTTTGGCAGTTTCCATTTCTAGCTACTGTTAAATTAGCATTTAGCTTTTTATTTTTGTGCCCTGAGATGACTTCTGTTGTGACTTGGCACTACAGTAGTCCCTCGTCTACCACGAGGGATCCGTACCCTGAAGCCCCGCGTTAAGTGAAAAACCATGAAGTAGGAATAGTAGTACAAGTAGTGAGTAGTAACGCTCTGAAAGAGCACAGAATGTCATGATTTCAGCTCCCTGCCTCCACTGCTCTTTGCCACCTGGCACCTGCAAGCGCTCTTGGCCACGCCCACTTCTCCGCTCTGTAGGGAGATCAGCTAATCAGCTGCAGGAGGAAGCTTTTTCTGCAGCTGTAGGCTGCACAAAATTGCAGCAAGTGCTAAATAATTTTAAATAATTTATTATAAATAAAATTTCCATGCTGATCATGCGGCTCATCCATCAATCAGCCAATTTTGTATCATGTTCAATCTTATTTTGTAAAACCACGATAGAACGAGTCCGTGATAAACGAACCGCGAAGTAGCGAGGGACTAGTTTATTTAGATGAACTGAACTGAATTGAATTTTACTTATTTAAATTTTTACCATTTCTTTTGCCAGTTTTAGGTTTTAGTTCTTCATGTTTAGGCTTTTAGCTTTCTTTTTTGCTAATTTAACTTAGCTATCATTGTGCTAGTTTTAACTTTTAACTTTTGTTTTCTAAAATCAGTTTTTAGCTTTGTTTAGCAAATTTTAAAATTTAATTTTACCTATGTAAAAAATAGCTACTGTTAATTTAACTTATCTTTTGATATGTTTTAGTACTTTTTTGCTAATCTTAGCTTTTAGCTATTAGTTTTTAAGTTTTGTTTTGATCATTTTAGCTTTCCTCCTGATCGTTTCACCTTTAACAATGCAGCCCTCCTCATTATTCTCTGGTTTTTTTTTTTTTACTAAATTAGTTTCTTAACTTCAGTTTAGTTGTCTAATTCCAGTTTTTTGTTTTGTGAACAGCCAACACGACAGAGCCGGACTTCAAATCTAAGGACTGGGTCTTCCTGAACTACACGTACAAACGCTTCGAGGGTCTGACTCAGCGCGGCACCATCCCCATGTACATGAAGGCTGGGAAGGCCTGACACATTCAGAGGAGAGGGAGGGGGCAGTGTGGTGGAGAAAAATACAGACGTTTCCGGACACAGGGTCGGGCCGTGGAGCCCCCGCTGGTGCTGAAGGCTGAGCTGTCAGCCTCTCAGTCTAACCCTCATACGTTATTTAGATCCGCTCAGCCTCGCAGGAACGCCACGAGCTTGGATTTTAAGGAGCGTCACCACATTACCTCGGTTGTTTGTATCATTTGTGCCGTCTCTAGCTATAGCTCTCAGGCCAGCGCACTAACCAGGACATATCAACATATCTGCATGTTCAGCAGCTTAGCGCTTTCTGTTTTTATTTTCTTAAACCGCCAAAAGGTGACAGCTGGAATAAGGCTTGAGTCACCGCTTCGACATCCTGACATCGATAGTTTCTACACTGGTGTCTAAATGAGCTCTGATGCTAACTAAGAAGGCTTCATACACTGTAAACTAAAACTGGATGACTGGAGAGAACAGAAACCTCTCGCCTGTTTAGTGTTTCTGAAAGCTCCAGCATGATTTCAAGTGTTTCCGTTAACTTTTTATTTCCTGCAGATTATTTAAAGATTTCACTGTTGACAAAAGTTTATTATTTAAAAGTAGAAAAAGTCAAATTTAACTAAAAAAAGCATCAACTAATGCAAAGTTTTTTTTTTTCACCCGTCAGTACTCAACAGTTTTTTCATATTCCTGGGTTGTTTACACTGAGTTCTGTAGTGCAAATAGCATTAGCAGCTAGCTGTAGCAGCCTTGGGCACTTCCTGCAGGAATATCAGAATATTTCTGCTGAAATAACCGTTTCATTTAAAGAAAAAAACAAAAAACAGCGTTTGCATGAATCGCTGTGAACTTATGAATATTTGAGTCGTTTTAAGACGGCAGAGATCCCCGTTGGTTTTCGCCCCGCTCGTTCTAGCCGTTAGCTGAAGAATTGGGTCAGAATTAGCCTCTGTTTCTGTTTTCTCTTTAAGGTTTTGTGCTTCACGTCTTTCCTGAAGCCTCATCTGTCATTAACTGTTAAAATGTTTTGAGAATCAGCAACCAGAGCTACTGCTTTGGAAAGTTTTTGTCTTCAGAGGCTAATAACCCGGCTTCAACTCTAGTGTTTCCCCTACCATTATACATGCGGGACGCCCCGCCAAGGACCTAATTTGTAAAGCGATTGATGCCGGAACCCCAAATAGTGGGCGGGCCGGCTGGGGGTCCTCACCCAGAAATTTTGAATAAAGTAGATACAATTTCCTACATTTTGGTGTATTTTAACGGATTGTTAAACATCTACGTACACCTAGGTTTGTAAACACTCTGCTTCTGTCAAGCATCCTACCCCCCTCCTCCCTTACTTGATGGTTCTGAGCCGACTTTTCTCCAGTTAATTCACTGTCCAACTCCACATGTGAAGCCTGCAGGCGCCTCCTCCGTCTGGGCTCCTGCCAACGTACGACTGCCTGGTTAGCTCGGCACTCACCACCACTGTTTGAGGTGCAGAGATTTTTTTTAAGGGTAGACACAGAAATGCTTACTTGAAGAGGCAGCTCATATGTGATATTAAGAAGTCGTAAGTGGCTGTTGTGTTTAAAATGAGTGTTTAAGTAATTGTTTTCACTTTACATATCCAATATAAGTTTTATTCCTTCAAGGCAGTCATATTTGTTCATAACTTTTTTATTAGTAAGCCTGAGAGTTACCGGATCCAAGCAGTTACCGGAATGCACCCTGTCAAAATAAGGGAGTTTCTGGATCCTGTTCCGGCAGGATCTGGCTGAAATTAAGCACTGGCCCCACCCCGTCAACAGAACTGAGAGCCCTACCTACCCCCGCCCCCCCGGTTGATAAAAACCAGCAGCAACGTAGCGCTAAGCTATCAGGCGGGCAACTAGATTTGTATTTGGGCCCCAAAAATCCAACCTGGCCCCAGCCCATAGCCATCATTTCTAAACCACACCCAACCCGACAAATTAACAATAATTACAGGTTCGAACCCAAACATCCCCCCCCCCCACGACATTTTTAATTAAGCTTTGACTGCTTATATAGTTATTAACGGTCGGCGGATGCGCGGCTGAATAAAAGGGGCAGAAGATCGGAGCTGAGGGGGTGTTTGTCCTTTCATGGCCATCAAAGCGCATTAAATCCCTGCTTCTGCCTGCATTCTGCATTATTCATACACGGACCCTGCTCTGACATGTCTGCTTTGGGATCTCACCTGTTTGGGTCATCGGCCGCGCGCGGCTGAATGAACGTCCATTTGGGCTTGATGGATCCTGGCAGTATAGTTCCATCTGAAGCTTAACAGAACTGTATTTTACCTCTTTCAAGGCTGGTCAGTGCGCGGTGAAATGGCCGCATGCGGCTGGTGAATGTACGGCAAGCCGTGTTGCCATATAATTGGAATGTATGGCAAGCCATATTGCCATATAATTAGATTGCGGCTGATTGCTGACGCAATCAAAAGCCCGACAGTGACCCGGCCCACCCATCCAACACATTATCATAGCGGGCTTAAGGTCCGGGTTAGAAATGGCAGCTCTTTGGGCAACACAGACGTGACTCTGTCCCGTCCTCTACCCCCCGTTGACCAAAAAAATACGACATGCGTCCTGCCAAGGGAACTGATCTAGGTGACCATATTTGACCCATGTGGTCATGTTTCAACTTTACTTCATACTGATGTTTTTTTTTTATTTACTTCATCAGGTCAAAATTTTTTGAAGTTCTTAGGGGCGACTCAGTTGTTACTTTTAGTTTCTCTACAACCTATCTTTAACTTTGATTAGCTGAAATAACATGCTAAACAGAGCACTTTAAAACATGTAAAAAAAAGAATAAAAACTATAATGAAAGGAAAAGTACTGTATATACGGAACGGATGGCAGTGAAAGCACTTGAATCATGCTGGAGTCCTTTGTTGACCCTCCTGGTGGTGGTGCGCTGCTTTGTGGGGTAACTTCCTGCCAGCCTTCCCTGCTTTTCTCACACAGGAACAACGCGCTGCCAAGAAACAATGCAATTAAGCCTGCGCTGGACATCCGCTAGCGTTGCCAAACAAACCGTTCTGCGTGTTCTTTTAAAGTCAGTTTTCAGTTTTTATGATTGCTGCAAGTTGTAAAAATACTTCTGATCAGTTTGAAGCCCAGTCACTTTCCTTCTAAGTGGACTAAAAATGCAAAAGTGCCTTTTTAAGCAGCTCATAAACTTTCAGCCAGATGTATAGGTAAAGCTTCGCAACGTTTAATTAGGAGGCTTTCATTAAAGTTGGAATAATATGAAGCTGACTGAACGGAGTCGTTAAAGAATATTTGTTTTAGAAAAATGTATTAGTGTGTGGAGAGTTATAAAACTGGGAACTGATAACAGTTGTAAAAATGTGTAAAACAGGGTTTTATAGATTAGATAATAAAGCAGGAAGCTTTTAACAACAGACGGCTTAGAAAAGTATTTGGCAATAAAGATGAAATAAATTAGATTAAAGAAATCTGATAAGATTAAGATGTTGGATCTCTTTAGATGTAATGTATATTGTGCACGTGTTGTGTTTCGCTCTGACACACACAAGAGTTTTGCCATAAACCTGACTGCAAGTCCGTTCATGTGTCAAAGTGTTTAACGTCTGCTCAGAGTTACCAAAGAACTCGAATCATCAGAAACTCACACGGAGCTGCTGCTTGATGCACTTAACATGAAACTACCTTTACAAATGGCAAACTTTCAAAGAGACCTAAACTCTTCAGTGTGCTATTTCTGTTTGTATACTTGTGAGAAAGTGAGCGCGCATGTGTAACATTGTTTATACCGGACCATAACAGTTCGGACGTTTGGCACAGGCGCATTTAAAAAAATGAAAAGTTTAGCCGAAGGTGACCCAGATGTTACAACAAGACTGACTGACTAACGCTCTACATGAAACAAAGCATAAGTGTTTCAGACAAACCCTGCAGAGGCCTGAAGGCCAGTCTCTGTTGACAAGTCCTGTGGTCATGAGCGTGCTTGTAAGCGTCTGTGGCAGGTCGTGTGGATTTGTTTCATACGAAGCGTGATTTTCCCACACTAACACTCAGCTAGCTGAAAGGTTCGGTGCGAGTTTTTCACATTTTTATTTTTATCAACTAGTTGAGGTCAAATTAGCTGAAGCCAAAATTCCCTGATTTTGTTATGAACTCAAGTGAGGGAGATTCTTTTCTGGAGTTGATTCATCTTTTTGTTTGACACAAGGTCTGGAGGTTACTGCTTACAGTTTGGATGAAGACACAATATAATAATAATAAAAAAAGAAAAACTCAAAGTGGAAATTCCCAGTTGACAAATCGAGCCTTACTGTATGTGATCTTTAAAAAAAAAAAAAAATTCAACCTTTATTTATAGAGATTAGTCTCACTGAGTCATGAGGACTCATTTTCAAGAGACCTGTTTTAAGACAGACACCAATATACAACAATAAAAGGCAATTAGAATAAAATAGTTATATAAAAACACTGTTATTGTTAGCAACATTAGCTGAGTGATCCTGTTAGCAGAGTGATCCTGTTAGACTAATCCTGTTAGCAGTGTGGTCCTGTTAGCAGTGTGGTCCTGTTAGCAGTGCGGTCCTGTTAGCAGTGTGGTCCTGTTAGCAGAGCAGTCCTGTTAGCAGAGCAGTCCTGTTAGCAGAACGGTCCTGTTAGCAGTGCGGTCCTGTTAGCAA
>NC_056519.1:22591881-22602863 GCF_014905685.2 Nematolebias whitei | reverse complement strand
GTTAGCAGTGTGGTCCTGTTAGCAGTGTGGTCCTGTTAGCAGTGTGGACCAGTCAGCAGCATGATTCTTTATCTCCCTGCTTCTGGGAGATTAATTGTCTGTCAACAATCTAAAAATAGCATTTTTGTTTCTTTTTCCAAATCGTGACCTTCACATGAGGCGTGTCCCAGAGCGAGATTTTCAGTGAATTGTTACACGCCTACTGTATGTTCTTCAACACGGGGTGAACTGAGGACTCCATCACAGCTCGAGTGTAGCCGCAGGAATCCTGTGTTGGACAGCAGCGTGATCGGTTCAACATCGTTTTATCTTTCTTACCTGCACTCGTTTGTCCATCTGAAAATCTGTTTTAAAAATGCTGAAGTATTGTGCTAACAGAGTTCACTTAATGAGAGTAGTAGAGGCAGGTGTGTGTATGTTTTTGTGTTATTTGTGCTGTTTGTGTTTTTAAACTTTTTAAAATTGGCTTTTTGCTGCATTTTCTTCTACTTTCTGTGTTTTCGTGTGAATTGATCTGCCTAAAGTTTGAAGGAGTACTCCTGCCGTTCAACGCTGCACAGTTGGTATCTCCAAACGAAAGGGAATCTGTCACATCTAGTTGTGTTGCTGTAATGCTTCTTTTGAGATGAGTGCCGGCATCTTCCACTGTCCATATCATAGGACTTCACTGACAAAAAGAAGTTCAGCACACAGAAAGAGTGGTGGAAATCAAGCAAACTGAGTGTTCAGAAACTGGGAGAAACTGGCGTACCACAGGGGGAGGCGGGGAGACCTTATTGTCTTGTTGAAAAATTGTACCAAGGTGCTGAGTCAGAAGGAATAAGGAAAAAGTTAACAGCCCACTGGCAGACCTCACATTTATGATAAATAGACAGATTTTTGTTGCAGTCTCGTTAAATTTGAGACCAGTGAGCTGTGAGCTGTGTTTTTACAGGCCAATTTTTAAAAATTATGCCCCATTTTATGTGTGCATGGCTTGCAAAACTATATTCTAGGTCGTGCCCATTGTTCTGTTGTCTGTAGCTCCACCCACACCTTTGGTGTCCAACTTATTAGCTGTCCTCAAACTTATAATTTTATTACTGGCGTACACTTTTGAGATTAAGCTAGATGAATTTGGACCAATTGTTTAAAGAACTGGGGCCTGCCATACCTGCACTGCTCCCTATGCTTTTCAATGGAAACCCCGATTCTTATTCACCTCTAAATAGGTTCCTGGACTGGATATCTTTTTATTATTTTGTCAACTTTAATGTGGCCCGATCAGAGACGTGCAGCCACAAAATATACATCTAAACCAGCAGCTCAGCCTCGACACATGTGCTGTTACTTGTAATGGCATTTTACGTTACAACGTCAATGTAGTTTTTCAAATATGACCACCCAGAATCCCATAGGATTATACTGAGGGTACTTTAAATCATAAGAAATTTGTACTCTTAAAATAAATAAATGTTTGGAAAAGTCTCTTAAAATAATCACTGGACGTTCCTCTATTGATTATTGATTTGGTTCAACTCTATTCAAAATGGCTGCCATAACTAATGCATGTGTAGGTTTCCTTAGTCATTTTTAGAGATGCTGAGCTAAACTTTGGTACAGTCATAGCTGCTTGTAACTTCAAGCTGTACTCCTAGTGCTACTAAGCTCTTTCCAAATTCAAAATGGCCACTGCTGCTAATACTAATACTAATACGAGCTAATACACATGTGACTATAACTTGGTAGGTGCCCATTCGCATCCCAGTGAGATGCTCCATTAAGGGTTTGTTTTGACGGGCTGATGGATGCTCTGGCAACTGCCTGATAACACTTGTGACACCACCTCCTGTGCCCTCTGCTGTTGGTTTTAGCTCCTCGTACTCTGAATAAATTACAAACTTGGTGCTGGTCTTCATGTGGACCAAACCACGTCCATGTCAGACCCGTCCTTCTGGGTGCCTTTTAACTTTGTTTTGTCAGTGAGCTTAGCTGAAGATGTTAGCTGGGTGACTTCACTGTGATACCATCATGTTTTGAGTCTGGAGAAACTGTAAATATTAATATAAAGTACACTATAAAGCATAAATCAGAATAAATATTCCAACTTGGCTCCAGTTTTTGGTTGAAATCTTGTGGATTCCAGTGATTTTGGGGGAAGCTGGAAGACGGAGGCTCCCTAAATCAGTGGTTCCTAACACTAGTCCTTGAGGAACACCATCCTGCATATTTTAGTTTGTTTCTCTGCTTTAACACACCTGATTCAGTGATTTACTTCCTGAAGTTCTGCAGTAGCTTGTTAATCAGCCGTTCATTCAAATCAGGTGTGTTGGAGTAGAGAAGCAACTAAACTATGCAGGATGGTGTTCCTCAAGGACCAGTGTTGGGAACCACTGCAACAGTGATGGTTGTGATGGTTAATAACAACAACAAATAAAACATTCTCGTGACGTCTAAATGCGTTGGTGTTGTCTCACCGCTCTGTGTTCTCTGTCACTGTTTGAGTTCCTCTAAACGCTCTTTAAGAACCACATTTCATGCACACGAGATGACTTGAAATCCAGCTGTGTCACTTTATCCGAAGCGTTTATATTATTGTGACAAATTTTCCAGGAGGTTGGAAGGAGTTGAGGAAACGTTTTGTTTATCCAGAGAGACGAGTCATTATGTGGCGCAGCAAACCAACAGTCTGAGCGTCGTCTCTGTCAGGGTTCAATAAAAAGAGGGGATGAGGACTTGATAATGTCTTTAATCGGATAAAAGAGTTGGAACTAATTTAGGAAATGCTCTAATCCCCCACCCCCTGCTGAAAATGAAACAGCCTCCCCACACTTCAGGACCTGTGAGGAGTCGGGTGTGATGATGTTACAACGCTGTAGGAACCAGGAAGTAAATGTTCATTAATATATTCATTCATGTTGGTGAGCTTTTATGTTGAAATGCTCAGAAATAATAAAATGAAACCCTGAAGGGCACGTGGCTCTTAAATCTGAGTGTCCAGCTACTTTTGTTTTTTGCCTGTTGCCACAATAGGCGGGCAATCAGGACTTCCAGTGTCTTTCTGTTTATGTGTTAGTAAAATATACACCAGGAATGATAGTTTTTATGCTGGATGTCCTTCCTGACACAAGCGCAGACCACTGAGCTACCACAGCCCTCTGTGTGGAGCAGAGCTGCTATCTAGGGCGCCTGGGGGAGCAGATGGTGGGGGTTAAGGGCCTTGCACAAGGGCCCCGAGTGGGCCAAATGAGGGTGGAGGCAGGTGTGGGTGTTTTACCTTTCCCACCTGGTCTCCATATGGAGGTGTGGGTTACTTTATATGTTCTGTCTGGAACAGGTCTCTCTTGTAAATGAGTCCTTGGGGCTCAACGAGGCTAGCCTGTATAAATAAAGGTTGAATGGGATGAAATATTTTTCATGTTGGTGGTGGTGGTGGTGGTGGTGGGGGGAGTTGAATCAGCGACCTTCTGTTAACAGGCCCACCTTCTCTAACCTCTGCACCATCACTCCTCGCATTCAATATTGATATAATTGACGTATTTATACAATTACACAGTAGTTATACAATTATTAATTGTTATTAATTATTATTGACTTTATTTATTAGTATTACACAGTATTTATATACTTGATTAATGGTGACTCTCAGCTACTGCCACACCAAACTTGACCTCACTGTCTAAAACTGATGGAGTGATAGTCGTTTTTGTGTTGGTTAAGGTCTATGAGCTGCAGCAGTCGTCTTGAATCAGGTTGAGACCAGAAGTTAATCAGTTGTAAATGTACGTCCAATGATCACTTTCTGAGTTTCAATAAAATCTGTCCTGCGATTCATGAGATATTTTGCTAACAGACAAATAAACACACAGAAGCAAACCAATTATATTTCTCTGCCAAGCTTTAATGAGGTTTAATATCATTGTGTATACAAACAGCACGAGCAAAAGACAAGTTTGAATTTTATGACAACTTTAATGTCATCTAATCTAGGAGTGGTTGTAATGTGTCCCTGTGGCCACTAGAGGGCAGTCTCCATCACAACAAAACAACGATTTAAGGTTCTTTATTTGTATATAAAAACTATCAAAGTTTTAAAAAGTATAAACTATCAAAGACAAGTCAGGTCTGGACGGATTAAAATAAATAAATAATTATAAAAACAAACAAACAATAAATAAAAAAAAATTAAAAATATCTTAAAACATCTATTTTTTCCAGATTTTTATTTTAATCCGTCCAGAGGACCTGACTGAACCTTGTTAGATTTTTCTACCTGGATTATTGAGCATGCATCAGGACATCCTTAAAGTGTTCACAAACAAAACTGAATTTGCATTCATTAAAGTCGACAGTCTCTGAAATATGCAGACGTTTCTTGTCTTTAACAATCTTCTGTGGGCGTTCACACACAGACAGTTCCAGACTCACGTCACAGTCACGCTGCAAAGTTTTTATATGATGCTCAAACCACAGATCCTCTGCTGGACTGAGGTTTGGACTCCAACTGGACCATTCTAATGAACATGCTGGTCTGACTCGTTCTGTTGCAGCTCCGGCTGGATGTTTCAGGCAGGGTTGCCAGATAAACATAACTTTTTTTTTTTACCCCTTCCTTTTCTGTGCATGTTCACCAAACACAACACACACTCATCTTACAACACTCCCAAAAATATATGACAGTTTGGTTCAAAATACAATTTTAAAACTCCAGTACAACAGTTCTTAATTTTTTACCTGGCAACCCTGGTTTCAGGTCCTCTTCCTGAACCTGGCCCTCTCCAGTCTCATCTTCTGTGGTCTAACTGGATTCATGTTTCAGCTCCATCCATTTCCCCGTCAACTCTTAGAAGCTTCCAGTTCCAGCTGAAGAAGAGCCTCCCCACAGCACGATGCGGCCACCCCCATGCTTCTTCACAGACTTTAGTATTTCATAGTTACTGTGAGTCCTCTCATATTAACACTTCCTGCCCGGCCTGTGAGTTTAGGTGGACGCTCATTTACCTTTTCACGTTCAGATGGATTGACGGAGCTCCGTGAGATGTTCAAACACCTAATCCTGCTTTAAACCTCTCATAGAGTTCCTGCAGGGTCTTAGAAAGTCTAAAAATATGTCCTGATTTTCCATTTTAGATCCTCAAATACATTTAGTTGTGTCTTAAAATTAATCGCCTCTTCCATCAACGTTTTCTTTAAGCTCTTTCAACGATGTGACAATAAGACAAACTTTTATTTAGCAACTTTGAATTTTGAAGCTTTTAAATTCAATTCGTGTTCGTCTTTAAAGGGCCTCAAATTGATCGGAGTGGAACGTGCTTTCTGGACAAGTCTGGTGTGTTCCTTGGTCTTCATGATGCTGTTTGATGACTGAGAGTAAACCGCTACAGAACCTCAATTACGTTAACAAAAAGTAGTAAATTTTGAAGTTCATTTTTGCAAGTATACTTTAAGTTAAGTATATCAAGTATACTACACACCATGTACTTGTAGTGTACTAGAAAGTATACTGATTTAATACTTGTTCAGACTAAATTGGGAATTTTTAGTTTATAAAAAGTATATTTCAAGTATACTGTTTTAAGGTTTTATTTTAAGTTTACCAAATTATACATTCAAGTACACTCATCTATATACAACTAGTGTACTACGTATATACTTGTGAGTCTCATTTTTGTTAGTTGAAGTACATTTAAAGTATACCACAAGTATACTTTTCTCTATACTGCCATTGCAATAGTTCTACACTTCTAGTCCTCATTTCAGTTTATTTAAGTACACTTTTATGAATAAAGAGAAACAAAGAGTAATAAAATATAATAAAGAAAATATAATAAAATTAATAAAAAAATAAAGAGTAGCATAAACTAAAGTACAAGTATAAGCTTTAGTATTAAAGTATAAGTTTACGGTAAGGCTTAGTATTAATGTACTTAGTCTTAACTTTTCTCTATACTTTTCAGTATTAGCCAAGTATACTTCACTATACTATTTCTAAGCATGTCAAATAAAGTTTATACAAAGTAAACTTCAAGTACACTTCCTCATTTTTAGTGTAAAATAAGTATACTTGCAGTACACGTAAATAAACTACTCTTTGTTAAGGGGTTATAAGGAGTTGAGGCGTCACCCGGTGAACTTTATGAATGAATGAAGTGATAACTGGTCGCAGTGATTTCAGGTTCAGGGAGCTGAACAGCACGCCACGCTTTTTATTTGTAAAAATAAAATGATGAAAAACGTCTAATATTTTTTTACTTTGCTTTGATATTTCTCATTAATCCCAGTGAAATGTGTTAAACGTTGTGGTTAATGTAAATAAAGGGGTATTAAGACTTTCCCAAGGTCAGCAGGTCATTTGATTTCATATTTTATTCACTGTATTGTATTTTTATGGACTGACAGACAGCTGTCACTACTTTCCCTCATCGAGTGTCTCACGCGTCTCTCCTCGGACCAGTCCACTCCACCACCATGTGAGGTCCAGTTAACCGGGTTTCTCTTAATCCTCACCCTGTTAAGGAAACCGGGTTTCTGGTTGACACTAGGAAATCAGGTTACAGCAGAACAGCAAGCAGGTGGTGACTCACCTAATGGAGGAAGCAGAAGTTTTAGAGCATCTAACTGTGAAAATATGCGCACACCTGCTTTATTTGTGACAATGAAGAGACATTATTTAAATAAATGCATGCTCTGTGACAAAATTAAACATGGGCCAATTAGAAACAGATGCTCATCAGTGCAGCTCCACGGTTTTTTCTGTTTCCGGTCCATCACTGGCTGCTGAAGAGCCGCACTTTCTCCACACAAATGGGTTAAAGGGCTGTCTGACGTCACGTGACCGCCCTGTTATATAATATATAGGTCAACACGTTTCACGCTGGCACGTGCAGCCTTCTCTCTTACGTAAAGTCTCGTGCAAAGGTCTCGAATTACACTATGTAGGTGAGTACCAAAGATCGTCCATCTATGCGAAGAAGCATCACTTCGAGTCAGTGTTTTGAGATGAAATTTAAAACGTTTCTCAACTTTGAGAAAAGGTTTGTGAGCTCAGTCATCCAGGTAGATAAAAACAAAAACGGTTAAATCAGGTCATCTGGACGGTTTTTTTTTTATTGTTTTTTTTTTTTTTTTTTAGGAGAAACGTTTCATTTTTCATCTGAAAGTCTTCATCAGCCTGATTTAACCTTTTTTTGTATTCAACTTTTAAATCACTTTTGTATTAACAAAATATAGAATGCCCAACAAAGTTGTCAGGTCCTCTGGATGGTTTCTACAAAAACAAACAAACAAAAAAAAAAAACAGAATGCATGCAAAACTTTTTCAAACATGCTGTTTTAAAGAACAAGTATTTTTCTGAGTTTAATAGATACTTCTAACTATTTCTTGGTGTCTGACATGCAGTAAATGTTTATTTTGTAAGTTTGAGGCCTTAGATGTCATAAAAGTGATGGGGGATTTAATCAAATCTATTGTGACCAAGAATGATAATCCAACTGGTCCTAAAACAAAACCCTGTTGTACCCCACATCCCAGTTTTGTTCATAAAAATAACCCAACTTGTTTATTAAAGACGAGACCTGAATCCCTGTAGGCCAGGATCTGAGACCCCCACCAGCTTAAGGAGTCTGTTTATTGTGTTAGTGCTGACTCAGCTTTCACACTGTTGTTTTCCTGGTATTTTATTTTCAGAATATTTTCACAAACTTTCTGTGTACTTTGTGCTGTTTTAGCCATATCAAGTCTTTCAGCTCATTCAGCAGATGGGGTGCCATATGGCTTCTGGTTTTGTACTTTTTCAAGTTTTTTTTTACTTTATTTACAAAAATGCTCCTCACAAAAACACAGAGATCGCTTAAATTCTTTCAATACAGTGTTCTCGTTGAACTCTGCTTCAGTAGTTTGTCTAAGTGCTACTTTCAGCTACTCTTCTGCTACTTCTGGCTTTTAACAAGACAGCTTTTAGCTTTCAGCAACATTTTGGTGAATTAACTGGTCCAGATGAAATGATTTAAACTTTTTTTATTATTATTATTAACAAGCCTTATACTAATTTCAGCCTTCAGTTAGCTTTTTGCTCATTTTTATCTTTTGCCATTTTTAGCTATAGCTTTTTGACACTTTTGGCTAGCATTTGCTATTTCACCACTATCAAAGTTCATGCTCAGTCATCCAGGTACAAATCTGTTCAGTTTTGTGGAAAGACATTTTGCCCTTTATCCTGAGGGCTTCATCATTCTGAGGAGTCCCATCTTATCACCAGCAAACTGGTTGGTCCACTAAAAGAGTGCACTGCTAGTGGGTAAAAGTTTACTTGGGACTCAGACTGATGAAGTCCTCCGGATAGAGGGCGAAACGTCTTTCCACAAAACAGAAACAGTCCAGATGACCTGATTGACCATTACTTCACCACTAGCTATCATTATGCTACGTAGAGCTTTTAGCCAGCCTTTTTCTACTTTTAGACAACTTAAAAAGGACCAGTTTCATTATTTTTTATACATTAACCACAATTCAAAAACAATGTCTGATTTTTATTAGTTGATTTCCATTTTCCTTTTGGAGTACTTTTCTTTCCATTTCATGTTTCAGTCATCTTGACGTTTTCTTTTTTATTATTATTATTATTTTTTTAAAGAAAGGGTTCAAACAAAAAGAAAAATGCCTTCTGAAAATCCGACGGAGTGAGACCTCTTCTTTGTCATTGCTCTGATCGGTGACGCGCCTGGAGCCTCTTATCCAGGTCACCAAAACATGCAGGCAGGGAGGATGGGTGTGTGTGTGTGTGTGTGTGTGTGTGTTGGGGGTGGGGGTGGGGGGGGTGTCCTGGCTCTATTTAGCATGAATGAAACATTAATTTATTGATGCTGACATGAGCTCATCTGTCATGCCAGATGGTCCTATCTGTGATGTTGTATCATTAAATCAAGTCCTGCTGCCTCCTATAAAACTTAACAGTGTTCCATAAATCCATTCACAACAATGTGACGTGTCTACCCCCCACCCCCACCACACGCAGGCTTTGTCAAATGTTACACGAGGAGGAGTGTTAGAGAGAGGAGGGGAAAAAAAATGAAGTCAATTATACAACACCCTGGCCCTCCTCTCCTCCTCCAATCCTCTCCTCCTCCTCCAGCTGGAGGCTCGGATCACTGGGAGCACCGGTTCCGGTCCGTAGGCATGTCGGCTGGGGGCTCTACCGGCGGGACGGCGAACAAACCTGCAGGTAAGAGCAACACCTGTGCGGTGATGCGCGCACCTCACGCACTTTTGTTTCTTTTTGCAGAAATTACTAGAACACCGGTGTTGCAAACAAATTGGTTACTGAGAGAACGCGAGCTAGATGAGCCGCGGCTGTTAAACTTTTTATCTTTAATGTTTGGCGAGTTGACACAAGTACATAGACTTTCTGCGAGGAACAAACTTCAAGTTAACTCTAAACGTATTAAAATAATAATAATAATAATAATAATAATTAAAAAAAAAAAAAAAAACGCCGGTTGCCTGTGAACTGTCTCCAGTCGCGCGCTGCAGCCGATTCGGGCTACTCGTCATTGTAACCATGGCGACGCGTTCTTCTTCTTCTTGTTATTTTTTTGTCATCTTCACCCGCAACGTTGATTCATATTTTCCCAGTCTGTTGAAGTCTTTCGCGTCTTTCCCCAAAACGACCCACGCAGGAGCTACGTCACGTGGTCCCGCGAGGCTCCTCGGCGTCCCAGCGTCTTCCAGAACTGGGTCAGTGGATCAGTGGAGCAGCGCTGCCTGCTCCGGCCAGCAGAGGGCGGCAGAGCGCTCGACCGGGCAGAGATGTCTGCAGCTCCTCAGTTTTTACTCTCGTCTTTTACAAAATGACTTTTTTGTTTCTTTAACTTTTTTTTTATTTAAATTACAACTGATTACACTGAGGGCTGACACAATAAAAATGGCTGCCGCAGCCAACTGACCTTAGTTATTAAACCATACAGATGTTGGTTTGGTAGTAGCTGAGACTGATCCTCATCACATGTTCCGAGCATTAGGCTGTGCAAGATGCGCCATTTTAAAATCTTTTCAAGTCAACTCTGTTAATAAAATATCTCGTGAACTACTGGACAGATTTTAAAGAATATATCAGGAGCTGATTAACTTTTGAAGTCCATTCAAGATGGCCGCCTCAGCCATATCACTATAAAACAGCTATTATTTGGTTTGTTTTACAGAAACTGTGTTCAGATCTGGAGTGGCTGTAGCTGAGAGTCATCCCCAACACCTTTGCTTAAAACTTGAGCATGAACTGTTGGAGTCTGTTAGCAAAATATCTCGTGAACCACTGGATGGATTTTAATGAAACGTTGAGAAAGTGATTAGTGAACGTACATCTACAGCTGATTAACTTGGGAGTCAGTCCAAGTAAAGATGCTTGCCACAGGTATCAGCATTAGCCAGTACAAGAAAATGTCCAAGTCTTAGTCGATTTCTCAGCTAATGAGCTAAAATTTGATGTGGTAGTAGCTGAGAGTCATTCTCCACACAAATGCCTCTCAGCCTAAACCTCTGGCATGGAGCCAGCCACTGTAGCTGCATTAGCTAACAATACCTCCAGGACTGGTGACCCGGGGGCTACATCTGGCCCACAGGTGAGCTCAATCCAACCCACCAATAAGTTAATTTAAATTAAAACTAGACTCAAAATCATTCAATAAAGTTACGTAAGGACAACAACTGCTGTACGTTCGGCTCCTGAGCTGTTGGCTTTCAGTAACTGTGGCCCCCCTGAGCACTTAGTTACGTAGCTCTACACTTGTGCTTTATGGTTTGCAGTGGTTCCCCTGGGTTACTTACCTTGGGAAGGTGCTCGTCTCTTCGGGGTTTGTGTCGATGCAGGGCGGAGGGTGGGGATGGAGAAGATGAGCACGCTTGCATTGTGCGCAGTTGTTGGGAGTGGGGGTTGGTTAGTGTAGTGCTACATTAGTACCTATCTATCGTTAGTGCCCAGCTATCGTTAGTTCCCAGCTATCGTTAGTGC
>NC_056519.1:22581937-22591871 GCF_014905685.2 Nematolebias whitei | reverse complement strand
TAGTTCCCAGCTATCGTTAGTGCCCAGCTATCGTTAGTGCCCAGCTAGCATTAGTGCTGGCAGTTGTTGTTGACAGGAACAGTGGTTAATTTGAGCTGGATCCTGCTGGAACTAGATCCAGGAACTCTCTGATTTTGACAGGCTGTGCTCCAGCAGCTGTTTGCTCAGATCCGGCAACTCAAATCTTCGCCCATAAAAGTCTGAAGTCATTGTGCATTTTTATTTAGATTATTTATTACAAATACAAAGAGAGGAGATGTTGCCCAGTCTGTGGAGCGGATGTTCCGGCTGCACTATGCGCACCAGCTCACGCACACGCTCCTGCCCAGCAGAGACACGGATCGCATGTCCCGCAGGGATGAGCATCTTCATCCACCTTCAGCTGTGCGCCCTGCAGACAGTGCACGCTTTACACACAAGAGCGTGTCCAGACAGCTCTGCAGAGCAGGCGCACAACTGCTGATGTGTCGGAACTCCTGCATACATTTAAGACATAATAAATAAAAAAGCTTACAGTAAAAAAAAAAAAAAAAAACGGACTGCCTGCTATTTGCGTTCCAGCATCAATCGGACAGGGATGGCAGTGAAATGCTACAGTTGTTCAGTTGAGAAAACAGCATCAAGAAATTGTGTTAAAGTGTTTAATACTGTTGTTCACGCTGGTTTGTTGTTTTGATAATTATTAAAGAGATAAACAATAAAACATGTCACTCATTTGGCTAGCCATTTGACTAATAGGGGCAAAGACTTTCAGCTCTTTTCCACACTTTGCTCCATGACTGACACAATTATCTGTTGTTATTAGACAGAACATCCCTTCAAAGCTGACTGGACTATCTCTTTAATACTTTAGTAAAAAATGCCACCCACATACAGTAACAGTAAAAAGTATTTTGTTTTTGAACTCTGCTCGAGTTCTTCTGTTGGTAACAAGCGTTGTAGAGACTTTCTGTTCCTGGCTGTGTCGCAGCTCCAAACCAGGTCATTTATTGTTTAAATTCAAATAGTTTAGAGTTATTCAGGTGGAAATAAATGAGCACACGAGTGCTTGGATCGTGAGTACTTCCCATCATGCTGCGTGTGTGTTGTGCCTCGCCACTACAGGGTGTGTTGGTGCTCCTGCGTTCCGGCTACACATCGCTCCGCAGGCCCGACCACTTGTCCCAACCGGTGTTTTCAGCTCGGGTGTGAGTCAGAACTGCCGTGCATTCGCTCAAAATGGAGAGATGCTTCTTGAATGTTGTGCCAGGGGTCAGGGGTCAGGTGCTTGTGGAAAATTTCCTGCAGAGCAAAGAAATGGCGACGTGTGGGCGGCGTGTTGCGCAGCATCAGCAGTCGGAGAGCTGCGGTGCGTGGAAGGGCACCCTCTTTCCATTCCTGCGTCACTAAACTCTGCTGGCGGGATAAAAAATGTGATGTCACCGTCTTAAAAATTCACCTCGCTGAGAGTTACAATTTCTAAATGAGTCCAAGACGAGACGCTCAAACAGAACAGTGGATGTTTCTAAATCATTCATTCGTTCAACCTTTACATGAGTGACGTTGCCCCCCACCCCCACCCCACCTGCTTCAAACCTATCAAAACTGGTTTCAAACATTTGTGCTGGTTTTTGCACTAAAAAAATTTCATTTGTGCAGCAATCTTTTTAAAGTTATTAATAAATGTTTCCAGACATGTAAAAGTACAACAGTACAGTGTGTTTGATAGCACCCCCTGGTGGTCAGAAACCAAAATGCAGGTCATTGGGTTTGTTTTTTGAATGTGTACCAGTTCATCCTAAGACCTACAGTTCAAAATGAAAGTCATCCATGTTAAAATGTATCTATTCATGTTCCTAGTTCAGCACCTGAGCGTGTTTAAATGAAATTCACAGTTCATGAACAGATTTTGGTTGACCTTTGATGACCTCTGGAAACGTTAACATCTTTAAAATGATTGTGGCACAAACGAAAATTTTTGCTGCACAAATGTTTGACACCAATTTTCATTAGATTTGACAAAGGTGTGTGTTTGTGGGGTGGAGGTGTGTGTTTGTGGGGTGGAGGTGTGGGGGGGAGGGTCAACTTCACTCTGGTATTTTTGTTCTGTTTCAACACTTCATGTCTCAAAACGTTCGGCTCCTTCAGGACATCTGTGACTTTTGGTATTTGTGCAATTTATACTTTTTGAAAAGTTTAGCTTTTTCTTCCGTGTTTCTCTCATTGACAATGAATGGAGCCCCCCCCCCCCCCCCCAGCCTTCAAACTCTGTTTAAAACTTTTACTGCTCAGCTTCAGCTTTTCTCAGCTTCTTCGTGCTCATTTCAGCCTTTTTATACTTTTTCTGCTATTTTTTTTGTTATTTTTGCTCATTTTGACCGTCTGAGCTTCTTTTTCTAATCACTGCTCCTTTCAGCCTCTTTCTGCTAATTTCAGCCTTTTTAGCCTCTTTTATACTGATTTCACCTTTTTTCTGCTAATGTCATTTTCTGTTGTTCGACGTATTGTTTTGCACTATTACTGTTTAACGTATTTCTTAGTTTATATCTTAGATCCTTTTTATTGTTTCTTTGCAATTTATATTCTTGCTGTTGTTGGGTGTAACTGGGACCCTGTGTCCACAATTTTATTCCACCTCATGTACCACATGTGATACAAATGACAAAGAACCTTGATTTGCTCTTTTCAGATTTTTTTTACACATTTCTGCCATTTTTCTGCATCTTTCCACTTTTATTTTCCTGCTTTCAGCAAATGTCAGCTGTTCAAAGCACATTATGACACTTTTTCTGCAGCTTTCTCCAAAAACCATTCAGCAACAACCATTTCCACTGTATTTTAGCAGGACATTACATGTCTTTAATGTTTAAATTAGTGTTTTACTGTTTGTAAGGTTTTATTAATAAAGACTGTGCACAAGTTGAAGATAAAGGTCCAGATATTTTGAAACTAGAACATTTCTGAAGACATTCTGAAAGGTGGCTTCTTATTCTGAACAACATGTTGACATTTTGATGTATAAACTATATGAAAAGTGTACAAACCAAGATAAGAAAAATGTTGAAGTTGCTACCTGTGGCTCATTAAGGTCGCCATGGTAACCACACACCTGTGTCTGCCACTTCCTGACTGCAAACCAAAGAGGCGGACAGACAGACTAAAACGTAAGCCTAAAAACAAACTGCTGCTGTGGGAAGACTTTATCTTAAAAGCAGAAGACTCTAATAGACATAAGATGTCTGTTTGGTTTTCACTGTGCGAGAGGTGGGGGACATTCCTTGGACAGGCCTCCAGTCCATTACAGGGACACAGAGACAAACAACCATTCACTCGCTCACTCACACCTAGGGACACTTTAAAATTACCAGTCAGTCTAACATGCATGTTTTTGGTCTGTGGGAGGAAACTGGATATCCATCTGGAACACATAACAAACTATTGCCACAAAAGTCTTTGAAAGTTGCAAAAGATCAGCCAACGCTTATGATTTTGTTTCTCATGGGCTTTGCCACAAGTGCTTCACTGATGAGACTATGGCCACAAAAAGGTGAACACCTCGCCTGACCTTAGCTGCACGGCCACACCAGCACGAAAAAGTGCCAAATTGGCTTTACCCGCCAAAAACGAGGCCACTTCCCAGCAGAGTTCATCAAGATCCCCCATAAAAAGACACGAGTTTGGGAGGGACGGTCTCAGTGTGCATAAAGATCAGGCGAGACACAAAACACCTAATGTGGTTTTTGAAGGTTTCAAGAAAATCAGCTTTAAAAACAGCTTTCACAAATCACGTCCTGCCTTGAATATATCTACAGGCGTCTGTTTTATTAGAAAGCAAATTTGATTGAATTTGTCATTTCATTAAGAAATACAGGTTTACTTCTAAATTCTGGTCTGACTCTTCTTTCCATAGAAAATAAATGAAGAGCGTGTGGATGTGGGTCAGTCCTGGCCAACAGACGGAAAAGTTTTCCTTCTATAGCTACAGATTTTTTTTTCTTGTCACAATTTGAAGAATGCAGGCCTCAGAACAAAGTAGGTTAGTATTACAGCATTATATAAGCATTAGGTATTAGGACAGTCCAGACCTTTCTTCTCACGTGCCGTTTAAACTCCCAAACAGTCGGCACAGCCAGAGGTTTGGCACCGTTTAACGGCTGCAGTCAGCGAGTGCATCAAGAGCGTGCCTTGAAACAGATGTGTGTGTGCACGTTTAGAAATTAAACAATGAAAGTGAAAAAAGTTGGCAGCTCTGCTCTATAAGCTCTTTTTCAGTGCGTGTGTATTTTTTGTTTCATTTCTGATGATTCCTGCCAGAGTTTCAGCCATCTGTTGATAAATTACATCTACAACTGCAAAGACAGTGATGTACGAGTCCTTCCAACTTAAAAAAGGAAACAAAAAAGGCATCTTTCTTAAATATTTGTAAAAAAAATAGGGTGTCATATCAAATCTTTTTGACTCCATAAAAGAGCTCCAACTCTGACGTGTGGTATTTAAAGTAGTAAAAAAAATTTAAAGGCTTAGATTCTCAGGAGTAAAAGTAAATATACAAACCCAATGGACCAAGGTTGGCAACATATCTGTTTTAAAATGTGCTACTTAATAGGCACATTTCCTCTGTTAAGGGATTAAACATAACATTTTTTAAAGATGGACCCAAAGAAGTGAAAAGACCCAACAAGCAAGAAGAGATGAAGAAGAGTACTATTTTGCTATATAAACAGAAAAGTTAAATTAAATTCCTGCCCATCTGATTATTAAATTGGATGGTTGTTTTCACGCATCAGATCACACTGCGGAGGAGGAGGACGGGGAGGGGGCAAGCCAAGCGGGATCCTCGATGCCAACTGTCGAGTTGCCAAGGAAACGAAAGGGGTGTGTGGAGGAGAGGTCAGACTCCCATGTACAGTAAGTGTTTGCAAGGACAAACCAAACCGGTGCCATATTACTCAAGTGCGCTGTCATAAATGTGATATTGTTCACTGAACACTTTGTTTGATCTTCCAGACACAGCCTCAACTTCCAAACGGACGATGACCTCAACAGGTACACCGAACCCAAGACTTTACATTGTCGTGCAGGAAAATACTCACGTCAATGTTATTGTATCTCTCTTTATTTGCAGGTCTGAAGGGGAGGATCAGCAAGTCAAAATGAAATGTTTCAGGTGAATTTAAACTCTACATTTGACATTTGCAGTCATGCCCTCCACAAGCTTAACTACAATCACTGACAAAACAAAAGTTAAGCGCCCAGACAGAGTTGTGGAAATGAGACCGAGCTTGTTGTAATATCGTGTGACTGTGTTGCAATGCTTATAGCATCAAATGGAATGTGGAAAAGTGTGGCCCACCTTTAGGATTGGATATAAGCAGTGATTTGTTGGAGAGTGGAGTCGGACAGCCGTTGTATTGTCTACTGCAGTACGTCAGCCCCAAGCTTTAGTAACTGACTCTCAAGATTCGACAGATGTGCCCTGGGTAAAGAAGTCCGAGCGGATTCCACACATGTTTGAACAAGTAAAGGTTAGGCTTGTGGTTTGTTTAGTCATATGAAACAGATTGTCCATAAACATATGTACCATATGTAATGAGAGTTGTCTTTTTGAAAGACTGTACATGGGTGCTGTCTCAGGAAAACTAAGACATGGACAAATGCACCAACCAGCTCCAGGAAAACGATGTAAATCTTTCATTATGGTGCACGAGTCAAAACTGAAGGAGGGGGAGAAGTTCACATATCTGTGCAGCAAACTGTCACAGACAGCAATTATAAATGATGTTAACTGTGTAGTAGCAAAAGCCAGTGTTGCCTTTGACAGAGTCCACTCCCAAGTTTGGGAGAGTAGAAGCATTCATCTTGAAACCAAGATTTAAGTCTACAAGGCAGTCGGCATCACCATTCTGATACAGTATATGGTTGTGAGACGTGGGTTGTTAATGTAAGAAATGTGAAACAATTGAACCATTTCCACATGACAAGCCTTTGCTCTCTGATGAATGTCATATGGCAACATAAAGTTCCAGACACTGAATTTCTAACACGTGCAACTCTTCCATCCAATCCCAGATTCTCTGGGCAGGTCATGTTTGCTGCATGCCAGATACAAGACTCCCTAAACAACTGTTGTATGGGGAACTGGCATCAGACAAAAGATCCATTGGAGGTCAGTGTAAGCACAAAAAAGACAATCTCAAAGAACCATTGAATAAATTTTTATCAACACAGACGCGTGGGAAAGCCTAGCGCAGGATCAAGCAGAGTAGCCTGAAGCAAGGGTACAAAAGATGCTGAGACAGCACAGCTTAAGAAGTCTAGGAAAAGTCGCAAGGTCTGCAAAGGTACTCAAAAGCTTTGGCGACTGAGAGCACCACTTGTGCCCATTGGTTCATGCTGTAAAGGTACCAGCTCTCTGTAAGTCTTAATATTTACTGCACAAACCCATCACAGGTCTGCATGTGGACCAAATTATATCAAACTGAACCACTCTTTCTGGCTGTTTAACTCCTTTTTTTGTCAACGAGAGTGCTGACAGTTGCTAATTCATATAATTATCATGAATTTTCTTAAAATATTTCCCCAAACAGATACCAAGTGTAAAAATGTGAAAACAATTTCCTCCCTTCAAATAACATAAAATAAATTCCTATACAAATGTACTTGCAGGGTGCCTCACCGGCAGATTGAAAAGCAGCGGAGAGACAAAATGAACAACCTCATTGACGAGCTGTCTGCCATGATTCCTGCCTGTCAGCCTATGCCTCGAAAACTCGACAAACTCACTGTGCTACGAAAAGCTGTACAACACCTGAAAGCCCTCAAAAGTAATTCCCAACACCTGGTGTCTTAGAATGCAGATGATATTTATTTGCTCAGTTTGATCCTTTTTTTTATGTGTGTGTGTTTTCAGTTGGGACGAGCAGCGCCTTCACAGACACCACCCACAAGCCTTCCTTCCTGCCTCACGATGACCTTAGGAACCTTCTGCTCAGGGTAGATGCTGATGTTCAAACCTCAGCAATTTGGTTTCATTACATTTTTAAGTCCTATGGCTGTATGCATGTTATAACTGGACTGTTTCTTACCAGATCAAGACTAATACAATTTCAGTCAACAAAAGTGACAACATGTTGCAGTGAAATAATATATTTAAGAAAAACAAAGACAAAATGCAGAAAAGGTGGCTGACGAACTAATCATCCTCTAGCTTGTAGAATAACTTTTATTAACAGTAACTTAAATTTCCTGATTCCTCAATAGCAGAGAAGAAACCCAAACAGGACTCCAGCCAGACATCCGGTGAAAAGGAGGAACCCAGACCCAGACCGGTGGTCATTCCATATGTTGTGGGAGTTCCAGAGAAACTGAGATAATTATTTTCTAAACATAACGTCCCAGTGACATTTAAACCCCAAAATACATTACGGCAAAGACTGGTTCATCCCAAAAATCCAGTCCGCTGATACAGAGTAATATTGTGTACACTGTTCAGTGCCAGGAGGGTGATCAGTCATACATCAATGAAACTAAACAGCCACTGGCCAAAAGGATGGTCCAGCACAGAAAAGCAACATCATCAGGCCAGGACTCTGCAGTCTACACTCATCTCCAGGCCAGCGGTCACTCTTTCAGGGATGAAGATGTTCACATCCTTGATAGAGAGGAACGATGGTTTGAGAGAGGAGTAAAGGAGGCCATCTTTGTGACGAGAACTTGTCCATCGTTAAACAGGGACAGAGGTCTCCCCCTCTTACAGTATTGCCAGTATCACTCAGCCCCCTGTGAATAGGAAGCAGCCATCAGGGCACTAACAATTGGTCATTGGGCTGATGGTCTTCCTTTATCATGTGAACAGTTAGTTCCGGATGCCACCATCAAACTGCTTGATCCACTATGAGAAGGTGTTATTTATAAGACTGAGTTTATTGCAGCTCCTCAGACTGAAGAAGTCTTTTGGATAAAAAAACAACAACATTTCCATGAGAAGAATCCGTCCATAGGATCTGACTATTTTGTTAGAATAACTTAAATTGTTCTCTGTTTGACTTTGTCAGGATCTCTCACTGTAGAGAAACTTTGGCCCCACTCTTCCATTGAATGCTGCTTATTTGAGGTTTGCAAATGGTCATTCTAAATCTACAGTTTGCTTAAGGTCCTGACACAAGGTTTCAGTCAGCCTGAGGTTTGGGCTTTGACCAGGCCCTTGCTACACCCTGATTCTTTTCTTATTCAACCTTTTTGTTGTACGTTTTTTGCCATTTTTGTCACATTTTACCATCAAACCTGGTCCAAGATTTGGCGTTCAGACATGACGTCACAGTAGTCTCGAGAGTTCTTCGGTCTACAGAGGGGTTCATTCTTTGAATCAATGACTGTAGGATGCCCAAGTGCTGGGGGCTGAAAAACAAGCCCAAATCATCACCTCTCCACAACCATGCTTGATAGATGATACAACATGCTAGTGTAGATATTTTTGTCTTTCTTTAAAGTGAAACTTTGTATTTTGGTTGAACAAATTTGCCTGCTTTATTCTTGTTCGACCAAAGGACATCGATTTTGCTCTTCACCAAAAGCAAAGGCAGATCAATATAGTTTCTGCTTGGGTCTATTTCTTTCTGTGTTTTTAACTCTTGCAAAACATCTTGTGAACAAATGCATACATTTTAATCAAATGTTTAGAAAGTAATCACCGGGTTGACATCTACAACTGATTACCTTTTGGGGTCAACCCATTCAAGATGGCCACCATAGCAAAGCAATCCTAGTAAACACTAAAATAGCTATAGCTCAGCCGATTTGACAGATAATGAGCTAAAATTTGGTAGTAATTAAAAAACTTAATCGCCCCATTAACTGTTAGTCAATTCTAATACTGTATCTCCCCCTCCTCGCAGAATGTCGGCATCATTATGTGCTTGTGTGCGAGTTTTTTTTTCATTTTCAGGCTATTGATCTTCAGCCAAAGATTAAGAGCATGTTGGGAATTTTTTTTGTCTCCAAAACCTGTTGTCATTTTCACCACTTTATTGTCTGTCCAAACAGTTCTATGTCGTATAAGCTTCGCCCTTTAAGGCCTTCGCTTTAGTGGGTTTATCCCGTTATGCAGAGCATAAGCACTGAAAAAATTAGTCCACGCCCACCTGCTGTGTGGGCCCCACCCGGTCCGTATAAATTACGTTAAGAGCGGGAAATCGGCTCCCATTTTTTCTTCAGCGAGCTAATATAGCACTGTCAGAAGAACAAAGAAGATAAATTGTGTAAATGACCAACCTTTGCGAAAGATGCTTGGCCCGGCAGTCGACCTCCGGTCGTCCGGTGAGTTCTCCTCCCCGAGGAGAAGATGACAGCAGTCTTATTCCAAGGTAAGCGTCGTGGAACATTTTCCCAGTGACAGGTCACTACACGCTGGACAACGCCATCTTGTGGTTTTCCTCTTATCGCCGACCCTCGGGGCGAACCGGATGGTTCCTCCGGGGCAAGGCGTGCTCAGCTGCAGCCCCGCTGCTCTTTCCCTCCTGGGGAGCGTAGTGTAGGTGGAGGGGGGCTGAGTGAATGCTCACCCCATCCCACCTCGTTTCGCATCGGCGATCACACCGCTCCCGGCCGACGGCGCCCTCAGGGGTTGCCCGGCGGAACCCAGGAGGAGGCTGACATGAAGGGACCCCCTTTTTTTTTTTTCTACGTCCCTCGCCTTTTCCCGCCAGTTCGGATGATCGGCGGAAAGGTTATTTTTCACTGGGCTCCACTCTGGCTCACCGTCTTGATCCATACGGCCTCGCGTTCCAACAGGACGTTCCACGGGCGAGGCCGCAGACGGTTCTTTCCTGGTAGATTAGAGGAGTCGGTCCCCAGTCCGCTCCCATCACCAGAGTTGAGGGATTCACCGAGCGGGGCTATTCCTCGGTAACCCCCCCCCTGGAGCCAAGCCTCGCGGAAGCTTCCGGAGCGAAGCTGC
>NC_056519.1:22571000-22581927 GCF_014905685.2 Nematolebias whitei | reverse complement strand
CCCCCCCCTGGAGCCAAGCCTCGCGGAAGCTTCCGGAGCGAAGCTGCCCAGGTCGGAGCAGCGTCCCGTCCCTCCGGAGGAACCAGACGGCGACCACGCTCTCCAATCGAGCCCACCGACGTGTTTTCAGGCAGCTGCAGTTAGCAACAACGTGCGCTGCTAGCATATAGCATGTCCAAGGGACTGAAGGCCGCAGACCTGCCTTGGAGACGAAGAACTCCCTCTGTAAGGCAGCTGACGCTATTCCTCGGTACCCCCCCCTGGAGCCAAGCCTCGCGGAAGCTTCCGGAGCGAAGCTGCCCAGGTCGGAGCAGCGTCCCGTCCCTCCGGAGGAACACAGACGGCGACCACGCTCTCCAATCGAGCGCGGAGGACGATGACCCAACGATCCACCTGGCTTCGTTACTCCCCTCGCTGCCGGAGAATCTGCACAAGACCTGATGAAGCCCATCGCGGACGCGCTGTTCAGAGCAGCTTCAAACCATGCTGGCGAAGTGAAACAGTCGGAGGAGGTGCCAGAAGCTGTTCGCCACCTCATCAAGCCGCGCGGCCCACCCCGTCCCCGCTGGAGGGACCGTCGCGAGCAAGTTTTCGACTTTTCCACGGCCGCGGCTCTCGCTGAGTTCCACCACCAGCCCCGCCCGTCAGAATCCAGCCCTCTGCACTCCGGCAGCCTGCAGCTCAGCGTTTCCCCAGAGTTCGCCTGCAAGACAGCGCTCTGGGCAAACAATCGCAGAGCTCATGAGAGAGAAAGCTCTCAAATGACGGTCTCCGGAGGGTGTGTGTAAAAGTGACACGAAAGTTGAAATAAATCATCATTAATGATCCAAGTGTCTGTTTTTTAGCCAGTCTGTAAGCCCGGATCAGCTCACAGCGGCCGCACACATAAGAGCGCACTCGTGGGATGAAACAGCCCCACACACGAGCCGGTGTCCTTAAATAAAGGTTTTTAACTCACCGTCGCTCTAAGACATGACGAGTCGATCACAGAACAGCCTCCACACATGAGCCGGTGTCCTTAATTAAAGGTTTTTAACTCACCGTCGCTCTAGACATGACTAGTCGATCACAGGACAGCCTCCACACATGAGCCGGCGTCCTTAATTAAAGGCTTTTAAACTCACCGTCGCTCTAGACATGATGAGTCGATCACAGAACAGCCTCCACATGAGCCGGTGTCCTTAAATAAAGGTTTTTAATTTAAACTCACCGTCGCTCTAGACATGACGGGTCGATCACGGCACAACGGTAAGCGAAAATAACTCATTACCAACTAGAACTGCATGATCCTCACTCAAGCGGTGTCAACTCGCATTTGTGGGATGGAACAGCCTCCACATGAGCCGGTGTCCTTAAATAGGGTTTTTAATTCACCGCCGCTCTTGACATGACGAGTCGAACACTAAGATGACAGCCTCCATTCAACGGTGCTGCGTTGATGCTGGCGCACACAGCTGCCGGCGCTAACCAGCTCACATCGGTATAAATGTGGTCCGCAGGCTGGTCCGGGTGGGGGTCCTTCTCTCTCAGCTTTCGGCAGCTCACCGCAGCTTAAACGTGAAGCAGCCGAAGAATCCGGTAATGAGTCCCACCTCCCCCCAGCGCGCGCCCCTCCAGCGAGAGCGGCGCGCGTCCCTCCAGAGAACAACGTGTGCTCCCGCGGGGCTAAGCAGCCTTCACTCCAACAGCACGGTGTAAATGAAGTCACGCCCTCCGCCTTTCAACGTTCGCACAGCGACGTCAAACGCGCAGCTCACCGCGTCATCAGCTGTCACACGCTTCGCCTTCAGCTCAAGTCTCGCCCGGGGTCACACAGAAAACATTCCCGCGACGCATGACGGCGGTTGAGGGACGGACTGCTGACAGCCGTACAAAACATGACGCATCATTAACGCACGTTCATCCACGAACGTTACGTAGAGTGGCTAAACATGCTCGCCGTTTTTCAGATGGATGGACAGGGTTTATGCAAATGGTACAAGTTACAGTTTGCAACCCGAACCCCTCCATTCAGAGGAGTTATATAAACGGTCCCGTCATCATCATCAGACTGATTCTCTTCCCTAAATGCAGAAATCCAAGTGTTTTCTGATAAAAGTAATCTACAGAGTTCCCCAAGGGAGAGAAAACACGAGGGTGTTTACTCACGGATCGGAGGGGTGAGACCGTTCTTGGATCTGTTGTTTAACATCCAGAGAACGCATACCGATCATCCTAAAACACAGAGACGAGAGTTTTTTGTTTTACCTGGATGATCTGCGGATCCTGTCACTTCAGACAGGAGGCGCTGATGCAGGATCAGGTGTTGACATCACACCTGTTAATCTGGGCTTCGCCATAAGTGGAAGGAAGCTCGATTTTCCCGGCCCAGACATTTGTTTTCTGGAGTGGAATTAAATTCAACCACCATGAAAACTCATTTATCACATGAGACGCCTCTAGAGGTGTTTTTGCACGTCTGCATGTGGATCCAGTAAAACAAACGACGGATGATCATTGTCTTTTCCTCTGTGGAAGCAGACCTCCGACTCTGGGGAAACACCTTGTTTTTCTATCAGAGGGAGTCCCCCTCAGCAGACCCACGTCATGGGTCAGTCTTCACGGACACGTTGCTGTCAGGCTGGGGGGGGGACATACCTATCTCAAGCAGTAGGGGCGCTGTGGCCCCACTACACATCAGCCCACATCAATGTTTTGGAGTGTCGCACAGTACTGAATGTGATTCAACACCTTGCTCCTGTGCTACAGAATCAACACGTGTTGATTCACACAGACATCATGATGACTGCTGCGTACATAACCATCAGGGTGTGCGTTCAGCCCAGATGTTACACATTGTGCGAAAGCTACTGAGTTGGGTTCATCAAAACCTGCTTTTATTAGAGCGGTTTACATATCCGGTGTTCTGATGTGACGTCCAAGGGCGGCCCACGTTACGTGGACCGGATCCTCCATCCGGATCTGATGTTTTCAGACGCAGCAGAAGTTGGCAAAGCAGCTGTGGACCTGTTTGCGATGCGAGAAGAACGCTCAATGTCAACTACGGTTTTCCCTGAGCCCGCGAGACGATCCATCGCTGGGGGGGGACGCATTTGCTCACAGTCGGTGGCCCAAAACGCTTTTTACGCGTTTCTTTCCCCCCACCTCCTCTGGTTTTTTTTTTTTTTTTACGGTCCATGAACCGAGTTCAAGAGGAGGGATTGACAGCTCTCCTGGTGGCTCCCGGCGTGTGAACGCACTATGGTTCCCAGGCCTGCAACGTCTGTTGTTGGGTCGCCGTGGAACTGTCATGGAGGAAGGATGCTCTCCTTCAGGCAGGAGGAGCGACCAAGAGTTACCCAGAAATAGGTCAACACCGGTGGGTCTGACCGCTGAGCGGTTCCACTTAGAGGATGGGTCTCCCTCAGGAGATAGTGTGCACAATTCAAGATTCACGTGCTGCATCTACCACAGTTCTGTACACATCAAGGGGACGGCTTTTCAGCGCTGGTGCACAGAGAAGGTTTAGAGACCACTTCATGCCTTTTAGGCGGCGTGTTGTTTTTCTACAACAGCTGATGGATAGGGAGTTGGCTTTCAGTACGCTTTAACGTACGATTGCAGCCATCTCTTCCTGCCACAAAGGGTTTGGAGACAGAACAGCTTTTATCACCCGCTGATGAAGCGGTTTCTAAAAGGTGTACAGAGATGTAGGCCTGTTTTCACGCCCACTTGTTCCACAGTGGGTTTAACGCTGGTCCTGCGAGCCCTGATCAAAGCTTCAATTGAGCCTCTGGATCAGGTTTCATTTAAATTCTTGTCTCTTTTAACAGCCCTGTTGCTGGTTTTAACACCCGCTAAGAGGGTAAGTATTTATCTGCCCTCTCTGTTGCTTCGTCATGCCTTAGAATTAGGCTGACGGGCAGCTCAGCTGATTTAAGACCAACCCAGCTTTTATGCCTAAAACATCACGAGCTCTTTTAAATCAAGAGTGATATCGTTGGAGGGGTTTTTTCCCTCCCACAGATCAGAAGGGGAAGCATCTGTTCATCTTCTCTGCCCGGTGCAGGCGTTGACGTGTTACGTAACGCGCACAGCTGCAATGCGTTCAAATTCAACAATTGTTTGTGCATTATAGAGATGCTTCTGCAGGTCGCCGTTATCCATCCAGCGCTTGTCACACTGGCTGTGTGAGGCCTTTTTTCTGAAGCCTACAGAGCATCAGATTAGGGCCTCCTGTCAACCTCTAAGCACACTCGACCAGGGGTATCGCATCTTCGATTGCTCTGCATAATGGTATGTCAATGCAGGACATTTGCACTGCGGCTGCATGGTCAACACCCTGCTCATTTATTCGCTTTTACCTACGTGATGTAACGGCTCGTTCCATGACACATTCTGTCCTTAGTGCTCTAACAGAATGAATATTATTGTTCTCATGGAACTCTGTTTAAGCTCACTTCTGTCTGCATGCATTACAGTGTGAGATGTTGTTATCAGTCACAGTTGTGTCTGTGTTTCTGGTTCTATTGTCACTAATCAGTTCATGATTATTGTTACCAATCAGTTCATTTGATTATTTATCAATTCATGGACATTAATCTGTTTATACTGTTCAGCCATGAACCAGTTGGTTCATGCCCCCCTCCCCCCCTCTTTTCAACTTCCTCTTCCCGTTGAAAGTTTTTCCGGGGTATTCATGCTTGTCAGAACGCATAGTTACACAACATGCGTCTGTGCATGGCACATAATTACGCGATGCGTAGTTTATGCACACGGGGAGCTGGGTGACAAGACGTTTTTTGGGCAAGCTTCCGCTTCTTACTGTGTTCGAATGGACCCAGTGAGGCGAGGACTACATCGGCTTCGCCCTTTACCCACTAAAGCGAAGGCCTTAAAGGGCGAAGCTTATACGACATAGAACGTTGGTTACGTACTGTAACCCCAGATTCTATGAGTATAAGCGTAGCCCTTTAAGCGTCGGGCCTCACTGGCTCCTAAATGGCTGAAGAAAAAGCTATTTTGGGAGCCGATTTCCCGCTCTTAACGTAATTTATACGGACCGGGTGGGGCCCACACAGCAGGTGGGCGTGGACTAATTTTTTCAGTGCTTATGCTCTGCATAACGGGATAAACCCACTAAAGCGAAGGCCTTAAAGGGCTACGCTTATACTCATAGAATCTGGGGTTACAGTACGTAACCAACGGTCTCACTTGTAAAAGAGTCTTCGAGGCTCAGTCTGACTTATCTATAAATAAAGGTTGAATGCATTAATGCATGAATCACCAAAAATATTCCAGTGTCTCGTACAACTGCACATATTGGTACTTTCAGTTTGACCAAATTAGCTGTAAGTTCTTCATTTATTGATGTACAGTGATTTAAGACTGTAACTGTGGCATGAAATACAGAATACGATATGTTGTCGGCCATATTTAAACCCTCCCCACACTTTTCTACCCTCTCTAATTGTCTGTGATTATTTATAACTAAGTTTCCGTAACCGTTCGGCTCTTTGTATTTTTGAGGACACTCATGTTTCTTTGTTTTTGTCGACAGGCTTCCGAGGGTTTCCTATTAGTTGTAAGGTGTGATCGAGCAAAAATCCTGTTCATCTCTGAGTCTGTCTCCAAGATCCTCAACTTCAACCAGGTTTGTCATCTATGTAAAAAAAACAACAACATGTCAACATCACCGTACATTTTGTCTGAAAGAGCCTGAACTGACATTATTTTTTAGATCTGATTAGGCATTATTAAAGTAAATTAAATAAAAAAGCCGAGCATTCTTTGATCTACATCACTTCATACCTTTCATGTCAGAGTTTTTCAACTTGGATTATGTGGATAAATCACAGTTAATGCTGTTTTGATCAAATCTTGTAAATGACGATCTCATTTATTAGCACTTTCTGTATGTGTTGTGAACCACAAGCACCTGCAACATTATAGAATCATCACTCAGAGAATGTTCTTTCAATCGTTCAACGTTTTATTAAAAAAAAGTCACGCTGATCCGTCACCAGTCGTGTTTTTCTTATTGAAAATGAGTGGAGCTCTCCACACCTTTTGAGCTCTTTAAACGTTTTACTGCTCATTTCAGCTGTTCTTGTTCAGCTATTTTCAGCTTCTTCCTGCTAAGTTCAGTTTTTCAGCTTTTCCAGCTACTTTTTAATATATTTTTATGCTAATTTTAGCCTATTTATGCTATTTTTATAGTTAATTCCACCTTTTGTGCTATACTCTTTTTAGCCTCTTTCTGCTAACTTCAGCTTTTTCAGCTACATTTTTGGTAACTCTAATTTTTTTTGTAATAAATTCATCCTCTATCTGCTCATTTCTGCTACATTGCTGCTCTATTCAGCTTTTTTACACATGTTTTTCTGCTGCTTTCCACTTTTATTTTCCTGCTTTCTGCAAATGTCAGCTGTTTAAATTCAACTCACATTAACAGTTCAGCAATGAAACCTTTTCAGCTGGTTTCAGCTTCTTCAGCAGCTTTTGGCTGAAATCATTCAGCAATAAGCATTCACGCTGAATTTTAGCAGGAAATGACATTTCTCCAGTTAAAAATTTTCTTCAAACAAGCTTGAAATGTATGTGAACACACAGAAAGCGGAAGCATTAGTGGTTCATTTGGTTCTGAATGCAAATGTGGCTAAACGGGTGTTTTTATTTTCAGCTGGAGCTAACGGGGCAGAGTTTGTTCGATTTAATCCACCCCAAAGATATCAGCAAGGTGAAGGAACAGCTTTCATCTTCAGAGATGCTTCCTCACCAACGCCTCACTGATACCTCAAGTAAGATAAAACTATATATATATATATATATAGGATACTATTATCCATGAAACTGAAACTAAAGTCCATGAGTCACAGATGCTCTTTGCACAGCAGGGACCCAGGTCCAGGTGGAGACCCCTGTCAGACCGTCCCACTTGGCCAGTGGAGCTCGGCGATCCTTCTTCTGTCGTATGAAGCACAGCCGGGTCACAGGGAAACACGATGACAAGCTGTCTTTGGCCCGTACCTCAAAGAAGAAAGGTGGGTGTGCGATTGTGCAATTTAAAAGAAGTTCTGTAAATAAAACTGGTCAGGAGACACAAAATTGTTGTTTAAAATTCAGCAGAGCTCCTTTTTTTTTGTCTCCCCAGCCAGTTCTTTTACAGCTTCAAAGAACCTTTAGAGTTAAAATAAAACAGTCAACATTAGTAATCCACATTTTACTCCTGGACTTTTTCCAGTTCATTGAGAAATCGTATTCAGCTTGAAAGTCTCTCAGCAAAAGATGCATCTGTGCAGCATCAAGTATAGCACTGTCTTCACAGTTAAAGACGCATCGTAAACAAAATCAAGGCACAAATGTGCCCGACTGACAATTGACAAAGCTTGTGGAAGAACGTCCTTTGGACTTTTTGACAAGTCACACGAGCTCCATCTTCACTGACCCAAAAACACAAGAACACTAAACATACAGTGGTGCTGAATATTTGTTAATCCTTTATAATTTTCTATATTTCTACATAAATATGACATCATCAGATTTCCACACAAGTCCTAAAAGTAGATAAAGAGAATCCAGTTAAACAAGACAAACATATTATACTTGGTCATTTATTTATTGAGGAAAATGATCCAATGGATCTGTGAGTGGTAAAAGTATGTGAACCTCTAGGATTACCAGTTAGTTTGAAGGTGAAATTAGAGTCAGGTGTTTTCAATCAATGGATGATGATCAGGTGTGAGTGAACACCCTGTTTGATTTAAAGAACTGGATCTATCAAGGTCTTCACAACATGTTTGTGGAAGTGGATCACGGAGGAACAAATATTTCTGAAGAGCTCAGAAAAAGAGTTGTTGATGCTCATCAGGCTGGAAAATGTTACAAAACATCTGTAAAGAGTTTGGACTCCACCAATCCACAGTCAGACAGATTGTGGACAAATGGAGGAAATTCAAGACCATTGTTCTCCTCCCCAGGAGTGGTGGACCAACAAAGATCAGTACAAGAGCAAGGTACTGAAAGCAAATGTTCACAAACCTTTACCACTCAGAAATACGTAATATTGGATCATTTTCATCAATAAATATATGACCAAGTTTAATATTTTTATCTCATTTGTTTAACCGGGTTCTCTTTATCTACTTTTAGGACTTGTGCCAAAATCCGATGGTGTTTTAGGTCATATTTATACATCCATCCATTATCTGTTACCATCCATCCATCCATCCATCCATTATCTTTACCTGCTTATTCAATTTTGGGTCATGGGGGTCGCTGGTGCCCTTGTCCAGCAATCACTGTGTGAGGGGCGGGGTACACCCTGGACGGGTCACAAGTCCATCACAGGGCCCATATTTATACAAATATAGAAAATTATAAAGAGTCAAGCACCACTGTATGTTGCTTTAAATTTTCAAGATATATTTCCACATTACTGTGTTTTTTAAGTAATACATGAGTAATAAACCATGTCTTGATTAGTGTTTCTGCTCCCAGACTCGTACAGATACTGCACCCTCCACTGCACTGGATATATGCGGAGCTGTCCGAGCAGCCAGCTGGACCCAGAGGGCGATGCTGGGGATAAGGAAACCTCCAGCCTGAACTGCCTGGTGACCATGTGCCGCCTCCACCCTCACGTTTCCCACCAACCTCCCAGAGACGTCCACGTCAAAGCCACCGAGTTTGTTACTCGCTGTGCAATCGACGGCAAGTTCACTTTTGTAGATCAACAGTGAGTTTCCAGTTCCTCACTCCGTCCGTCTGCGTTGTCTCTCGTGTTGATGGTGGCTTTGCTCTGAATACACGGTTCAGCTGAGAAAGGAATGGCAGAGGCGTGTCGGGGTCAAGAGGACTTGACTTTCCTTTGTCAAATCAGACGTCAGTAGAGATAATCCTTTCTGTCTTTGCCATCTTTTCTCAGAAGAAGCTGTGCATCTCGATGGCATCCCATGAGAATCTCTTCTCAGTCTTTGGGAAGTAAATACACAACACCAGTACTGAAGCGAGTCAGTTTGCCAAATGGGACTTATGTGTTGTTACATGAGAGGCTTTGGAAAAGTTCTCACATTTCTGAGAAGCGGTAAAAGAGATCAATAAACGCCAGAGTAACTAAAGTTTGTCTGAACCCTGTCTGTTCCCAGAGCCACGACTGTAATCGGTTATTTACCGCAGGAGGTTCTCGGCACCTCGTGTTACGAGTACTTCCATCAGGACGACCTGCAGCACCTCACAGGGAAACACAGGCAAGGTGATGGAGCAAAGCCCACTCTGATGGCTCATTGTAATAACTTTTGCAGAAAGAAGCATCTCTTTATGTTAAACATATGGAAACCCTGTCTTTTATGGGGTGCTGTTTGGAAAGTTACACAGTCAAAAAGTAGCAGCAACATTTTGGTTTATTTAACCTTTAATAAGAAAGTCGTGTTTTCACCATGTAAACATCATAGTTCCAAACTAAATATTTAATTTACAAGCTAAATATTTAGTTTGTAAACTAAATACTTAACTTGCAAGTTAAATATTTAGTTAGTAAGCTAAATATTTCAGTGTAAATTAAGTATTTAATTACCAAGCTAAATATTTATTTTCAAAACTAAACATTTAATTTTCAACCTAAACATTTAATTTCTAAGTTAAACATTTAATTCCTAAACTAAATATTTAATTTGCTAACTAAATATTTAGTTAAAGTTTGAGCTAAATATTTAGTTAATATGCCAATTCCATGCCAAAAAGCAGAAGTGGACTATCAAAATAAAAGCCGAACCTATCTGCCCCAAATGTTAAGTCTCATAGGTTTAACTTCCAAGTTAAATATTTAGATCTGAGGTAAATATTTAATTAGCAAATTAAATATTTATTTTGGAAATAAAATGTTTAGTTTGGAAAATTAATATTTGGGTCTGAGCTAAATTTTTAGTTAGCAAATTAAACATTTAGTTTAGGAATTAAATATTTAGCTTAGAAATTAAATATTTAGCTTGTAAATTAAATATTTAATTTGGAACTATGACTTTTATAAATGTATGAATGACGTGAACATATGACTGAAAAAAAAACCCTAAATTTTTTTCTTATGAAAGGCTAAATTAAATAAAAAATTGCTGTTAATTTTTGACAGTGTAAATGTACAAACGGCACCCCCGTAGCCTTTGCTTTCAAATATTCTGTCCACTTTGTGTGTCCTGACACACGTGTCACAACCTCTGTGCAGTTCTTCGAAGCAAAGAGAAGGTTGAGACGCAATGCTACAAGTTCAAAACTAAATATGGCTCCTACGTGTCGCTTCAGAGCCAGTGGTTTAGTTTCACAAACCCATGGACCAAAGAGGTTGAGTTCATCGTGTCTGTAAACAGGGTGATCTTGTGAGTATGGTTCCATTCTGCAAGATTTGTCACATCTCAGTAGCATTACTTATTGTGTGAGTGCTTATAAATCATTGGGGACTGCCTGAAGGCAGCCACCTATGATTACCCACCTGAAAAGGGTCTTGCTCTTCATTAAACTTTAATGCAGCCTGTACTGCAATGTATACCCCCACAAATGTCGTTTTGAGTTACCATGGTGACGTAATTTGCAAACAAAGACACCATTTTTATAATTGAAAAAAATCTAGTACAATCAACTGTATTGACCACAGGTAGACTCCATTGAAGCTGTAGAAACATCTCAAGGACGATCAGTGGAAACACAATGCATCTGAGCTCAATTTGAAGCTTCATGGAATACTTAAGTACCCGTATTTTCTGGTGTATAAGTTACATCAGTCAAAAAAAGCATCATGAAGAGGAAAAAAACATATATGTCGCATTTACACGCACACCACCGCTGACCCATCAAGTTTATTATGCGTTTATTTAATGGTCAAAACGGCTTCATTTTGCTTGGGTGGTGTGCCATCCATCCATCCATCCATCCATCCATCCATCCATCCATCCATCCA
>NC_056519.1:22519080-22570990 GCF_014905685.2 Nematolebias whitei | reverse complement strand
CATCCATCCATCCATCCATCCATCCATCCATCCATCCATCCATCCATTCATCCATTCATCCATCCATCCATCCATTCATCCATTCATCCATTCATTCATTCATTCATTCATTCATTCATTCATTGCAGCCGGAGCCACTAAATCTGCAGAACTGTGACTTATACGCTGGAAAATACTGTGAATGTGATTGCTTAGTTTTCTATTTTTAATTAATTTACAAAAATCTCAAAGTCTTTTTTTTTTGCATTGCCATAATGTGTGTTGAATTTTTAGGAAAGGGATGAATTTAAAACAGTTTAGAATAAGGCTGTAAGATAACAAAATGTGGAAAAAATGAAGCGCTGTGAACTCTTTCCTGTATGTGTTATGTAAATGTAAAATGGCCACCCCAGTCATTTGAGGAAACTGTGTCAATAAGAATATATAGTTTCTTCAGTTGGTTAGGGTGGTCAGTGGGGTGGCCGAAAAATAATTTATGGTGACCGAGGCCACCATCCGCCACCCCCATTGTGCCTGGTGGTGGATAAAATTAATCCCTCCGCTTGCCAGGAGCCATCACTCTGTTCAGGACAAGAAAAAAAACTAAGATTTTTAAATGTCTTGCACCAAAAACATTAAGGTTTACCTGCATTCCCTGTTCAATTCCAGTCTAGAAAAAACATTCATCTGGAAAATCACAAACATTCACTATTGAAATCCCTCAGCAACGAGGGACATTGGTGCACCAACTGTTGAATCTTGGTTCTTTTTACTCTTCTAATAGTTTATGTATCAAAACATCTGCATTTACAATTTAGATCATTCCAGATGTAAGTCATAAATAAATATTGGGCTTTATAGAAAAAGTTGATGGACGTTGGAGTTTTAAGCAGTAGCTGTACTGACGCCCTTCAAAGCTTTTCCATTTTGATTCCATATTTATATGTACATAATTTTAAAAGATTTTTTTATTTTTTTCATGGCTTGAAGTTCAAAATACACTTCTAAATGTTACAATCTATCTGGGAGAATCTTTGTACTGATTTTTTTGACATCCCAGTATATTGCCTTAAGGCCTTGTGGGTCATTTTGTCCCAAGGGCAGCAGGAGGGTTTGTATGGATTTAAAATACTGTAAATGGGATACAAATATCACAACTACTTCCTTGCACCAACAGGGGGCCTGGTCACACAAAAGATAATGCGGAGGCTAGCAGCTCAAAAGCACTACACGGTAAGCGATCTCTGCGGCTCTTGTAGCCGTTTGTGTTGTCTGTGTGACCTTTGTGGGTTTTTCTGTTTCTGTTTCAGCAGAAGACACAAAGCAAATCCCAGAAATCCCAGGCCTGTCCACTGGTGCGGGCACAATGATCTACGCAGGCAGCATCGGGACCCAAATCGCCAACGAGCTCATCGACTCTTACAGGTACATCCCATTGAAATCATCAGCAAACAGAATCTTGTCTTCAAAAGAGAGAGGATATTTTTCTAGATAAAGAAAGACTGGACATGTTGAATCAGCTCGTCCAGCCAGTTCAGAAATTGACTCAACTCCCTGCAGACTGATGCACTCAACAGCCTTGAGACCACTGACGTACCGTCTGTTTACACATGCGTTCACATATAGTAAGGGATACTTTTCAGTTGAGAAAACTCAACTAAAGAGGTCATGTGACAGTGTAGAGGTTTAATCAGTAGCGGCTCCTGAGCGTCTATTAGTGGACATTCATTTCCTGAAGCACTAACATCACAAATGTTACTTTTTTTTTCCTGCTCTGCGTCAAATTTGTGTCTCATAAAAACAATCTGGTCTAATACTTAAATCAGAGAAATGGACGCCTTTCGCACCCACCTCCATGGCAATATTTTTAATTCTACCTGGGTAACATGAAATGGACAGGTACACAGCTTTCTGGATTGAATTTCTTGATTTGAAGTACTAATTCTTCCTGGTGTATTAATCTCTAATCCTAGTGTATTAATTTGGATGATGTAGGGGGAGTGGTGGCACAGAGGCTAGCGAAGGTGGACCTGTGATCGGAAGGTCGCTGGTTCGACTGCCTGGACCTACAACGTCAAAATGTGGGTGGAGAATGTGAAACACCCACACCTGCCTCCTCCCTCATTTGCCCCACTCTGGGCCCTTGAGCAAGGCCCTTAACCCCACCCTAGATGGCAGCTCTCTGCTCCACACAGAGGGCTGTGGTAGCTCAGTGGTCTGTGGTTGCATCACGAAGGGCATCCGGGCGTAAAAACAATAGTCAAGTCTTCGTACAAGTTAGTTCGCGGTGGCGACCCCTGAAGAAGGGAGCAGCAGAAAGAAGAACAAAGGTGGTGCACATTGTCACTCATGTTAATTAAAAATCTAAACTAGGTTCAAACCCACAGACACGAGTGCAAAACTACAGATTTAACCTCTGACCTACCACAGTCACACACATTTAACTGCCACAGAGATGGTTAACTAAAATCCTAACGTTGGCAAAAATGTCACGTTTTTTTTACGTATTTTTTCTGACGTCCTCAGTTTTCTGTGTTCTGTTCGGGTCCCCTCTGTCTATCCCAGTATGGATTTAAACAGAATATCTCCACTGTTGACCACAGCAGGTTTCACCTCAGCTATTCCTGCATTTGATGAACTCGCGTCAGGTCTCGTGTCGGTCGTATCAACGAGCTAAAACCTGCCTGTTCCAATCTCTGCCGACAGGGTGAGATCTGATAAATCCCCTTGACGAACGTGGGTCGGTGACCTGTACCCCCCATGCCAGATCTGAAAATAAGTAATTTATTTTTATTAGGAGGAACTATTTTGTGGGGCAAATGAATGCCCCACCTGCCATTACAGACCAGCTGCGCCCAAGGCCGGATTAACCATATGGGCAACTGCCCAGGGGCCCACGATCTCTAAGGGGCCCAGGGAAGTGAGGGCACAAGCAAAATATCTGGTTATCTCCCGTTATATTTGGAGCTCTGCTGCACTTCTACTACATTTGTGCAGCCCCGCCTCCTCCCAGCGCGGCTGCTGCAGCTCTCGGTTTTTTTTTTTTTCAATCGGATCCTCGACGGCGCAACCTGTCAATCAACTCAGAAGGCGTGTCAGTAACTGACCAATCGACAACCTCAATTTGTCCCGAAGGTAAACGCCCCTTACCTGCTGACAAGCTCATCAGGTTTTTTTTCTTGAGAAACATTGTTTTAATTAAAACAATAAGTTTGAATCTGTTGTGAGATGATTTTTTAGCAGTTTTGCAGATTTTTAATCTACTTCATGAAGAATAGTACGACTTAAAATCGTTCATTAAACAGGAAGGAGGGATTATTATGTCTCCTCTTACTACAGTGAATGTGGTACTTTGCCATAAGTACAACTATATTTATGACATCAGAGAAAGCTGAGCTTCAATTATCCACATAAAGTAAAATGTCATCAGCATGAAAAGAAGGAATGTTAAGTTTGAGATTAATCCAGTTTCTGATGTCTGACCAAACACTTTGTACTGACATTTAAAAAAATTGCTCGAGGGATTCATCTTGTGATTTACAAAGGGCAACAAATCAACATCAAATTTAAATCTTTGCAGAAACATGGGTACAAAATATATCTTATTTATTATTTTAAAATGATTCTCATTCACTTTAGGAGATTTAGGTCATTTGACAAATTTAGAATGAGCAGAAATCATTATGGTTTTATGATTTATACTGGGAGGTTTCTTAAAATAATCTTTGTTATAATCAGTAAATCCTTTGTCGTAAACATTCATTGATGATATTATTTCATTTGAAGTCAACTAAGTTACAGTGATTTAATTTTAATGTGGGCATCAAATCGTCACCTTTGAATAGATAATATTTTTAATTATTGAATCAGCTGTTGGTCAGGCTACTTCTTGTTGTACCATTAGCTCTAAAATATTTACTGAATCAAGTGTTTACTTCCATCCATCCGTGGTGGTACCAGCCTAAGTATGGAGGCCCAGACTTCCCTCTCCTCAGACACTTGGACCAGCTCCTCCAGGGGAATCCCAAGGTGTTCCCAGTGTTACTTGTGTAGGTAAAACTAGATGTTAATCAACCATTAAAATATACCAGAATGCAGGAAATGGCATCTACTTTATTCAAAATTTTCTGGGGAGGACCCCCAGACCCTCCCACCAGTGTGTCCCCCCACCCCATCAGTATGTCTCACCCCCCCACCCCCACACATTATAAATGCTTCTGACACCAGTGTCCAGCACGTTACTAAACAAGTACACATATGGTGTCATGTGGTGTTCAAAGTGCGTTCAACTTAATTCAGTCTTGATGATTTGTGTCAATGAGCATTCGGAGTTTTGTACATAAAAATACACTTGATAGTTAGAATTTTAAGTATATTTACTGTATATTGTGGTAACTTATTCTGTATTTTGCCAGATTATGGTGATTCTGGGGTCATGATGATGGGGCCTTTGAAGATTGTTGCCCAGGGTACAGCGAAGTGTTAATCTGGCCCCTGGCTGTGCCTGGGTTTAATATTAGCTAAAGTAATGTTCTCTCACACTGGTTTGTCAGTGTTGAGAGTGGACTTGCCATTAGCCTAGCCTAGTTTATAGATTATATTGTCAGTCTCACTGCAGCTAATGTTTTCCTCTTTATTCTACAAAATAACATACAAACTGTCTGAATTCACCTTTCTTGGACTGTGCTGCAATCCAAGCAGAAGTCTTTGGCCCAAGTGTTATTATGGGTTAACTTCTCGTTGCAGCCAGCTAGCATTTTATTACAATGTAATTTTTAGCAAACCTAGTTTTCAAAAATTTCTTTTTATATCATGTTTCACAAAAGGGCAAACTCATCTCCTTCAAGTGGAGCCCCAAGTCCATTTAGCTCGGCCCAGGAGAAATGTCTACAGAACAGCAGGAGTGTAAGTGACCTAATAAAATGCATTGACAGTTACCAAACGCATCACACCCACTCATTGGTTGGTTTGTTTAAATCATGGAAACATGGGCTCTTTGAAGGTTGATGTTTATCTCCTTCTTCCAGACTTCCAGTCGAGAAGAGGAAGCAGGCAGCTCCTCAGAGTCCCAGGCTGACTCGAAGACAGCAGCTGTTGCTAGCGGTGCCATGTCTGAGGATCCAGGTAACGTGCGCTCTGCATCTTAGAAAACTCACTTCCACTTAATTTTTGTGGTATCCTTTAAAGATGAGTTGTCACATGGCAGTACTCCATATATATATATATATTTTTTTTTAACTTGTAAACCTTGAGATACTCTGTTTGATTTCATCCAGGTGAGTCATCCCAGCTGGGCTTAGAGAGCATGGTTGTTCCAGGGCTGAGCAGTTTTAGCAGCGATGAGGCGGCTATGGAGGTCATCTGGAGGTTGCTGGACACAGATGTAAGCATGGCTCAATCTGCAGACTTTGAGGATTTACACTGGCCTTTCTAGAGGGAGTTCATCCCCTCTCAAACTCTCTTGTGCCGTTTCTTGCCATTTACTGAGATATTTATCAGCTGAAGACCTATCGGGCCTTGCACATGTGAAGCTACTGGATTTGTACCAAAAGCTGCAACATGTCTTACTTGAAGACGGCTGAGAAGAACGCTATGTTGCAGCTGTGATTAATGGTCTTTTGGTTCTTGCTTGAAGAAAAAGGAAGTTCAAGTACTTCTTGACCCACTGGTGAGAAAGTGTCTCCCTCATTGACACCTTAACATCTCAAAGGGGCACCAAAGTCGTGACTTTTCACAAAAAGACAGCACAGTAACCCTGCCGCCATCAGTGACAAAGGGACAAAGAAGAACCAGACTCCTGTCGTCTGCAGTGCTGCTAGAAAAACGTCAAACCTTTTGACATTTGTATGTTCTTTGGTACACCGCCATGATTGTCATGATTCTCTGTTTTATTTGTACGTTTTAAAGACCCTCGTTACAATTAATTGCAAGCAAAAGTAAAAAAAATTATATATAAAAATATTTTGTCTGAAATTTTGTCCATAGCTTGGTCAATTTAGCTGTCATAAACACAAAAAACAGTGGGTTGGTAAATACAGAAAAGCACTAAATTAAAAATATAGAGCAGAGTGTTTATGGTTGTTGCCTTACAGCGAGAAGGTGGTGGGTTCCAATCTTGGCTCGGGCCTTTCAGTGTCTTCTTGTGGATCCATGGATGTTCTTTGAGGTTTCTCAGGAAATTCCTCTCCCAGTCAAAATAAATAAATAAATAGAGCATGGTAAATTGATGAACAATTCGAAACTGACTTTTACGTGCGAGTGTGGTTGTGTTTTGTTGTCAGTTTTGGTCCTGTGCTGAACTGACAACCTGTCCAGAGTGTACTCTGCCTATTACTTGTCGGCTGCTGGAAATAGACATCAGTCCCCTGCAATCCTGAGCAAGTTTAAGCCCATACAGATGAAGCATCAAAAACTATTGACCTTTTTCTGGTAAGAGAAGAATATTGTTGTTTTATTTCACATCAGGTCAACAAAGAATAGCATTGCTCTTTTACATTTGTAGAAACTATATTTGTTTGATCTTTACATTCATAAACTTACAAAAGCAATGATAACCAGTTGATTTTTTGAAATCCTCATTTCAATACACAGCAAACATTGTATATTCAAAAAACTAAATTCACTGGGTGAACAAATTAGTTTATTTAAAAGGATTTAAATACAAAAAGTAAGTCTAATATTAGAAAGCAAATTGTTCCATAATTTGGGAGCTATGCCATAAAAAAGATCTCTGAAATTGAGTCTAGTTTTCTGTACCACTGACAGCATATGATCAGATGATCTCAAAGCCACACAGGAACTTAAGGCTGAAACAAGTCAGAGACATATGAGGAGGCAAGAACATTTAGGCATTTATATGTCAACATAAACTTTTTTTTTATAAATTGTGTGACACATATGGAGCCATTGGAGCGAGGATAGAACAAGTAAAATGTTAAAACTTAAAAAGCTCAAGAGCAATCCATGCCTTGATATTGTCAAGACATTTTAGTAGTAGCTGGATGGAGCAAGAATTATTTGGCTTTAGGGACAGGTAAATCTCCCAGTCATCTCCACAGCAATGGAAGGAGATGCCATGTTTTCTCAGACTAGACCCTAAAGTGAGCAGGTAGAGGTCCGAGAATCAAGCCCTGAGGAACTCCAGAATTGCCCATTCAGAATCGAGTTGATATTCATAAAAAAAAAAATAAAAAAAATAAAAACATAATTACAATAGTCGAAGCAAATATTTGAGATAATTATAATTTTTCTTATTTTTTTCCAGTGGTCTGATAAAACTTCCAAGATTTCTTAGTATATTAATAAAAACCTGTAGTTTGTGTTTTTTCCACTTTTGCTCTGCTTTCCTGCACCATTGTCTGGGTGCTCGGGTGCTATCATTTAACCAGGTCTGAGGTGTGAGTTCAGGGTTTTAACAGGGCCAAGGAGTCCAGGGTCGTAATACAAGACTCCTGATCCAGAGAGAGTAGCTCATGTGAAGTAAAAACACACAAAAACTACATACTATAATTATTCTGTGTTCTACAATAGCATCATTAGGAAAGTTTTATATTACAGTTTGCCCAGAGGAAGTAAAAAATGAAATACACTGGCACTTCTAAAGGACGAAACATTTTGTGTGCTCTGGTTTTATTATATTTTGTTGCACTATTTCTGTTTTGCTCCAGAAAGACAGCTCATTTGTTTTGCCTTGGAAAGGTAAAACAGAGGACCGATGAGGAGACCAAACTCAGGAAATAACCTGGATAATTCAAAGGCAGTACATGTGACATTATCCATTGTATTATTGCTGTATAATGTGTACAAGACCAAAGGAAACAACACTAGGACAGGGAGGTAAGACATCACGGCAGGTACCACCACAGCCAACACATTACCCACGGCCCGTCTCTTCATGGGTGATGTATTTCGTGGTTGGTTTCCAATTGTTATGAGAGCAGGACTTTGCTGCCAGAGTGACCTGACCACACCGCCGAGGCAGACGAGCATCAGAAGGAAGAGGCAGGAGATGATCACAGAAACAAACACCATCATCTTAACCATGTCTTGCTTTAAACCTGTAAAATGCACATGAATATTGATTTTGACAACAGTTGTTCATATTTTATCAGTTTTTCAAACTGATTTTATCCTCAAGTTGAGTTTCTTTGGTGTATTCAATTAACTATTTTTTTTGAAAGCCGCAGTTGAAGTAGAAACGAGGCTTTCTTTGGTGAATATTTATTTACCGTGTTACAACACTTTAAAGGTTATATTTCATAACCTTTTAGTTTTATCTTGCTTCTTAGCTTTCAAAAACACAATACTGAAGTCAAAACATTTTTTTTTTATCATAGAAGACCGGTTTGCACCCTAAAAATATCAACCTATGGTTTTAGATTAAATGTAGATTGGCACTTACCAGTTGCCAGACAAAAAGACAAAGTAATGAGCCACATCACTGCAGAAACAGCAATACGATACTCCCACCGCTTCACCTTCAGGTATACCATGGGTTTTGCGGCTGCCAGGTAGCGCTCGATACACATACAGGATAGCAGCAGTGGACATCCAATCAGATTAAACATACTGAAGACATCGCTGGTCACTTTTATGTCCTCATAAGAATCGGTAGTGTCTGTAGAGATGGTTAAAAAAAACACGTTTATCATAAGGCACAAGTGTGCCATGTATTGAAAACTACAACACAGGAGCAAAACACACAAAATCAGCTTCATTTGCTACACATTTACTGAAAAGGATAGAATAATTCACAGAAATAAGGGTCTACTTTTATTAAATTTGGTACAGGTCCGTACTGTGAATTATTGGATTGGATACCTGGATGATTGTGCATGAACTTTGTTGCTGTGATGCGTATGCAAATAATTCAATTAGCAAAGAACTGGCTATGTCTAGAAACAGTCACTAGAGGGCATAAGTACTACCACCGTAAGAGGAGTTTGTTGCTGAAGGCTTCCACAGTCAGTCAAAAGACTGAATGAAAGCCACCATACTCAGGGGTGTCTGGTAAATACTTTAGAAAACCTTAACCGAACTTGATGGTGCTTGATAGGGAGCACAGTGTGTATTGCATCAGGTCAGGTTATCATAGAGTGCAAATGCTTAGTATGTGGAGTGTACAGATGTCACAGTGACTTTGGCAGGCTACAGACTGATGAAGTCTTCTGGATGGAAGACGAAACGTTTCTCCCTTAAATAAACTGGTCCAGATGAAATGCTTTAACCTTTTTTTGAGACAAACAACCATTCACTCTCTCACTCACACCTAGGGACAATTCAGAGATACCAGTCAGCCTAACATGCATACTTTTGGTCTGTGGGAAGAAACTGGAATGCCTGGAGAAAACCCACGCATGCATGGAGAGAACATGCAAACTCCATCCAGAAAGGTCCCCAGACTGGGATTTGAACCAGGGTAACCTGCTTGCTGAAAGTCAGCAGCTCTACCAATTGCACCACCATGCTGCCCACAAGTTTATTTAGTTACCTAAAACACCAGAGGAGGAATGACAGCAAGCTGAGTGATACCACAACCAAGAGACATGGACTGGTGACAAATGGCATCCATTGTGTGGTAACAATGATAAATCTTCTGTTCTGCTTTACTACCAATGGTCATCATGTACACATGTGGCAAAGCCTATAGACTAGGTCCAATGCTCTTTGTGTTCTGGAATCCATCCATCCATCCATCCCTTCTTCCTTTCTTCCCTCTCTCCTCTGCTTGTTCCAGAGTTGGATTGGGGGACGGTAGCTTGAGCAAAGAGGCCTAGACATCTTTTTTCCCAACCACCTCTTCAAGCTCTTCTGAGAGTATTCCAAGTTAATCCTAAGCCAGCCGTAAGAGATAGTCCTTCCAGCCTGTCCTGGGTCTTCCCCAGGGTCTCCTTCCAGTTCCCTACAGAGGTGTCCCATGGGCATCCTTACCAGATGCCCAAACCACCTCAACTGGCTCCTTTTGACGTGGAGGAGCAGGGGCTTTACTCCAAGTCTCACCCAGATAGCTGAACTTCTGACTGTATCACTAGGGAGAGTGCAGCCACCATGTCGAGAACGTTCATTTTGACTGCTTCTATTTGTGATCTCATTCTTTTGTCCACTGCCTAAAGTTTGTGACAGCAGGTAAGTAAGTGTAGGATAGTAAACTGACCAATAAAAAGAGAGCTTTGTATTGCAGATCAGCTCCTTCCTCACCACACTGGAATGGCACAGAGTCTGCAATATTGCAGACTCTGCACCAATCCGTCAGTCAATCTCACACTTGATTTTTCCCTCAGTTGAAAACAAAATCCTGAGATAGTTTAACTCCTTCTGTTGAGACGGCACCTTACTGCTGACCTGAACAGAGCAAACTACCCTTTTCTGACTGAGGACCATGGCCTCAGATTTGGAGGTGCTTATTCTTATCTCAGTCGCTTCACACTTGGCTCCAAATGCTGGGAACTGACACTGGCACGATGATGCCAACAGGACTACATCATCTGCAAATAGCAGAGATAGGCCACCAAACCAAATAATGATATAATAAGAATAGGATAATAACATTATGACGCCGTTTTACACCAAATCACCATTTGTATCCAGGCCCGAGGTGTGCCATTTCCTCCTAACATGGGACCAGCACTGGGCCCAGACTGACAGCTTCATCATCCGTTTGTTCTCATACTATAATGACTGCAATAAATTCACATTCAATTTCATTTCATTTGAAATTCTGACAAGGCACTTAACAGGTCAGGCCTGTGAATGTGTCTTTATTTCAAGAATATGCAAGTCCAAAATTCTCTTCAACAACCTCCTGTGCATGTTCTTGTCTTACCACATATCCTCACCTGATGTGTTACTTTTTGCGATGTTATTCAACTTTATGTCATAGATCAAGCCAAGAGGCATCATAAACAAGTAGATGAGATCCATTAGGACAAGATTCACACCAAGTACCTGGAAGACAAATTTTCAGTTATTAAAGTGTGACATTTTGAAGACACATGAAGGTGTATTCGATGGGTAGCTGGGACCAGATTATAAGAAGATGAATCAGTCGCAAAAGTAGTCACACAAGCATACAACGAGATTTTTATGTGAACAATAAGATCCACAAGCTTACCACGCTTTACAAATGTATAAACAGTTTTCAAAATTGATCTGATTTATCTTCATAAGTTTAGAGGAAGTGAGGTGATGCATCGAAAAGGCAATCTATTGTTGAGGAACTGAGATAGGTGGATCTAAAAAAATTAGAATATTGTGAAAAAGTAAAATATTTTTTGGCACTCATTTCAGAAAGTGAAACTCATATAGTACAAAGACGTATTACACACAGAGTGAAATATTTCAAGCCTTTATTTATAGGGGTGTAACGGTACGCTAAAATCACATTTCGGTTCAGTTCAGTTTCAAGGAGGGCTCGGTTCAGTTAAATTTCAGTACAAAAAAACACAAAATAAAGACTTACAAAACGTTTTTTTTTTTTTGAAAATATGCCAGATAAACAATACATTTGTTAAAAATAAATAAAAGCAACCCATTTCGATGATATTTTAAATAAATGGCACTCTTTACAATAAACTATGCTAACAATAATAAAAAAAATAAAATAAAATAACAGTCAGAACCAGACAGTGGTGGAGAAAGTACTCAAACACTGTACTTAAGTTAAAGTACAAATAAACAGACAAAATTGTACTCTAGTAAAAGTAGAAGTACCACGATAACAACAAAGTCCATGTTCAATAATCCAGGTATAAAATCCAACATTTTTCAGTCAGGTCATCTACCACAATAACGTTTTTACTTAAGTAAAAGTAAGCAAGTACTTGCTTTTAAAATACTTAAAGTATTAAAGTAAAAGTACTTGCTGAATGTATTACCTAATGCAATGGTCTACAATATCATAAAGTGTGCAAACTGTATGAGTGTTTTCTGTAATACATTAATAGTGTTGTGCCATTTTAATGACCAATGCTGCAGATAATACATGTTTTTATTGTCTACAAAAGTTGAATCTAAATTCCTCAGTCTGAGGTTCAGCACCTCAGACTGAGGAAGTCTTTCGGATGAAAGACGAAACGTTTCTACAATTTTTTTGTTTTGCTTGGTTTTGTTTTTTGAATGTCCAGAGGACCAGATTTAACTTTTTTAAGATTTTTCTACCTGGATTATTGAGCATGCATCAGGATATGTTTTTATTATGTTTGCTCTGTGACACAGTTCATACTTGGACTTGTGATTCTGTGCGGCAGAATTTCAGGGATGATGTGCAGAGTTAAATGCCATTAAGTAGAATAACAACAAGGAATGATTATACCTTTGAAATTTTTATTTAACACAAAGTAAAACCAATGTGTCATTTTAACTGCAGTAAACACATTTAAGTAAAAGTTGTCTGAAAAAAGGAGCATTAGACCAAACAAAGGAACATCTGATCATTTCAACTCAAGTTTGTCATCAGCTCTAGTTAAAATATTGTCTAGTCAACCTTGTAATGGGTCAATAATGAACAATATTTTAACTTCCTGACACCATTTTCAAAACTTGGACCTGAGTGTCGAGACATTTGGAGACATCTCTTGTCTCCTAACATCCCATGAACTGACACATTTTAATATTGCAGCAAGAAGTTCTTGTTCAAGTTCAGAAGAAGTTGGTTTTCAAAGATTTTTCAGTCCAGTTTGGCTCTTTTGGGAGAGAGAATCTGTCCTGCTGTACTGAACAGTCTTTCAATAGTCTTTCAATAATCTCTCAATAATCCTTCAATAAGGCCACGGGTGGCACGTAACTTCTGGCTGACTCTACGTGATGGAATCCATTTTTGGTGTGTTGGTGCTGTGGGTGCGCCCAGTTCAATGACGTATATACTAGAATATACGTCATTGGTCCAGCTCTTCTTGAAGGCAGGTCTAACATTACCTGTCCACTTTGCAGTGATTCAATGGCCCAACTCCTCTCTCACTATTTGTTACTTTCAAACTAACGAATAAATAAAAAAACACAACGTGAATGTAACTTGTAACACAACGCATTATAGAAATGTAATGTAGTAGAAAGTACAGATACTTAATGTAAAATGTAGTGGAGTAAAAGTAGAAAGTACCCACATTTAACTCTACTTAATAAAGTACAGATACATGAAAAATGTACTTAAGTACAGTAACAAAGTACTTGTACTTAGTAACATCCCACAACTGGAACCAGAACAATAAGCAGCAACAGACTGTTTACCATCTAACTAATCAAGTTTTAAGTTTTTGGCCAAAAAGACCAACTTGTCCACATTTTCTGCCAAAAGCACAGATCTAGTTGCAGTGAATATCTCCAGCGGTGGAGAAAACCACTCACTAACAACAGTAGCAGGAATAAATAGGTAGAGCATTGCTAATTTTGCAGTGTGGCTGTATTTGGCCTCATTACTCACAACTGCTTGGACCTGATCTCACCTGTCCCTGGAAAAGTTCAGAGTTCAGTCATCACAGACTTCTTAGCTGGAGGTGATCTCTGGTGGATTTTCCTGAAGAGGAAGAAGACTCAGCTGCTCTCTCTGTCCCAGACTGGGAATAAAACATAAAGAGGTAAAAAAAATGAGTTAATAAGATTATAATTAAAAAAAAAAAAGTTAATTTGATAATAATAATGAAATAGCATTACCTCTTCTTGAACGGGCATCATTTCTGTTAAGAGGTGGTTGAATCTCTTGTTTATCATCATCAGGGCAGGGCTTTAATCTGGGCTCCAGGGCTTGTTGACAATATCAGTTTTATCTTTATCTTAAAGTGCTACTACAACTTTTTGGCTGACGTGTTGACGTGATGGGATGTCGTAGCGGGGCTCAAGAACTTTAAAGCCGGCACATCAACAACAGAATACAGACGTAGATCCAGAGCTTTCAAAACTCCTACAGCTTGTGTTATTGCTTTGGACCGATCTGAATGACCTGATAAAGGTTATTTAAATGCTGCTGTTATCGGTCTTTGCACCAAGAGATGTTCATGTTCGGGTGATATTGTTTCAAATACGTAAACAAATTAGACGTGTTGCTGCTGCAGTTCCAATCTCCGAGAAACAACGTCGACACACAGCTTTGGATTTGCGCTGGTCTTTTAACAAGAAAGCCATAATGTTCCCAAACAGGAGACCGCAACGAGAAGATATGCTGCTAATGATACGCGTGCTGCGAGACTATAGCGCCGTGCTGAAACACGCTTAGGAACTTTAGTTCTGCGGTGCATAATTTCTCGTGAATAAAATTTAATGAGTGAAAAAATAACCGAAACGGTACACACGTGGACCGAACCGAACATGCTGCACCGAAACGGTTCAATACAGCCACGTGTACTGTTACACCACTATTAATTTGCAATGTTACTATTTATTAATTAATAATAGTAATTATTTGTAATTTTGATGATTATGGCTTACAGATAGTATCTTGGGATATTGTTCACGAATCAGGGAGAAATGGAATGTGAGATTGATAGGCAGACAGGTGCAGCGTCAGCAGTGAAGCGGGCGCCGTACAGGTCTGTCGTGGTGAAGAGAGAGCTGAGTCAAAAGGCGAAGATCTCAATTTACCAATCTACATTCCTACCCTCATCTATGGTCATGAGCTTTGTGTTGTGACCAAAAGAACCGAGATCTCGGATACAAGCAGCCGAAATTAGTTTTGTCTTCAGGATGTCTGTACTCTCCCTTAGAGATAGGGTGACAAGCTCGGTCATCCGGGAGGGACTCAGAGTAGAGCCGCTGCTTCTCCACATCGAGAGGAGCCAGTTGAGGTGGCTCGGGCATCTGGTTAGGATGCCTCCTGGAGGTGTTCCGGGCACGTCCCACCGGGAGGAGACCCAGAGGAAGACCCAGGACACACTGGAGGGACTATGTTCCTCGGCTGGCCTGGGAATGCCTTGGGATTCCCCCAGAGAAGCTGGCCCAAGTGGCTGGTGAGAGGGAAGTCTGGGCCTCCCTACTTAGGCTACTACCCCTGCGACCCGCCCCCGTATAAGCTGAAGAGAATGGATGGATGGATGGATGGATGGGTGGCTTATATATAATGAAAAACCAAAATATAATTTTTCAGAAAATTAGAATATTGAGAAGAGGTTCTTTGTTGTACACTTCTGGTGTCACACCCTGATCAGCTGATTAACTTCTAGACATAAGCTACAAATGTCTCACTCCTGAACCAGAGATAACATCAGAAGTTTATCTGCTGAGAAGACAAAGAACTGGACTGTTGCTCAGTGGTCCAATGTCCTCTTTTCAGACAAAAGTCCATTTTCATGTCATTTGGAAATCAAGGTCCCAGAGTCTGGAGGAAGAGTGGCGAGGTCCAGAATCGAGTATGTTGTCAAAGTCCAGAGAGAAGTTTCCACAGTCTGGTTTGGGTCCATGTCCTCTGCTGGTGCTGGTCCACTGCGTTTTCTGAAATCCACAGTCAACGTAGCATCAACCGGGACATTTTAGAGCTCTTCACGCTTCCTTCTGCTGACGAGCCTTATGGAGATGCTGATATTATTTTCCAGCAGGACTCGGCTCCTGGCGACACGGTGGAGCTGTTGGTGGAGCTGCCGCCTCTCAGAGAGAAGGTCACTGGATCAAATCCCAGCCATGGTGGCCATTCTGGGTGGAGTTTGCATGTTCGCTCTGTGCATGTGTGGGTTTTCTCCAGGTACTCCGGTTTCCTTCCACAGAGTAAAAACATGCATGTTAGACTGATTGGTAACTCTAAATTGTCTCTAGGTGTGAGTGAGAGAGTGAATGGTTGTTTGTCTCGTTTGTCTTTATGTGTCCCTGTGATGGACTGGAGACCTGTCCAGGGTGTCCCCTGCCTCTCACATAGTGATAGCTTGATATGGGCACAAGTGACCCCGTGACCCAAAAAGATAGACATGGATAAAAGTTAATGGATGAATGGATGCTCCTGCCACACTGCCGAAGGTACCAAAAGCTGGTTATGTAATAATCAAATTTTATGACACACAAAATTTTCGTTTTTCATTAATTACAAGAAATAATTGCTTGGAATATCTCACTCTGTGTAATGAATCTATATGCGTTTCACTTTCCAAAATGGTTCACAAAAATAATTGAACTGTTTTACGATATTCTAATATTTTGAGATGCACCTGCAGTTACCCAGATGAGAAGGACCATCCTGCACATAAGCCCCAACAACAGGCTTTGTCACTTCTTTTGACTTTTTCCACTTCAGTCTAACACAAAACAACTTTTTGGAGGATTTTAGAGGTTAATTTCACACTTTTAACCAGAATCACATAATGTTTTGATAAACTAACAAATGTAGCTAGCTGTACAACATGAATAACACATCACTTCATTCTTTGATTTAAGTTACACAGACTCTTATGATGACTGTATGGTATTTCTGTAAAACAATTTGTTTTATTACATTGGTTGAGACTGGGGGATGCTATAAGTGATGAACTCACCTGTGAGGCAGATAGTATTCTTCTTTCCTTAAAAAACAACCAAAGCAGGGCAATATTGGCCACTGACCCTGTAACCAGGATGAAAACATTGGCAGCAACCCAGACATTGATCCAGTTCAGCTGACTGCAGTTCACTATCATATCATGCATGTAGTTGATCTTCGGATTGTCATTTTTGAAAATGTCAGGAAGCAAGGAGAACTTGCTGGCAGAATTAATCATGTTTCACTCCTGACAGAATCCTGTAAAATAAAAAACGTGTTGATCTTAATTTGTTTTCTTGTTGGGAGTGCACTAAACAAAATTGTCAGTAAATTTAATCCCATCTGTGATGACCTCATTTACATTGATTAACATAATGGAGTTGTGATGACAAACATGGTTTATCAACACTGCTATTAAAGTCAGCTTTTAGGTGAGCAAGCTTTCTCATGATTTATTTAATAGTTACATTTATCATAGGCAAAATGAGTCAACATTTCTGTAAGAAGATGTAAGGACACAAAGGCTGTTTTAGAACCAGGTAGGGAGGCAGGTGAGGGGTTCAACGTTTATTTTAATTATTCCATCCATCCACCCATCCATCCATCCATCCATCCATCCATCCATCCATCCATCCATCCATCATCTTCTGCTTCTGAAGTCGAGTTTCGGGGGTAGCAGCTTGAGCAGGGAGGCCCAGACATCTCTTTCCACAGCCACCTCTTCCAGCTTTTCTGAGAGGACTCCAGGGTGTTCCCAGGCCAACCGAGAGACGTAGTCACTCCAGCATGTCCTGGGTCTTCCCCGGGGTCTCCTCCCAGTCGGACTTGCTTGAAGCACCTCCCTAGGGAGCCCAGGGAGCATCCTTACCTGATGCCCAAACCACCTCAACTGGCTTCTCTTGATGTGGAGGAGCAGTGGTTCTACTCTGAGTCTTTCCATAATTGAACATCTCCCCATATCTGTAAGGGAGAGTCCAGCTACCTTGCGGAGGAAACTCATTTCAACCGCCTGTATCCGCAATCTCATTCTTTTGGTCACTACCCAGAGTTTGTGGTCATAGGTGAGGGTAGGAACATAGACTGAATGGTAAACAGAAAACTTTGCCTTACAGCTCATCTCCCTCTTCAACACAATGGAATGGCACAGAATCTGCAATACTGCAAATGCTGCACCAATCCATCTGTCAATCTCACACTCCATTTTCCCCCCCACTTGTGAACAAAACCCAGAGATAATTGAACTCCTCCACTTGAGGCAGAACATCACCCTCGACCCGAAGAGAACAATTCACCCTTTTTTGACTGAGGCCCGTGGCCTTAGATTTAGAGGTGTGATTTTCATCCCAGCTGTTTCACACTCGGCTGCAAACTGCTCCAGTGAAAGCTGAAGGTCGTGGCATGGTGATACCAACATGACCACATCATCCACAAATAGCAGTGAAGGAATCCTGAGGCCACTGAACCAGAGTCCCTCCATCCCTGGCTGCACTGAGAAATTCTGTCCATAAAAGTTATAAACAGAATCGGTGACAATGGGCAGCCCTGGCGGAGTCCAACTCCCACCTTGAATGGGTCTCACTTACGGCCGGCAATGCAAACCAAACTCTTGCATCGCTTGTATATGGACCAAACAGACCGTAGCAAAAGGGTCCCCAATCCCATACTCATAGATCACCCCCCACAGTGTACTTCGAGGAACACCTCGAAAGTCTTTGCCAAGTCCACAAAACAAATGTAGAGTTGAAGGGGCAAACTCCCATGACCCCTTGAGGACCCTAGTGAAGGTAAAGAGCTAATTCAGTGTTCCACGGCCAGGACAGAACCTGCATTGTTCCTCCTCGATCTGAGGTTTGACCAACGATCAGCCTTGCTTTACCAATACCCCTGAATAGACCTTACCAGGGAGGCTAAGGAGAGTGATGCCCCTATAATTGGAGCACACCCTCCGGTCCCCCTTTTTGAAGAGGGGAACCACCACCCCAGTTTTCCAATCCAGTGGCATTATCCCCGATGTCCACGCAATGTTGCAAAGGCATGTCAACCAAGACAACCCTCTAACATCCAAAGTCTTAAGGAAATCAGAGCAAACCTCATCCACCCCTGGAGCCCTGCAGCCGTGGAGCTTTTTTAAATATCTTGGTGACCTCAGCCACGGTTATGGACAGCCCAACCCTGAAGTCCCCCAACTCTGCTTCCTCCATGGAAGACATACCAGTGGGATTGAGACGGTCCAAGAAGTATTCTTCTCACCTTCTGATGACATCACTGGTTGAGATCAACAGCACCCCACCTTCACTAAAAACAGTGTTAGTAAAGTGCTGCTTTCCCCTCCTCAGCCATCTGATAGTTTTCCAGAATCTCCTCGGAGCTGACCGAGAGGTCTTTATCCAAGGCCTCACTGAACTCCTCCCACATTCAAGCTTTTGCCTCAGCAACAGCCAAAGCTGCAGACAGCTTGGCCCTCCAGTACTCCTCAGCTGCCTCCGGAGTTCTGCCAGCCAAAAGGCCTGATAGGACTCCTTCTTCAGCTTGACAGTCTCCATAACCCAGGATGTCCACAACCGAGTTTGAGGATGGTCACCATGAGAAGCACCAACAATCTTGTGGCTACAACTCAAGGAAGCTACCTCAACAATTGATGGGTATAACATAGTTCACTCATACTCTATGTCCCCTGCCTCAGCTGGGTTGTGGTTAAAGCTCTCTTGGAGGTGTGAGTTGAAGATCTTTCTGACAGGTTCTTCTGCCTGGCATTCCCAGCAAACCCTCACTACATGTTTGTGTCTAAAGGGTCTGTTCGGCATCTTTCCCCACCATCTGATCCAACTCACTAAAAGGTGGTGATCAGTTGACAGCTTAGCTTCTCTCTTCATCCGAGTGTCCAAAACAAACCACCACAAATCAGATGACATGACTACAAACTCAATCATCAATCTACGACCTAGGATGTCCTGGTGCCGAGTGCACTTATTGACACTCTTATATTCGAACATGGTGTTTGTGATGGACAAACTATGACTAGCACAGAAGTCCAACAACAGAACACCGCTCAAGTTCAGATCAGAAAGGCCATTCCTCCCAGTCACACTCCTCCAGTTCACACTATCATTACCCACGTGGACCTCTAGACCCCCCACCCCCAAACCAGCTTGCCCACTATTGGCATTCCGCCATAAGTTGATTTACAAATTAAGCCCTGGTCCAGCCACTCTCAAGGAGATTGGTTCCAGAGCCCATGCTGTGTGTCAAGGTGAGCCCAACTATATCTAGTCGATACCTCTCAACCTCACACACAAGCTCAGGCTCCTTCCCCGCCAGAGAGGTAACGTTCCATGTCCAAAGAGTCAGTTTTGGTAAGCCAGGGTCAGAGCGCCAAGGCCCCCACCTTCGGCCCCTGCCCATGGAATCATGCACCTGACTCATACGGCCCAACCTGCAGGTGGTGGGCCTATAGGAAGGCAAACCCATGTTGCTCATTTGGGCTGAGCCCGACCGGGCCACATGGGTAGAGACCCAGTCATCTGGTGCTCGCTGACAAGTCCCTACCCCAGGCCTGGCTCCAGGGTGGAGCCCCGGTAACCCATGTCCGGGCAAGGAACACTAAGCTCATTGATTTTGTTTGTCCATAAGAACCTTTGGAATTGCTCTTTGTCTGGCCTGTCACCTAGGACCAAGCTGCCTTGGGAGACACTACCAGGGGCAATTACAATTGCCCCCAACAGCATAGCTCCTAGGATCATTCAGACGCACAAACTCCTCCACCACGATAAGGTGGCGATTCAAGGAGGAGTATATTATTATATTGTTTAATTTATTATTTAATTTAATTTAAAGCTAAGTATTCCATGAAATGAGTTGACGAGTTGTAGCTGTCCATACTTAGAATTTCAATAAAATATGTCCACTTGTGAATGGTTGTTTGTCTTCTTTGTCTCCATGTGGCCCTGTGATGGACTTACAACCCATACAGGGTGTTGTAGTATGACATATACTGAGATATATGCATACATTAAACGGGTTCTTCATTTTTCTGGACTGTGTAACATGCGTGCATTGAATTTAACAAAAATGTAACGAGAGACGTTATTTATCTTTGACCCATCAAAATGAATGCGGTCATTTATTTACAGAATCAAAGATTAACATCAAACATTTACATTAATTTGGCAAAATATGAAAACAACAACAGCATAATTAATCAGTTTTACAACCAGGAAACCATACGGCCATGGTTTTCCGTGGCTTCACCACAGACATTAATGAAAACATCTGGATTAATTTTCTAGCAGAAAGGAGAGTTTGAAGATGGAAAATTGAGATTTATCTTACAGAGAGATGTGTGAGGGAATTTATCTGTTTTAACCAGAACAGCACGCTCTTTGGAAATCAGCTTGTCCCAAACAGTACACTTTTGGGTGAAGGTCGACTTTTACCTTTCTGAAGATAGATCAGGTCGGCGTGAAGTCCTACTTCCAGCCACTTTCAGCGTCTCCGTTGAGAACAGCTAAAATACCTCGAGAGTCGTGCGAGGTTATCCAAACAGAAGTTATAATTCCCAAAATCGTCTCTGGTTCAGCTTGTTTGGTTTAGCAGCATCCATGAATGCCTGCGTTTTGCATTCATGAACTCCCAAACGCTCTGCATTCTGGATTCCAAGAACTCTGAACTCTTCTGGAACTCTTTGTGAACTCTACTATTGAACTGGGAAGTTGCCACATTTAAACGGGCTATACTTCCGGTTCATTTGAGAGCTTTTTGATTGGTGGATGGACCAGAACAGAGGTGTGGTTTGTGATGTAAGGTGTTATGGAAAGTCAAGGATAGAGATTAAGATTGTTTAAGAACAGACAGAAAGATTGTTGGAGAAAACCAGTCTTAGTGGCGTCTCTACTCAGTATCTTGCTGTAAAAGTTAAACATGACATTTCTTTTCAGTAAACTTCTTAGTTGACCGAAATCTGAACTCTAACACACTTACAAACTTGCTCACTTTCAAAGCAGATGATCAAGAAATTGAATCATTACTCTGTAATGTACTCTAACTTGATTTCACTTTGAATTGAGAAATAAAAATCATTACTACTGTTTAAGTAAATAAAAATGAGTAGTTCACTTCAACATGTAAACATTGTTTGAACTAACACAATTTGATTATCAAAACATTTGTAAAATAGTAATGATCATAGAGAATTGTCTTTTCCACTTGATTAATTCAAGAGAGAAAGTCTCAGGATGGGTCAAACTGTATTTCTGGATTCAAATCAATGAAATGACAGTTCCTGACCATGTGATCCTGACCATGAGGTCAAGTTCACTACAGTGTACCCCGCTCCTCGCGCAGTGATTGCTGGACATGGGCACCTGCGACCCCCGTGACCCAAAATGGAAGAAGCTGGTAAAAGATAATGGATGGATGGATGGATGTCCACTCGTTCACAATATACTTAGTTAACAGACAGGCAAACACACACATGCACACACAGACCTGGACAACATTTTTTTGCCCTAATTTTGGCCATGGGTAAAAATGTGCCAAGCACAAATCACTGCCAAAAACAGTAACATGAAGTCAAACAATGCTAAAAAGTACAATGCAGATCTAACCAAGATATTTTTAAAAAGTGTTTATACTGAGGAAGCTGATCAGTAGGCTTATTATTTATTAGGTCATCTGAAGTCAAGCTACATTTTTTCAACACAAACACCAATATACACATGAAAAAAAGCAACATGAAAAGAAAGTTTTCACTAAAACAAAACCAAAACCATCACAACACAATGTTTTAGAGACATTTTTATCATTTGTGAACCCTTGCAGTGCAAACACATGCAAAATGACTCTTCACTGTTTTATCTGCTGTGGAAAATGTTGTGGCTCGTCTGAAAATTTTCCAAGTATCCTTGTTTGCATCTGTGGAGCATCTCTGCTCTGCACAGTGTATCATCCAAGGCTGCTATTCACGTCGAAAACTTTTATTGTTTTTATTTTTTATAAAATATCCAAGCTCTTCTCATGATGACTTGTTCAATATGGAACAGCAGCTTTGGATGAGCTTCATCCTCATCCTGACTTCTGACTGTATTTTGATTATGTTTCATTATACATGCGCATCTAAAATCGATAACTTCTATACTTTAAACCTTCACACACTTTTTGTGATCCTTGTTGTGGAGAAACACAGATCGGAGAGCAGGATGTAGGCAATATTAAACAATGATATTTCTGGAAGTAGAATCATTTTAAGTTTAAGAGTATTTTCAGATTTGTATCATATATATCTGATGTCAAACTTTGTGCCTCATTTGCAGTGACAAATAAACAGACGTACAGTGATTCTACAAAGCAAAGCAGAAAACATGTAGAAGAAATGTTCCCATACATGTAAACCCTTGAATTTGAGGTTCATCTGTTAACCTGGTCTTAACTTGAGAGAAAATGATCAAATTCTTCTCACTACTTTTTCTTTTGATAAAAAGTAGACAGACACAAAGATGTCAGACTAAAACGCCTCATAAACCACTTTCAAGTAAAAAGTTTTACAAATTTACCATCTAAATGAAAATATTTATTAGGATATTAATGACACTCCAATTCAAGGCATGTATTTGTCATGTTTAAAAACTAAAAAAAAAATAATTTATCTTAAACTCACTCTTACCTCTTTACCGTGTTTATTTCCTCTTCCTAAGTCTCACTATTTAATCTGCTTGCTGTGCTTGTTTTATTCCTGACAGCGAGCACCTCGACCTTCACAACATGCAAACTTCCTTTCACACAATTCTGACGTGACCGGACATAAAACAAATGAACTGGTGTTTACTGTAGTTTTTTCTCTCATGCAAAAAAGTTTTTTTTTTTTTAAATATATGAATAGTTTTACCAAACAGGCATTTTCATTTGTACACAGTTTGCTTAAGTCTGTAGGTTTCCATGCTCCAACTCTCTGCAAAGGTACAATTCAATTCAATTCAACCTTTATTTTTACAGTTAATCCCATTGAGCCTCATTTACAAGAAAGACCTGATTTAACAAAGAATGATGACAACAGTGGATAATCATAAAAGGACACATATAAATTGAGAAGAACAAGTGAAAGAAAATGGAATTTAAAAAATGAAACAAAAAAAAACAAACAGCATAATAAGTTGTAAGGTGATGTAAAAAACTAAAAACAGGAACATGTCTGCGTTGGTTTTTGCCAGGAACTTAGCGGATGTTTGAAGTCACGAGGTCAAGGTTGAGAGCTTCAGATCTTTTTCAAAGATATTCCAGCAAACAGGAGCGGAGTAGGAGAAGGCCTTTTGGTCTAGTTCAGTCCTCACTGAGGGAACACTGCAGGTAATAATGTCCTGAGAGCGCACGCTGTAGCTGCACTCACACAGTGACATATAGGAGGAGATGTATGAAGGCAGCAGACCAAGAAGTGATTAAAGATGAAAATGTACCAGTGGGAGAGTCTGCATGAAGTTAATGACCAGTTAACCAGTGAATACTGGGTGGTGGGTATGGTAGTTACAGCCAGTTATGAATCTTAGTGCACCATGATAGACAACGTCCAACATCTGCAGGGTGCTTGTAGGAGCGTTCATGTGAATAATGCCACCGTAATCAATGGAGAAAAGGAAAGGCGCAGTTACAAGGCGTTTTCTAGCATTCAAAGTTAGACAGGATCTGTTTCTGAAAAAGAAACAGATCCTTTACAGATCCTTTGTATCATTTAGATACAAAGAGTAAAAGGGGTCTCAACATTTTTAACAAGATATACCTGGTACTTGTCCTGAGACTCTGTCCTCATATGAGGACATTAATGTTTTAGAGAACTGTTTATCATAGAAAGCTGAAATTATGTTTTTTAGAGTAAATGGGATCTTCTTACGGTGCACCAATCTTCTGACCCCAATTTGCAATGAAAACTATAAAATGCAAAAGTAAACCAAAAAACAAACAAACTCATAAATCAAATAAAATTAAAATAAACCTCATATGAGGACATGATTTTTATCTAAAACCACTTCTTGTACCATGACAGAGTCCAGGTATTTAACTTATTAGGTCCTACTAATCCTTGAAGATAAAATGCACACCAAACAAAAGCTTTAGTCTCAAAAAACTAATTTTTGATCATAAGAAACCCATTGATGGTGTTTAAAAAGGCATTAAGGACATAGGTGTGAAAACAGACTGTATTTTGATGTAAAATGAACTCATAGAGCAGCTGTTGCATCCTCTCTTGCAGACTCGGGACCCGGAGGTCCGGGGTTCAATCCCTGGTCATTGCCCATCTTGTGGTGTCTGAGAAGGCCACCTTATCCCCAGTTGCTCCCCAGGCGCTTTCCATAGCTGCCCACTGCTCCACCTGGTGGTGGATGGGTTAAATGCAGAGAGACAATTTCACCATTGTATGGGAACATACAATGATGACAACACATAACACATTATTAGTAGTAGTAAGTTGACCCACAGAGGCCCTCAACATCCAGCAGATCGGTACTGATTGGAGTTGAGGGGTGGCTCTCCCACATGTTCAGTTGGATAGGGGACCTGGTTGGAGAGAGCTTCAACATGATTACAGAATTACTTGCAGTGTCCCCTCAGTGTGGACCTAACTTTGCAAAAGGGCCTTCTCTTACTCCACTCCTGTAACAGGCAGTCTGTAGACCCATGAGGTGTGTTTGGACAGGTGTTGTCTTGTTGGGAGAGTGTACAAAAGTGCTGACTCAGGAGGGGTAAGACTTGCAGATGCAGAATGTCACTGATGTAGATCTGCCCTGTCAGAGTCACGACCATAGGTGACCTGAAGTCAGAACCTATGTTCCTGTTGGATAAAAATATCCTCTGTTCATCTTACTTACTCAAAGAAGCCACGCTCGAGGACACACGATTCTTAACTGGTTTTACTTGCAAGGGCAGCCACACAACAGGTTACAAAGATGTACAGAAGTTCCAAATGCATGGAGCCCATTCACGAGAATCTGCCACGGGCAGTGTGTGAGGTTTGTTTTTATAATCTTATCAGCCCCCAGCTCACAGGCAGACACTGATGACCTCAGCCACCCAGATGTACATGCAGGATCAAATCAGCTCCTCATTCAGCTCTCTCTAGAGAGAAAATAACTCTCTGGTAACTCAAACACATGGTTCATGGGCAGTTAACATTCTCAGCCATAGTAGTTAAAAACATCCATAAACTTTGACCAAAAATCCCCTAACAGTTCCCCACACAAGATGCCAGAAGGAACATAGACAGGATTGGTCCTCTTCTCTTGGTTTCATAATGCACCTCAGTGATAATAAAGAATGGAGATTATTTGATGAACATAATACATTTAAAAATTTTAAATTTCCCCCGGGAACTCAATAGCTGCTCACTGCTCCATCTGGGTGTATCTCAGGTGCAATGGGTTAAATATAGAGAACCAATTTCATCATTGTATGGGAACATACAATTGTGACAACATATATCACTTATACTTATGGAATGCAACAACATCCATTATCATCCTATGTTTCATGGCTATAGAACCATTCCAAATACAGCAGTCACTAAAGTGGCGTTAATGGCAACTTATAAATGGTACAATGATTCTAGATACCAATCTGGTGCATGGCATGAGATGTTTTAAAGAGTCCAGTACATGTGACTCATTGGCAGATACAGGTGTTATGGCATTCTGTGATGCTTGGTACTAAATGCAACAATCTTCCCATGGCACAGTCTGTCTTAGGTGATCAAGCGTGTGTGGGTCCCATCAGCTTGGTTCCAACATTGGACCATTGGTACTCCGTACATATCCTCAAGTAAACCCGCTATGTGACTCGTCTAAAACTATATCAAGTGTTCGTAATGCTGTGTCACGTGTCCATGAGTCATCCTGTGTTTCTGGTAACTTTCTGTTATGACTGTAGGGAACTACTCCTCAACTTGGGATATCACAGTGTGTCCTCTGTTTGCTCTAGATGTGTCCTCTCTTGCAAATGACATCATTTACATACCATCTCTGGTCTGAATCTGTACACCCAAATTAGACCACTCTCTGTGCGCTTAGTAATTAGGGAAAGTGTGTTTTATCCAGATATCCTGATGCATGCTCAATAGTCCAGGTAGAAAAATCTAAACAAGTTAAATTTGGTCCTCTGGACATTCAAAAAACAAAACAAAGCAAAACAAAATGTAAAAACGTTTCGTCTTCCATCCGAAAGACTTCCTCAGTCTGAGGCGCTGTATTCAGCTCAGTCTTATAAATAGCACCTTCTCAGAGTGGATCAACCAGTTTTGCTGCTGACAACCAAAACCAGCTGCTCACATGGTCAAGAAGGACCATCAGCCTAAGGATGGATCATTAGCACACTGGTGGCTGTTTACTATTCACAGGAGGCTGAGTGATGCTAGCAATAACAGCATTGTAAGAGGGGGACAGTTGAACTCGGAGGCCTCCACCCCTGTTAAGTATGGGACTATTTTTTTTTCCACAAAGATGGCCTCCATTACTCCTCTCTCAAACCATCGTTCCTCTCTGCATAATCAATAGGAATGCACGTAAAGAGTGATTTGACATCAAAAGAGACCATTGTTTCATCAGTCTCCATGATGACATCCCTCACCTTATCCACAAAGTCCATGGTGTTCTGTATGTGATGTTCAGAGCTGCCAACTAAACGGATGAGTACAGACGCCAGATATTTGGAAACATCGTAAGTGACAGAGTTAATCATGCTAACAATTGGTCTTAAAGGTACACCCTGTTTGTGGATTTTAGGTAAACCATACAGACTAGATGTGGCCTCCCCTGGGTACAGTCTGTGGTACAGAATACGGTCAATAGCCTTGTCCTGTTCCAAAATTTTCAGGCAATCTATCAACTTCTTCTTGTAACCACTTCCTGGATCTCTTTTCAGAGGTTCATAAGTGTTTAAGTCACTAAGGAGTGTCATAACTTTCTCACGATAGTCTTTCTGGTTCAAAATCACTGTGCACCTTCCTTTGTCTGCTGGGAGAATGATGATGTTTTTGTCCTTGCTAAGAGTGGTGCGTGCATCCCTCTCCTCTCTACTGATGTTGGGCAGTGGTGGTTTGGCATTGCTGAGGCAGGATGAAACTTTGATTCTGAGCTGTTCTGCTTCAGCCTCTTTAATTTTGTTGTTGCAGATGGCTGACTCAGTAGCTGTGATCATCTCCACCAGAGGAAGTCTACTTGGTGCAACCGCAAAGTTCAGTCCCCTGGCAAGAATCTCTGTCTCCGGCTGGGTGAGCTGTCTGTCAGATAAATTCTTCACCCACTTTTCTGTCTCCCTGGCATGTAATTGTCTACTGGAGTATTGTCCTACACTGAATGTGTTGTTATTGGAATAGTGATGGTGTTGATGAGTTATTAGTAAGTTAAACTTATTTTGTTGTCGAGTCTTGTACTTGAAATGCTGTGCTAAGCGTGCCTGATCTGTACAGTCCAACACTTGCTGAAGTGTGGTCTGATCTAGACACGTTGTTAGTTTTTGTTTAATGTGCTCTTCTTTGGCCTTCAAGGCCTCAATAGTAAAATTGGTCTGTCTCACCCGTTCATTCAGCAGCTGGGTCTGTGCCTTCTGAAGGATCTTGCTTGCCCGGTGCCCGCTGACCGAAGATTTTAGTTCCAGGCTCTTGGGAATTATGCCACTTTGTCGACACCTGAGGTTGAATCGCAAGTGGTTCCTGTAGTCTGCCCTCTTCCTTCCTGTTTTCTCAAACTCTCTAACTAGTTTTAGGCAATCCTGGCCAAAGTGGTTCAAAATATCCTGATGCATGCTCAACAATCCAGGTAGAAAAATCTATAAAAGTTAAATCTGGCCCTCTGGACATTCAAAAAATAAAACAAAGCAAAACAAAAAAAAAGGTAGAAACGTTTCGTCTTCCATCCGAAAGACTTCCTCAGTCTGAGGCACTGTATTCAGCTCAGTCTTATAAATAGCACCTTCTCAGAGTGGATCAACCAGTTTTGCTGCTGACAACCAAAACCAGCTGATCACATGGTCAAGAAGAACCATCAGCCTAACGATGGATCATTAGCACACTGATGGCTGTTTACTACTCACAGAGGGCTGAGTGATACTAGCAATCACAGCATTGTAAGAGGGGGACAGTTGAACCCGGAGGCCTCCATCCCTGTTTAACGATGGACGATTTCTTTTCACAAAGATGGCCTCCTTTACTCCTCTCAAACCATCGTTCCTCTCTATCCAGGATGTGAACATCTTCATCCCTGAAAGAGTGACCGCTGGCCTGGAGATGAGTGTAGACCGCAGAGTCCTGGCCTGATGTTGTTGATCTTCTGTGCTGGGCCGTCCTTTTGGCCAGTGGCTGTTTAGTTTCCCCGATGTAAGACTGATCACAGCCCTGACACTGAACAGCATACACAATATTACTCTGTTTGTGCCGGGGGACTGGATCTTTGGGATGAACCAGTCTTTGCCGTAATGTATTTTGGGGTTTAAAAGCCACTGGGACGTTATGTTTAGAAAATAAACATCTCAGTTTCTCTGATACCCCCTCAACATACGGAATGACCACTGGTTTGGGTCTGGGTTCCTCCTTTTCACCTGTTGGCTGACTGGAGTCCTGTTTGGGTTTCTTCTCTGCTTTCAGGAAGGCCCAGTTAGGATATCCACATTGCTCTAGAGCCTGTCTTGTGTAGGATTTCTCCTTCTGCCTGGCTCCTGAGTTAGTGGGGACGCTGTCTGCTCTGTGATACAGAGTCCTGATGACTCCTAACTTGTGCTCCAAAGGGTGATGGGAGTCAAACTGCAAATACTGGTCTGTGTGAGTGGGTTTGCGGTACACCTCAGTTTGCAAATGTCCTCTATCAGAGACTGAGACCTCACAGTCCAAGAAAGCCAACCTGCCATTTTTTACATCTTCTCGTGTGAACTTGATGTATTTATCCACAGAGTTGATGTGGTCAGTAAAATGTTGAGACTTCCTGAGATTTAATTTTAACCCAGGTGTCATCAACATACCTGAACCAATGACTTGGTGGTGTCCCTGAAAAGGACGTCAAGGCTCTCTTTATCACGTTATCCAGATAGTTCAATAAAGAGAGGAAAGAACACAAATTTATTGAAATGTTTTTGCAAATCATTTTCAATTTCAAGCCTGAATGCTTGATTTAGTTGACACCTGCTGTAGTAACATATCAAAATACACAGAGTCCCCATCCCCTGCGCAGTCAGACAAACCACTTCATTTTCCTGCTGCCACTGTGTCACACTGAAAGAAGATGAGGTCATATCCATGTTTTCACAGCGATGAACCGAATCCCATCACATTTTTCTTCCACTCTCTTCTTTTTAATTCAGGCTTTAATTATCATCAGAAATAGAAATACTGAAAATACAATGTGAACTTGGTGAACCTTTAATCTGAACAAACATCTCTTTGTTCAGATTTGTTCACAGTCCATACAGTTAAAGTCCAAGTTGCCTAACAAAAATAAAAGTGTAGCTTTAGTGCTTCTGTTCAAAATTTTTTACTAAAAGTAAAATTCTTGACTGTAAACCAGCTTGCATAAAGCATTTCAATGCAAGCACATATTGAAAAAAATGAAGTCCATCTATGTAAATGCTTAAACTTTACAAGTCAGTTTAATGTTTGCCAGAGCATCAAGAATGAAACAGCACTCCGGCAGTTTGTGCAAGACATTTTCCCAAAATAATTTTTTCCTACAACACACAGGTCAAAAGAAGCAATATTTGAGCATTAACTGTGCCAATGCTCCAACACTGAAGCACCCTTAATACTACTCATGAAATCTTCATGTCCGTCATTATTTTTGATTTGTTCTCCCCCTGCAGCTTTAGAAAAACACAGAACCAAGTCATGTGACATTTGGTATGAGCATATTGAATGTTGCAGAAGAAATTTGAAAAACATTCTTCTACATAACAAAAGGATTTTAAGAAAACTTGGCCATGGAGCTCTACAGCTCAGGCATATTTAACAATAAACACGTTATTCAAAAACTGAACAAGTCATAGAAAGCTGGACTTCATGTGCTTGAACCACCATTTTGATCTGTTAGGGTTTTTACACATTTGCAGTTTAGGTTTTATAATTTTAGGAGCTTTTACAACAAAATATCGAACCTATAGAGTAATGTTGCATCTTTTAATTTGTGTAGAGTTTCCAGATTTTTTTTGCTGACAACTGATTCATTTTATTCCCACAAACTTTACTCTTCTTATGTAGTTTATACAACAAAAGAGCCATTTTTGTGTGTCCCTCACTGCTTTGAGCTGAATGTTTTTCTTTCAAATTTCTCTAGAGATACTTCCACTTGAGTCTTTTTACGTGTACTGTCAGGGTGTGAAAGACACAGACATGTGGTTACCATGGTGACACTTTGAGCCATTGAAAGAAGCTTTAAAATGTATTTTGATCTCACTTCTCTTTATACTTCTAACACAGTATATATATCATGACAGTTGTGCTTTGTCATCCTAAATTATTCCAAAAGTAAATCCTGAACTAGAAAGTTCCTGGAGAAACTTTGATGGGGACTGCCACATGGCGGCCATTTTAAAATTTAGATGGCAAAAATGCATACGTTTTAGTGGTGTAACGGTACATGTGGGTGTATTTATACCGTTTTGGTACAGCATGTTCGGTTCAGTCCACGTGCGTACCGTTTCAGTTATTTTTTCACTCATTAAATTTTATTTTATTAGCGAGAGATTATGCACCGCAGAACTAAAGTTCCTAAGCGTGTTTCAGCACAGCGCTATTTATTGTTGCATAGTCTTGCAGCACGCGTAGCATTAGCAGCCTAGCATCTCATTGTGGTCTCCTGTTTGGGAACATTATGACTTTCTTGTTAAAAGACAAATGAACAAATGTTTGTGTCGACGTTGTTTCTCTGAGATTGGATCTGCAGCAGGCAACACGTCTAATTTGTTAACGCGCATGAAACATCACCCGAACGTGAACGTCTCTTCTACAGAATAGCAGCTTGGTTGGTGCAAAGACCGATAACAGCAGCATTTAAACAACCTTTATCAGGTAATTCAGATCATTCCAAAGCAATCACACAAGCTGTAGGAGTTTTTATAGCTATGGGTCTACTTCTGAATTCTGTTGTTGATGCGCCGACTTTAAAGTTCTTGAGCCCCACTACAACATCCCATCACGTCAACACTTCAGCCAAAAAGTTGTAGCAGCACTTTATGAAAAAGCTAAAACTGATATTGTCAACAAGCCCTGTACCAGATTAAAGCCCTGCCCTGATGATGATGACCGAGAGATTCAACCACCTCTTAACAGAAATGATGACTGTTCAAGAAGAGGTAATGTTATTGTATTATTGTGATCTAATTAACTTTTTTAATTTAAAATTATCGTCTTATTAACTCATTTTTTTACCTTTTTGTGTTGTTTGCAGTCTGAGGATGTCATTGAGTTCCTCTTCAGGGAAATCATTCACCAGATCACCTCCAGCTAAGAAGTCTGTGATGACTGAACTTTGAACTTTTCCAGGGACAGGTGGGAGCAGGTCTAAGAAGAGGTTGTGAGTAATGAGGTTCAGGGTGCCCTTCCCTTGAAGCTGACTCTATTCTTTGGTGGAAAGACAATGAGGCCAAGTACAGCCACACTGCAAAATTAGCAAAGCTCTACCTCTTTATTCCTGCTACTGTTGTTAGTGAGAGGATTTTCTCCACCGATGTAGATATTCACTGCAACTAGATCTGAGCTTTTGGCAGCAAATGTGGACAAGTTGGTCTTTTTTGCCTAAAACTTGATTATTTAGATGGTAAACGGTTTGTTGCTGCTTATTGTTCTGGTTCTGACTGTTATTGTATTTATTAAGATTTTTATTATTGTTAGTATAGTTTGATTTATTGTAAAGGGTGCTGTTTGTTTAAAATATCATCCAAATATGTCGCTTTTATTTATTTTTATACAAACGTATTGTTTCCTTGGCATATAAAAAAAAAACATTTTGTAAGTCTTTATTTTGACCTTTTATGTACTGAAAATTAACTGAACTGAGCCCTCCTTGAAACAGAAGTGAACAGAAACATGATTTTAGCGTACCGTTACACCCCTACTACGTTTTGATATAGAACTCAATTGTTGTTATTTTTATATTCTCTGTTATTTTATTATTTTTTTCTCTGTTATTTTTTTATACCTAGGGATTCCTTGTGTATATTCCTTTGTACTGAAACTCTGGCACAACAATTTCCTGTGGGATCAAAAAAGTTCTGTCTTATCTTATCTTATAATATGTATGTGCATCTTAACAGATGTGGTGGTAGGAAGAGTTTGTTCGATGACTTTCAGAGTTTTGTTCAGAGACCTCTTCACTGTAGGTCATGTGACCTCACTGTGGCTGTTAGAGGCTGTTGAGTTCTGTCATTTTTTCAATGATAAAAATGGCATCTTTGTTTGCGAATTACATCACCATGGTAACTCAAAATGCTAATAAAAGTAAGAGCACACATCACGGTGCCTAGCCGCTCATTTTGATATAAAATTTGTGGGGTACACATTGCGGTTTGGGCCGCTTTAAAGTTGATAAGACCCTTTTCAGGTGGATAATATTAGGGGCTGCCTTCAGGCAGTCTCCTAATATTAATGGACTTTATAGAAAAAAAAATGTATTTGTTGGACAGTAGCATCATTGGCACCTTTCAACATTTCTTCAGAAAGTTTGCAGATACTTGAACCTCAAAACAAAACTTAACAGTGGTCTCAGGATGGCAATGCCAAATCTTACCCACCAGACGAACTGATGACCACTGAACAAGTTTTGGTTCGTTAACAAAAAGATGCAGAACATCACTTAGCTGTTTTGGTGAGAAAGCGAGGATTCGTTTAAAAAGGTCACATTAAATTCAGTTCCAACAGTGCAATAGAAATACTTTAATCACAGTGTACTTGCTACTCATGAATTTAGAAAATGTCAAAGTTTATCAACAGAAGCTTGTTTCCTAAAGTCATGCAGTTCAAGAAAAAACTTGATTCTACAGGTTAGGTCAAAAATATTCATGTCCAGTGGTTTAGTTAAAGCTAGGTCCACTCAACAGGAAGATAGGAGCCTTTTAAAAGCCAATAAGGATTTTTGTCTAAAAGCAATAAACTGTTAAAAAAATAAATTGCTGAAATACACTTTCCACAGCAAGTTTTACTTTAATAAATCAAAGTTTAGCACACATATCCTAACTTCCTGTGTCTCTTCTTCAGCTTGATGAAGCTTTCCGATTAGACCTACAGAAAGCTGATCCTCCACTGGAGACCTCCTCCTGCAGTAAAAACAGCTGCAGTTTGGTGAAATAAAAAGAAAAGTTCACTTCCTGTAGAGTTCTAACTGCAGGGTGGGTTCAAGAATATGCTTCTACACTTACTGCATGTTCTTTATGTCTCCACTGGAACTGTTTACATACTTCTGTGGAGAACAACAGGTATAAGGAGTGAAAAGACCTCATGTGTCTCCAAAACATGCCTGTGGCATTTTCTCTTGAGTTCCTTCAGTACCATCAGCAGGAACAGCCATAGCCATGAAAATAAGAGAAGGCAAGACTAATGCCACGGTCTCTGCGGTGGCAGGTTGGGGTGGGGATAAATAGGCGCCGGCAGTGGATGGGGATAGGCGGGCACAGCTGTGGTGGGGTTTGGCGGATAGGTCGGCGTTGGGTACTGCGTCACGATCCGCGGTTGGCTCTGAGTAGCGGTGTGTGCCGGCGAGGTGGCTGAAGATGAGGAGGGAAGATGGAGGTAGACAGGAGCAGACGGAGCAGATGGCGCAGAGGGCGCAGTCGGGGTCGGGACCCTCTGTAAGACGACGTGTGGGTACAGCTGAGACTCGGAGCGGTACAGTCCTGGCATAGAGGCCTTCAGCAAACTTTCCTGACTCCTGAAAGAGAGGGAGACAAAGGACAACGAGAAAATATGGTTAGCTCTCAACTGAAATAAGCAGATAATATAAAATGTTAATTAAAAAACACTGTCACTGTCAAGGACCAAAAAATACCAAGACTGAATTGATGACAAACCAAGCTATGCTAGCAGCAATTAGCTTAAGATGAATGTTTTCCAGTGCATTTTTTGTTATTTTCTTTCAGCTGCTCCCTTCTTCAGGGGTCGCCACAGCAAACTAACTGGCTGGCCTTGAAGGCCACCTTATCTGAATTTGCCTGGAATATGATCTGACGCTCACCACCCCCTCCCTGGGGAATTTCCAAATGATAACCAGATGAAACCAGCTGAATAAACTTGTGTCGTCATTTCAGGACTCATAGTCGTTATTCTTGGCCATTCCCCGACATACCTCGAGAATGTTTATGGATCTCACCGGAGGACACCGGCTGATTATTCCATCCTTATCAGAACTCTTACAGTGACCTCGAGAGCATCTATGAACATGCTGACCGCTCTCGCCTCCCCCCTCTGCAGAATGCTTGTTTGTGCAAGGTGTTTTTTAATATTAGAGGGGTTTTTTCTAAGGCAGGACTAAAAAAGTCTGATAGGAATTTTTTCGCCTCCAACTCATACATGCGTCCAGTTAACCACTTTTTTGTCTGTCCGAACAGGTCTCACTTGTAAATGAGTCTTTGAGGCTCAATGTGACTTATCTGTTTAAATAAAGGTTGAATGAATGAATGAAAAAACTCGCACAGAGACTTGGTCATTTTTTTTACACCAGATGCCCTTCCTGACACAACCAAATTTCAGCTTAATATCTCTAAAAATGGCTGATTTATGGCATTTCTCATTTTTAACTCAGGAGGCCATCTTAGATTTTTAATTTGCATCAAAAATGTAGAACAACTCGCTCTCAGTTACAACCATACTAAATTTCAGCTCAATATCCCAAAGAATGACTGAGTTATAGTGAGATTTTATGTTTCATGATTTTACGATTTTATGAATTTTATGGTCTGTTTAAGTTTTATGTTTTGAGATTTGAGTTTTCTGAGATAGCTGTGGAAGCCATTTTCATCCAAAACGTCTCCAAAAGTTATCAGTTCTAGAGATACATCAGATGGTTACTTTTTTAGAGTTTCAAAAAATGACATCAACCTCTTCATGAGCTGTGGCTGTTAGAAACTAGAGGAACTAGTTAGAGTTCAGTCAGTCTTTTTCGATGAGGAAAATGGTGTAGTTGTTTGCAAATTACATCGCTATGGTAACTCAGAATGCCAATTAAAGTAATAGCACACATCACTGTTCCAGTTTTCGGTTTGAAATACAATTTGTGGGGGTACACTTTGTGGTCTGGGCCACATTAAAGTTGAAGGAAGAGCAAGGCCCTGTTCAGGTGGTTAATAATATGTGGCTGCCTTTCTAGGTAATCCTCAAAAACACAAGGATAGAAATAAGAAAATAAAAGTAACAAAAAAAAAAAAACCAGAACATTGTTGGATTTATACCTGACGATTTATACCTAAAGAACATTGTTGGATTTAAACTGGATTAATGAGCATGAACGTTGGTGAATTTGAAAAACGATTTGACAAATCCATGGTTGTAATATTCATGTCTGGCTTAGTTCAGTCTGTTTTAATTTAAAGTTGGTTCATCTAATCAGAGTCCCTTCATTTTGTCAGTCATACCAATCACATTTAATTTAAACAACATTGTGTGCATGGGGCTCTGAGTATTTAGTATTTCCCACATATGCCCAAAACAGCCTTGCTGATGATTTTGAATACAAAACTTTCTTACTTTGTGTGTTTCTCTGAGCTTAGTGTTGGAGCTCTTGAGCTTTACGAGTTTTCAATAACCTTTAGTTTCATAACTTTACAAAACATAGTTGTAACTACTAACAGTTTACCTTTGGTATCCTCTGTTCTCGTATCCACTTAGGCCTCCTGTCAGGTAGAGGGGGCTGTCAGGGGCCAGACGAGGATTCATTCTTTGGGACAAGTGGAAGATCTTAGGAGGAGGAAAGGCCTCCCACTCGCCTTCCTCTGTCTCCAACCAGCAGTCACTACGGCGACTTGATCGCTTGTCTCTGCGTCTGACAACAACAAAACTTTATCAGCTTTATAGAGTTTAAGGACGTCCAAAGACCATGTTGACTCTATTTTCTGTCCCACCTGCTTCGCACATCTTTTTTGGCACGGTCTCGACCCGATCGCTCCTGCAGGCAGCAGACGAGGAAGGATAAGGACATGGCAAAAATGACGATGCCACTCACCACCGAAGCCAACACGGCAACTCTCAGTCCACGGTCTTCTGGTCTAGGGATTGCTGTTGTGACAAAAAAAAAAAAAAAAAAGACTGGTCATGGTGGGAGGTCATTGAGTTGTTTCTCATTTCAATCTTTGTCCTCTTTGTCCAGTAATGTATAGACACATTCACATAGAAAAAGCAAAAGTAGGACATATCAACCATTAGAAAAATATACAAAATTATGACAATAGTGCATGTTGGACATCCAAACTGGAGTCCAGCTTGCTTGATATCAATGGTTAAATCTTCACACCTTCACAAACAGGCAGGTAGTTGCTCCACTGTGCCTTGCCTCTTCTGACATCGCAGTAGATTTTGTCACTGCCGACCAGCTGGTACCCCTCTCTGCACCAGAAGGCCAACACACTGCCGACTGACACGCCTGTCCCACTCTCCACATAGAAGGAACCCCGGCGAGGTGGCAGGACAGGAACACAGGACAGACCTGATCAAAGAGGACACAGTAGCTAAGAAGAACAAAAACCATAGGAACCTTTTGAACTGAACTCAAAGTGACTAAACTGAAAATAATAATAATAATAATAAATTGGACAATGCATTTTTTTAAAGGTAGGTGAAACTGGAGACATTGCTAGACATCAAATCATAATGGAGTTGTTCAGGGTAACAAGTCACTTCCTAAAACTGATTCCCATATTGGGACTTTGAATGTACCTCAGTTTATAGCATGTGCTCAGTATTTATTAACCTTTATTTAACCTGGCAGATCCCATTGAGATCACAGACCTCTTTTGCAAGGGAGGTCTGGACCTGAAGGTAGCCTAATACGCAAGTTTTTTGGTCCATTAAATATTTTTTTAATTGTGTTTCTGATGTCAATACATTTTACAACATGGTGCTGATGACTAATTACAACAATTATTTTAGTTATATTTAGTACAGAAACAGCTATATGTTGCTTTATTGTTTAATGTTTGTACAGCCCATCCATCCATCCATCCCTCAATTATCTTCTACCCGCTTCTTCCATTTTGGGTCACGGGGGTCGCCGGTACCCATGTCCAGCAATCAGTGTGCGAGGAGCGGGGTACACCCTGGACAAGTCACAAGTCCATCACAGGGCGTTTGTACAGCCCTTTACAGTTTATTTAGTACAGACGGGCTGGACTGAAACAAATTTTAGACTTTTCTAGCATAAAAACTGTTACATTGTCAAGACTGTTGTTAATATCTAGCATCTTTTAGTCTTACCAAAAAGGTCCATGTTCAATAATCCAGGTATACAATCCAACAATTTTCAGTCAGGTCATCTGGACAATTTCTTTTTTTTTGGCTGAAATGTTTCACCTTCCATCCAGAAGGCTTCATCAGTCAAGGAAACACACAACACAAAACTGATTCTTCCCCCAAACAGCTTACTCCAAAGTGGAACAAATATTGTAAGATTGTATACCTGGATTATTGAGCATGGATCTTTTTGTTTTTGAACCAGTTTGACATGACTGTCGACGAGGAAGAGGGCCGGCACAAGAGGAGGGGGCGTGCCAAAGACACCATCTTAGCACCAACATAACTGGTTTGTTCCACTTTGGAGTAAGCTGTTTGGGGGAAGAATAAGTTTTGTGTTGTGCGTTTCCTTGACTGATGAAGCCTTCTGGATGGAAGGTGAAACGTTTCAGCACAAAAAAAGAAACTGTCCAGACGACCTGACTGAAAATTGTTGGATCTTTTAGTCTTCTTCAAAAAGAAGAAAAGTTTTTAACAATGTTAAAGACCATAAACTCTTAAAGCAGTACTATTTGGTTCCCTCTGAAAACACTTTTTTTTTATCTCCTTTCTCCAACTTGTTTTCCCCTCTCTTTTCTCTTGCTTTGTTCATGTTCGATACTCAATAAACTCATATTGATTCAGATTGTCTGTTATCCAATCTGAGATTAGCATTTCCACTGGTGAGTGGGCAGTGACGTATGAACTGAGAGGCAGAAAGTGCTATTTTTATCCTCCTCGTGCTAAGATACAGATACTGTATGTCTGAGAAAACGCATGACGCTGCAGCTATTATTAGATCGTGCTGCAGAGATTTAAACACACAGCCATAATAGTTAAATATCTTTTCATTTTATTCATTATGAAAAGATAATAAAGGTTTGATTTTGTCACATTTAAACTACTCAAATCTTCAAAATTTCCAAGTACTTTATTCAAACGCTATTTAAACATTTTGCCAACATCGCCACCATTATTTTGTGACTTGACTTCAAGGTGATGAAAAGGTTTGTAAAACAGAAATTTAATTTTTAACCCATATATTGCCCTATACCTTTATAAATATTCATGTTCCTTAAAAGAACAATCGATCTTGTTTAAAAATACTATTATTTGAAATAGATTTTAATCAAAACAACTAGTAAATCATTTAGAAGTATCTCAGTCTAAAATAAAAATATCAAATTTAAATGTCTTTTTTTTTTCTTCAAATTTTAACTCTAAGGGTCTTTTGTTTGTTTTGTTAAAAACCCTCCATATTTCAGTTGATTAAAAATTCACAAAATATTTATTTTATGGCAATTTTTGACAATTTCCCCCCCTATTAGAACACTGAAATGATATTTTGACAATTCATCAAAGTAAAAAAAATCCAGTCCAGAGTTTTGTGACAACCCTCCAGACCAGACCTTCAGTATCTGTAGCTGAAAATGAGGCCTTGTTTTCAGTCAACTCGTATCTTCCAGTCATTCTTTTTCTAATAATTTTTAATGATGATTTTCTTCATATTAAAAAAAAAAAACTCTGCCTGTGATACAAAGTAGAATCGCTAGCTTTTGAATTGTTTTTCACCTGTATTGACCCGGATATACGAGTCAGCTGCAGGTGCACGTTACATCCGGTAATCGCTTCCTGCCTTCAGTTAAACCGACGGCAGTCAGCCGCTGTCAGCCATGGAGCATTTCAATCTGCAGCCTGCATGCACGTGGAACAAATGTTTAGTAGTAATGTTAAAATGTTTGCTTGTGCACATTATACGTGAGTTTTTACACTTTACATGCAAACTAAAATGATTTTGTTAAACGAGATGAGAGGCGGGACTCTGCAGCGACTCTGGACAGAGACGAAATAATATTTCTGGTATGAACCGAAGGTGGATTTTTTTAGAGTCTCTCAAATATAAAAGTGGATCACCACCCTGTGAGCTAATATATGAATAAAAATTTCAGTAACAAAGATAAAAAGAAAAAACATTACTGAGAGGAGTGCTTTATTTTATGATTTGATAAATATGAGTTAAAATTAGTTTCTACTGTGTATTCTAATGTGGCCGATTTTTCACGCCAGAAACACAAGAGTGTAGTAAAGTTACCATAGGAGAGCATTAGAAAAAAAAAAATGATGACAAAAATGTTTAAAGATAAAATGACTTTTAGATTAAAAATATGTTTATTGACGGCACCAAAATAAATAAATAAATAAAAGCACAGACACAAATGTGAGGCTGATTTTTCTCTAAAAGATGATACAAGGGTTAACTAGTTGTTTAAAGCCAGTACTAATTTTATTAGTTTTTTTTAACTAGCTATTAGCTCATCAATCCTGTTAAGCTTAAACTCTTATTTGGTCAAACCATCTACCACAGGTAAGACATTAACTGATCGTAAGTTTTGCATAAAACACTTTAAATAGGTTAAAGTACTGCTTTACTTTAAAACAAAGAAAAAAAAGTCTTACAATTTGACTTGTACACTTTAAAAAATTTAATCACTTTTATTATTCCACACAGACATCATCTATAGAGGCAGAATACCCCACTGCTCTTGTGGTACAGGCTAAATACTAGCATTTTAATGGTTAGTGGGTCTTTTATTTTGAAAGGATCCCTCTGCACTTTGCTTAGTAATTTCTATTGTAAAACAAAAACAAACAAAAATATGTGCAGCTTTATATCATTGTTGTATTTGCTTAATGTTAACACAATGAGCAACGTCCAACGTGTGTGTGCTGCATGATGCTTTAGTGTCAGTGTTAGTGTAATCTGTGTGTGTTTCTGTGGGGGGGTGTCATCCTGCTACAAGACCCTGTGAACATACAAGCTGCTCTCGGCTGATTAGGAGCGACAGATGGGAGGATTTCTGGAACAGCAGAGTCTCTCCCGTGATCCTGTGCAGAGATGATGGCATCCCCTCCCTCACACACATCAAAGCACACACACACACCAGACACGTGCAGGAGGCGTACAGTACAGTACCGGCAAAAAGGGACGAGCTGGCTCCATTTTTATTAAATGGGAGACTCTAAAATCCATTCTTTCTTTGAGGAAACTGATGCTTCCAATGTCCACAGCATGAACTTATATGATTATAATGATGAATTCTACCAAAACACTAGTTTTAATTTGCTCATATCTCAACTTTAATTAACATCTGTTCAAGCCATAGGCTATTCCACTCTCGCAGTACGTGTACTAGATTTGCTGTAACTCTTCCCAAAGTTTAGAATGTGTAGAGTCAAACTAACAGAAACACACGTTTAAACTTTTTTCCACTGGTCACTCACTGGCAAAATATAATTAAACAAGCAGCCAGACTAATGAAGATAAAATAAAACTGTATGTGTTGAAAGGTTATGTAGCTGTACTGCAATGATTATTATGTTATTATCTAATAGAGGATGTGGTTGACAGTCCAGGTACATCCTCGAAAGTGTAAGTGCTACGTATTATCAGTGCACGTTCCAGATGACTTGTGTACATTGGTGCTTGAAAGTTGCTGAACACTTTAGTATTTTCTGCATAAATATGACCTAAAACAACAGATTTTCACACGAGTCCTAAAAGTAGTTAAGCAAAGGAGACAAAAAAATGTTATCCTTGGTCATTTATTTATTCAGGAAAATGATTCAATATTAAATATTTGTTCAAGTTCAACTTCAAGTAGTTTTATTGTCATTTCACCAAATGTGGTACTTGAGGTGGAATGAAATTGTGTACACAGAGTCCCAGTTACATCCAACAATAGCAAAAATATAAATTGTAAAAAGAAACAGTATATAAGGATCGAAGATATACGCTAAACACTAATGGTGTAAAACAATACACCGATGGTACACACATTGGAGGCAATTAGGGGTTCACTGTCTTGCCCAGGGATACTTTGGCATGTGACTGCTGGTGGAATCGAACCCCCAACTCTCGCATTGGAGGACGACTGCTCTAACCACTCAGCCACAGCTGCCCATAATGATAAACTATGATCAATTCCTTATTGTTGGGGATTTTAACATACATGTATGTTGTACAGAGAAACCGCTGGTGAAGAACTTTCTCAGCCTCACTGACTCTTTTAACCTGGTTCAGAGGGTGGCTGGTTCCACGCATGAACAAGGACACGCAATGGACCTGGTTCTCTCTCATGGTTAGTCTGTGACCGACCTGGAACTATGGCAATGTGATTACTGATCATAGGCCTGTTTTATTTGATGTTGGTTTGTTCTGTGGTGCAGTTAAATCCTGCAATCCTGCCAGCGATGCAAAGTTTTTAACCCTTCCACTGCTGGTCAGTTTTCTGCTGCCAACAGTTCTGACTCTGCTGCTGAGCTCCTGGTTTGACTCCTCCTGTCAAACTATTCTGGACTCTGTGGCTCCATCCTCACTGGGATTATTTTAATAGTATATTTAGCTAACCTGTCCACGTTTTTCTGTAAGCTCAGCTTTGGTTTTGTTTTTATCGGTCAGTTTGCTTCGATTAATAAGCCACCATGGACTTCAGAGCCTTCCTGTGTCCTGCATACTCCTGTATCAAAAAGTTTGTAACCGACGGAACGAGTTTGGAAAATGCACATTACCTGAGGACTGTCACTTGACAAACTCTACTGTTTAACCTTTCATGATACCTTTTTAATACAGTAATTTTTTTAACTCCTGCCCCTTTAAGGCCCCCTTCTGAACACAAGTCTAACCTGCTTTGAATGTTGAGCTGATCAGTCAAAAATGGCTGAACTGTGAGGCAGGCGCTCAGACTTTGTCATTCTTTATCTGAGGCTTGATGCACAAGTCACAGAGTAACACATTGCAATCAAAGGATCCATTGCCAAAGAAAATCTTACTTTAGGTTTTATTCAACACCTCATTGATTTGTGAACCTGCACCTCCCCCCACACCCAAGCCCTGTAGGATTTTTAACCCTTCCACCGCCACACTCTTCTCTTCCATCTTTGCTAGTAATTCTGTTTCAGACTCTGAACTCTCTGTGGGTCTTACTACAAAGGAGTTGCTTTCTCAGCATCAGGAGGCATGTGTACAGATCCTGGACTCAGTCGCCCCGTTAAAGCTCAGGAATCGAAAACGCATGCCCCACCCTTGGGTAAATGAGACTACACGAGAGGCAAGACGCTTGTGCAGAAGAGCTGAACGTCGATGGAAAAAAGATAAACTTCAGGTGTCTTTTGAGATGTTAAAAACATGTTGGAAAGCCTATCAGACCACCGTTAAACAGGAGAAAAACAAATATTTCTCAAAAATTATCAACTTAAACAGTCACAACCCCCGCGTTCTTTTCAACACCATTAACACCATCACGTGCCTCAGTCTGCCACCATTGAGGCCTCTGTCGACACCTGTAATAAGTTTGTCAGGCATTTTGCTGAAAAGGTTGAGTCGATCAGGTCATCAATTCCACACTCCACAGCCGACCCTTCAGTTCTTGTCCCCTGCTCAGCAGTCTTCAGTCACTTTGACCCCATCTCACTCTCATTTTTAAATGAGGTCGTTGATCACATGAAGCCCTCAGGCTCCCCTGCTGATCCCATCCCTGCTGCATTTTTTAAACAGGTTCTACCGTCAACTGGACCCTCTGTTCTTGCCATTATTAACAGCAGTTTGGCTACAGGTGTGGTCCCAGATGTTTTAAAACATGCAGTGGTAACTCCATTAATTAAAAAACCCGGACTCGACCCTGCAGCTTGTTCTAACTTCAGGCCAATCTCAAAACTTCCATTTCTTTCTAAAATCTTGGAGAAAATAGTTTTTAGTCAACTAACCAAGTTTTTGAATGTAAATGGAATTTTTGAGATTTTTCAGTCAGGATTTAAACAACTGCACAGCACCGAGACAGCTTTAGTAAGGGTCTGTAATGACATTCTGCTAGCAAATGACTCTGGTCAGTCTGTGATCCTGGTACTCCTCGACCTTACCGCTGCATTTGACACTGTTGATCACAGCATCCTTATGTCACGGCTAGAACACTGGGTTGGGATTACAGGGGTGGCGCTAGAATGGTTCCGTTCTTATCTGGGTGACAGGAGTTTTTGTGTTAACTTTGGCAATCATTTATCTGCTTCTGTCCCTCTTTCCTGTGGGGTCCCACAAGGCTCCATTCTTGGACCCCTTCTGTTCTCATTGTATCTGCTCCCCTTGGGGTCAGTCCTGAGGAAACATGGTATTTCGTTTCACTGTTACGCCGATGACTCTCAGATCTATCTACCTTTAAAACCAAACAGTTCTTGCTCCATCCTCCCTTTGCTAAAATGTCTTGATGACATCAAGACTTGGATGGCTGCAAACTTCTTGAGCTTTAATGATCAGAAGACTGAGGTCATTGTGTTTAACCCAAGCTCTGCCACTGTCACTGATCCTGTAAACCTGCACTCCCTTCAGCCACATCTAAAGCAGTCAGTTACCAATCTCGGGGTAGTGTTAGACTCGGACTTTAAGTTTAATAAACAGATCAACTCTGTTCTAAAAAAGAGCTTCTTTCAGCTAAGGCAGATAGCAAAGCTAAAGTCCGTTCTGTCCAGATTCGACCTTGAAAAACTAGTCCATGCATTTATTACTTCCCGGCTGGACTACTGTAACTCACTTTATGTTGGGGTTAGTCAGGCTTCACTCTCACGTCTCCAGCTCGTACAAAATGCTGCAGCTCGGCTTTTAACAGGAACTCACAGGTTTGAGCACATTACTCCGGTTCTGTCCTCTCTTCACTGGCTTCCTGTGCATGTCAGAGTTGATTTTAAGATTCTTCTGCTGACATTTAAGTGCGTTAACGGCCTTGCACCATCATACCTCTCCGACCTTCTTCATCCTTATACTCCTTCTCGGGCTTTGAGATCATCAGACCAGCTGCTTTTGGCCGTACCAAAAACCAGCTGAAGCTCAGAGGAGATCGAGCGTTCTCAGTCGTGGGCCCTAAACTTTGGAACAATCTGCCCATCAACATTCGACAGGCCACCTCAGTGTCTGCCTTTAAATCTCTCCTAAAAACACATTTATACTCATTGACATTTAACACAGGGTGATCAGCTTTAGATCTGGTTTTTCACTGATGCTGATTCTGTTTATGCTTTTGTTATTATTCCTATTTAACACAAGGTCATCTGATCTGATTTAGTATTTCATTGTTTCTGACTCAGTTTATGCTTTTTGTTATTATTTCCTTGACTTTTGACACAACGTTATCTGATTTAGTATTTCATTGTTTCTAATTGTTTTTGGTTTTATATTTTTAGTCCATGTGCTGTAAATATATCTTGCTACTTTTTATCTGATGATGTGATATTTTTGTTAAGCACTTTGGTAACAGTTTCTGTTTTAAATGTGCTCTAAAAATAAATCTGACTTGACTGACTTGACTAGGTAGTTCTGTGTTAGTGATTCTTGAGGGGAAAATGCCTCATTTTAGTGGGGAATGTGTACTTTGCACATAAAACCCTAATTTAGCTAATACAATACAATATATTCTCGTTGTATCTCGGTGCAATGATAATAAAGCTTATTCTGATTCTGATTCTGACAAGAGAAACAGCCAAGTGGAGATGTTTCATCACATCGTAATGGTAACTTGGATAAAGATCATCAGAGTGCAAAAAAGTCTGGCAATCATTCATGCTTAGCCATTTCTCTCTCAATAAACAAATTTTAAAAGTACACTTTTAATTGCGCCACTGCATGTTGGAGTAGCTCTGTTACTTTCATTCTGAGTTGTTGCTTTTGAAAACTTTAACTCCTCTTTTTTCTGGATGTAAATCACTTTTTGTCGGATGATTATTTCTTCTGGTATCAGATGCTGTGCAGCAGGAAGGATATTTACTGAAACCTTTTTAAGCATTTGTTATAATGCGTAACCATGGCAACAAGGTGTTTTTTAACAACCAAGAGCAGCTGATTAGCATCTCAAAAAGCTCAAATACCTCAACTACCTCCCCAAATCCCAAATGAGTTGAAAAGGAGGCGCCATGGATGAATTCCCATCAACCTGGTGGCGGTGCTCAAGTATCTGACCGCCAAGATCTTGGAACTGGTGGGAAACTCAGCTCATGACAACGGGATGACCAGGACCATCCCCTGGCACCTTCAGCTGTCTGTCCGTGGCAACAAGGAGCTCGGCAGACTGCTGGGAGGAGTGACCATCGCTCAGGGAGGAATTCTGCCCTGCATTCAGGCAGTCCTGCTGTCCAGTAGGACCGAGAGGCTCACCGGATCTGACAGCAAGCTGGATCCAGGTGGATGGATTGGTATCTGTGGCCAGATTCTTCAGATTTGCTGCAGAAAATCCTTCCTGCCCACAGCTATCAGCATCTATAACAAGTCCTGAATGAAACCAGGATGATGAGCTAGAACAAGACTTAATTTCCCTTTGGAAAGTATCTTTTAATTGAATTGAATTGAATGAAGTCAAACACTAAGTTTATTCCAATAAAAGACGTGTTCTTGGCTGACGTGCTTCTTCCTGTTCATTCACATGCCCCTGCCCTCGTCTTCTCCAACTTGTTTTCCAGCTGCTCTCTCATGTGATCTGACCTCAAACATCATTCCTCTGTGTCCTCTCCATCAGTGGATCTATTTCTGTTGCAGCTCACAGTTGCTCTGCACCGCAGCTGATCATCCAGTCTACTGTCTTATGAAGCAGCAAACACAGAAAGACTTACATTTGCTCCAGTTGTGCATTAGTGCCTTTGATCCAGTCAAATGTTTACTTCATGCTGATTTTTAAAGTTACTTCCAAAGCCAAGGAGTTACATTTTATTTATTTCTCTGTTCAATGATGTTAAAGAGTATGTTCATGCCTTTTAATGCTTTGTGTACTTTTTCCCACAGAGGCTTAAAGAACCATCTTTCTCCATTAACTAACAGCTTTAGCTTGAACCGACTGAGGATAATCTGTGCAGTTCACCAAATCAGGGACAGTAGGGCTAAAAAATGAACATCTCTGACACGCCAGAGAGGAGTAATAACTTGCAGCTTTCAGTTAAGCTCGAAAACTACAACAAAAAGCAACAACTAAATTGTACATTTAAACAAAATGTCAAGCATTTAGGAGATCCTAATAAGCCTGATTACTTCTCTGGTGCCCTACAGTTTGATTTAAATAGAATAAGACCCAGTTTATTGTTGACTGTCCGCTCAACTGATCATGAAATCATGATGAAATTCATCAGCTGTACATTTCCACAGAGGATTTGATCACTCGGTGTGCAGGTCAGCAGTTTGTAGTGAGTCACGTGGGTACGTGTCACTAGTTGTAGTATGACAATATATCCCCGTTTATATGCATACTATATTCACGAGTTCCTCATCTTTCTGACTGTAATGTCGTGCATTGAATTTTAACAGAAATGCGAACGAGAGACGTTATTATCTTTGACCCATCAAAATGAATGGAGTCATTTATTTTCAGAATCAAAGTTTAACATCAAACATTTACATTAATTTGGCAAAATATGAAAATAATAACAGACAGTTTCACAAATAATGAACTTCAAATCACTCGGCGGTGATTTGAGGACTTTGCTTCAGATATTTCTAAAATATCTGTACTAGTTTTGTGAGAGAGAAAAGAGTTTAAGATGAAATGGAGATTATCTTACAGAGAACTATGTGAGAGAATTAATATCTGTTGACCAGAACGTGCACGCTTCATCAGATTTCAGCTCGCTTCCGGTACACTTTAGTCGAAGAAGAGACCGTTACCTTGTTGATGATAGATCAGCTCGATAGAGAGTCCTCCAGACCTTTCAGCGTCTCCGTTGAGAGCTGCTGAAATCCTTAGATAGTCGTGCGTGGGTTGTTCAAACAGAAGTTATAATTCCAACGTCTCTGACTCTCCTGAATTCTCGAATTCTCTTCCATTCACTTCACCATTCTCCATGAATTCTAACCAATTCTCTTCAGAACTCCTTGAGCACTGCTTCGGAACTGCTTCCGAACTACATGAGAACCGCTCCAGAACTCTTCCAACTCTCAGAACTTCAGAAAAACTTACTTGAACTGGAAAGTTGCCACATTTTAAATGGGTCGACTTCCGGTTCAATTTAGAGCTTTCTGATTCGTGGATGTACCAGAAAGAGGTGTGGTTTTGTGACGTAAGATGTTATCTAAGCCAGGGTCAGAGAATGAGATTGTTTAACAACTGACAGAGAGATTATTGCAAAAAGCAGACTTCGTGGAGTCTCTATTCTGATTATCTTCTCAAATAGTTAAACATGACATTTCTTCTTCAGTAAACATTTAGTTGACCGAAGCTTCAACTTTCACATACTTACGACTTGACTCATTTCAGACAGAAAATCAAGAAATGCATATTCAGGTGATTTCTTCTTTGAATGAGGAATAAAAATCATTACTTACTGTTTATGTAAAATAAAAATGAGTAGTTCTTTTCAACCTGTAAGCACTGAGTGAAACTAACACAATTTGATTATCAAAACATTTGTAAGACAGTAATGATTATAGAGGATTGTCTTTTCTGCTTGATTAATTCAAGAAAGAAAGTCATCAGATGGCTCAGACTTATTCAGATCAATGAAAATAACAGTCTCTGTCCATCTGGTAGATTTGAGGTCATCAGGGTCAGATAAGGGTCAGATCATCAGGTCATCAGGTTCACTACAAGTTTAAGATCATGGCTGCACATTCTGTTATTCAATAAAGCTTCCATCGAAAAGTGGAAAAGTGGTGAGTAAGACACCAAAGACCCAAGGCGTGATGAGTCGAACTATGAACAGATGAAGAAAAACAATCACATTTTTAGATCTAATCCCATGTCTAGGCTTCTTATATCATCCCCCCAAAACTTTTTTCTTCTTTCAGCTGCTCCCTTCTTCAGGGGTCGCCACAGTGAACTAAAATACTTGGTGATTGTTTTTACACTGGATGCCCTTCCTGACGGAACCACAGACCACTGAGCTACCACAGCCCTCTGTGTGGAGCAGAGAGCTGCTATCTAGATCACACTTGGGAGCAGATGGTGGGGGTTAAGGGCCTTGCTCAAGGGCCCAGAGTGGGGCAAATGAGAGTGAAAACATGTGTGAGTGTTTCATCCTTTCCACCCACATTTTGATGTTGTAGGTCCAAGCAGTCGAACCAACGACCTTCCAATCACAGGCCCATCTTCTCTAACCTCTGTGCCACCACTCCCCCTCTTACATCATCCGAATGTGCACAATTAATACACCAGGAACCAATATGACACAAAAACAGTTTTGAACTCTTGGTGAGAAATACTGTAACTCATGCATCTCTTCGTCTATTCATCTTTTGTGCAGACAGGAGTATTAATGCCATGAAGGTGGAGGAGAGAACTGTAGACTCTGGAATCAAACACTGAGATAAAAATCGTATAAATGCAACACTGTCAACTTGTAGACAACATTGCAGAAAGCACGTTAGAAGTCAGCTGGAACTTGTTCCAGAATGTTCTGAACAGAATCTGGGACGAGACAAGAGTGAATACTGATATAGATCTCCTGGGATGGAGATCACTACAGGTGGCATCTCACTGGGTTGCAACAGCTGGAGACAGCAGTGGGGGGGGGGGGGGGGGGGGGGGCACTCAGAAGTCTGGAAGGGTCGTTGTTGACGTCTCTCAATTCTGAGTGTTTCACACCAAGCAACCAGCAAGTTGTGGTCAATTTTACACACACATTATTTCGTTTCTCACCTCCGCTGACATCGTACTCATCTCAGGCCCCACGTTTATGATTTAATCTATCGGAGGACACTTTTGAATTAGAGACAGGCGAATTTGGACCAGTTTTTTTATTAGTTGTTAATTAATTTATGGTTTTTGGACGCAGACGTTCAGAGCTGTAGCCTCTGATGTTTTTTGTTACAACTAGAGCCCCTGTATAGATGTTCAATACAACTCTGCTGCTCTAAAATTCACAGAAACCAAATAAAAAAATGCTGTAAATGGGTTCAAGTTTATGCCCACTACAATGTTTTAACTGGGGCAACTGGGGCTGAGTGGTTAGAACTCTCCAACGAGAGAGTTGGGGGTTCGATTCCACCAGCAGTCACATGCCGAAGTGTCCCTGGGCAAGACGCTGAACCCTTCATTGCCTCCAATATGTGTCCCATCAGTGTATGAATGTGATGAAACTCTGATGAGTCTTTGTAGAGATCTAGTAGAGTGCTGTATGAATGGGTAAATGAGGACACAGATTGTAGTTTAAAAAGCTTTGAGTATCTTGATGAGATAAAAAGGCGCTACAGTCCATTTACCATTTAACTGTTTTAGAAGAACGTACGTTCGAGCATCTGTGATGGACTTCTTTTCCATCTGCTCAGGGTGTTTTTGCCGTATGACCTTTAGAGATCATTCTGTGCCAACTCTGCAAAACAAAGACCAGAGTTTATCATAAATGATAGTGTTTTGAATCTACAAAGCTAAAAACCACTTTAAAAGAGTTTCTGTATGTGTGTTCATCTTCTGCTCTTTCCTGGTGCCCATTCTTCAGCTGATTTCCCACCGTTTCACTCGTCTGAAGCTCGTTTTAGACTCTCACTCAGAGACTTTGCTCTGCAGCCACTTTTAAGCCATGGGAAGGTAATAATGAAGTGGAGCCTCTGCCAGCAGCTATATTGGATTGACAAGCAGCAGACAGAAGGACGTCTTTGTTTGAAGCTCACCAAGCCTGCAGAGGTCTGAAGTGACGATGGTGTGAGCTGCTGACATTAAACCCTCGACTCGATAGGGGGGTATATCTGCGTGTTTACCTCTGAAGATGTTTTGTCCATCAGTCAGGCCTGTTATTGCAGGGGTAATATTCTGAAAAAGTAGGAAAATCTCATTCACTGAGTGATTCAGATTTTTAGGCAGGAAGTGCATCACTTTGCCTGCTCAGAAGAGGCTCCGCCTCCTCACCTGTAGCTCCTCCCAATGTCACCTTCAGTCAAAGTTTCTTTTTATCTGCTTGTTCTTCCTTTGCTATTAGCTGGACTTTATGACCAGAAATAATGTATTTTTATTTTTTAAAGAAGTTCACTCTTACTACTATAGCATTATTTTATTTAGGGTTTTATATTCTCGTATCAGTGACCAAGCTGCAAGTCAGAAAACCTCACATTGTTTGCTAATTGTTATGCTAACTACAACTAGCACCACAGGTCAATGACAACACTTTTCTCCATTCTGTGCATTCAAACTGTGTGCAAACATGCGTCCTCACAAAGTTAGAACAGTCCTTCATGTGTGCCGACGAGATTAATAAGAATACCGTATTTTTCGGACTATAAGGCGCATTAAGTGAAACAAGTTCATTTTGACAGATTTTTGAGCGCCGTGCACCACATAAAATCGGTTCGAGGTCAGTAAGCACAACTAGAATTAATACATAAGGCGCACTGAATTCTAAGGCTCGTTGTCAATTTTTGAGAAAATTAAAGGATTTTAAATGCACCGTATAGTCCGAAAAATACGGTAATTAGTTTTTGACTGCAGCTAGCACCGTTTTTCGTGCAGGAGGTGGCCATGTTGGAGGCTGAGGCTGGTGAGGACTCTTCAACATTCCCAGTCAACATTCTGACTTTGTTTTGGGCACTCCCAACTTAGAACTGAAAACCCAAATGGGATCTGAATCATTGTTTTACCTGTGTTAATATGAGATGAAATAATAACAGCAGGTCAATGCATTAGCCTTAAAATAGAAAACCTTGAGTGAGCAAAGGCAATTGGCTTCACCACCTCCACTTCCTGTGAGCCAATCTGTTCCTCTGTGTTAGCATGTCAGCAGGATTAGCTGTCCTAGAAATAACCCAGAATAGACAGAGGTAACTGGCTTTGCCTTTAAACTAATCAGATTGAAGACATTGTAAGGCTAACTTTTGCATTTTAGGCTTTTAGCTGTTGATCTTTTAACAGACTCAAAGGGAAGAATAAGCCTCTTACAGCAAGAAGGCTTGTATCTGAACTGGAACATTTTTCACGACGTTAGATTCTGCCACGGCGTTTAACTTTGAGAAGAGCCGAGAACGTCTTTTGTTTTTCCAGGAATCTGGGAAGGCAGCAGAGGAATGGAAGGTGATTCAATTAGGAAACACAAAAGGAATTTATAAAAAAAAATCTGCTTGGACTTAA
>NC_056519.1:22467212-22518680 GCF_014905685.2 Nematolebias whitei | reverse complement strand
AATAAAAGCAGAGGTGGGTGCAAATGAACAATTTTCATCTTCTAGACTAAGGTTTTTACAGAGAACAGCTTGAAAAATATGATGAACAAAATACAGATTTCCATTTATTAATGACACTTCTGCATTCATCTTATTTGGAGGAACTAGAACCACAAACACTGTTGTCTGCCATTGTAAAATAATATTCCCTGACGCTCCTCCCCAATGCGTAAGATGCGTCAAAAGTGGACCAATAACAAGCAAGCATTCAAGATGGACGTTTTCCAGAACAAATTGGAACATTTTTCATCGGTGCCGTCAAAATCATCATAGTCATTGATTAAATTCTGACACTATCCATTCACAAAAACATAAAACATCCTTCGGGGCCCCTGAAATGCCGGGGCCCCGGGCTGCAGCCCGTGTAAGCCCCTGCTAAAATCCGGCCCAGTATATATATATATATATATATATATATATATATATATATATATATACATACATACATACATAAAACAAACAAACAAAAAGGTACAAGCGCAAATATTCCCATCTTAACGTCAATCAAATCAACGTTAACTGACTGGCCTCATCTGTGGATTATCACGTACATTACCTCTCACCTTCTCTGTTCAGGCTAATAGGACATGATACTGTGTTAATGTTGCAGCTTAGAGCATCTCTAAAGCTGAAATAATGACGACTTATCAGGATTCTACCAGCTACTTACCTGGAACACAACCAGAGCGCTTCTGCAGAGTCTTATTCTGTAAAACATCTTAGGTCAACGCCGAGCGGGGTTTTCAATATTAGTCCCATGTATGATGAATAAACTCACCTAAAATACTAAAATACAATTATTTCCTCCAATGATGAAAGCTGTTCAGTTTGATTTTTGAATTTTCTTCCTGTGCATGTACGAGCTTTTCGTGCTTTGGTTTCCTCAGGTTAATCGGTGGCTCTAATTGGACCTAGATGTGAGTACGTCCATGGTTGTTTGTCTTTGCGTGGACCCGTGATGTTGTTCACACAGACGTCAGGCTTTTTACGCACTCAGATAGGACCAAGTGGGTAAAAAGAAACCGAGAAACGCTTTGTGGGTCAAAACAACTAAAATAAATAAATTGGAAAAGAGTGGATTCTCTACAGGTCGAGGGTGCGGTTTTTCCTCAAGTGGAGGAGTTCAGGTATCTCTGGGTTTTGTTCATGAGTGAGGGAAGAATGGAGCGTGAGATTGACAGACGGATTAGTGCAGCGTCTGCAGTATTGCAGATTTTGTGCCGGTCCATTGTGGTGAAGAGGGAGCTGAGCTGTAAGGCAAAGCGCTCTGTTTACCGGTCGGTCTACGTTCCTACCCTCACTTGTGGTCATGAGCTCTGGGTAGTGACTGAATACAGGAAGTTGAAATGGAGTTTCTTCTGCAGGGTAGCTGGACTTTCCCTTAGAGATAGGGTGAGAAGTTCAGTTATCAGGAGAGACTCAGAGCAGAACCGTTTCTCCTCCACATCCAGAAGAGCCAGTTGAGGTGCTCGGACATCTGTTAAGGATGCCCCCTGGGCGCCTTCCTAGGGAGGTGCTTCGGGCATGTCCAATTGGGAGGAGACCCCTGGGAAAACCTAGAACATGCTGGAGAGACTATGTCTCGGTTGGCCTGGGAACACCTTGGAGTCCTCCCAGAATTGCTGGAAGAGGTGGAAAGAGATGTCTGGACCTCCCTGCTCAAGCTGTTGCCCCCAAGACCTGACTTCCGAACAAGCGGAAGATAATGAGTGGATGGATTTATGGATTCAATTCAATTCAGTTTATTTATAGTGTCAAGTCACAACAGAAGTCATCTCAGGGCACTGAACAGAAACATTCATATATAAAAATAATAATTTAACTTTATTTATCTGAGGAGCAGACTGCTTTGAGTTTAACTCCATCACAGACTCTCATCTTGAACAAGCATGAAGACGACAGTGGAAAGGAAAAACTCCCTCGTGAGGAGGAAACCTTTAGCAGAACCAGACTCAGGACAAGTGGCCATCTGCTTTGACCGGCTGGGTTTGAGAGGAACAGATACACAATGGCAGGTCCAGAATCACACTGATAGAAATAGTATCAAATGAAAACTATTCAGTTTTAGCAAATCATTTAAGGAAATGAGAGTTAATTAACAATAAGAGCTCTAATATAAGATGGAGCTAGGGTGTTGAGAGCTTTGTAGGTTAGAAGTAGATTTCTCTTGTAAAGGAGTCCTTGTGGCACAATGAGACTAACCTGTATAAATAAAGGTTGGATGAATGAAAAACAAAGCAAGATTTTTAATTCAATTCTGAATTTGACAGGGGGCCAATGGAGAGACACTAAATCTGGAGAGATATGGATAAATAAATCTTTTTTAACAATCTTGGAAAACCTTGGAGCAAGACAACAGAAATGGTTCAAAAAGCAGAAAAGTTAACGCAAAATGTCACTTTTCAACCTAAATACAATAAATGATTGAAACAATGGGACAATGACTTCTCAGCTGTACGTTGAGCTCATGTCTGGTGCAGATCGGTCTCGGTCAGTGCCGCTACTTGTCTCTGGTTGGGTTTTTTGTGTTCCTAAGAGTTAGTCATGAAAGGACAGCGTCAGGTTTTTGGGAACCACATCATCACTGCTTTTTTACAAATGATGTGATTTCTGCAGGGCGCCACAATCTTCCATGTTGCCTCATACAATTCAGATCTGAAGTGAAACGTTAAGCCGGCGTTAAATATAGTGTAAAAAGTAAAGAAAGAATGACTTGCAGCTTTTATTTGTTAGCGAAGCGAAAACACACGTTAATCACACCTTGAGGATTTTACATGTCTGTCAGAAAAGCTCCGTTCTGCCGTAACTCATGCATGCCAAGCCAGCTGATCTCTCCTCCTGTGTGTGTTTTTTGTGTTGTTAAAGTATAAACTGCTTACTCTGGCTTGGTCAGACACGGAACTGCCATGATAAAATAATCAACTGTATTTACTCTGTAAACCTTTAAGGAGATTGGTGCAGTTTGGTCCAAGCTCATGCATTTCTTCCATGTTTCTATGAGACTGTGTGCGTTTCAGACACGTGACGGTTGCATTTTTCCCTCCATCTGCTCCAGGCTGTTCACTCCAACACGTGATGGTGTGGACGCCGAGAGAACACAGGAGTAGATGGTGCAACCGGAGTAACAGTGGACGACACAAAAAGTGGCAGCAAGTATAAATTGTCAGAGAGTGGGAAATAGAAAGAGAGACGAGGGGGAGAGAAATGGAGCTCATGCTTCACTAGAAGTGAAGTCATGCGAGGGACGCACAGCTTTTTCTTCAGCCTGAGCAGCTTCAGTGTGGACATAATGAATGGTTTCTATAAGCATCACACCTGAAGCACAACACAGCAGGAGACACGCGAGCTGCAACTTTTTCCACACCTACTCCCATAACTTCAACTAACAGAGCAGATGTTTCACAGTTGAACAGTCATAAACAAATGGGATTTTATAGTACTTTAACTTTAAACAGCTAGTCCGAACAACTTCTCCTCTGCTGTGTAATGAAGGGAGGAGCAGCGTGTAGAAAAAAAAGCTCAATAAAAATTGCTTTCCAGTGCACCTCACTGCAGTCTACACTTAAATCCATACAGTATTTATGGAATTTCATTAATGCAAAAACTACTCGAGAAGAAACTCAGTACGATATTTTTTTTTCAGTTCCTGTTTTTAAGTTTTCAAGTTTTTTTAATTACCTTTCTTAGTACTTCCTTATGTTTCAGTTTACTTGTCTTTTACTGAATTTATCCACTGATGTGTTTTGATTATAAATTAAGGATCTGGTCAGCTGGTCTCTCAACACAATTGATAAAATTTTCTCGACGAGAAGACAGGGTGAAAGAGAGCCCTCATGTCCTGAAGGGACACTCGCAGCTGGATACACTAAATTCCTGGGAGCAGTGGAAGATGGTGTCTCTGACCATATTGTCCATTGAGGATGTAGAAGACGCGTACATAATTGGATTTATGATAACTGGATTTCAGCCATAACAGACACCATGTTCAGGCATAAAGGTGTGCTCTTGGCACCAGGACACCCTAGGCCGCAGTTCAATGATGTTGAACTGCGGCCTACCATGACTAACTTTCAGGCCTTTCATGACTAACTCTTAGGAACACAAAAAACCCAACCAGAGACAAGTAGCGGCACTGACCGAGACTGATCTGCACCGGAAATGAGCTCAACGTACAGCTGAGAAGTCATTGTCCCATTCTTTCAATCAAGGTTCAACATGTTGAACATGTTGTGCCTGTTAAAACCAAAAAAATCAAAACTCAGAGCAGAACCTTGGCTGATTGACGTCACCAAGGCCGTTAGGCAGCAATGTAGGAGGGCGGAGCGCAAGTGGAGGAAAGACAGGCTGCAGGTCTCTTTTTAAATACTTAAAGGGAGTTGGCGCCGTTATCAGAAAGCAGTAAAAGCTGCTAAATCCAAATACTTCTCTGATATAATTACCTCAAACTCTCGCAACCCACGTGTCCTCTTCTCCACCCTAAACTCTGTTCTCCACCTCACTGAACCATCTCCTCTGGAAGCCTTGACTGAGCTGTGCGAGAACTTCTTACATTTCTTTTTGGAAAAAATTGCAACCACCCGGGCTCTCATTTCCTCTCCAACTCATGACTCATCCATCCCACCTCAATCTGTAGCTCTATTTGACCATTTTGAACCCATCACTCTATCTTCTCTAGAAAAGGTCATGTGAAGCTTGAAACCTTCTGGTTCCCGTTTTGATGTGGTCCCCCCTCGACTACTAAAGGAGGTTTTTCCTACTCTAGGTCCGTCCATTCGTACTATAGTAAACAGTAGTTTATCCACTGGCGTGGTGCCAAAAACCTTTAAACATGCTGCTGTCCAGCCTCTCCTGAAAAAAACAAACCTTGACACCTCAGTCGTGTCCAACTTCCGGCCTGTCTCCAAACTCCCATTTGTTTCTAAACTACTGGAGAAAATAGTCGAGTCCCAGTTGAAGTGCTTCCTGGAGGGTCACGCCATCTTAGAGCTATTCCAAACTGGCTTTAAACCTCTCCATAACACTGAAACTGCCCTGCTGAAGGTATTTAATGACATTTTCTTAACCTTTGACACCATCAACCATGAAATCCTCATTGCTAGGTTGGAGCAGTGGGTGGGCATCACAGGGTCAGCCCTCAGTTGGTTCAGATCTAACCTCACTGACAGATCCAACCTCACTGACAGATCCTTTTGTGTCTCCATCAAGGATTTTAGTTCTGCAGCGGCAGAGCTTAAATGGGGGGTTTCGCAGGGGTCCATCCTAGGTCCCCTCCTATTCTCTTTATACCTGCTGCCGCTTGGTGCTATTTTCCGGAAACACAACATGCCCTTCCACTTCTATGCCGATGACTGTCAAATTTACTTCCCACTAAGACACAATGGTACATGCTCTAGTCAACCTCTGCTCGACTGCCTGGCTGACATCAGGGACTGGATGGCTTTAAACTTCTTAAGTTTCAATGAAAAGAAGTCTGAAGTCATGTTGTTCCCTCCCAATGACACAATCACAAACCACTGCATCGACCTTTCCACTCTAACCCTGTCAGAAAAACAAAGAGTCACTAATATGGGAGTGACAATGGACCCTTCCCTGAAACTTAACAATCATTTAAACATGATTGTTAAATCATGTTTCTTCCAACTGAGGCGGCTGTCTAAACTGAAGCCCATATTGTCCAAAAAGAACCTGGAGACAGTAATACATGCATTCATTACATCTAGGCTTGATTACTGCAATTCGCTCCTGTTTGGTATCAGTCAAACCTCCATAGCACGACTACAGCTTGTCCAGAATGCAGCAGCCCAATTTTTAACCAGTACAGGCAAAAGAAAGCACATCACACCAGTTTTGGCCTCACTGCACTGGTTACCGGTTCAGTTTCAAATCCAGTTCAAAATACTCATGTATGTCTACAAATCGCTGAACAGTTTCGCACCCCCCCCCATCTCTCTGATCTGCTACAACCGTATGTCCCACCACGTTCCCTGAGGTCAGCGGACCAGTTGCTCCTCACAGTTCCAGGAACTCATCTTAAGCGCAGAGGTGACAGGGCCTTCTCTGTAGCAGGACCAAGACTGGAACGAGTTACCTCTGCTTGTCAGACAGGCCCCCTCCCTCTCGGTTTTCAAGTCCCATTTAAAAACCCACTACTATTCAGTGGCTTTCAACACCAGATGATCTGTGTTTTGATCCTGTATGCTCCACACTGGTTAGTTGTCATTACCTGCATCGTTTTTATGTCTATATTCTGATTTACCTCATTTTGTATATTGCTTTGTGTGTTACCTGTTGTTCTGTCTGTACAGCACTTTGGTTGGCCTTGTCGCTGTTTTAAGTGCTCTATAAATAAAATGGTATGGTATGGTAATGACTGACTTTGTTGTCGTCTCATCTGATCTGCGGCCACATGTCTTGGACATTCGGATGATGAGAGGGGCGGAGCTGTCCACTGACCACTACCTGGTAGTGAGTTGGCTCCGATGGTGGGGGAGGATGCCGGTCAGACTTGGCAGGCCCAAACATATTGTGAGGGTCTGCTGGGAACATCTGGCAGAGTCTTCAATGAGACGGAGCTTTAACTCCCACCTCTGGGAGAACTTCAAACATGTTCCGGGGGAGATGGGGGACATTGAGTCCGAGTGGGCCATGTTCTGCACCTCTATTGTCGAGGCGGCTTATTGGAGCTGTGGAAGCAAGATTGTCGGTGCCTGTTGCGGCGGCAACCCTCAAACCCGGTGGTGGACGCCGGCGGTGAGGGATGTTGTCAGGCTGAAGAAGGAGTCCTATTGGGCCTTTTTGGCCTGTAGGACCCCAGAAGCAGCTGATGGGTACCAGCAGTCCAAGTGGCATGAGGCTCGAGTGGTCGGGGAGGCAAAAACTCAGGTGTGGGAGGAGTTCGGCGAGGCCATGGCGAATGACTTCTGTACGGCTTCGAGGTGATTCTGGTCGATGTTGCTAATGGAACCCCTCTGCTAATAGGACCATGCTGCTGTACATGTATTTCTTTTTCATATTTGGCACCTTGGTTTTTTTATTTTTGTTGCATATCGTGGTATTTCTTTTTTGTTTTTTGGCGTGTCCAGACGGTTCTTCTCATCCTGAGCATTTCATTGCATTGTTGACCTTGTGTTGATCTGCATATGACAAATAAAACCTAACCTAACTCTAAATTGTCCCTAGTTGAGAGTGAGAGAGTGAATTGTTTTTTGTCTTGTTTGTCTCTATGTGTCCCTGTGATGCACTGGAGACCTGTCCAGGGTGTCTCAGCCTCTTGCACAATGACTGCTGGATATGGGCACCAGTGACCCCCATGACCCAAAAAGGAAGACGCAGGTAAAGATAATGGATGAATTGATAGATTATATTTTCTTTTCTTGTAAATCACAAATCTCAAAGGGTTTAGATCAGTTCTTGCAAAGTCATATACATATATATATATATATATATATATATAAATATATATATATATATATAAACCTTACATCACAGTCAGTTTTGCAATACACAGTAATTTAATTTCACATGAAATTTTGCAGGTGTGTGATAGATTAAATAGTAGAAACAGAAGTTTGCTGCACAAGAATGTTATAAAATTTCTCCCTGATTTAATTTGAAACAGAGTATGAAATGGCATTTGCAAGAACTGCTGTAAATTTTTGAGATTGTCAATGTTTTAAAACTGCATTTGGTCTCAGCCCAGTTCACACTAGCCATTAGCACATCAGTTAGGTCAGCATTAAACTTTACCGGGTATATAAATCAAAATGCTGACATGGCAACAAAATTTGCTTATAAGAACTCAGGAGTAATCACAAGGAGCATAAGAAATCATGAGAACACATGCATGACATTTAAAATGCTCAATGTTCTGTTGATTTCTGGAACGACTGAAAGGTTTTAAAGACTGAGGCTGACAATAAAATGACAAACAGCTGAGCTAAAGAGACAAGGTGTATGTGTGAGGGGGAGGCATGGAGATGCAGAAACTAACTGACCAAGAATGAACTTGTAGAAAAAGGGAACTGAAATAATGAAAACAACAATTATTTATCCTATTTAGGCTGTGTGAGAGAAGCGGAATGCTAAGTCTGTAGCATCTTAGCTAGCGCATCTATATTGCGCACCACTAGCCTAGCGCTACGTTAGCGCCGGCAGTTGTCAACCGGGGGCTGTTTCTCTAAAATAGTTATTGAATCACATGTTTACTTATGTAGGTAAATATAGACGTTTAACACCCTTTAAAATACAGCAGTATGCAGGAAATGGCATCTACCTTATTTTAAAAAGTTTCTGGGGGAGGACCCACGGACACCGCACCCCAACAGTGTCTCCCTCCCCCGTCCTCCCCTCCCCACATCACAAGTGCTTCTGACACCAATGGTCAAAGGGCACCTTAATATAACAACTCAAATATTACTGGCAGGTTTTACAAATTTAAAACACAAAAATATTATTGTACGTACACACTTTTGTGCTCAGATTTGTGTGATCAATTTACGACCAATAATTCTTTGCATGAATCCAAAACATCATGTTGTTCAGAAATCTTGAATCAATCAGACCTAACATGATCGATCCTCATTTACCAAAACTACACAGAAAAAGGCTTCTAAAGCAAAAACCATTTGACTAATTTGACTATTGTTCATTAGATGCTAACATTGTATTGCTTTCATTGGCTCCTTTAAAGCTGGTCAACAGTTTATTTGATGGTCACTTTCCAGAAACCTACTTGCTTTAAAACTTCCTGTTAATTCTTTCCCCATGTCATGAGGACACCATCACAAAACCAAAAGAAGACAAGTTATCTTCCCAACAAACTTCAAAATGAGCTGAGTTTGATATGAGTGTTTGTCCATTGCAGGAAAGTCCAAATGAGTGTGTGATGAATGCCACTTTAGCTGCTTTTTACCACTTTAATTGGCTGATCTTTGATTAGAGAATTTAAATTACAGGTATTTAAAAGACAAGTTTATTTATGAAATCCTTGTTTTTATTTTCATTCCAGGATCCAATCCTCCAGTCAACCATGACGAAAGCACAACATCCCACCATGACATTTCTGTTCTTTCTTTTTCTTTTTCAAGTGAAAACCTACAGCAGTGGTTCCCAAACTATTTTGTTTTCAAACCAAAAAATTAAAATAGCAGAGACTTGTGACACAAGCCTTACTGCTTAAAAAATACTAGTTTTAAATAAGTTTTAACGTTGATCTCTGTAGATCTTGGAGTTTCATTACCTCAAGTGGGGTTCCAACCTCACCTTTAGGAACCACATACCCATGACATTTTTTTTCTGTGTAGAAAAAAGAATCTGTTCACAGTAGCACTTAAAACCTTTTATCTCACCAGTTGAAACTCAGAAACATAGGTAGCATCAGTGGGTAATGAGTAGATAGACCGACCTGTATAGTTGCTGGTGATGATCTGAGTTTGCATCTCTGCCAGAGCCTCCGTTGGGGCTTCTGTTGGTGCCTGGGCTTCAGTCTGCAGGTCTGGCTGCAGTGGAAGTATTGCGCTGGCCCAGTCTTCCATTAGTGTGGCACCAGTGACCTGTGGGTCCCCTGAGCTCAGCGTGGAACCCCTCACCAGGACCAGAGAACAGAGCAGGGGGCACAGCAGCATCCAGAGGTGGGTGCCACTTGCTCCTTCCTTCAGAGGCATGGTGTCAGGCAGGACAGGAGCTCTGCGAGAAGAGAAGGAACTCAATACTTCATGCTCAGGCACAAAATCGAAACTTTCAGGAAAAACGTGATCTGCTCTCTTCTTGTTCTTTTGCTTCTTTGTTGGGACTCTCCTGTGTTCTTCACTTCTCTTTATACCCTTTGTGAAAGGAAGTAAACTCCGTCATGATACCGTCCTGCCACGCTGCAGTGAGAAGTGAAAGTTCATGCCTTTGTGTTTGAGGTAGATCCAGCTGTAATCTTTCTGCTCACTTGATGTTATTTTCTCTCCTGCCTCCTCCTCCTCTTTGTCACTAAGCTCACTCATTCGCTTCGCTGCTTACTCTCCCTCGCTGATCTCCAACTGGGATGACTGAGCTCTTGCATAACAGCAGCTCGTTTGCTGAGCTGTAACTCATGCAGCCTTAAGTCCCGATATTCCTGGCTGCTACTCGTTTTCTTTCTCTCTTGTGGTTTGAGTGACTGTTTTGTGCAGGACAGGACATATCTGCTCTTGAATTACAGCTACATCTGATGAAACAATGTTTTGGGTGCCTTAGAAAAGGGCAATATAGTAAAGGCTCGCCTTTAAACAAGCTATGTTTGTGAGTCATTGCCATCTAAAGATTGTATTTTCACCAGGCTGCAACTATTGGAGACTAGTTACAAACACAAAATGACCCCCCAAAAAAAGCAACTAATCACAAGTGTTTTCTTGGAATTACACAGAACATCATGTTGGAAAGAACTCCTGGCTAAATTTGGGCTGAAAGTCTCTGAGAATTTGTAAACATATCAATACCAAAGTATAGCTCTAGTGTTCTTAATTTACAGAAACTAAATTGAAAAGGTGCATCCCGACAAATTTGTCTCACAAATCTTTTGCACAAGTCCACACTTTTTGCAACACAAGAACGAGGTCCTGTAACTCCTGCCAGGGTTAATGAGTTTCCTGTTGAAAGTTTGAGGACATTTTGGAAGCACCTTTGGGAATGGCATTCACAATTCGTCACCCAGCGTTGCAATCCAAAGGTTCTACCTTAAGGTCCCCTTTCACACTGAATGATGAGCTCACGCCACACTCCATGACTTAAATGACCTGGAATGTAGCTTGATAACAACTAATTTGGACACCATCTTTCAAAGTGAAGTAAAACATGATGCTGCAGCACTTTTCATGCTCACCAAATATGTTTTTATTTTCCATGCCCCTTCCTGTGCTCTCACCACACTCTATTGGTCAGCATCAAATTCCCTCTACAATCCTGACCTGCTACTTACTAGAAAACCATGCTACACTTGCACAGTCCTACTGCCATGCTTGGGTGTGGTGGGGTTGTAGCCTAGGCATGAGACCAGAGTGACCAGTCCAACTTGAATTTTTGAACAACCAACTGACACCAGAGTATGGGGCCGAGATAGTGTAGTAGACTTGGGACCAGAAAGTCGCAGGTTCAACTCCCCGCCATACCCACATGTTGTGGTGTCCTTGAACAAGACACCTAATCCCTAACTGATCCCTGGGCGCTTTATGTAGCTGCCCACTGCTCCACCTGGGTGTATCTCACGTGTGATGGGTTAAAAGCAGAGAACTAATTTCATCACTGTATGGGAACATACAATGATGACAACACATAGCACTTTACTTACTTTACTTTACTTTACTTTACTTTACTTTACTTTACTTTACTTTACTTTACTTTACAGGTACTTTAGTGTGTAACCCTCATGTCACAAATGTCCATCCATCCATTATTTTTACCTGCTTCTTACTTTTCAGATCACGTGGGTCACTGGTGCCCATATCCAGCAGTCACTGTGTGAGAGGCAGGAGACACCATGGACAGGTCTCCAGTCCATCACAGGGACACATAGAGACAAACAACCATTCACTCTCTCTCACTCTCACCTAGGGTAATTTAGAGTTTCTAATCAGTCTAACATGCATGTTTTTGATCTGTGGGAGGAAACTGGAGTACCTGGAGAAAACCCACGCATACACAAAGAGAACATGCAAACTCCACCCAGAATGCCCCTGGGCCAGGATTTGAACTGGCGATCATGTCGCTGAGAGGCAACAGCTCTACCAACTGAGACACCATGCTGCCAAACATCCATCCATCCATCCATTATACACGCTTGTTCCAAAGCTGGGTCACGGGGACAGCAGCTTGAGCATAGAGGCCCAGACATCTCTTTCCACAGTCACCATTTCTAGCTCTTCTGGGGGGACTCCAAGGTGTTACCAGACCAACCAAGAGATCTAATCTCTTCAGCGTGTCCTGGATCTTCTCTGGGGTATCCATCAACACTCGACAGGCCACCTCAGTCTCTGCTTTTAAAGCTCTCCTCAAAACGCATCTGTACTCATTGGCATTTAACGCAGGGTGATTTGATTTAGTTTGTCATTGTTTCTCATTATATTTCATGTTTTTATGCTTTTATTCATGTTGCTGTAATATCTTATTATCTTTTTTGGTAAGCACTTTGATAACAGTTACTGTTTAAAATGTGTTATATAAATAAATGTGACTTGACTATCCTCCCAGTTGGACATGCCCAAAGCACCTACCTAGGGAGGCGCCCAGGGAGCATCCTTACCAGATGCCCGAACCACCTCAACTGGCTCCTTTCAATATGGAGGAACAGCGGTTCTACTCCGATTCTCTCCCGGATAATTGAACTTCTCACACCAAAGTTCATGCTCAATAATCCAGGTATAAAACCCAACAATGTTCAGCCAGGTCATCTGGATGGCTTCACACTCAGCTGCGAACCACTCCAGTGAGAGCTGGAAATCACAGCATGATGACGCCAACAGGACCACATCATCTGCAAAGAGCAGAGATGGAGTCCTGAGGCCAACGAACTGGAAATCCTCTGCACACTGGCTGCACCAAGAAATTCAGTCCATAAAATTTATGAACAGAATTGGTGACAATGGGCAGCCCTGGCAGAGTCCAACTCACGTCTTGAAGGATTCCGACTTACTACCGGTAATGCGAACCAAACTCTCACACTGCTTGTATAGGGACCTAACAGCCCGTAACAATGGGCCCCCAATCCCATACTCACGGAGCACTCCCCACAGTGTAACTTGAGGAACATGGTCGAAAGCCTTCTCCAAGTCCACAAAACAAATGTAGACTGGATGGGCAAACTCCCATGACTCCTCGAGGACCCTAGTGAGGCTATAGCGCTCGTGCAGCATTTCACTGCCAGTACAGAACCCACATTGTTCCTCCTGGATCTGAGGTTTGACCAATGATCAGACTTGTTTCTCCAGTACCCCTGACTAGACCTTACCAGGGATTCAAAAAAGTTCAAGACAAAAACAACTGGACTTTATTTGTAACAGAAGACGTTTCGCTTCTCATCTGAGAAGCTTCTCGGATGAAAAGCGAAACGTCTTTGATGGAACCACCATCCCAGTCTGCCAATCCAGTGGCACTGCCCCCGATGTCCACACGACGTTGCAAAGGCGTTTAAACCAAGACAACATCCAGAGCCTTAAGGAAATCAGAGTGAATCTCATCCAGCCCTGGAGCCTTGCCACCACATAGTTTTTTAACTACCTCGGTGACCTTAGCCACAGTTATGGACAGACCAACTCCGAAGTTCCCCCCGACTCAGCTTCTTCCATGTAAGATGTGCTGGTAGGACTGAGAAGGTCAGAGAAGTATTCCTTCCACCTCCCGACAACATCATTGGTTGAGGTCAACGTCACCCAACTTCACTGAAAACAGTGTTAGTAAAGTGCTGCTTTCCCCTCCTCAGCCACCTGATGGTTTGCCAGAATCTCCTTAGAGCCAACCAAAAGTCTTTATCTAAAACCTCACTGAACTCCTCCCACAACCGAGCTTTTGCCTGAGCACGAGTCAAGGCTGCGGACCACTTGGCCTTCCGGTACTCCTCAGCTGCCTCCGGAGTCCCAACAAAACATGCATAAACCATAAGGACTTCGCTACTGAAATGTTTTCCATACTCAAAACCTTCATAGACTGTCATACTCTGTCACACTTTATTATTATCTATTAAGCTTTTCTATCACGCTGTACTCCATCACACCTGCCACACTTTGTCATGCTCTGTTACACTATTAAACTGCATCACAGCCTATTAAGCTTTATCATGCTCTATCAGCTCTGTTGTGCTCTGCTATGTTCTTTTACACTCTGTTACACTCTATCACGCTTTATCACACTCTTTGATACTCTATCATGCTCTATCACATTTTATTTAGCTCTATTTCACTCTGTCATGCTCTATCAAGTTATGTCACACTCTATGATGCTCTATGATGCTCTATCACATTTTATTTAGCTCTATCTCACTCTTTCATGCTCCATCAAGTTCTGTCACACTCTATGATGCTCTATCATGCTCTATCACATTTTATTGAGCTCTATCTCACTCTGTCATGCTCCTTCAAGTTATGTCACACTCTATGATGCTCTATCATGCTCTATCACATTTTACTGAGATATATCTGGGAGTGGGAGTGGGAGTGGGGGAGTGGTGGCGCAGAGGTTAGAAGATGGGCTTGTGATCGGAAAGTTGCAGGTTCAACTCCCAGTACCGTCAACATCAAAACGTGGGTGGAAAAGGTGGAACACCCACACCTCCCTCCACCCTCACTTGCCCCACTCTGTGCCCCCGAGCAAGGCCCTTAGCCCCCACCATCTGCTCCCTAAACAGGTCTCTCTTGAAAAGGAGTTCTCATGGCTCAATGAGACTACCTGTTTAAATAAAAGGTAATTGAAAAAAAAAATCTCACGCTATCACTCTCTGTCAAGTTCTGTCGCACTCTATCAAGCTCTATCATGCTCCATCATATTTTGTCAAACTCTGTCGCACTCTGCCATGCTCCTTCACACCCTGTCACCTTCTGTCATGCTCTATTACACTCTATTTAACTGCATCACAGCCAATTAAGCTCTGTCAATATTGTTCATTCTTTATTACAATTTGTCCTATGCTATTTCACACTATCCTGCTCTTATAGACTTTCCAACAATGTTTGGTCAGGTCATCTGGACAGTTTCTATTTTTTGTTGAGAGATGTTTCATCCTTCATCCGAAGGGCTTCATCGATCCGAGGAGCCACAAACAAACTGTTTCCTCACAAAGAAGCACACTCCCATAGTGGACCAACCAGTTTGCTGGTGATAAGATGGTTTCTGGGGGCCGCCCTCTCCCCCATCGACTTCTCCCAGGCAGCCACAGCCAAAGTTGAGCATGGACCTTGATGTCATATAGACTTTGTTACACTGTATCTCACTCTACCACCACATATCACTCTCTGCTTTTCATTTACACTTTGTTACACTATACCAGACTCTATCATGCTCTGTGAACTCTGTTACACTCTATCACATTCCACATTATGCTCTAACACTTTAGTTTTTCTAGACTTGTCTTGCCTGCTCTTGTCTGAGTCTTGTTCTTAATAAAACGAACAAATATGTTTTTGAAAGAAAAATACTTCAGTGTGTTGTACAGCATCTTGATTTTTGTACAATTATTTTTAATGTTCTTAAAATTAATACAATTGTAGGTAACTTTAATATTTGTCTTTTTATTTTACAAACAGTTGAGTGGAATAACGTTTTTGAGAAGAAATGGTTTGAGCAAGTGGAATGTTAGATTTTTATTATTCCTCTACTGTTTTCAGATTGTCTTTCATGATGACTAACTGTGAACATGAAGGCCTTGGGCATGATCAAATCATGTCAGATATAGATTTTGGTGACAAAGTGCCCAAAACCTTTGTTTAAAAAAAGTCTTTGAAACTCAACGAAGACTTAAAAATCACTGTAAGCAATGTTTTTTTAGCTTTTGTTTCTTCATTAATTCATTTTTACTAATTTGTATTTGCTTGTTTTTGTCACTGTAACAGTGTGATGAGCTGAAAACATGACTTTGTTACGTGACAACTCCCTCCAGCATCAGTGTTTATGCAAACATCTGCATTTCCTCATTGAACTGCAGCGATGTCTAGGTGTGCATGTTCAAGCTTCCTCGTGCGGGACTGTGAGTGCCAGAAGTGGATGTTCAGGTGTAATGTGATGACCCACCAAGCTCCTGTTGATAACTCGCTAGCCAGAAAGTCTATGCAAAAGCTGTGAATAATTGATGCACCTTGGACCAAAAATAGAAGACAGCGATGGGCAGAGAAAAGAGAAAAGGCAGTCAGAAAACGAGAGTGTCGATATGACAGGCACAAACACAAAATGAAGAGCAAATGAAGTGAGCTGCAGCTCTTTGAGAGTGAAAAAGCAGCCATCTATCAAACGTTAGGTCTGTAAATGGAGGCAACGCGGTCTCCGCTGCTGGAAACTACATTATTTACAGACACCGCTTTGCCAAAATGGACACAGGAATAGCTTTAAGGGAGTGAGCCGTGACTTTCCTTTAGCTAAGTTTGATATGAACTCAGGGAAAAGTAGAAATATTTATTTTCACATTATAAATCAGAAAACCTGCCTGGAAGCGAAAACATTCTTCCTGATGTTGGAGTTTACCTGAAAACAAAATCAGTAGCTCAACCTAAAGAGCTGAAGGTCTAACATTTTAATACAAAAATGGTGTCATAAAAGAAACTAATGCTTAACAATATGAGCCCAATGATCAGTTTAGTCTATTTTATATATGCTATCAATACATCAGTTCGGTTTTTAGCTACAATATTCTTAGCAGGGGGCTCCAGACCAGATTTTGCTCAGCTCCTCCTGTGAGTCCACCTGATACATAAATCTGTTCAATGTATTCTACCTCACTTCTTTCCACCTACTTCATGATTTAAATCTAACGAGTTTATCGTTGCTTTTTTAAATCTTTGTATTGTATTTACTATTACATGTTGTGGTCTTAATCTAAATACATTTGAGATTTCTTTCTCTGCCCATTTTCTTCTATTGTTCTTGTTGAACTGAAATCATTCTTTGGGCTGGTCCCTGTCAGGGGCTGCCACAGCGAGCAGACTCGCACGAAAGATAAGGCAATGATTTTACACTGGATGTCCAGACTAAAATATTACAAACATTAATTCCCATAATGGTATTAGGATTTTTTTGTTTTTCAAAAATAAGCATAAATATATTCATTATTAAGTAACCTTTGTGTAAATGTTACGAATCATCATTAAGCAGGCTTAGGTGGTTAGTGTGACCATGTCAATCACATTAGTACCTTAAAGCATGAAGATTCAGTTTTATTTTTTCAGTCCTTACTCTTTCTTGCAGCTGTTTCTGGTCTGCTGACGAGGAGTTCTCAGTTTTTAAGGCTGTTTGGATCAACGTGACTCTTGACTCTCACTAACCTTTAATGACTTTAGTGTCCTAATCTCTTTTTGTTAATACGTCGTGGCTCAAATGTTTTTGCTGTTATTAACAAAAAAGGTTAAATCGTGTCAAACGTTTTGTCCCCCATCCAGAGGACTTCCTCAGTCTATGGCCTGCCAAGCAGATCTGTCTCATAGGTAGCCTTCACTGCTGTGTTTCAAGTCAACCTCCTGTTGGAATCTCAGTAGACTTCGAACATGTGCAAACAGAGCACACCCATCCAAAACAATCAGTCATCATGAACAGTAATCAAACGTTTTAAGCCAGATGACCAACTTGCTACTCACAGAAACAGCCTGAGGACAACCAAGGCCAAAGTGGTTCAGAAAAAAGGGTTGTAAGAAGAGAAGCAAGTAAGCAAAGAAACTGGTCCAGAAGACACAACTTACACGTTTTTGTTATCTACGAAGATTGAGCTTAGAAGGAGTTGAGGCAGAAGAAGAAGTAGAAGAAGGATGGACAGACAAATAGACAATGAGGACACCCAAAGAGGCAGCACGGTGGTGCAACTGGTAGAGCTGCTGCCACAGTGAGCAGGTTACACTGGTTCAAATCCCAGTATGGGGGCCTTTCTGGGTGCAGTTTGCGTGTTCTCTCCGTGCATACATGGGTTTTCTCCGGGTACTCCGGTTTCCTCCCACAGACCAAAAACATGCATGTTAGGCTGATTGGTAACTCTAAATTGTCTCTAGGTGAGAGAGACAGAGAGAATGGTTGTTTGTCTCTATGTGTCCCTGTGATGGACTGGAGACCTGTCCAGGGTGCCCCCGCCTCTTGCACAGTGATGGCTGGATGTGGGCACCAGTGACCCCAGCAACCCAAAATGGAAGAAGCAGGTAAAAGACAATGGCTGGATGGATGGACACCCAAAGACACAAAAGACTCATAAGGAGACAAAGAGACATCAAAGACGATGTTCATTGATCCAAATCAACGTCTTCTCAGGAATCACCACCACACAAAAGGCACAAAGAAAAACTTTTACGATGTGTTTCACTTTAATGTTTATCTTTTCTTTTAGAAACATTTTCAACTTTTTTAATTACCCTTTCTAAACTCATCAGTACTTTCGATGCATCTGTAATTTAGCTCTCGCCAGCTCTCAGGGTTCTGCAGCGTCAGGCCCGCAGACTGAAAAACGTCCTCCCGTTGTCTCCATGTTTCTCCTGCGGTTTTAATTTGACCCCTCGTTTTATCTGAAGCCTCCGACTCTGCCTCCTGCTGAGACAAACCCCGTCTGACCCCAGCGAAGGGAGGCCGAGGTCAACAGGACAGAGGGGGATTTGAAGGGCGATAAGACTGGATCAGGACTGGTAGCGTCTGGTCCAAATCTGTGAACCTACTGGGAAATTACACTCAACGGGAAACCACTGCTGGAGTCTGGAAATGTCCCTGAAAACAGCAGGTGGTTAGTTGAAAACAGACCAAGTCAAATAATTGCTTTTTGATTCTGACTAGAACTAGTTGACTTGTTGGAGTGTAGGCTGAAATTATTACTTTAGTCAGCTTTGGGGGGAAATTGGGCAGAATTGGAAAAAAAAAAAAAAAAAAAAAAATATATATATATATATATATATATATATTATTTAAATATATTAGCTACTCTGTAGTTTATGGTTTTACTCTATATGTTGATTTTAACTCACGTCTCTTGTCTGAAAGAGTAAACTGCCAGTTAATCTGCTCCCTGAGGATTTAGGTGAAGATTTGTAGTTTGAGTGACTCTTTGCAGCTTTGAGGTTAATTTGAGAGACGAGCAGCAGAGCCAGACTGGATCGAAGCATTGAGATGTGGAATGAGCGGAGGCGGTCTGACAGGGACTGAAGGACCCCTGCAGTCTGGTTGCTGGTTTCCACTTGATTTATGCTGCAGGACCAGTGGATATATATAAGTGACTGTTGGACACAGTCATTTTTATTTATGAAGAGAAAATATATCTTAAAGTGGTTTAAAAAATTGAAATAAAAACACTATCAAAACTTTGAAAATTATTTTAGAATTAAAAAAAAAATCCAAATCAGTCAGTCTAATAGTTCAGTGCACGTCACAAACAGCATAAGACTAGTTTCTATTTTGACCAGACGTTTAACTCGAGATGTTTAAGCCAGTGGTTCTCAAGCAGGGGTCCCCGGACCCTCAAGGGTCCATAAGCCAGTGCTTGGGGGTCTGTTAAAAAAAAAAGTATGTATATATATATATATATTAATTTTTTTTTTAAACAAGCACATAGATGTTTAACAACCTGTTAAAATAAACCAAAATGCAGGAAATCACATCTACTTTATTCAGAAAATTCTGTGGGAAGACCCCCAGACGTCCCCTCCACACCCGCTATTTGTGTTCCAGCATCGATTGATTTCTAGATTAAACCGTGTTACTTGGTATGACTACTGCTGCTATGATTCTGTTCAGTTTTATGTAAAGAGTTTTCTGTAATAATTTGAAGAAGCTACAATACATTTACATTTATGCTCATTATGCGAATAGTTAAAGTTTTAAAGTGGTTTTTGATACTGTTCATTTTCTCAAAACTGTAATTTTTGGAAGTTGAAACAGAAAATGTTGTTAATTAAGTGTGTCTTAAATGAAAAATACCCCATGTTTTAAAAGTATACAAGTTGCATTAACACTATTAAAGAACAGGTCTTAAGTATTTATGTTACACGAATATTTCCATTGCATTAAAGAGACAAATTGAAGAAAATTATCCAGTAAACATGAGAGGTCCCTGAAACTTTTTCTCCCCTGTAAGGAGTCCCTGAACCCAAAAAGTTTGAGCACCCCTGGAAAGCAATCAGAGGGCCACAAAGAGTTCTGAGAAATGCATTTTCTTTAAGGGGCCATGTCAAGGGAATGTATATTATCACCATGCACCATAATTTTCACTGCAATTTTCTTGTTATTTTTGCATGATATTAAAATGTTCCATGAGCGTTACTCTATGTATTAATCAGTTTTTATGTGACCGGTCAGCAAGAGATAATTTCTTAAGATCTGTTTGATATGATTACAGTGACATCTTTCTAATGAGAGTCCTTGAGAGCTGCTGGCCTTCCAGATTCCCTCCCGCTTCTGACTGTAGTTGGGTTCTCATAAAGCTGGGCAGGACGGGGAGGGCCTGGTGGCTGGAAGTTTTTACAAAACTGATTTTTTTCTGCTCAGGAAGTCAGAACGGGTCAGAGCCTCAGACAGGTGAAAGCATTGATAAGTTGTTACTTATAAATGCATTGATCTTATGTGATTGCTGGCTGTTCTCCAAAGCTTTGTAAATAAATATAACAAAGCCTACACCTGGTTGTTTTGGGAATCACTTTTTTCTACAACAGGCTGTTCACAGTTTACAGAGACCTTGACCTAAAAGCGTACAAGAAAATGTTGATTTTCTCAAAGCTATGCTATGCTAAGCTGAACGAAGCTAGCATTACAACAGGGTCGCTCACGTGTGTGACGTCACCCTTATTTAAAGGAACACCTGTTCACCTTTATATAGTAAGTGTTTTCCCCTTTATACGTACCAGGAACAACTTCTGACTCATGATGTCAGTTTACAGCCAAAACCAGAACAGGACATTTACAAGAACAACCCATTTCCACACTCGGAAACATCATAAAGTCAGAAACACTGGACACATAATTGTCACAAAGCTACCCTGCATCCTTTCAGCTCACACAGTTTGGGATGACATGTGGAATGGGACATTTACTACTTTGTCTCAAAGTAGAAGTAAAATGTCAGATGAGCTCATTTACTTTTATTTTACTTTTCGCATTTAGTTTCTATGATCTGGAACCAACTCCATGAAGACCTGAGATGTGCAAAGACTACATGCAGTTTTTCAGCAGCATACACAACAAAGACACAGCACTGAATGTATAGATGCCTCAGCAGAGGTGTATAGCACCATCTTGGAGCTGGCTGATGTTACTACAGTTTAAACTCCCCCAGTCCCAGAACACAGCTTCTCTGTACACATCTTTAAAGACTCCTGACCATGTCAGTGGTCACTGATGGCTTCAGTCTGTTCATGCGACAGTCAATATGTCCATCCATCCTTCTGTGCACGTTGTTTGCATGATAACTTAAGAGATAAATAAAGTATTGACTTCCATTTAGGAGTGCGGCTACATGTAGGTGAAAGTAAGTTACCTTTCAAAAATTAGATTTCATTAAAATCCAAGATGGCTGCCACCATAAATGAATATATCTTAATCTTGTGAGCTGGAAAACAAATAATAAGCCACATGCCAACTTCCGATTTGGTGCATAGCTGCATCTAGACGTTAAAAAGTTCATATTAAGAATTGAGGGACATATGAGGCTGTGGTAGCTTGGTTGTCAATACTGTGATCTTGTAATCCTGAAGTTGCAGGTTCAGGCCCAGGTTGCATCAGAAAGGACATCTGGTGTAAAACAATTGCCAAATCTTTCGTGCGAGTTTGCTCGCTGTGGCAATCCCTGAAGAAGAGAGCAGCTGAAAAAAACTTAACTTTATATAAATATATGTGTGTGTATATGTGTGTGTGTGTGTGTGTGTGTATCCTTGTTTATGCAACTTTGTAAGGCCCATTTTCCAACTTATACTACATTGTGAGAACCAACGGCTCCTAATAGGACCCAAAGCCAGGGCCCCATAAGAAGAAGTCCCGTTGGTGGATTAGGGGTTAGGTTTAGGACTAAGGTGTGAATTGAGGATATGTTAGGTTTAGGGTCAGGGTTAGGCTATAGAAAAGAACGAAAAATGAATGGAAGTCAATGCAAAGGCCCCGTAAAGATAGCAAAACATATCTGTGTGTGTGTCTGTGTGTGTGTGTAGGTGTGTGTGTGCTAGCTACCCCCATCATTTGAGGAAACTACTTTATAGTTTTTATTTTGGAGGAGTGGTGGTGCAAAGGTTAGAGAAGGTGGGCCTGTGATTGGAAGTTTGCTGGTTCAGCTCCTGGTACTGACAACATGGGTGGGAAAGGTGAAGCACCCACACCTACCTCCACCCTCATTTGCCCTGTCTGGGCCCTTGAGCACGGCTCTTAACCCCCACCATCTGCTCCACTGGATGCCCTAGATGACAGCTCTCTGCTCCACACAGAGGGCTGTGGTAGCTCAGTGGTCTTTGGTTGTGTCAGGAACGACATCCGGCGTTCAAACAATTGCCAAGTCTTTGTGAGAGTTAGTTTGCTGTGGTGACCCCTGAAGAAAGGAGCAGCTGGAAAAAAAAAAAACTTTCTAGTTTTTATTAGTTTTCTCAAATGACTGCGACCCTTGGAGTGGCCATCAATTAATCTATGGTGACCAACAATGTAACTCCTCCCACTTGAATGTCTTGCACCAAAACATTAAGGTTTATTTGCGTTCACCGTTCAATTCTAGTCCAGAAAAAAACACTCATTTCAAATACAAAAAAAAAACAGAATCACACTTTAAATCCTTCAGCGATGGGGAACATCAGCTGTCACCCTTCCAGAGCTGCTGGTGGAGTCCTGGGAGTTTCACTCTCCAGTCCACATGTGTGATGCCGATCTGGTAAAATCTAATGACTGTGTTCTCCAAGGCATTCTGTAAGAGTGGGATGCTGGGGTTGTGTGTCTGCATTGTGAGTGTGTTCCTGGTGCACGTTGGGCTGGGACAGGATCACAAGGTGCAGGAGTGAAGAGGACAGTGTCCGGTTTGGGAATCTCAAGGTCTCCTCTCTGCTTGTGATGCTGAGGTGGTTCAGCAGCCAGGATCAGGGTTACCTTCTCTTAAGTGAGAGCCCACGGTTCTCAAACAGAAGAAGGTGGAATGATGCTCCCTCCAGGTTTGGAGGAGAGTCTTTGCCTCAGAAAGACGTACCGGTACCTATTTCTATTTCTCTGTAAAATATTCTTTATATTTCAATAAAAACAAGTTATATTTTTACAAATTATCATGCCATGTGCGTTCACCCTGATCAGTGGGGTCTTGAGTTGTGTTTAAGGTTTGCTCACCTCTGAGACCTGGACCTGGTCTGGACACAGTTTGCAGCCAAACAAGAACCCTACAGTCCTCTAGCTGGACTTCAGTCCTGGTCTTCCTCTTTCATTTTTAAATGTTCATTGTAGTTTGAGCCTTTTGTACCAGGACTGTCCCACCTGGTTCTGCTGGTTTGAGTCTGGTTTGACCCAGGTGACCCAAGAGGCTGGAGGCCACAGCCAGGATGGATGTGTTCAGGCTGCTGTGGACAGAGAAGAACCTGATCATCCTCCTCCTCCTCCAGCTGTTTTTATTACCACTTTCACAAAATAGATACATAAAATAAATAAACTTATATTCAAAGTCTAGAAAAGAAAAGTGTTTTTCAAATTAAGAGCATGAAATATGTTTTAGATGTGTGTTATTTTATAAAATAAGAGTCCCCGTTATTGTTGGATTTATGGAACAATTTAGGAAGTTTGAGAATATAAACAATATTAGTGATAATTGCTAATAATAATGTTTCAGTAGCTAATAAGTGTATTTACCTGCAGCTGTCGGCTGTTCCTCCTGGTTGATGCTGATGGCTGCAGAGTCCTGATGGTCTCTCTCTCGCTCTCTCTCTATGTGTGTGTGTGTGTGTGTGTGTGTGTGTGTGTTAGAGAGAAGCAGAGAATGAATCAAAAGACACACTGTCCTTCCATTAGTTGAGTACTTGTCTCGAGCTGTCCTAAATGTCAGCTGGTCTGTGTGTGGGGTGGGGGGAGGGGTAGGAGGCGAGATGTCCCCACATGTTGATGAGATGGAGTTTTCATTTCCTTTATTTATTTATTTAAATTAGGACAATGCATATTAATCAACATGTCAGCAGTAAGCATCAATGTAAATATGCCGGAGTTAGCACAGCAGCTAATTTTCATCCGTTGTCCTAAGGCAGGTAAGAACAAGAAACATCCCACAAAACAAAGAGCAGAGAATAATACAAACATCACCTATATAACACATAACACAACATGAAATTACAATAAAGATATGACGCCATAAGAAAATAGACAAAGTGATCTACACGAGTGCACCTCTGGTTAGTTTTCAGCCCAATGTTTCAAAGAGTTTTTAAAACTGGAGTAGGTGTCGCAGTTCAAGATGGAAACTGGTGGTGTGTTCCACGACTGCATGCCTCTGATGGACACCACCATTTGGCCAAATTTAGTCCTGCGCCGCTGTACATCACTATCTTCTCCGGTCAGTGCTCTTGTGTTTACTGTATTACTTGTTTTTTACTTATAAAATGCATTAAAGGAGGAGGAGCAAGCCCATTTAAAACTTTAAAAATCACGCAAGCATCCATAAAAATCTGATAACTATCAAAATCCAAAATGTTGTACTTACTTATGATGTTACAATAATGATACTGTAAAAGCTTTTTGTTGAAAACTTGCAGTGTTTTCTTAAAAAGAGACTTCATAGAGATATCATGGCATGCATGTAAGCCTTTGCTGATTCTGTTGTCAGAGAAGGTTTTATATGTTTGAAGTTTGACAGATTAAGTTTAATTATGAGTGAAATTCTCTTTACATGCTGCTTGAAATTTAGACTGGAATCAAAAATTTCTTCAAGGTATTTAAATTTTTCAACCACATCTAATGTCTCCCCATCAACTAACACAGATGGTTGCTCATTATCTGCTGGCAGCCAAGACAAAAATCATACTGACAGTTTTTTTTTTAAATATTGAGATGTAGACAAGAGTCCTGGAGCCAGTGACACACCATCATTATGGCACCAGAAAGCAGCAGCTTCATTTTTTGGTTTTCCATGAACATACAATACAGTATAATCCACATATAATTGCACTTTTGCAGTTTTGCAGACATTTGGTAAATCGTTAACATATAGGCTAAATAAGATTGGTCCCAGTATTGAGCCTTGTGGGACTCCAGCTGAGCAGGTAAGAAAGGTAGAACATGAGTTTTCTGCTTGTTTTCTGTCAGACATATATGATTTCATCCAGCAGAGGGCACTATTAGAGAAATTAAAATGAGTTACACCAAAATCCAAGCTCAATAATCCAGGTATAAACCCAACAATGTTCAGTCAGGTCATCTGGACAGTTTCTTTTGTTGCTGAGATGTTTCGTCCTTCATCTGAAGGACTTCTTCAGTCTGAAGAGCCCACCAAACCAAACTGAATCCCACAAACAGTTTTTTTCCACTCTGAGAGTGAGCTGTTTGTGGGATTCGGTTCGGTTTGGTGGGCTCCTCAGACTGAAGAAGTCCTTTGGATGAAGGATGAAAGTCTCAGCAACAAAAGAAACTATCGAAAATGAGTTAATTTAGCTAGAACGTTGTGGTATGTGTCAAAAGCACGTTTCAAGTCAAGGATCAGTTTTATGTTTAAAGCAAAAAGGAAAAGATGGTTAAAAAAGTTTTCAAAGAGCCGGTTGTTCTTCAGATGGGACTCAGTTTTGACTTAGTAACTGCTTGGTCTGTTTTATTTTTAAATCAAACTGTCACTTCACAGAGATTTAAAGTGGATCACATCACATGATCAGATCACATCAGTGTTTTGTGCAGTTTGGTTTGCAAAGTTTAGCTTTCATTTCAGAAAATGTCAAACAAAAACAGTTAAATCTTTTGTTAAACTTAAATTAATTGAAAACAGTTAAAGACACATTTTCTTTTAATTCCAGCATATGCCCCCCTCAGGAAAACGGCCCCCACCATTACAAGAACCTTTAAAACCTGGCCTGATGGGGCATCTCAGCAGCTAGTGGACAGATGCATCCGGGTCTACCCCAACCAGAATGTCCCAAGTGGTCAATCAGCTCCTGAAGGAGAGGAACAATGCTTTCAGGTCAGGTGGCAGGGCACACTACAGTGTAGCAAGAGCCAACCTGAAGAGAGGCATCAGGAAGGCCAAGTCAGACTAGAGGAGGACTGAGGACCACTTGAACGGCAACAACAAGCAGGTGTGGCAGGGAATACAGCATCTCATAAACTTTAAGAAGAACCTGGGAGTGACTGAATGTGATGTCCCTCTGGAAGAGGAACTAAATCTTATCTTCAGCCCTTTTGAAGGGAAGTCAGAGATTGTCATAATTTTATGTTCCCATACAATGGTGAAATAAGGTCTCTGCAATTTGAACTATCACACCTGAGATACACCCAGGTGGAGCAGTGGGCAGCTATGTAAGCACCCGAGGCGCAATTAGGGATTAGGTGTCTTGCTCAGAAACACCAAATGTGGGAATGGCTGGGAGTCGAACCTGCGAACTTTCTGGTCCCAAGTCAGCTGCCCCACCTCTACACCATCTTGGCCCCAAAAGTGAAGTAGATTCACCTAAATCTGCCATACTGGATCCAAAAGCCCACAGCAGCCCTGCCTTCACTGTTGAAGTGCATGAGGTGAAGCACCTGTTAACCCGAGGAAGGCTGCTGGACCTGATGATGTTCCTGGACGTGTTCTGAGAAACTGTGCACACCAACTAGCTGGAGTCAGGGCCAGGATTTTCAACAGGTCATTGTCCCAGTCCATGGTCCTGCCCTGCCTGAAGACAATAGTATGTCCCTCCTTACAGAGGGAGCTCTTTTCAGCCACATGCATCAAGCATCTATAATTCTTTCAGTCTCAGTTCATATCTCTTCAACATGGGTGAGGGCTTGAACATAAATGGACCAGAAACTGTGATGGACTTTGGAGGTTCTGAACTCAGGAATGCAGACTGACATAATAACATACTTACAGTGCCTTGCAAAAGTATTTGGCCCCCTTGAACTTTTCAACCTTTTGCTACATTTCAGGCTTCAAACATAAAGATATAACATTTTAATTTTTTGTGAAGAATCAACTACAAGTGGGGCATATTCGTGAAGTGGAATGAAATTTATTGGATGTGTCAAACTTTTTTAACAAATAAAAAACTGAAAAGTGGGGCGTGCATTATTATTCGGCCCCCTTGTGTTAATACTTTGTAGCTCTGCCTTTTGCTGCAGTTCCAGCTGCAAGTCTCTTGGGGTTTGTCTCTGTCAGTTTTGAACATGGAGACACTGAAATTCTTGCCCATTCTTCCTGCAAAACAGCTCGAGCTCAGTGAGGTTGGATGGAGAGCGTTTGTGAACAGCAGTCTTCAGCTCTTTCCACAGATTCTCGATTGGATTCAGGTCTGGACTTTGACTTGGCCATTCCAACACCTGGATACATTTATTTGTGAACCATTCCATTGTAGATTTGCTTTATGTTTTGAATCATTGTCTTGTTGGAAGATAAATCTCCGTCCCAGTCTCAGGTCTCTTGCAGACTCAAACAGGTTTTCTTCCAGAATGGTCCTGTATTTGGCCCCATCCATCTTCCCATCAATTCTGATCATCTTCCCTGTCCCTGCTGATGAAAATCAGGCTCAAACCATGATGCTGCCACCACCATGTTTGACAGTGGGGATGGTGTGTTCAGGGTGATGAGCTGTGTTGCTTTTACGCCAAACATATCATTTTGCATTGTGGCCAAACAGTTCAATTTTGGTTTCAACTGACCAGAGCACCTTCTTCCACATGTTTGGTGTCTCCCAGGTACTTGTGGCAAACTTTAAACAAAACTTTTTATGGATATCTTTGAGAAATGTCTTTCTTCTTGCCACTCTTCCATAAAGGCCAGATTTGTGCAGTGTACGACTGATTGTTGTCCTATGGACAGACTCTCCCACCTCAGCTGTAGATCTCTGCAGTTCATCCAGAGTGATCATGGGCCTCTTGGCTGCATCTCTGATCAGTCTTCTCCTTGTTCCAGATGAAAGTTTAGAGGGACGGCCGGGTCTTGGTAGATTTGCAGTGGTCTGATACGCCTTCCATTTCAATATGATTGCTTGCACAGTGCTCCTTGGGATGCTTAAAGCTTGGGAAATCTTTTTGTATCCAAATCCGGCTTTAAACTTCTCCACAACAGTATCTCGGACCTGCCTGGTGTGTTCCTTGGTCTTCATGATGCTCTCTGCACTTTGAACAGAACCCTGAGACTATCACAGAGCAGGTGCATTTATACGGACTTAATTTCACACAGGTGTATTCTATTTATCATTATCAGTCATTTGGGACAACATTGGATCATTCATAGATCCTCACTGAACTTCTGGAGTGAGTTTGCTGCACTGAAAGTAAAGGGGCCCAATAATATTGCACGCCCCACTTTTCAGTTTTTTATTTGTTAAAAAAGTTTGACACATCCAATAAATTTCATTCCACTTCACAATTGTGTCCCACTTGTTGATTCTTCACCAAAAAATAAAATGTTATATCTTTATGTTTGAAGCCTGAAATGTGGCAAAAGGCTGAAAAGTTCAAGGAAGCCGAATACTTTCACAAGGCACTGTATGGAGGAAAGAGAGAGATCAGGCTGGAAAGGATGTGCAGCAGGTTAGGCTTGTTAAAGATAGGAACTGTAATGTTCTAACATGCAAGGAGATAGTGACAGGAACATGGAAGGAGGTGTGGTGCTGTATGAGAAAATCTGAAGTGGCAGAGAAGTATGTTAGACTGGTACAGGACAGGTATGGGGACAGCAGGACAGTGGTGAGATGTGCTGTATGAGTGACAGATAGCTTCAAGGTGGGAGTGCATCAAGGATCAGCTCTGAGTCCCTTCTTGTTTGCTCTGGTGATGGACCGATTAACAGATGAGGTCAGGAAGGAATCCTCATGGACTATGATGTTTACAGATGATACTGTAATCTGTGGTGAGAACAGAACAGGTGGAAGAGATCTTGGAGAGGTGAAGCATGATGACTAAAAATAGGCGAGGTACCAACTTCCATCATGCACAATAGAGTCCAGGCAGGATGGAGTGTACGGATAAAAGTTTCAGGGGTGATTCATGCCTAAAGGGTGTGCAAGTTCAGTTCTTGTGTGTGCAGAGTAGACAAGGCATGGCAAAGGACTGTGAAGAGTAGACAGGAACAAACATTTTAAACATTTCTCTTCAATCATTTCTGTTAGTTGAGCTGACGTAACAGGACAGAGGTTGTTGTTGTTAATGTGAGTTTTGATTTAAATCTGTCATTGTAAATAATTAAAATCGGGATTTTAATAAAGCACAAAAGTCTTGAACTATTTTGAAAACAATTACAATTTATATTGTAATTTAATGGGTTGTACTTTTGGTCACAATGCCAGACTTTTGTTTGGCTTTTTGACAACAAAACCAGAAAAAATACATGAATGAAAGCAACTTTAGTGTGAATTCAGCCTTGTTGAGAGATATGTGAACACATAATATAAGAGAAACGCAAAAAAAAGTAAATATTAAAAAATGTATTTTGAAAATAGCATATTGATAGCTTGAGCTCACATTTTATTCTTTAATCAGACAAGTGTGCTGCCATTCAAAGGAGACCAGTTGTGCCTCTTTGGCCTCAGCACTGAAGTCCAACCCATCCCATCTGACAAACCTGGACTTGAGCAGTAACTTCCTGCAGGATCTTCATGTAAAGCAGCTGTCTGATGTTGTGGGGAGACCAGAATACAAACTGAAAACACTGAGGTCAGTACTTAGTTTGTTCTGAAGTATAAGAGACACAAAGACAACAATTCAGCATCCTGCTGTGTGTTGTTTATTGGTCTGTGGTGAAAGACTTGATGCTAAAACTCTATGCAGGTGTACAACTTTTAAGCTCTGTGCTCACTTCGGTACGTAACAAGAGCAGAATTAAAGCTTCATCCATCCATATTTTAGATGTGCCTATCACCAGCTGAGAACTGTTGAGCAGAGTCTGTGGAAACACTCATCCATGAGTCTTCTTTGTTTCTCAATACAGATGAAAGTGACACACTTCTGAAGAGTTAACAGAATCATGTGTGTGCTAAGAAGATCAAATTTGACCTCATGACCCCCCTCCCCCCACCACTTTCAACACCTTTAACCCAAAGTTAAAGCAGCAGCTTCTGTGCAGATCAGACAGAAGCAAATTGATGCTGATAATAAAGATGAACTCTAAGCTCATACATTTATGTTGACATTAAAAGTAAACTACTGTACATATAAAATGATCAGTAATGTCCTTGTTTGTGATTCATTCATAAATTAAACCACAGTACAATGATAGTGTGCAGGGCTGTTTTGTTGTCCTCTGTTGTATAGTGGTAAGAGGGATTTGGAAATACCCTCCAGTCCTGTACATGTTGTTAAATAACAAGTGAGGTATTGACTTCCATTTGTGTGTGGCTGCATCTAGGTGTAAGAAAAAATGGCTCTAGAATTGCTCTAGAGTTCAAGAATCGTGCCGCTCGTGGTGGCTGCATGTTGGAGTAGCTCTGTTACATTCATTCTATTTTGCTTTTCGAAACTTTATTTCCTTTTTTCTGTATGTAAATTGCTTTTTTTTTTGATGAATACTTCCTCTGGTGTTGGATGCTGTGCAGCTGGAAGGATTTTTACTGAAATATTTTATACTTTTGGACATTTCTTATGATGCGTAACCCTAACAATAAGATGTTTTTGTTTTTTTTACAACTGGAAGCTGCTGATTAACATCTCAAAACTCCAATAATTCCTCAACTAAAACCCCAAATCCACAAATCCCCAATGAGTTGAAAAGGAGGTGCCATGGATGCATTCCCATCTACCTGGAAGCGGTGTTGGAGTGCCTGACCACAGAGAGGTGGCGGTAAATGGTAAATGGACTGTACTTATGTAGCGCCTTTCTATCTTATTTCAAGATATTCAAAGCGCTTTACACTACAATCTGTGTGCTCATTTACACATTCACACAGCACTCTACTAGATCTCTACAAAGCTAATTGAACAAATCAATCTAAAGAGAATAATCAGTGCTTTATCACATTCATACACTGATGGGACACACGTCAGAGGCAACGAGGGGTTCAGTGTCTTGCCCAGGGACACTTCAGCGTGTGACTGCTGGTGGATTCGAACCCCCAACTCTCGCATTGGAGGACGACTGCTCTAACCACTCAGCCACTCAGCTAGTGACAGCGAGAGGACTGGGATTGTGCCCCGGCACCTGCAGTTTGCTGCTGCCGATGAGTGGAGGAGTGATCATCGTTCTGGAAGTTCTGCCCGGCAGTCCTGCTGTCCAAGATGTCCGAAAGGTCTGCTGGGTCTGGGTGGACACATCGGCATCTGTGGCTATTTTCTTTGGATCCGTTGTGGGATGACTGCTACAAGAGATCCTTTCTGCCCACAGCAGAACCCCCAACCAGGGGGTCCCCAACCAGGATGATGAGCTACAAAAATAATTAATTTCCCTTTGGGGTGAATAAAGGATTTTTGAATTGAATTGAATTGAAGAAAGGGTATTTTCAAAAATTGGGTTGACATGTCAAAATCCAAGATGGCTGCCACCATATGCCTGCCTTCTCTCTGAAGTTGGAATGTGCCTGTCTGGTTTGAGCTCAGGAATAGATTAATCATTTGTTTTGCTTGTCAGACCTTTGCTCATCTTGAGATGTGGAGTTTTAAAGTCTGAAACTGCTGTGTGTCGGCAAAACATCAAATAAAGTTGCAAAATGTCAAACTTTGACAAACAAGGAGCACATTTTGGCCAGGACAAAGATAAAAAACAAAAAAACAATAGTCTGAGGTGTGGGAATGTTTGAAAGATATAAATGCATCATTTTGTCTATAAATGGTGGACATGCTTTATGTTATTGTTGCTTTTATGAAGATTTGTGGGTCTGGGGGTGGTGTCAGGACACGCTTGGGCTATACTTTCTAGAGAATGCAGGTATTGAACCCACCACCTCTTGCACATGAAGTGAGGGCTCTACTGTATGAGCTAATTCCACTGATCGTTAAGTCAGACTTGAACTATCAGCTGAACAAACTCTGAGATTTAATAAATATTGTGTAGATGAGGAGGCCAAGGGTTTGGGTCACTCTAAGACACACTATAAAAACTTTTCATAAAATACTTTTGATCAGGTCAAAATCCAATAAAATTCAGGCTCTTATAATATTTAATAACTCCACTCGTGTTTGAACACTGATTTGCTGACCTGCTTGCTCAGATCAGATCATCTCTAGTTCTGAATTACTGATACAGATGAAACAATGTTTACATGGCGGCTCTCCAGTCTAGAGGTCCCAGACTGGGAACTAGTTTTGTAGGGAAACCTATCAGGTAAATGGTGTTACTTACATTGACGCAGTAAATCCTCTAGAGGGCTGCATGTGGCCTAAAGCTAAACTAAAACAGGCAAAGAGAAAAATGTTCTTATAGTTGACATTCTTATTATACACAATTCTTTATTACCTGTATAGTTGTGTAGTGTGTCAAGGTCAGCTTGGCTATACCCTCACTACAGTTATATTTAAATAACAAGTTCTCTCTTTTTCGAGCTAATTACAGCCATGTGACAGAAGTAACTGTGCGTAGATGGTTTAATCAGTGACATGAGACGTTCATTTTCTTTGACCCATCAAAATAAATGTGGTCATTTATTGAACAGAATCAAAATTTAACATCAAAACATTATACACTTGATTAGACTGATCTGGTTCCGATTAATAAAACTTGGCACGTTTTACTTAATAAAAACAACAGACATTTCTGAAGGCATCTAGATTAATTACTGGCAAGATAGAAGTTTAAAGATGGGAAAAATGGAGGAGTTTAAAGGGAGAGTGGAAAATGGAGGAAGATTTATGTCTGTGGAGCAGAACAGCATGCTCCTTTCAAACGCAGCTCGCCCTCGGTCCACTTAGTGCGTGAAGCTTGTGACGACTCTTTACCTTGGCAGAGGATGGGTCCGCTACGGTCAAGAGGTCCCTGGCACGCTACCTTTCAGCGTCTCCTCAGGGCGGCAGCGACTCGGCAGAAGTCGTGAGATACTCCGTTCTACAGAACAAACTTCCTCAGAAGTTGTAGGGCGTTCGCCCGGGGGAAGTCACAGTGATGCGCCGTGACGCCTGCAGAGATGGATGACTCCATCAGACTGGAAAACTGAGTCCGAAGTTCCACTCAGCAGTGGAAAAACTCCACCAGATTCCAGGAAGACTTCAGACGACTCCAGAACTCTACAGAACTGCTAGAACTCCCTCCAGAAGATGAATAGTTCCAGGAAGTGTCGACTTTTAAAGAGTTCTGCTTCCAGACACTTTTAGTACTTCCTGATTGGTTGAAGCAACCAACAGGGAGTGGTTCTAGTGATGTCAGAGGGTCATTACAAGTCAAGAAAACAGCAGGAATGTTTTAGGAACAGACAGAGAAATGTTTTGGCGAAGTGAGAAACACTGCAGGTGCCAGTTTCTTATTTACTGTCTGAGAGTTTTAAAAACAATACAGCCCGTTCTAACAACTTGTTTTTGACTGTCTCCAACTTTTGACCGACATCACTACTTCTCATTTCAGACAGAAGATCAAAATGCATAATTACTTTGTAAATAGACATTTAACTTGATTTCTAATTTAAATGAGGATTAAAAAATCATTAATACTGTCTCACAGTTGATTTAAAATGAGTGGTTCACTTCAACATTTAGAAATGATATGAACTAAACACACTTTTGATTATCAAGATATTGTAAAATAGTAATGATAATATAAAAAAGAGAGTGCTCTTTCAATTGATTAATTCAGGATACAATTAGAAAGTCTCTGGATGAGCTAATTTGTATTTCTGGATTCAAATCAATGAAATAACAGTTCCTGTCCCATGAAGGTCTTCAGAGGCAGGTTTTAGTCGGAGGCCTAGTTCACTACAGTTGGTTGAAATGGAGATTATTTTTGCATTTAAATTTAAGTAGCAAATATATATATATATATATATAAAGCGTTTAGACACTTTAAACAAACCTGTACATCACCATCAGCTTCACTTCATACAGTGCTTTAAGTAGAACTCTGTGTTCTATTTTATATAGGCTTCGCCCTTTAAGGCTGTCGCTGGTGGGTTTTATCCCGTCATGCAAAGCATTACACTGGAAAGTTTAGTCCACGCCCACCTGCAGTGTGGGCCCCACCCGGTCCGTATAAATTATGTTAAGAGCGGGTAATAGGCTCCCAATTTTCTTCATCAAGCTAATAGCACTGACCTTCAACAAGATGTCCAGCTCCAACATCATCCGCCTGTGTCCGTCCTGCAAGACCAGCTACTTGCTAAGTTTTGACCGACACGACACCTGCGAAGGATGCCTGGGTCCCTGCCACGTCGCCCGTGCCTCCTCCTGCCGCCTCTGTGACCTCCTTCCTCTGGAGGAAAGGCAGAGGAGAGCAGCCTTGTTTAAGGCTAACGTCGAGGACTGCTTGTCCGTGGCGGGAGACTGTTCACTGGATGATGCGATTGACTTCTTTGATGCCGGCTCTTGGAGCGATCGGATGGTTCCTCTGGGACAGGCGACGTCAGCAGCAGCCCCGATGCTCGCTCCCTCCCGGAGAGCGTAGTGTTCAAACGAGGGGGGCCAAGCAGATGCTCAACCCCTCCAGGCTTTCCCGCCTCAATGGCCACATCGCTCCCTGCCGTCTGCGACCTCCTCTCGGAGCTGCCTGACATTATCCGGGAAGCTGCTGACAAGAAGGGAAGAGCTCCCTTTGCAAGGCATCTGACGTCATCCTCAACATGTGCGCCTCTTCTGCAATCTGCCTGTCCCGAATTACAGCGTGGATGACGATGATTCAGAGATCCACCTGGCTCCGTCATTCCCCCTCTCTGCCAAAAAAACTGCACAAAGATCTGATGGAGGGCCCCATCACGGCAGACGCGCTGTTCGGGAGCAGTTTCAAGGCCATGCTGGAAAACTCGAAAAAGTCGAAGGAGGTGTCAGAGACTGTGCGCCATCTCATCAAGCCGCGCATCTCATCCCGCCCCCGGCCCGCTGGAAGGATCGTCGTGAACAGAGACAGCAACAACGACGTTCCACGACCGCAGCAGCATCGTCTCGCTCTGCTCCACCACCAGCCCCGCCCGTCAGAGACCAGCCCTCTTCATCCCGGCAACCGGCAGTTCAGCGTTTTCCCAGAGATCGCCAACAGGCGACGCCCTGGGCCAACAAATCGCAGAGCTCACGAGAAAAGATTCAAAAAATGACGGGCTGCAGAGGGTGTGTGTAAAAATGACATGAGTTGTGAAATAAAACATGAACATCATTCAATGATTAAAGTGTCTGTTTTTAGCCAGTCTGTAAGCTCGGATGAACTCACAGCGGCTGCGCACACATCCTCCACACTAAACGAACCGGTGTTCTTAAAAAAAGGGTTTTCAGAATCACCGTTGCTCCAAAACAAGACGAGACGTTCGCATGACACAACAGTCGTAAGCGAAATAACTCATTTTCAGCCCGAGCTGCATACTCCTCATCGAAGCGGTGACAAACGCACACTTTCGCGACGAGAGCAGCCTTCACCCAAACGGCGCTGCGTTGATGAAGGTGCGCACACAGCTCCCCAGCGTTCACTGGCTCGCATCGGCATAAATGTGAGACTGCAAAACGGGCCCAGTGATGAACCTTGCTCTCAGCAAGAGCGGCACGTGCCTCACCGAAGCAAACGCGTGCTTCCGCGGCGCTTGCAGCCTTCACTCAAACGGCATGGCGTTGATGAAGGCGTGCTCACCACTTCTCAGCGCTTGCCCACTCACGTCAGCATAAATGTGAGACCGCTGAACGAGCCCAGTAACAAACCTCACTCTCAGCAGGAATGGCGCGCGCCCCATTGAAGCAAACGTGTGCTCCCGCGGCGCTTTTAGCCTTCACTCAAACGGCACGGCGTTGATGAAGGCGCGCTCACCGCTTCTCAGCGCTCGCCTGCTCACGTCAGTATAAACGTGAGACCGCAGAGCGAGCCCAGTGAAGGACCTCGCTCTTGGCAGGAGCGACACGCATTTCACCGCAGTGGCGTCAAGCGCGCGCTCCCGCAACGCCAACAGTTTTCACACGCCTCTCCTCAACACACGCCGGTCCACATAGACATGAATGTGGACGCGCAGCACAGAGGCACGCTCAGAGCCCTTTCGAGGACGCCTCGCCTTGGGTCACGTGGAACACACTCCCGCGGCGCATGACGGCGGTCGAGGCGGTAGACTGGCTGACATACGTAGAAAACATGATGCATCACCTAAAAGCGCGCTCACTCCACGAATGGAGTGGCTACGAACATGCTCGCCAGATAGATGGATGACCAGGTTGTTAAGCAGGGGTTACACGCTACAATTTGCAGCCCAACCCCCTCCGTTCGGAGGAGTTTTAGAGACAGTCCTGTCTTCACCAGACCAGGTCTCATACCTAAATGCAGAAGTCCAAGAACTTCTGGTAAAAGAGGTGATCTCCAGGGTTCCCGACAGAGAGGAAAACAGGTTTTTACTCATGTTACTTCCTGGTTCCAAAACGGACCGAAGGGACGAAACTGATTTTGGACCTGTCAGTTTTCACAAGGCGATCATGGACAGACCGTTTCACATGTTGACAACCAGACAACTGTTAGACAACATCCAGAGAAACGACTGGTTTGTTTCCATTGATCTGAAAGACGCCTACTTCCATATACCAAAAACACCGAAAACACCGAAAATTTCTGCGTTTCTCCTTTCAAGGGATGCAATATCAGTACAACAGGCTGCCATTTGGGTATTCCCTCGCGCCTCGTACGTTCTCAAAGTGTGTGGAGACGGCCCTGCAACCATTACACAGAGCAGGGATAAGGGTTTTGTTTTACCTGGACAACCTGCTGCTGCTGTCACGCTCCAGATGGGAAGCAGCGGCGCAGACTCAGGTGCTGATGTCACACCTGTTAAATCTGGGCTTCGCCATAAATTGGAAAAAAAGCTCTATTCTCCCGGCCCAGACGATTATCTGGGAGTGGAGCTAAACTCGACCACCATGAGGGCTCATTTATCACAGACGAGAATCGACACTCTAAGAGTCCAGCTCCGATCTAAGACCAAATCCAGCTTTTACGCCTAAAAACATCATGAGCTCTTTTAAATCAAGAGCAATATCGTTGGAGGGGTTTTTCCCTCCCCCCCACAAATCAGAAGAAGAAGCATCTTCCATCTTCTCTGTCCTGTGTGGACATTGACGTGTTATATAGCGCGCACAGTTGCAATGCGTCAAACTCAACATTTGTTTGTGCATTATAGCGATGCATCTGCAGGCCGCCCGTTATCCACCCAGCGCCTGTCACACTGGCTGTGTGAGGCCATTTCTGAAGCCTACAGAGCATCAGATTTAGAGCCTCCTGTCAACCTCAGGGCGCACTCGACCAGAGGTATCGCATCTTCGACTGCTTTGCATAATGGTATGACAATGCAGGATATTTGCACTGCGGCCGCGTGGTCAACACCCTGTTCATTTGTCCAGAGGACCAGATTGAACTTTTTTGGATTTTTCTACCTGGATTATTGAGCATGCATCAGGATACCCTGGTCATTTATTTGTTTCTATTTACGTGATGTGACGGCTCGTTCCATGACACATTCTGTCCTTAGTGTTCTAACAGAATGAATATTGTTGTTTCACGGAACCCCGTTTAAACTCACATCTGACTGCATGCATTACAGTGTGAGATGTTATCAGTCACAAGTTGTGACTGTTTTTTGGTTCTATTGTCACTATTCAGTTCATGACTATTGTTACCAATCAGTTCATTTGATTAATAATCAGTTCACTTGTTATTATTAATCTGTTCATACTGTTCAGCCGTGAATCTGTTGGTTCATGGTCCCTTTTTTCAGCATCTTCCCTTCCCCGTTGAAACTTTCCGGGGCGTTCATGCACTCAGAACGCATAACTACACAGCATGCGTCTGTGCATGGTACACATAATTACGCAACGCGTAATTATGTACATGGGGAGCTGAGTGACAAGACTTTTTTGGGCAAGCTGCCGCTTCGTACGGTGTTCGAATGGACCCAGTGAGGCGAGGACCACATCCGCTTCGCCCTTAACCCACCAGCGACAGCCTTAAAGGGCGAAGCCTATACGAAATAGAACGTTGGTTACGTACTGTAACCCCAGATTCTATGAGTATAGGCGTAGCCCTTTAAGCGTCGGGCCTCACTGGCTCCTAAATGGCTGAAGAAAAAGCTATTTGGGAGCCGATTACCCGCTCTTAACGTAATTTATACGGCCCGGGTGGGGCCCACACAGCAGGTGGGCGTGGACTAAATTTTTCAGTGTGATGCTTTGCATGACGGGATAAAACCCACCAGCGACAGCCTTAAAGGGCTACGTCTATACTCATAGAATCTGGGGTTACAGTACGTAACCAACGGTTGTTTGCAAGCACAAATAACAGCAGCAGGTAGCTTTAGCACTTCCAATACAGCCTGGGTATTTTATTGTTTTCCTCTAAAATAATTGTAATAATAGACTGAGTAAACTTTTGTACTGACAAGATGTGCTGATCAGGTGGACTGATATATTTGGCATGAGGTAATATCATTGTTTCACAACTGCATGACATTTTTTGAAATTAGCTTTTGTGAACAATACAATTAACTAAACCCTTAATTGGTTAGCCATTAGCCTAGCCTGGATGAAGACTTTTGCCTCTAACTCCTTTCTCTGTTCAATGAATTGCGTCACGGCTCATAAGGTACAAACTATTGTTAACGATTAAACAGTCAGAGTCAGAGTCAGAGATTCTTTATTGTCATTCGCACCTCATGTGGTACATGTGGTGGAGCGAAATTATGTACACGGGGTCCCAGTTACATCCAACAATAAAATGTATAAGAAAACCAGTAATAACATCTAAGATATGAACTAAGAAAAACATCAACTAAATATACACTAAGCACTCATAACATAAAACATTGAACATCAGCACAAACATGAACATGAGTCTGTGAGCAGATGTGCACGCATGAACACATCAACATTGAAACAGATCAGCAGCAACATGAAACAGATCAGCAGCAGCATGATATGGTTTTTCACAGTGATTATTCTAGTTAGAGATTCATGAGTCTAACAGCCTCAGGGTAGAAGCTGTTCCTCAGTCTAGTGGTTCTACACTTAATGCTCCTTAACCTCCTTCCTGAGGGGAGTGGGGCAAAAAGTGTGTGTGCTGGGTGAGTGGGGTCCTTCATGATGCAGGTGGCCCTCTTCCTGCATCTGGAGGTGTAAATGTCTGTGATGGTGGGGAGGCTGATTCCAACAGATTTCTGTGCAGCCTTCACCACTCTCTGCAAAGCTTTTCTTTCTGCAGCTGTGCAGCCTCCATGCCACACATTGATGCTCGAGCACAGGATGCTCTCCACTGCACACCTGTAGAAGGAGGTGAGGACTGAGCTTCCCAGACCAGCTCGCCTCAGCCGTCTGAGGAAGTAGAGTCTCTGATGAGCTTTCTTGATCAGGCTGGTGGTGTTGTTGCTCCAGCTGAGGTTGTCATTCAGGTGCACACCCAAGTACTTGTAGCTGGAGACCACTTCCACCGCAGATCCTCTTATATTCAGGGGGGTGTAGGTGTTTTTGTTCCTTCTGAAGTCCACAATCATCTCCTTTGTCTTCTTCACATTGATGTGAAGGTTATTCTCTCTGCACCAGCTCTCCAGGTGTTCCACCTCCTGCCTGTAGCTGGACTCATCATTGTTTGTGATGCATCCCACCACCGCTGTATCATCTGCAAACTTTACAATGTGACAGCCTGGATGGGTAGCTGCACAATCATATGTGAGCAGAGTAAACAGGAGGGGGCTCAACACACATCCCTGAGGAGAGCCAGTGCTGAGGGTTATGGTGGAGGAGGAGAGGTTGTGGATCCTCACTAACTGTGGTCTGTTTGTTAAAAAGTCTAGTACCCAGTTGCAAATGGAGGGGCTTAGTCCTAGTGTGGATACTTTGTCCATCAGGGTTTGGGGGATCATGGTGTTGAAGGCGGATGTGAAGTCCACAAAGAGCATACATACAGTACATCGCTTTAAAAGTCACATGACTGTCTTTAAGGTGACAGCAATTTACTTTGATTTTGGCTCCACTCAGACTAGCCATTAGCCCATCTATCCATTCATAAATAAGCTAATTCTTCCAAAATGAGACTGTTCAAAGTTATCTCCAGCAGGTAAGATATTTATTTATAAAATTAAAAAAACACTTCAAAAGATCCCAACTAATTAAATAGGAAGTCAGAAATTAAAGGTGGAGTATGATGGACTATTGTTACACAATTGTTAATGATTTCATTATAAATATATTTTTCACTAAAAAGTTTAATTTATCATCATATTCTGAGACATTATTTGTACACATACAACTGAAAACAAGAAGATTTATAACAAACAAGCAAACAGACCCCCCCCCCCCCCCCACACACACACACACATAGAATGCAATTAAACAATAAGAAGTTGTAAAAGGAGTAATCATTGGTAATTTGGGGGACTAAAATAACGCAGGAAATGCAATTTCATCAGCAAAATAAAACACATCATACGAAAATCCTAAAAACGTGAATTTTAAAATCTACACATTTGTAAAGCCAAGACCAAAAAGTAAATGTAAGGTTAAAAGAAAAAAGTTACTATTTTTCTTTAAAAAAATTAAAGTTGACACAGTTAAGTCTGATCAAAAAAAGTCATTTAAATGTAAAATGGGGAGAAAAAAAACAACATTAAATAGTCCTTTTAAAAAAAGAAAAATAATTAGTTTGTCCTTTTAGTCAGCAAAAGTAACGTATTTTCATGAAATCTCGTTTCTCTTCAGTTCCACCATCATGTTTTAGGCGCGAGGCTTTGATGTGACCGTCCTCCTGCTCTGATTGGTGGGCTCCTGATCAGTGGGGGCGGGGTTAATTAGCATACGCAGCCGGCCTGATAAAAGAGAGTCAGTCTCACCTGCAGGGTCAGAGCCACAGAAAAGGAGGGGAGTTCACTCAGGTCAGCGTCTTTCAAAGAAGCTCTTGTCTGCGTTGGACTGCCCCCCTCTCCTCTTTACAGGTCGAGCTCTGAGGCTTTCTCTCTCGACCAGAGGTGACTCTCGCGCCGGTTCTGCTGACTTGAGTCCGCTTTGACTCAGTTTCCCGGGCGACCCATGAGGCTGGAGGCGGCAGCCAGGATGGATGTGTTCAGGAAGCTGTGGAGGGCGAGGAAGCTGCTGCTGGTGGTGTTCATCCCGCTGTCCCTGCTGCCCCTGCCGCTGATCCACCCCACCAGCGTGAGTGCAACCTCCTGCTTACTTTGTTAGAAGCCCTCATGGTTTGTTCCTGAAGGGTTTTAGTGCGTGCGTGCGTGCGTGTGACAAAGGAAAGGAAGCAATCAGTCATGACACACTGCCCTTCTGTTTAGATGAGTTCTTGTTCCAAGCAGTCCCATCATCAGCTGGGGGATATGTGTGTGTGTGTGTGTGTGTGTGTGTGTGTGTTCACATGTTGATGGATGGAAATCAGTCTTGTGCTTAAATGCAAACAGAAAACAAAGAAATAAAAAAAGATATGAAATAGAACTGAAGAAAATCAAAGCATATTATTTAAGTTAAAAATCACAGAGAAAACATAAAGATGTGATGTAACAATGGTTGTATAACTATAAAGGTCAAACATGCTAATCTTATTGATTTAAGGTGTCAATATTATTATTTAAATACTTACAGAACGTGTAAAGCTTTATTTACTTTTTATGCAAAAACTTTTAAAAAAAATTTTTTATAGACTTGCCTAAAATCTCAACCTATGTCCATAATTATCAAACTTAATAATTTAATTAGTTTTACCATATTACTTATTTCAGTTGTAAAAATTAAAATAAAAAGTCACCAAATGAAAAGATACAAATACTTTGTCAAGGTCTACTTACTGCAGATGTGGGCAACATATGACCCGAGGGCCAAAAGTGGCCCTTGGACAAGCTCCATCCGGCCCTCAATATGCCTAGATGAAAAGAAAACAGCTTTTAAATAAGTTGATGGAAACCAGCATTTTATCAATGAAACTTAAGGAAATTTAACTTAAACACATTTTACAAATGCATTGAAAACCTTTAGATTAAGCTCAGCTTAGTTGTCATGTTTCCAGAACGAGACTGAATGCATAACTTTTTGCTGCATATTTAGGCCAATAAGTTTATTCTCACAGCATGCTAACTGCGCTACAAAAAGAAAAGAGCAGAAATAAGCATTCCAGAAACGATCAGCATTAAAGAAAATGTATTTTCCAACTCTGTACATTCCTTCTTGTTGGTTTAAATATCTTGATTTGACCCCTGGAAAAAAAAAAAAAACGTTGCCCATCCCTTCCTTACTCTATTGGTTTTTAGAGTTTTTCTTTAAAGTAGCTTGACACGATGCATTATTCTGGGCTGCAGGTGTCTAAAGTCATATCTGATACTGAGAGAAAAGTTTCACACAGTGTTCTTCAGCCAGTCGGAGCTGTAACCCAAAGCTGTACTTTTGCGTCAGCCGTGGTTTGGCATGAGTGAATGTTTCAGCATGTGGCCGTCAAAGAACAAAGGAAGAGAAAGTTCACTTGAAGGAAAAAGAGGAAAACAATGGTAGCAATTAAGTTATGTAATCAACCTACCACCCCGCTGGATTTTGGCCCCCACGTGGCTTTGTTACGACAGCGGGGACCTCAGACTGTGTGAGGAATGTGACAGAGTGTGTGTGTTTGTAGAGTCCAGCTGCAGAAGAACAGAACATCTGTAGGCTGTTGTCAGGACGGGTCAGAGAGGGGAGATCAGAGACTGAGTGGACGCTCATTCTTACACAATATGACGTCTGGATATTAATTATGACTGACCAGTTCCCAAACTTTACTGATTCTGATCCACAAAATGATTGTGACTTACGACCCAAATCATCACTGGTTTAAATCTACAAACTTTGTTAATAACTCTATGAAACAAAGGAATAATGTCCCAGGGCCCAGTGGGGGCACTGACCCCAACTTTTGGGAACCACTGGTCTGAAACACAAGAGTAGAACGGTCCCTGCTGTGGTACAGTCAATGTTTAGCTGAGGAGAGATCCCAGAGTCGGCCATTTTGTGTCAATTTATAGTATCTCTACATTTAAAGACTGACACTAAACCTTTTTCCATCCATCCATTATCTTCTTCTTGTTCTGAAGTCAGTTCTTGGGGGCAGCAGCTTGAGCAGGGAGGTCCAGACATATCTTTCCACAGCCTATGGCAAGGATACTCCCTGGGCACCTCCTTAGGGAGGTACTTCAGGTATGTTCGACTGGGAGGAGGCCCTGGGGAAGACCCAGGACATGTTGGAGAGACTATGTCTCTCAGTTGGCCTGGGAACACCTTGGATCCCTCCCAGAAGAGCTGGAAGAGGTAAGGGTAGGAACGTAGACTGACCAGTAAATAGAGAGCTTTGCCTTACAGTTTAGCTCCCTCTTCACCACAACGGACCGACACAGAGTCCACAATACTGCAGATGCTGCACCAATTCATCTTTCGATCTCATGCTCCATTCTCAAGACTCAATGAGCTGAACCTGTATAAATAAAGGTTGAATGAATTCTTCCCTCACTCATGAACAAAACCCCAAGATACTTGAACTCCTTTACTTGAGGCAGAACCTCACCTTTGACTTCTGACTGAGATGGCCTCAGATTTGGAGGCCGTGGTCTCTACATTATGGACAACATGATGGCGCAACTGGTAGAGCTGCTGCCTCTCAGCGAGCAGGTCCCTGGTTCAAACCCCGGTCCAGGGGCCTTTCTGGGTGGAGTTTGCATGTTCTCTCCGTGCATGCGTGGGTTTTCTCTGGGTACTCTGGTTTCCTCCCGCAGTCCAAAAACATGCATGTTAGGCTGATTGGTAACTCTAAATTGTCCCTAGGTGTGAGTGAGAGAGTGAATGTTTGTTTGTCTCGTTTGTCTCTATGTGTCCCTGTGATGGACTTGCGACCCGTCCAGGGTGTACCCCGCCCCTCGCACAGTGATTGCTGGACATGGGCACCAGCGACCCCCGTGACTCAAAATGGAATAAGCGGGTAAAGAAAATGAATGGATGGATGAATTCTTCCCTCACTCATGAACAAAACCACAAGATACTTGAACTCCTTTACTTGAGGCAGAACCTCACCTTTGACTTCTGACTGAGATGGCCTCAGATTTGGAGGCCATGGTCTCTACATTATGGACAACATGATGGCGCAACTGGTAGAGCTGCTGCCTCTCAGCGAGAAGGTTGCCGGTGCAAATCCCGGTCCGGGGGCCTTTCTTGGTGGATTTTGCATGTTCTCTCCGTGCATGCGTGGGTTTTCTCCGGGTACTCCAGTTTCCTGCCACAGACCAAAAACATGCATGTTAGGCTGATTGGTAACTCTAAATTGTCCCTAGGTGTGAGTGAGAGAGTGAATGGTTGTTTGTCTCTATGTGTCCCTGTGATGGACTGGAGACCTGTCCAGGGTGTCCCCCGCTCTTCACACTGTGATAGCTGGACATGGGTACCAGTGACCCCCGTGACCCAAAATGGAAGAAGCGGGCAAAAGATAATGGATGGATGGGTCTCCACGTTAAAAATAATAATATTTAAAAATTTATTTTGTAAACAAGACAAACTATTAGGAATTTACCAGAAGGTATGATGGAGCTGCAGCAAAGGTGGAAGTAGATGTTGTTGTAGGCTGAGACTAAGGAGCTATCCACACAGAGATGTTTTATTTATTTATTTATTTTATTTTAAACATTCTAGTATTGGAAATGGAAATGGCATTTTTAAGTGCCCCAAAAAGGAATAAAAAAAAAAGAGTAAAAATAATCGTGAAGCATCACCTTGCATATTTGTTTAGACGGCCAAAATGCATCATTGCTTGTCCTAGCCCCACCTCTAACCTTACCTGCTACCCGAGGGAATCCTCTTCCTCTTGAGGGGGCGGCTGCGGTGAAGTGGTAGGACAACCGACAAGACCAGAAAGTCACAGGTTCAACTCCCCTCCATGCTTGCATGTTGTGGTGTCCTTGAGCAAGACACCCAATCCCTTACTTCTCCCTGGGCACTTACGTAGCTGCCCACTTCTCCACCTGATTGTATCTCACGTTTGATGGTTTAAATGCAGAGAACTAATTTCATCATTGTATATGAACATACAATAATGACAACACATAGCACTTTCTTCTTTTTCTTATATTTCGCACACAGCGTGAAAACATACTGTGCATATTAGAGGCCTTGTTTCCTGTTTTAGTGTAATTTTATCGCAACGTTTCAGGACTACAGACCAGACTTAGCTGCTACAGTATGTTTTGGATCGTTTTAATTTGGATGAGGAAAATTTTCAAAACAGTGCCACGTTTAAGGTTATTTACCGTATTTTCCGACCTATAAGTCAGTTTTTTGCATAATTTACATTCCCTGTGACTTATACACCGAAGCGACTTATGTTTTTTCCCATATTTACAAACCAATTTGTGGCTGAGATGACCGTTTTCATTTATTCTGACTGAAAATGTTGAACACTACCGTTTTCAGCCGCTAGATGGCACTCGAGTAGTATGGCATTCTGTTGTGTCATGTAATAGGTAAAAGTGGCTATTAATGGCACAATTGGATTGCCATAACCTGCCGCCTTCTTCCAACTCCGGGATCATGCCTGGAGCAACCGTCAAATCAGCTTCATTTCGCTGCACCGCCCCAGAGAAATGCAGCTAATTTAATCATTGAAGTGCATTTATTAAGGAAAAGTTCAACTGAGACACATCTTTACTATAATGCTGAACAAACATATTTTTTAAGTGTTAATCCTGTAAATTTTTGTTAAAGTCCTCCTGTGCACGCTCCTGCAGCTGCCATTTGGCAGACCATCGAGTTTTGGCACAACACCGGCCCACATTTCCAGGTTGTCAGTGGTGACGCGTAATAGATGCGACTTATACAGCAAAGCAACATATTTGTTTTTTTCCATTTTATTAGACACTGATGCGATTTTATAGGGCGGAGCGACGTGTACGGCAGAAAATACAGTAATAGAAATGACAAATCTAAACATAGTTTTGGGAAAACAACAAAGTCCATGCTCAATAATCCAGGTATACAATCCAACATTTTTCAGTCGGGTCATCTGGAAAGTTTCTTTTTTTTAATGCTGAAACATTTCGCCTTCGATCCGGAAGGCTTCATCAGTCAAGGAAACACACAAATGTAGATAAATACATCAAGTTCACACGAGAAGATGTAAAAAATGACAAGTTGGCTTTCTTGGACTGTGAGTTCTCAGTCTCTGATGGAGGACATTTGCAAACCGAGGTGTACCGCAAACCCACCCACACAGACCAGTATTTGCAGTTTGACTCCCATCACCCTTTGGAGCACAAGTTAGGAGTCATCAGGACTCTGTACCACAGAGCAGACAGCGTCCCCACTAGCTCAGGAGCCAGGCAGAAGGAGAAATCCTACACAAGACAGGCTCTAGAGCAATGTGGATATCCTAACTGGGCCTTCCTAAAAGCAGAGAAGAAACCCAAACAGGACTCCAGTCAGCCAACAGGTGAAAAGGAGGAACCCAGACCCAGACCAGTGGTCATTCCATATGTTGAGGGAGTATCAGAGAAACTGAGACGTTTATTTTCTAAACATAACGTCCCAGTGGCTTTTAAACCCCAAAATACATTACGGCAAAGACTGGTTCATCCCAAAGATCCAGTCCTCCGGCACAAACAGAGTAATGTTGTGTATGCTGTTCAGTGTCAGGAGGGCTGTGATCAGTCTTACATCGGGGAAACTAAACAGCCACTGGCAAAAAGGATGGCCCAGCACAGAAGGTCAACATCATCAGGCCAGGACTCTGCGGTCTACATTCATCTCCAGGCCAGCGGTCACTCTTTCAAGGATGAAGATGTTCACATCCTGGACAGAGAGGAACGATGGTTTGAGAGAGGAGTAAAGGAGGCCATCTTTGTGAAAAGAAATCGTCCATCATTAAACAGGGGTGGAGGCCTCCGGGTTCAACTGTCCCCCTCTTACAATGCTGTTATTGCTAGTATCATTCCACCCCCTGTGAATAGTAAACAGCCATTTTTCATTCATTCAACCTTTATTTAAACAGATTAGCACACTGACAGGTCTCACTTGTAAATGAGTCTTTGAGGCTCAATGTGATTTATCTGTTTAAATAAAGGTTGAATGAATGAAAAATGGCTGATGGTCCTTCTCGACCATGTGAGCAGCTGGTTTTGGTTGTCAGCAGCAAACTGGTTGATCCACTCTGAGAATACTGCACCTCAGACTGAGGATGTCTTTCGGATGAAAGACGAAACGTTTCTACATTTTTTAAATTTTTTTTGCTTTGCTTTTTGAATGTCCAGAGGACCAGATTTAACTTTTTTTTTTAGAAAACCATTGAATGTCCTGGAATGGTCCAGTTTAAAGCCAGGATGTTAATACTTTTGCATACCACTTCATTTTTAAAAACAATTTTAAATTAAAGTTTAAGTTTGTCTGCCTTAAAAGCACAGAGCATTTATTTGAGGAAAGCTTTAAGAAGTAATTAACGATTGACTTGGACATTTTTCCAAATGTTTAGACTTAATCCCACAACTAAAACACCATTGTCATGCGTGTGTCTTATTCCCTTTAGACAATGGAAATGATGAGCATCGCTTGTCTCGTGGTATCAGAGGTCAAGCTTATCTGCTGTGTGTGTTACCCCCAGCTCCGTCTTTAATCAGTGTGTGTGTTTATCGCTCACTTCCCAAGCTGCTCATGGACAACTGTCAGGTGATGAGGCTATCAACAAGTCTCTGTTGAGGGTTTAGACAGAAAAGTTCATCCTTTAAACGTTTGAAAGGTGTCAAAGTTCATCTCATGTCAAAGTTTATCTCTGATTATCGCCGCAGGTTCAGCACTTTAACTTGTGAAACGAACAAACTAAGAAAATGTTGAAGGTTCGACCCACACTGAGAGCTGATAAACTGATAAACTGAGACAAATGATCAATAACGGGTTCTGCTTTAGCTCTTCGTTTGTTCAGCCTCGTCTTGTGCCGTCGTTCAAGCTGGTTTTTATTGTTTATTTTTATGATCAACCATTCAACAGTGAAATTCTTTGCTTCACTTTAATCCCATCTTGTTTTTAAAAACAAAACAAACCATTCTGAAACGGATGCTAAAGTACAAATGAACGAGCTGCCAACAAACACGAACTTGCAAATCTGACCTGTTTTCTAAGAGGATTTATATTTTGGGCCTTTTCTTTTTTTTTTAATTGGTGAAGACGCTTATTAACCAAAAACAACTCGGTATGCATTCAGAATGCATTCTCCTTAGATTAGTAACGTTATTACCATACTTGCTGCCATATATGTCGCAATCTAAAAGGAAAAATTATTTATTTTATTATTATTGTTATTATTTATTTATTATAATATACAAATTATTTGTAATCTTTTCACAAAAAATTAATAGATGTGAGGATTAATGTTGATTTCATTCAACAATCATGTAAAACAGTTAGATTTGGAAAATTTACTGTTTATAAGTAATTATCTAAACTAGACCTAAAGTCAGTCAGTAACACACACAACTCAGAAATTACATACAAAGGGTTTTGCATAATTTATATTTTTATTTATTTGCCTGTTCTGTAGCTGACACTTGGAAAATGTTCATTGCTGGTGAAACTTTGAAGGAAGAAACTTGTCTCTACTGATAAATTAACTAACCGTCTTCTCAACGGGTCAGGTTTGTGTAATGAAAACCTAAAAGTAGTCTAATATATAATAATATTTTACACAGTGTAAATCATAAAATGGAGGCAATACTAGATTGTACTATTTAATCATTTGTGCTAAATTGTAGCATGGTTCAGCATAGAGCTACACTCTATAGACCATGCCACAGAAGCTAATATCTACTAGCCAAGTCAATAATTAACAGCAATTACATTGGCTTTATAGTTTATAGACTAATTTTAATTTTAATCTGTTACATTATTGGCTTCCATTATGATCGGATCACATTCACGTTGAGGCAAAGATCAAATCTGCTAACTTGTGAAATAAGACACATTTTTCTCTTTGGTTGGTACAACCGTAGCACACGGGTGTTTTTATATGTTTATATATATTAGATAGCTTATTCTATTAATATTATCATTATATATTTTTTTTTCAAATTTATACATAACAACTCTTACTGTTGGCTATTTTCCCAGTATCTACAACAATGCTAAATCTGATGCTAACCCTCTCTGATTATGGCTCCCGTCCCTCCACTGAATCACGTCACACAATCATTTCATCCTCTAGTTGTCTTATTCAACTTTATGGGACACTATCATTTATAGATTTTATATTAATCTAGATTAATATTAGAGATTAAAAACGATTGATTTTTGGTGGCCAAGGCACCACTGGCCACCCCTTGGGTCCACCTGTGCACCTGTTGGTGGATAATACCTTGAATGAGCAGGAATTAAAAAAAAAAAACTACCTCTGGTCATCCACATTGTTCAACTCCTACACAAAAACATTTAAGGTTCTGTTCAGTTTCAGTCCAGAAAAACACTCATCTTGAAAACTACAAACATTCACTATTCAAATCCCTCAGAGATGGGAGACGGCTCGTTTTATATAGGAAAACAACAAAAGTCCCAACGTCTGACAACCACTGAGTTGCAGTAATGTTTGCTTAAAGACAAGTTATTTCTTTATTTTTCAAACATTGAACAGGAACCTGACGATGTATTTAATTATTTGTAAAGTCAAGAATTTGAATAAGGTCCTAACAGGTCTGGACACGCTTCACTCTGCTAATTCTCCACTCTTTAGGGTTTATGAACTTGAGATTAACTGACTTCTGACTGGAGGCACGTTATACTGAAGGGTCTTTTCACGTAAAGGTACGAGCTCAGAAAGCACATGACAGCGGCGGGGGACTGAATAGGAATGTGGGCGGCACTGCTGAACAGGTGGAGCGTTAGTAATCAACCCTTGTTCTGTAAAACTGCAACAGATACAACAAACTAACGGTTGAAAAGTTCGTCTCCAGTGAAAAGTTTTAATCTAGAGCAACATTGTCCTGTAACATGAGCACCAGCTGTGAGAAGCTGATGAAAGGTATTTCAGCACGTCTTAATTAACACGATCTTTAGTTTTTGGTTGGAGAGCCTGTTGTTTAAACTGCTGGTGTTACAGCAGAGAGGTAGAACAAGCTGCCGTATGATTTTATAACAATTAGAGAAGTTGCATTTCCTGTGAAAATGCAGTGAGTGCTTATTGCTGAATGATTTTTGCTTAAAGCTGCTGAAGAAGTGGACACCAGGTTGAAGAGGTTTCGTTGCTGAACTGTTATTAATTAATTTGCATTAACAGTATTGTAGTCATTCGAGTTGAATTTGAACAGCTGACATTTGCTGAAAGCAGGAAAATAAAAGCAGAAAGCAGCAGAAATGTAGTAGAATATGATGAAATGGGCAAAGAGAGGCTGAATAGATTACAAAAATATGAAATTAGACCCCCCCCCCCCAAAAAAAAAGAAACTGAAATGAGCAGAAAAAAAAGTTGAAATAAGCAAGAGTAGCTGAAAAGGTTAAAAATTAAATTAGCAGAAAGAGGCTGACTGTAGCATAAATGTTTAAATCACTAGATAATAAAACAAAGACATATCTATATATATATCTATATATATATATAGATATATATATCTATATATCTATATATATATGAGAGAGAGAGATGAAAATGTAGAAAAAGGACAAAAATTAGCAGAAAATGCCTCAGAACTACCTGCAAAAGCATATAAATAAATTTAGCAGAAAGAAGCTGCAAAAGAGCTGCTGTCTCTCAATGAGAAGGTCGCCGGTTCAAATCCTGACCAGGGGCCTTTCTGGGTGGAGTTTTCATGTTCTCTCCGTGCATGCATGGGTTTTCTCCGGGTGCTCTGGTTTCCTCCCACAGACCATAAACATGCATGTTAGGTTGATTGGTAACTCTAAATTGTCTCTAGGTGTGAGTGAGAGAGTGAATGTTTGTCTCGTTTTTCTCTATGTGTCCCTGTGATGGACTGGAGACCTGTCCAGGGTGTCCTCCACCTCTCGCACAGTGATGGCTAGGTATGGGCAACGGTGACCCCCAAGACCCACAAAAGAAGAAGTGGGTAAAAGATAATAGATGCATGGATGGAAGCTGCAAGGAGCATAAAAAGCTTAGATTAACAAAAAGAAGTTGATTAAAAAAATAACAAAACCAGAAAGAGAAAGAAGCTGAAAGGAGCTAAAGGATACTCAAATTAGCATAAAGAAGCTAAAAAACTGAATCAGCACAAAAGCTGAAAGGAGCAGTAAAGAGTTGTAGACAGCAGAAAGAGTTTGAAGGATGTGGAGAGCTCCATTCATTTTCAATGAGACAGACATGGCAGTAAAAGCTAAATATTTTAAAAAGTAAAAATTGCACAAATACAAAACGTCAGAGCAGGAATGTCCTGAAGGAGCTGAACGTTTTCATGAGTTGTTGAAATAGACAAAAACTGTGGAATGAGAAAAATGTATGGAAGAGTAATGCATCTCAATAGTGTGAACACTTTATAAAAATTCACACAGAATAACTTCAGAGTGTGTGTTTGTGTGTGTGTGTTAATAGAGGATCAATGTGGGGTCAAATCATAAACAATAAACAAA
>NC_056519.1:22449801-22466812 GCF_014905685.2 Nematolebias whitei | reverse complement strand
ATATATATATATATATATATATATATATATATATATATAATAATTAGAGAACATGTAATTTGTATAGACATTATTTACATTTGACATACAGGTCTATGTCCAACTGGCCTTCTGCTTGTGTTTCTGCACGTTTTGTTGGATCAAGGTCTAATGTTTGTGTGTTTGTTGATTTGCAGGAGGCATCTTGTGCATATGTGCTGATGGTGACCGCTGTCTACTGGGTGTCTGAGGCTGTTCCTTTGGGTGCTGCAGCTCTGGTTCCAGCCTTCCTCTACCCACTTTTTGGAGTACTCAAGTCAAGTGAGGTGAGTTTCTTTGGTAATATTTATAGTTGAATGTCTGGAGGTTTTATTTTCTGAATGGGAAATCGGCTCCTGTGATGGACTTGCAACCTGTTCAGAGTGTCCCCTGCCTTTCGCCCAGTGACTGCTGGATATGGGCACCAGTGGCCTGAAAAGGAAGTGGGTAAAGATAATGGATGGATGGAAATCGACTCAATTTTCTATCTGTATTCAGTCTTACAAAGCTTTTGTATGGCTGGAGAACAGGAAGGACTTGTTGCAGAACCAACACCATCCACCTTCATTTGGTGGAGGGTTCTAACTACCCCCATTAATATGGGGTCTATGTTATCTGTGGAGTCCATCCCTGGTAGGGTTTCCCATGGCAAACTGGCCTCAAGGGAGGGGTCAGATCAAAAGCCATTTTAAAGAATTATCCTTGATGAAAGAATTCTACAAGAAATAGATCACTTTGCCTTAAATAAGGAAACTGGGGCACCTTCTTGGAGCCAAGCCTAGAAGGGGATATTGATAGCAAAACCTGGTGATCGAGTGCAGGCTCCCAGGTCTCAGCTGGGCCTTGTCTGGAAAATTTATAGGAAGCCACCTCCAGATGATTACCAGTAAGTTTATTTTCACTGTAGCCAGAACATTCATTATGACTGTCACAGTGGCAACCAGAAAACCCATTGATGAACCAGCAGTGGTGGGTGTCATCAAGCTAAAGAGGGCCAGCTATGGCTGAGTGATTAGAGTAGCTGTTCTCCAGTGAGAGGGGTGGGAGTTTGATTCCATCAATATGAAGTCATATGGCGAAGTGTCCCTGGGCAAGACACTGAACACTTTGTTGTCTCTAATGTGTTCTATTGATGTACGAATGTGATCTAAAGCACTGTTTAGACTCTATAGAATGATTTGTTTAGATGACTTGGACATGAAGTTGTGTTGATTGTGTTGCAAAATGCTTTGTGTATCCTGGTTGAGTAGAAAGGTGCTATAAGTATAGTCCATTTACCATTTAAAGAACAAGGTCTTCAGGGCTTAGCTGTCCCAGAGGACCTCTGAAGCACTTGACTGAATAGTCAGAAGTACAGATAGTTGTGTGGTTATGGAACCAAACTTTGGGGCAGGAGAGGAATTTGTAGAGATCATTGGAGAAGACATTTCAGTTGGCCTCAAAGATGTTCTAGTTACAACTTGTTAAAGGAAAAGAAAGATTTGTCCCAAGTTGTCATTAGTTTGATGGATTGAGATTATTGCCAGTTTAGCAAAAGAAACTAATGACATCTTCAATCTGGTCATCATGTCCAACACTGAGGAAGCAGAGTCTGATGACTGAGGAAGTAAGACGGGATCAAATTTTCAGTGCCAAAGGGCTGTTGTGGAGTTGTTGTGGTTGATACAGTTCTTTAACGACACATTAAGAATTTAGACAACACCTGTGGGATGGTAGACCACTGTGATGGTCCCCGTTCTTACTAAAGAGGGACTGAAGAGTTTGTTCCGACTTTTAGCGGTTCACCCTCTGATCCCAAGAAACGTTAACTGTAGAGTGTTAAGGAGGCCCTGACAAGTTGAGGAACTTTGAATAAAAGATGACTCGTTTGGCTTTCTTCAGTATCGTGTGATGACCTGGAATGACTAGATCTTCTACGTATAGTTACTGAGGGGCACATGGGAGTTTGATTCTCCAGTCTACATGTGTTTATGGGATCCAAAGAAGGCTTACGGCCATGGTTCCTGACCTGTCTGGTTATAACCAAAGCAAGAGTTGTGTCCAAACTGTCATGACAAGAAATATAATTTTTAATGTAAACTCCACCTACTGCAAATGTAAAGTGTAACACAACTTAAACAATGGAGCCATTAATAGGAATACATATTTAGATGTTCTCTACTTGTAGGGTATTGATTTTTTTTTTAATTCAACCTTTATTTATACAGATAAATCATATTGAGCCTCAAATACTAATTTACAAGTGAGACCTGTTTGGACAGAAACTTTTCAACCTACCCAAGGTCTTTGTGTGACCTAGGGGAAACACTGTAAGGAAAAAGGAAGTCTTAGCCAGAGCAAAGATGAATTATGGGCTGTGAACTGCCTTTCAGGTTTAGCAGTGATGGGGAGAAAGAAAAAGATGTTTCTTCAGTGTGTTATTGTGTCACTCCTGTTTATTTAATTGTCCTATAAGATCTTTATAATATTTTATTCTCTTCTTCCTTTCTTATTGTCATTACATAAACTGAGAGCCCTATGCCTTATATGAGCCAAGTGGGTCTGAAGAACAATAATAAAGTTGTAAAATATTTTCCATGGTGTTCTATACATACGCCAACAGAGACGTTTATGCAACGTTTTCAGATCAACGTGAAGTGCCGTGTTTTAATAGCATGGGTAAATGCTGTTGGCATACAGGAAATAAAATCAGTATTTTTTTCAAGGATCAAATGTTGCATCATTAGTGCAAACACAAGTTTGTGTTCTTCTCTGGGATTAACAAAACTTTTACTCTTTATGAAACCTACTTCACCCACTTGGGTACTATCCATATGTCCGTGCAGGTTTGTACTAGTTCAATTTCGGTATCTCCAGTGAATAACTTCTGTCATTTCTCTGTAGTGCAGTGAAATGATCTAAAACTTCACGGTTTGTAAGTTAAAGAGTTCAGCTGGAGAAAGTCCAGCTGGTTTTATTAGGTGAAAGGTGAGGCAATGTGGGTTTATATAATCCTGAGGGCTGTGCTCGCTGTGGGTGGGAAGTGGAACAGATTAAGAAGAACAAACTGTAAGAGTTGATCCTAACAAGGGGAGGCAAAGTGACTGGAGGGACAAGAGTCGGTATCAATCCTTGTCTAACTAAATATTGTTTTTAACTTTTCTTTTTTTCTTCTGTATTTCTTTTTCTTTTTTCTTCTGCTTTTATTCTTGTAAATTCCACATATCTTGACGTAATCACATCCACCTGCCCATCTATCCCAAATTTATTAATGTTGACAAATTTCGACAAAAATACAACCAAAAGTGTCAATAGAACATTTAGTTCTTTTAGTAGACTGTTTGCATACTTGTCTACAGAGACTTGTATGGGACACCCATTCACACTTGAAGTTTCAATTAAAAAATTAAAAAAGATTTTTTTTAAATTGGCAGAGGAAATACACATTTGGGTATTTAAAATGTACTTCTCTTGATAACAACAAAGTCCATGCTCAATAATCCAGGTATACAATCCAACATTATTCAGTCAGGTCATCTAGACAGTTTCTTTTTTTTGTGCTGAAACATTTCGCCTTCGGTCCGGAAGGCTTCATCAGTCAAGAAACCGCATAACAAAACTGATTCTTCCCCCAACAGCTTACTCCAAAGTGGAACAAACCAGTTCTGCTTGTGATAAGATGGTCTCTTTGGTACGCCCCCTCCTCCATTGCCGGCCCTCTACCTTGTTGACAGTCTTGTCAAACTGGTTGAAAACAACAAAGTCCATGCTCATTAATCCAGGTATACAATCCAACATTTTAATATTTCAACATTACTTCTCTTGATGCATACTTTGAATTGAAACAGTACTTGGACTCCAGATAATGACATTGCACAAGTATCTAAATACGTGCCTATTGAGAAACGACCCATGTCCTAGACCCATGTCTTCTCATTTTATCCTGATCGTGCTGCTATGTGCTAAAATGTTCAATAAATGAGAGGAAATTATAATGGGATGGGTGGTGGCCGAGGGCGGGGACCCTGACGGTCTGATCCTCGGCTACAGAAGCTGGCTAATGGGACGTGGAATGTCACCTCACTGGTGGGGAAGGAGCCTGAGCTGGTGTGTGAGGTTGAGAGGTTCCGGCTAGAAATATTTGGACTCACCTCTACGCATGGCTCTGGCTCTGGAACCAGTTTCCTTGAGAGGGGCTGGACACTCTTCCACTCTGGAGTTGTCCCTGGTGAGAGGCGCCGAGCAGGAGTGGGCATACTTATTGCTCCCCATCTTGGTGCCTGTGTGTTGGGGTTCACCCCGGTGAATGAGAGGGTAGCCTCCCTTCGCCTACGTGTGGGGGGACGGGTTCTGACTGTCATTTGTTCTTATGCACCAAATGGCAGTTCAGATTATCCACCCTTTTTGGAGTCCTTGGAGGGGGTACTGGAAAGTGCACCTCCTGGGGACTCCCTTGTTCTGCTGGGGGATTCAATGCTCATGTGGGCAATGAATGTGAGACCTGGAGGGGTGTGGTTGGGAGGAATGGCCCCCCTTATCTGAACCCGAGTGGTGTTCTATTGTTGGACTTCTGTGCTCGTCATGGATTGTCCATAACAAACACCATGTTCAAGCATAAGGGTGTCCATATGTGCGGTACACCACCAACACTGTTTATAGTGGGGGTGGTGTGCTGCTGACCTCAACTCGGGATGTCGTGTGTCGGTGGGCAGAGTACTTTGAAGACCTCCTCAATCCCACCGGCACGTCTTCCACTGAGGAAGCGGAGCCTGGGGACTCTGGGTCGGGCCCTCCAATCTCTGGTGCTGAGGTCACCGAGGTGGTTAAAAAGCTCCTCAGTGGCAGGGCCCCAGGGGTGGATGAGATTCACCTGGAGTTCCTTAAGGCTCTGGATGTTGTGGGGTTGTGTTGGCTTATACGACTCTGCAATATTGCGTTGACATCGGGGGAAGTTCCCCCAGATTGACAGACTGGGGTGGTGGTACCCCTATTCAAAAAGGGGGACCGTAGAGTGTTCCAACTACAGGGGGATCATGCTCTTAAGCCTCCCTGTAAGGTCTATTCGGGGGTTCTGGAGAGGAGGGTCCATCGGATAGTCGAACCTCGGATTCAGGAGGAGCAGTGCGATTTTCGTCCTGGTCTTGGAACACTGGGCCAGCTCTACACTCTCAGCAGGGTCCTTGAGGGTGCATGGGAGTTTGCCCAACCAGTCTACATGTGCTTTGTGGACTTGGAAAAGGTGTTCGACCATGTCCCTCAGGGAACCCTGTGGGGGTACTCTGGGAGTATGGGGTACCAGGTCCTTTGATACAGGCTGTTAGGTCCCTGTATGACCATTGTCAGAGCCTTGTCTGCATTGCCAGCAGTAAGTCGGGCTCGTTCCCAGTGAGAGTTGGAATCCGCCAAGGTTGCCCTTTGTCACCGATTCTGTTCATAACTTTTATGGACAGAATTCGTAGGCGTAGCCAAGGTGTTGAGGGGGTCCGTTTTGGGGGCCTTAGGATCGTGTCTCTGCTTTTTGCAGATGATGTGTTCCTATTGGCTTCATCAGATTGTGATCTACAGCTTTCGCTGGAGCGGTTTGCAGCTGAGTGCGACTCAGCAGGGATTAAGATCAGTTCCTCCAAATCCGAGGCCATGGTCTTGAGCCAGAAAAGGGTAGAGTGCCCTCTCCGGGTCAGGGAGGATGCCCTGCCCCAAGTGGAGGAGTTCAATTATCTTGGGGTCTTGTTCACAAATGAGAGAAAAAGGGAGCGTGAGATTGATAGGCGGATTGGTGCAGCATCTGCAGTGAAACGGGCGCTGTCTAGGTCTGTTGTGGTGAAGAGAGAGCTGAGTCAAAAGGCGAAGCTCTCAATTTACCAATCGATCTATGTTCCTACCCTCATCTATAGTCATGAGCTTTGGGTTGTGACCGAAAGAACGAGATCTCTGATATAAGCGGCCAAAATGAGTTTTCTCTGCAGGGTGTCTGGGCTCTCCCTTAGAGATAGGGTGAGAAGCTTGATCATCCGGGAGGGACTCAGAGTAGAGCCGCTGCTTCTCCATGTCGAGAGGAGCCAGTTGAGTTGACTCGGGCATCTGGTTAGGATGCCTCCTGGATGCCTCCCTGGTGAGGTGTTCCGGACATGTCCCACTGGGAGGAGACCCAGAGGAAGACCCAGGACACGCTGGAGGCACTATGTTTCTCGGCTGGCCTGGGAACACCTCAGGATTCCCCCGGAGGAGCCGGCCCAAGTGGCTGGGGAGAGGTAAGTCTGGGCCTCCCGTCTTAAGCTGCTACCCCTGCGACCCGACCCCGGATAAGCGGAAGAAAATGCATGGATGGATGGATGGATGGATGGAGGAAATTATAAACTACTGTAAATTTCGGTCTATAACCCGCTACTTTTTTACAGGCTTTGAACCCCACGGCTTACACAATGCTGTGGCTAATTTATGGATTTTTTTTAAAACAGGCTAATGAGCTTCCTGCTGCCAAAAACATTTACCTTAGCCACACGCGGGTGCTTACATACGTATCTGCCCAATACATGTCCTTCTGGGGGGGTCCTCATGACTCATTGAGACTACATGTATAAATAAAGGTTAAACAAAATCTGACCAGTGAAATTACTGAACAGGTCACAGTCAAACCAATAAAACAGGAAGGACAGGAGAGAACTGAGAGGGAGAATCCCCCCTCATGGGGAGGGGGAATTCTTCTGCATTTGCAGAGCATGTGAGGGGGGACTCACATGCTCACAGAGCAACTTTTGCTCCGTGGAGCAGGAAGACAATTTGCACAGGATGAATATGAATATGGCGATCAATGACTTCCTGGTACGCTACTGTATTGTTTTTATTAACCAGCTGTTATCGGCACTGTTCAGAAAAAAAAAATACTGTACATATTTGTGTATGTTACCAGTACATATTGTAGCATTATGTCATTCAATGTGGTTGACTGTTAGTCACATGGCCTCAGAGAGGGATTATGGGTAAAATTTATCTTTGTTAATAATTTTGGTTAGCTGTTTAGCATTGTTCTTTTAGTGATTAGTCTGTTCTTGTTAGCCTAGTTTATGTTCATTATGTGTTAGTTTGTGTTAGATCATTCAGTAAACCATGAGTGAGGGTGGTAGTTCACTCTATCTATGTGATGAACAGTTAAATATAGTCTATAAAACACCATCTGGTAGTTGATTCTTGATCTAGAAGAAGGGCTGCACATCTCTATCAGTAGCTGTGTGATGCCACTCATGTTACAGCATGGACAGCTTTTATATAAAGCGGTTTATATATATATATATATATGCAAAATCTTTTATTCAGGTGCACTCAATAGTCCAGAAATTACGGTAAATCAAAGAAAGGAGGCATTTATATGGATGATTTTTACCCAAGCTAAGAATGTTATTTTTCAGTATTTTGTTCATAGCTGTTCCCACCTGGTGGGAACACATGAATAGTTCAGCTTTTTTGTTAGAAGGTTTGGAGGAATATATATATATTTTTTTGGTACAAAAAAAAAAAGGAATATTGTTTTTAGGCCTGTCGTGATAAACAATAAATCAATTAATCAATTAATCACATGATAAATGAAAATTATCGACCTCATTTTCATTTATCGGCTTTATTGTTTCTTCGTGTCTCTCTCTTTCTACTAAAGACACTGGATGACAAAAGATTCAACTCCAGTGCTCTTCACTGACCCCTCCCTTTCTCTTTTCTCTTTAAAATCAGTTTTAACAATCCAAAATCACGTTTTTGGATCATTAAAAGCAGCTAAGCTGAGAAGCTAAGCTATGAGCTAAGCCAACAGGCCAACCTTGGGGAAAAAACCTCCGTCTTGTCGAAGCTCCAAAATTCACAGTTGAAACCCGTGCCTACGTGTAAAAAATTGTTCTTCTCTGCAAAAAGAAGCTGAGAACTTGTTTACTTTTTAAAATTTTTATTAAAAGCTTTGTGTGACAAATGCTATGCTAAAGAGCTCAAACCACACAGAGCGTCTGCCATTTTGAGAACTGAAAAACAGGAAGGAGAGACGTCAAGGGGCCTCCCTCCCATTTTTCTTAGAGAGACACGCTGCTCGCTCCCTCACTATCCATCCTTCAGTTCAGGCAGTCTTATACTGCCATTAAGTGGAAAAAAAAAGTACTACACTTAAAATAAATTAACATTTCTTCTTAAATTTGACAATTATTGTCAAATTTCAAACAATATTATCGTTTATCGCAATAATTTCTGAGACAATTAATCGCCCAGCAAAATTTGTTATTGTGACAGGCCTAGTTGTTTTAATTAAAGGAGGGGGAAAAATCATTTATAAATAAACATTCCAGTCATTTTGTACAACAACATTCCTCATAATTTTCCATATGCGTTTAAAGAACGTATTTCTTTGTTAAAGAATTGATTCATAAATGTATGTGAAATAAACGGGTTTTTCCATTACTATAAGTACATTAAATGTAGAGTACCTGCTTTTTATTTGTGTCCTATTGAAGTCATGGAGAAATGATTATGTTGTTGCTTCTTAGCATTTGTTTTGTTGACAACTTTCCCTGGATGTTTTGTAGCCTTCATAGCTGCTTCAGCACATCGTTAACTGAAGCTTCTTTCACGTTCTGGCAACACGTAACCAGAACAGCCATAGAGCTAGAATTTACAGAAACTAAACTGAGAATGGGCTTGAGATGCACTACAATTTATTTAAAATTTAAAGTCATTACAACAGTTAAAATACATATTTCCAGTGATTTTAATTTTTATGCTTCTAACACAATTTCTACATCATTAAATTATTGTTTGGGGGTATTATAACTAAGTAATCCTAAACACTTATTTTTATTTTATTTTTTTATAAAACTTTAAATATTCCTTGCTTTTGTTTCTAGCTAAATTTGGCAGTCAGGCACAATCTAAATGTTCCCATTAGAGTTCAGAATATCTCATCACAGCTTATTGTCATCTGATTTATTCCCAGCATTTACTTTAATGCTCTCCATTGCTCTACTTCCTCCTTCAATATGCCTGTCCACTCATGTCCACACTGCTTTTAGTTGCCATTTCTTTTCAGATGTTGAAAAGTCTTGTGTCTTTAGTTCAGGTGTCCTCTTAACTCTGTTTACATCTGGGAATTGTTTTACCAACTTAATATCCATTGCATGCTGGTCCAAAATGTTGTCACTTCTCGATTATAAATGAACAACTCAAAATTGGTGACAACAAAATAAAAATTTGCTGATTTCACTCATTTATTACAGCTTATGCTCTAGACCTCAAATTATCATCAAATGATTGGGGTGGCCAAAGATGAATCTATGGTGGCCAAGGCCACCCTTGGCCACCCTGGCTAATAAAATTGCTGCCTCCACTTGCCAGGATCCATCACTCTTTGTTGCCTCAGACAAGCTAAATAAATAAAACTACCTCTATTTTTCTACAGTGTAATACTTGAAATTCTTGCACCAACAACATTAAGGTTTACTTGCATTCTTCTGTTCAGTTCAAGCAGCTTGTTTTTATTATAAATGATACACACTTACAAACAATTAGAAGAAAAATGAACATGCTGTGTATTTTGACAGCTATTGTGTGTTAGCGCAACAAAACAGAACATTTATAGACATTTTGGAGACTCCCTTGTGATTGCTGTTCACCAGGTAGTCTCCAGAGGTCATGGCATGTCCAACAAGATTCCATCCATCCATCCATCCATCCATCCATCCATCCATCATCTTTACCCAATTTTTCCTTTTCAGGTGGCGGGGTTCACTGGTGCCCATGTCCAGCAGTCACTGTATGAGAGGTGGAAGACACCCTGGACAAGTTGTAGAGATGCACCGATTGCATCGGTCCAGATATCGAAAAAAAAAACCTTCTGGATTGGGTATCGTGACAATGTGACCAATCCATGACTGGGCAGATCTATTCACTCTAATTCTATGCTTTGTGCTCTGAGTGACGTCACTCGCTAGTGAACTCGCCACACAGATTGTTTTCAAAATGGAGCGAGCGAAAGGATCAGCCATGTGGAACTATTTCACACTACCTCAGCCAACACATTCAACAGCTACGTGCAATACGTGCACAACGACAGTTCCGTGGGTGTCACTAAAACTTCCAGTTATAACACTACCAACTTAATCAAACATCTCCAGAGATTTCACCCTAAAGAGCACGCTGAGTTTGTTCAACAGAATTCAGCACTGGTTTTCTGTATCATATCGGTATCGGATCGGTATCGACAGTTTCCAAACAGACTGTATCGGTATCGGAAGGGGAAAAGTGGCTCGGTGCATCCCTAGCAGTCCATCACAGGGACACATAGAGACAAATGTTTTTGACAACATCAACATTTCAAAATTCTCATGTATGTTTTTAAATCAGTGAACAGTTCCGCCCCATCCTATCTCACTGATCTTCTGCAGCCATATGTCCCACCGCGCTCTCTGAGGTCAGCAGACCAGATGCTTCTCTCAGTCCCAGAAACCCGTCGTAAGCTCAGAGGTGACAGGGCTTTCTCTGTTGCAGGTCCACGACTGTGGAATGAGTTGCCACTGAGTGTCCGGCAGGCTCCCACACTCTCAGTCTTTAAGTCTCGCTTGAAGACCCACTTCTATTCGCTTGCCTTTAACACGGTGTGATTTGTTTTGGCCCGGTCTGTTCTCTACTCTGTTGGCCATTTTAGTTAGCTTCTGCTGCTATTTGTATCTGTATTTCTATTTTATGTTTTCCTGTCTGCTGTGCATGTTTGTTTTCTTTTGTACAGCACTTTGGTTGGCCTTGTTGCTGTTTTAAGTGCTATATAAATAAATTGGTATGGTATGGTAAATGAAACAAACAACCATTCACTCTCTCTCACTCACACCTAGGGACAATTTAGAGTTACCAATCAGCCTAACATGCATGTTTTTTTGTCTGTGGGAGGAAACCGGGGTACCCAGAGAAAAAGAACATCCAAACTCCACCCAGAAAGGTCCCCAGCCGGGATTTGAACCGACAACCTTTTCGCTGAGAGGCAACAGTTCTACCTTCTGAGCCACCACGCTGCCCCCAATGAGATACTACTTTAACAAAAACTCAGATTAATCGCTTTTTGATGTTACTAAATTTTATTTTATTGCCTAATACCACTTTTTTTTTTATTTTTTTTTTTTTATCAAACTGCCTTCTTTACTCAGCAAGTTAAAACACACTCTCAGTTGGCAGAATTAGTTTGCATGTTCAGAAGCTACATCAGCTTTTCAGTTTAAGGTTTTATTTTTATTAACGTGTGTGTGTTTCAGGTGGCGGCGGAGTACTGTAAAGACACAACTCTGCTGCTGATGGGAGTCATCTGCCTGGCAGCCTCCATAGAGAAATGGAACCTGCACAAGCGCATCGCTCTGCGCATGGTGATGGTGGCGGGGGCGAAGCCTGGCATGTCCGTAGTGCTTTTACTCCCAGACACATTCAACACTGACGCTGTTCTGGAACGAGAAATGAGCTCGCTCCTTCTCTTGCAGGCTGGTGCTGGGGTTCATGTGTTGCACAGTGTTTCTGTCCATGTGGCTCAGCAACACGTCCACCACGGCCATGGTGATGCCGATAGCGGAGGCCGTCCTCCAGCAGCTGATCTGTACTGGTCTGGCCGACTGCCTCGATGGCTCAGAAGCAGGAGACACCCGAGATGATGAAAGCGGTGGGTTTTGATCTGTCACAGAAGATTACCATCAGATTTCTGTAGCAGTCAATGCACCAAAATGAGTCCATTCAACTAAATGTATCGCAGATGTAAAAATAAACTTCATAGGTATTTTTTTTAATTCAATTGCAGCAATGACTGTTTTTTTTCCTGCAGCTGTTTCAAGTAAAGAGGAGAACCTGGATAAGAACCAGTTGGAGCTGCTCTATCAAAATGAACAGTATGTTTGTCCACAATAGAACAGTAATAAAGAATTATGAACAACCATTACTAATAAGTCAAATGACAAATATTGTATTTCTTGTGTCTATAGTAATAAATGCTATTAGCAGTCATTTTTAAATGTGTTTAAATTTTGATGATTATGACAACAATTAGTGTTTTACAATCTTGAGTGGCGTCCCAGTCTCAGTTATGGTAATCTGTGAAGAAAGCAATATTTCAATTAAATACCTCAAATAACCCAAATATTCACTTTTTTGAAATCAGATGTAGCATTCATCATTAAATACCAACATCCAGTTTAAATAATCTAAAAAATGTATGAAGAGTTTTTAAACTCATTTGTGCGTAATCTGTTGATAAGAGATTCTTACATCTCAGAAACTGCTGCTTTGATTTTATTGCTGCTGGATCAGATAACTTTACTGATTTATTTATTTATTGAACAGGTTAAAATGGCTTTTTACAACAACCAAACAATAATACTAATAAAAACACACCAACAGACCTTTACAAAAGTAAAAACAAACACTAAAGATAATAATAAACAAATCAAAATTAAGTGTGTAAATAAAGATCTCGCCAGCGTTTTATCTGTTCAAAGAGAAGTAGATATAAGTATAAACATTTTTAATCTTTCCCCTATTATTGAGAATCAGAATAAGCTTTATTATCATCGTACCGAGATACAGCGAGAATATGTCCGCACAGTCGTCCGAAAGATGAGCGGAGTGTACGTAGCTGCTGCTGTGATAGCGCGGCCTCTTATTCTTTTCAGAATACATTTTTTAGATAGAAAGAGGGGCAAAGCCATGAGGAGAGGATAGTGGCATTATAAAAAAGATCTCTTCACACTTTGTCCTAACAGGACATGATTTAAGACATCAAAAAACTCTGCCAGCAAGCACATTTATGAACACGTTACATATGCATTTGATAGCAAGGTGGTCCATGAAACACTAACAGATAGTCCATAGTCCTGATAAGTTGATGATCAGCTGGCACAGTTCTGATAAGACTCCACAGAAGTTCTGGGGGTGGGGGGTTGCTATAGACAAAGTTTTTCCTTAGTTTACACATTTTCCCAGTTTCAAGGCCAACCAGGGGAGTCAGATTCAGATAACCCCAATTGTTGATTTTCTTCAGGCAGACTATTTTCTTGTCATCCTTGAGTCCTACTGGTACTTTCAAGATCCAAAATGGCCAGTGTAGGGTGCATTCTACTGGTCCGTGCTTACGAGCCCCTCCAAGGTCATTTCCAGCATGGTGGTGAGTCCCAAATCTGTAGGTGGCCTGTGATTCTCACAAATCACTTCCATCTTATGGTTTAACTCGTAAATCAGCTGATTTTGAGTCCTCAACGCACAAACCAAACCTTCACAAGCAGGCAGCCTGACGAGGGCCAAATTAGCTGCAGCTGTCTTGTCTTCTTGTATGTTGATAGACCAGGAACCAGACGATTCCAAAAAGCAGGAAACATGTTATCATAAATCTGATTGTAAACATCTTCGGTGTCCTCCTGAGATTCTCAGCAAAACATGTGGGCTCTCCAGGACCCTGTTGCTTTGCTGAAAAGATTTTATCAATTGCGTTGAAAGTCCAGTTGGTCAGATCCAAAACAGTAGTTTTCATTTTGGAAGATGTGTAAAAATAGGCGCTCCGACACACAGACAGAGTAAAAAAGCAGCAGGAGAACAGGAGAGGGAAGAGAAAGCGTCCGCCTCTACTAGAGCGAGTGAGGGAAATTATTTGGGTTATTGTTGTTGTTATTATTACTATTAGTATTGAGGACTCTGTGCCGGTCTGTTGTGGTGAAGAGAGAGCTGAGCAGTAAGGCAAAGCTCTCCGTTTACCGGTCGGTCTACGTTCCCACCCTCACCTATGGTCACGAGCTCTGGGTAGGGACTGAAAGAATGAGATCGTGGATACAGGAGGTTGAAATGAGTTTTCCCCGCAGGGTAGCTGGACTCTCCCTTAGAGATAGGGTGAGAAGTTCAGTTATCAGGAGAGACTTACAGTAGAGCCACTGCTTCTAGAGGAGCCAGTTGAGGTGGTTCAGACATCTGGTAAGGTTGCTTCCTGGATGCCTCCCTAGGGAGGTGCTTCTGGCATGTCTGACTGGGAGGAGACCCCAGGGAAGATCCAGGACACACTGGAGAGACTGTCTCTTAGTTGGTCTGGGAACGCCCTGGAGTCCTCCCAGAAGAGCTGGAAGAGGCTGTGGAAAGAGATGTCTGGGTCTCCCTGCTCAAGCTGCTGCCCCCGAGACCTGACTTGGAACAAGAGGAAGAAAATGTTTGGATGGTTAAAATAATTTATAATTATATAATGCATTATATAACAAACCAAATTCTAAACTTATTTTCAAACCAACTGAAATGTCGTATTTTTACTTTTATAAACATTTCACTGAACTTGATATTAAAATAATTTTGTGTTTAAAATCACTTGCTCAATATTTTTTTCAGTTATTTTCTTCTCTTTTTCCAGGAATGGCTGCGCTAAACAGGAGCTCAGTGCGCTCTGCGACGTAAGACAGATCTACCTTTACTCTTTAAATGTGGTTGAAAAGTAGAATCTTAGGAGCATGGAAAGAAAACTCAAATTCTATTTACTTCTGATGTATTTTTTATTCTTCATCTTATGTTTTACATTTGTCAGGGACAGACTGGTGAGGCGAATGGCATGGGTCTGCAGTCAGTTTTGAACAAATCGTTCGTCATCCAAACTAATGGACACTTGCCGCAGGTTAGGAGACCATCCTTGGTTAGAGTACTGACTCGGACAGACGGTTGTCGTTTCTGTTACATCGTTCTATTCATTTCTTCTCAGGTTGCTGTTGAGATCCCGAATGTGAAGCGGGTGAAGGCCAGGAGAGACTCCCAGTATCCCACCAAAAAGGACCACATGATCTGTAAATGTCTGTCACTCAGCATCACATACGCTGCAACCATCGGAGGCCTCATCACCATCACTGGCACGTCCACCAACCTCATCTTTGCTGAGCATTTTAACACGTAGGTTCAGTTATTTTATTTTATATTTAGAAATCCAAATTAGTAAATCGTCTGAAGTACTGGACTGGAGGTATTTTTCATTAATCCTAAAGTTTTATCGTTGAGTCAAACTTGTATGTCATGTTTTTTAGCCTTTGAGGTCTTTGGTATGTTTTTCAGCACTTGAGACTCAATTGTTGTCCCCCATTGCAGAGCAAACTGGCGGGGGGTGGGGGGTGGCTGGAAATACCATCCATCCTTCCATTATCTTTACTCTCTTTTTCCTTTTCGGGTCGCGGGGGTCACTGGTGCACATATTCAGCAGTCACTGTGCGGTAGAGTTGCATTCGGGCCCCTCCCCCCCAAAAAAATCTGACCCAGCCCGTAGCCATAATTTCCAAACCGCACCCAACCTGATGAATTAACAGTAATTACAGGTCCGAACCCGAACTCCCCCCCGACATTTTTAATTAAGCTTTGACTGCTTATATAGTTATTAACGGTCGGCGGATGTGCGCGGCTAAGGGGGCAGAAGATCGGAGCTGAGGGGGTGTTTGTCCTTTCATGACCGTCAAAGCGCATTAAATCCCTGCTTCTGCCTGCATTCTGCATTATTCATACATGGACATGCTCTGACATGTCGGATATTTTGTGATCTCAACTGTTTGGGTCATCAGCCGTGTGTCTGCTGAGTACAGCGGCTGAATGAACGTCCATTTGGGCTGATGGATCGCTGCCTGGCAGCACAGTCCCATCTGAAGCTTAACTGAACTTTTTTTTTTAACCTCTTTCAAGGGTCTAAGATCAAACAAATCAGCCTCTGTGTTGCTAATAGAGCCGATTTCCTGCAGCAACTAGTTTAAGCCCCACAGAATGGTCTCCTTCTTGTTACTGAGCAAAGGTCAGACTTTCTGAAAGTTCTGTGTGTGTTTGCTGATATTTGTAATCGTAATATTACTGTATATTACTGGGAACAATGGTACAGGTGAAAAAAAAACCAACCCTTCAAAGCATGTTTGGGTTTGAACTTTGCTGATGCGTTCGGTCGTCAGGCGAGTTTGAACCCATGTGCAGGAAGATAATAGGAGGCTCGACGTAAAAGGTTTAACAAATTTATTTATGAACAAAATCAAAAACGCTGACAGGGCAGCTTACTTACAGACAGGGTGGATGGGACGGAACGGGAGGCAGAACACAACACCATTGCAGGAAAGTCCCGAGACAAAGACAAGACACAGAGGAGCTGAATAAATATACAAGCTGATTGGTACAAATAACAGACACCTGCAGTGATTAACGTTAGACACAGATGAGACAAGGGCTGAACACAAGGAGGGAAAACACTGAGAGCTGAATTGGAAACATGAGGAAATAGACAAAGACAAAACCCCAGAAACCCTACATTTGTCAGATAAGGTATAAATTCAGAGCAAAAGAGAATCTTATGACAGTTACTTTTTACTAGAAGTAGACGTGGATGGTATGAATGCCATGAGAATCAAGAACAACAGTTCAAATACTTACAGTACACGTTTCTAAATTTCTCCTCAAACTGTGTTGATAACCTGATAAGACACCTTACACAAAGCTGAGTCTTAAGGGTTAGTAATAGAAAGACTGATGTCGGAGTTAAAAAAAAAAAAAGTTAAAGAAAGAGTTCCGGTATGTATGTATGTATGTATGTATGTATGTATGTATGTATGTATTATATTCCCGGCAGTTTTTTGGGTTATATCTGTGGGAAAACGGTCTAAAACGTTAAGGACACTGGATTAGCTTCACTTTCAAGAAAATTGCTATTTTATGGGCTATGTAGGTTTTGGTAATGAGCTTAACATGTTTCTTTATTTATTTATATTTATTTAACCTTTATTTATACAAGTAGTCTCATTGAGTCACGAGGACTCATTTTTAAGAGACACTTACTATTAGTAGCATGATCCTGTTAGTAGCATGGTCCTGTTAGTAGTATGGTGCTGTTAGTAGCATGGTGCTGTTAGTAGCATGGTCCCGTTAGTAGCATGGTGCTGTTAGTAGCATGGTGCTGTTAGTAGCATGATCCTGTTAGTAGCATGGTCCTGTTAGTAGCATGGTGCTGTTAGTAGCATGGTGCTGTTAGTAGCAT
>NC_056519.1:22446738-22449791 GCF_014905685.2 Nematolebias whitei | reverse complement strand
AGTAGCATGGTGCCGTTAGTAGCATGGTGCCGTTAGTAGCATGGTGCTATTAGCTAAGGTGACCAGATTTCTGACATTAAATCTGGGGACATTTCCAGCTCGGAGACCACAAAAATAATGAAATGTTATCAAGATGAAATGAAAAATAGGGACAGTTACGGTTTTATTTTTACATATTTGTTCATTACATTTTGTAATCAGAGAAATGTTCCATTGGAATGTTTTATGGAAGTGCTTAACTAAAAGAAAAACATGAAAACTTTCTCATTGGGTCCAAATTAAGGTCTTAAACTGTAGGACCCAAACTACTGTATGCTGATGACATACAGCTTTTGTCTACAGTTGAACCACAGTCCAACGACACACATTTTAAATGAATTTCAACTAATTTGATTGTTGATAGCATAAACAATGTGGCAGCAAAAACCTACTTACCAAACCACACTGGGGAACACTGGGAGGACTGGATGTAGTCAGTGCATTGCATAATACTCAACTGGTGGGGTGTGAGAAACAGAAGTATAATATGGACTGGGGCTGATGGGAAGAGTAGCTGCAGCTGTCACTAATAAAACCAGGAGCAGGTGTGACTGGGCGTGGCAGAGGAGCAGAAGAAGTGAGTGGTGGTACAGAGGAACACAAAATAGAAACCTAAACCAAAACATCAAAGTTCATGCTCAGTAATTTAAGTAAAATATCCAACAAAGTTAAGTCAGGTCCTCTGGACAGTTTCTTTGTTTTGAAAGCTGGATTATTGAGCACGAACTTTGATGTTATGAACCACTTTGGCAATGGCTTCTTCAGAGGAGTTGACGGGGGAAAGGGGGACTCCAGAAGCCATCTTATCACCATGAAACTGGTTGGTCCACTATTTGAGTGTGCTGCTTGTGGGACTGAGTTTGCCATGGCTCCTCGGATTGATGAAGTCCTTTGGATGAAGGACAAAACCTTTCAACATAAAAGAAACAAGCCAGAGGACCTGACTTAACTTTGTTGGACTAAACCAAAATAACTATTGGCTACAATTTTTTTTAAAATTGAAACTCATTGAGTTTTATTGTCTGAGCTGACAGCCATGTCACAGACAAGTAGTTCTTTTCTTATAACTGCTGTTGATCAAAGCAAACAGGAAGCGCTGGATTAAGACAAGCAGCTGATGGGGGTTGGTTTATTTAAAGTCAGAACTGGCTGTATCTAATATGTTAAACTTCAATTTGATGTGTTTCTCTGTCTTTGTCTCCAGTCGTTATCCAGATTCAAAGGTTATCAACTTTGGCACATGGTTCATCTTCAGCTTCCCGATCGCCATCATCATGCTGGTCCTCACCTGGTTGTGGCTCCACTTCCTCTTCCTCGGCTGCAAGTGAGTTCATGCGAGGGTTTCTGTTCTGCTTTTTGTTTTGCCAGCGGTCACATCCAGGTGTGTTATTACTGTGGTTGGCTGTGTTTGCATCTTATCATTACGGATTGACGATAATCCTTCGGACTGTGCGCATTTAGTGCCGTTCGGTGCAGTTTCAGTTGATGTTGCTGCTCTGTGTTCAGCTTCAGAGAAACATGCTCGCTGAGTAAGAAACGCAAAACCAGGAGAGAGATGATGTCAGAGAAGAGGATCCAAGAAGAGTACGCAAAACTGGGACCTATCAGGTGTGTATGAGAAGATGTTCCCAAATGTATGTAAATAAGGAAGTAATGTGCATTAAAGATAATTTAATGTTGATTTATGTCAACTATTTAGTGATTTTAGTTTGTGTATTTTAAGTCTTTAGGAAATATTTTATTTTTATTGTATGGTATGGTATAAAGTTTATTCATTTAAAAAAACAAAACAAAATAATTCCATAAACTTAAAAAAATACAAGAAATTTAAAATGAAAGGCAACAGAAAGAAGAAAAAAAATCTTATTATATCTGCCCCTTTTTTCAAACAATTATTTCAATCATAATAATTTTCAAGTAACAGAACAAAATGAATAACTCTTTCTAATTTTTCTAACCCTAATGCAATACACACTAAGCTACTTCATATATATATTTTAACAATTCAGCTTTGATCTTTTTCTTAAATGTACACATTGACTTGTCATTTTTCACATCACTCTCTAGAACATTCCACAATCCAACTCCTTGGATTGAGGTAGACCTTCCCTTCAGACTAGTTCTGAATTTTGGTTTGACAAATATCTCCATCCCCTTAAGATTATAACAACTTTGTCTTTTAACAAAATTTCTTTGGATATTTAATGGTAATGTGTTATTTTGAGCCCTATACATAACTGATAAAATACTATAATCTACCAAATCATGGAACTTCAATAACTTCAGTTGATAAAATAATGTGCTTGATGGGTGACTGTAATGCTTTCTGGTGATAATTCTTACAGCTCTTTTCTGTAAAATAAAAATAGGTTTTGTAAATATTTTACACGCTTTCCCCCAAACATCAATGCAATAGATTAAATGTGGAACAATGATTGTGTTATACAACATGTACCGAGCTTTATCATTTAATAATTCCCTGACTTTGTATAGTACTGCAATAGATTTAGATATTTTTGTTCTTACAGAATTTATGTGATTTTTTTCCATGTTAGCTGTTCATCAATGATTACACCCAAAAAATTCATCTCATTAACTCTACAAATCTCAACACCCTCAATTCTAAATGGATCATCAACAGTTCTCTTTTTGTTACTAAATATCATGTATTTAGTTTTATCTAAATTTAATGATAATTTATTAAGTTTAAACCAAGTTTGTATTTTATCAAATTCTGTCTTCATCAATTCCAACATCCGTTTTACATCTTTACCCAAACAAAAAAATGTGGTGTCATCTGCAAAAAGGACACATTTGAGGAGTCCTGATACATTTACTAAGTCATTCACATATAAAATAAACAACTTTGGTCCAAGTACAGAGCCTTGAGGAACTCCACAAGTGATATTGCAGAGGTCAGATCTTACATCATTTATTTGTACAAACTGTTTCCTATCTTTTAAATAGCTAGATACCCAGTGTAATGCTGGTCCTCTTATACCATATTTATTTAA
>NC_056519.1:22420540-22441738 GCF_014905685.2 Nematolebias whitei | reverse complement strand
ATATATATTTATATATATATACTGTATATAAAAAAACAACATAAGTATCAGGTGTAGTGTGCTTTTTATTCCACCTCTCTGCTTGTCTTAATTTTCAGGACATTTAAAACAATCTTCACATCAATTCTGACCTGTTTTCTGATCCCTGTAAAATAAAAAACTTCCCCCAGCATAATGCTGCCACCACTGTGCTTCATTGTGGTAGATATGGCCACAGCACCAACGTATCTTCATAGCCCATAGGATGATTACAAAACGAACCGACAACTTCTCGCCAATGATGTAAAGTACATTTTCTACCTGTAATTAAAATGAAAATCTATTGAATTTCCAAGATGTACGGCAACAAAAAACAAAGCATATCAAAGGATTGAGTACGTTTGCAACCCAAAATATGCTTAAAGATCCCACAACCAGCCTGTGGTGCGTTTGTCACTCATGTAATTATTGCTCGTGTGCAACAATGTGTCGTTTGTGTGTGTCTCAGTTACCCTGAGGTGGTGACGGGTGTTTTCTTCGTCCTGATGACTCTGCTGTGGTTCACCAGAGAGCCCGGTTTCGTGCCTGGCTGGACATCTCTGTTTGAAATGTAAGCATTAATGATGATGCAACAAGCATCCAGACATGTTAGTAATTAGTAGCTTTACTGTCTGAGGTGAAATGAGCCAAACATGAGAGACTAGAGATTATTTGTTATAAATTGCCATAATTCCAGGCAGTTTAACAGGGTTCTGTGTCTTGTTGTTAAATCTGTGCATGTTTGCCCTCCCAGGAAGGGCTACAGGACCGATGCGACGGTGTCTGTCCTTCTTGGCTTCCTGCTCTTCCTCATTCCTGCCAGGCGACCCTTCTCCTCCTCATCCAGCTGTAAAAACTCAGGTCAGTTTCACTTTTTCACTTTGGCCTGAACAGTACAAAACTTTGAGGGGTCTCATGAGGACACCAGGACATTCAAGTTCAACATACCGGACAACAAGTACAAACCTGCTGCAGTTTATGTTTACAGTAAATATCAAGCCATCACATCATGAAAGCTATACTTAAAGACACTAAATACATTTAAAATAGGCAACAACATAGACAAAAACATTTGTTCTGTTGTCAAACAGGATGACACAAAATAAGCTGTTATATTTTTTCTTTGGTTTTAAACTCTCAGAAGACGAATCAGACTCAGATCCACTTGCCCCCATGATCACTTGGAAGGACTTCCAGAGACTTATGCCGTGGGAGATTGTCATCCTGGTTGGAGGGGGCTATGCACTCGCAGCTGGCTGCAAGGTAATATGCATGCATGTCAGTGTATGTGCCACTGCTTTACTGTACTAGCAACTTCATACAGCCTCTCTCTTAATAGGATTTATATGGTACATTGGTACTTCATCTAGCTATTTAACGGTCACTGATGGCGTGCCACAAGGCTCAATTTTAGGACCCCCTCTTTACAATTTATATACGTTATGCAGGTCAAAACATTCCTGACACCTCTTTTGCTGACGATATAATTGTTCATTGTCGAACTAACTCAGTTACCAAGGTTTTCCATCTTCTACAGTCTGCATTTACCATCATTCAGTCCCGACTTTTTCCATCTCAAACTGGTGCTAAATGCTGATAAAACAAAAGGGATGTTGTTCCATGCATGGTGTTCCCATTAAGTTTGTGGACTCTTACAAATACCTGGGAATTTTAATTGATGCACATCTCTCTTTTAAACCACATATTGAAAAACCTGTTGAAGAAGCTGAAATTGAAACTGGGTTTCTTTTTCAAAAATAGATCTTGCTTAACTCTGAATGTTAGAAAATGCCTTGTAGCTGAAACTTTCCTACCGGACACTGGTTATGGTGACATTATTTACATAAACGCCCCTGCCAGCTCCTTGCAGATGTTGGATGCTGTCTACCATGATGCACTAAGAGATATAACTACCATACTCACCACTGCACCCTGTACTCTTTAGTCATTTGGTAATCATTACCGTATTTTTCGGCCTATAAGTCACAGTTTCGTGCATAATTTACATGCCCTATGACTTATAGGCTGCAGCGATGTATTTATGGATTTTTTTCCCATATTTATAAACCAATTTTTGGCTGAAATATGATCGTTTTCATTCATTCTAACTGAAAAAAACCCACTACCATTTTCAGCCACTAGAGAGCAGCATAGTAGTAGTAGCTGTAAGGCATGCCCTTGTATCATGTAATAGATAAAAGTGGCTATAATGACAATTTCAAAAAAGTTCAAGACAAAAACAACTGGACTTTATTTATTATACTTTATACTTTATTGTTTTGTCTTGAACTTTTTTGAATTTACCATGTCCTGGATGACTGAGAATCTTCACCAGCTGTTAATGACAGCATTGGTTTGCCACAGTACCCCACCTTCGTTCTGCTCGCTGCTTGGAGCAAGTCAAACCAGCTGCACTGCCCCGGCGAAATGCAGCTAATTTGACCATTAAAGTGCATTTATTAAGTAAAAGTTCAACTGAGACACACCTTTGCTATAATTTTGAGCAAACAAGTAATTGTTTTTAAGTGTTAATTTTGTTAAAGTCCTCCCGTGCATGCTCCCACGACTGCCATTTGGCAGCTCATCGATTTTTGGCACAACACCGGTCGACACTTCCGGGTTCTGTCCACATTTCCGGGTTGTCAGCGGTGACGCATAATAGATGCGATGTATACAGCGAAGCGACATATTTATGGATGCTCCCACTTTTTTTAGACATATTTGGACTGATGCGACGTGTACGGCGGAAAATACGATATCTACACGTAGGCTCTCTCTCTGGTACATTTTCATCTATAACTCCCTCCTTGGTCTGCTACCTTCTTATATCTCCTCCCACATGCCATGTCGACAGTGCAGTTACAACATGCGCTCTCAGACCATCATTACCTGCAGCGTCCCCTCTGTGCGGACTGAACTTGGCAAAAAGGCCTTTTCTTCCTCTGCTCCTGTTTCCTGGAACAACTTGTAAAAGTATCTGAGGCTGTCCACTTTGATTTGTTTAAGGGGATTTTAAACATTTCATATGATCGTTAGAAAAACCAAAGCAAATATGTTCTTGTTTTTAGTATTTTACCTTGTTTATATGGCACCTTGATTTGGTTGCTTTTATAACAATACTTTTTATTTTAATTGCTTTTTATTGTTGTATATGGTTGTCTGTACTTTATATGTTGTCTGTCTAAAACAGGTCTCTTGTAAATGAGTCCTCGTGGCTCAGTGAGACTAACCTGGATTAATAAAGGTTGAATGAGTATGAACAAAGATCTTGCATGGCCTGTTAGTGATGTGTTGGGGATGACTCTCAGACAGTACCACACAAATTCTTTGTTCAGTCTCTGTAAAATTCACCAAGCTATATCCAATTTTGTTTGCTAATGTTGATTTAGCTGTTGTGGTCGTCTTGAATTGGGTTGAATCTATTTAAATAAACTCTGTCCAGGAGTTCAGGATACAGTTTGCTAACAAACAAACACATATGACCAATCACTTTTTATAGCAGTATGCAATAACATGATCAAATCAGTGCAGGCGACTGTAAAATACTTTTTTTTCTTTGAGGATGTTCACATGCGTCGTGTGTTTTGTAGGTGTCCGGCTTGTCCGTGTGGATCGGCAGACAGCTGGAGCCCATGAGTGGTCTTCCTCCCTGGGGTGTCACCCTGCTGGCGTGCCTGCTGGTGTCAGCGGTGACGGAGTTCGCCTCCAACCCTGCGACCCTCACTGTGTTCCTGCCCATCTTATCAGCTCTGGTATGACACACTTACTGCACCTTCAGTCATGTCAAAGCCTGGACCGTGCTACGAGTTGTAACAAATATCTGATGGGAGGTGCACTGCAACAGGGAAGAGGATGTGGACAGGATTATGAGCAAACGGTTGTAACACAAATAAGCTGAAGAATGGGCTGATTTTCAGCTTTTGGCTTTGAAAGGTGAAAGGATTTTGTAATGGCGTCTGGTAGTGCTCCTGGTGCTCCTATCTGCTTTATATGTAATGATTTGAATACATGCTGGCATCCATCATATCTATTATTTTTTTTATTATTATTAGACCTTTATTTATACAGGTTAGTTCCCATTGAGCCTCAAAGACTCATTTACAAGCGAGACCTGTTACATACGACATACAGGCAGATGAGACAAAGGGAACACGAGGGTGGAGGAAGTTTAAAAAAAATCATCTCGCACCATGTCCTGGCTGGGAAACAGTGTAAAATTGCAACAAAAAAAGGACCTTGCAACATAAAACAGCAACATATAATATCATAATACATTTATGCATAGAGGTTGATAAAGGTGGTGAGTTATGCATAGACACTCCAGAAAGTTCCAACGTTCTGATAAGATGGTACAGTGTCTGTCAGCATCCTGGTTCTGATAAGGCCACATTTTAGCTGACTAATAAGAATTATTATTTTGCTAAGGAACCCAGCAGAACAAAAGAACCTCAAATAGTTAGCTGTGTTAAATGAGATAGAGGCATTGCAACTGTTACCCAAAAAGCTTTTCTTTTTTTTTACTTTAGATCACTTTCTTGCTTTAGAGCATTTGAAAGACGCTTTAACATAGAGACATTTTATGAGATTCTTTCCCAAACCTTACACCTCTGGAGGTTTTAATAAAATGTCTGTGGCTTGCTTTAGTCGAAACAGAACAAGTTGATGATTCCAGAGTCAGCGTACTCTATAAGTTGCCTCCGGTCATTCACAAATGCACCAATCACATCCCACGACGATACGTGTAAATGAATTACAGAGTCAGTGAATGACAATGTTTGGAATAGTTCAGGCATCACACCCATTCGTTCATTCATTCAACCTTTATTTAGACAGATAAGTCACATTGAGCCTAGAAGACTCATTTACAAGTGAGATCTGTTTAGACGGACAAAAAGTAGTGAAACTGGACACATGTAGGAATTGGAGGCTTTTTTTTTCCTGCCTGAGAAGAAAAAACTCTTTTAAAAACCACCTCGCACAAACAAGCACATAGTGATGTAGCCATTCTGCAGAGGGGGACGACGAGAGCGGTGAGCGTGATTCATAGATGCTCTCGAGGTCACTGTAAGAGTTCTGATAAGGATGTAATCAGCCAGTGTCCTTACCAAAATACTGTTGTACATAACTGTACATTAGTTTTACCATAGATGTATAAAAACACCAGCATTACTTGGACTCAGCTCCTTTGTGTGAATCGTTAGTTCTAAAGAATCATTTCTGGTTTATCATAAAAAACAACTATTCTCTATACGGTTATGTTTTAACTGAACTTTTTCTTGTTCTTCCTTTCATTTCTCCATCTTCCCTCTTCTTCCTTTTTTAAAACCCCCTTTTCTGGGTGGTTTCCTTTTTATTCTCCATCCTGGCTCTCGTTCACACCATTTCTTCAACCTGTTACCCTCTTGTCCTTGATTTCTTTCTCTTCACTCGGTTTCTCTCCCAGTCGGAGACGCTGCACATCAACCCCCTCCACACTCTGATCCCATCCACCATGTGCGTGTCGTTTGGGGTCATGCTTCCAGTAGGGAACCCCCCCAACGCCATCGTCTTCAGTTACGGCCACGTGCAGATCAGAGACATGGTACAACACACACACGCACGTGCACATGCACACACTGATGATCTTTTTGCACCTGCGGCATCAAAAGACTAAAGAGGACAACACATCAAATTTGTTCTGTATGAAATTCCATTTGTTTTGTTCCTTCACTTTTGGGGATTCAAATAAAACTCTTACAAAAAAACAATATCTTTTCAAGTCGATGTATTTGTTATTTTAATTAAATTGTTTGCAGATGACATTGTGATCTGCGATGAGAGCAGGGAACAGGTGGAAGAGAACTTGGAGAGGTGGAGGTATGCACTTGAAAGAAGAGGAATGAAAGTCAGCCGTATTAAGACAGAGTACATGTGTGTGAATGAGAGGGAGGAGGTGGAACAGTGATGCTACAAGGAGCAGAGGTCACTAAGGTGCAGGACTTCAAGGACTTGGTGTCCACTGTCCAGGAAAATGGGGAGTGTGGTAAAGAGGCGAGAGAGTCCAGGCAGGATGGAGTGGATGGAGAAAAGGTTCAGGAGTGATTTGTGACAAAAGGGTGTCAGCGAAGGCCAAAGTAAAAGTTTACAAGACAGTGGTGAGACCAGCTATGTTGTATGGTGTGGAGACAGAGACATGGACAAAAAGACAGGAGACAGAACTGGAAGTGACAGAAATGAAGATGTTGAGGTTCTCCTTGGGAGTGACATGGATAAGCTTAGGAATGAGATCATCAGAGGTACAGCACAGGTTGAACAACTGGGAGATAAAGTTAGAGAGACCAGACTGAGATGGTTTGGACATGTCCAGAGGAGGGACAGTGGTAGAAAGATGCTAGAAATGCAGCTGCCAGGAAAAAGACAAAGAGGCTATATACAGTATGGATGCAGTTAGAGAGGACATGAAGGTAGTTGGAGTGAGGACAGAGGATGCAGAGGACAGAGATGGAGGAGGACAACTCGCTGTGAAGACCCCTGAAGAGGGAAAAGCCAAAAGAAGTATCTATTTAAAAAAAACATTTCTTTTTCTCTGTAATCTCCAGGTGAAAGCAGGCTTTGGCGTGAACCTGATTGGCGTGGCCGTGGTGATGTTGGCCATCACTACGTGGGGCGTTCCCCTCTTCAACCTGCCCGAGTTTCCAGCCTGGGCATTGGCCAGAAACATTACCGGAAACGTATAACCACCGTTGGGTTTGACGAAGAGAACAGGATGAATTACTGTTTGAAAAAAAAAGGGTTTTTATGACAAAGACAATAAGAAAATCATGTATGGACGTGGAGTGTCGAGTGCACCTTCGTCCCGATTAGACTGATGGAACGAACCTTGAACACGTGGAAGAGGAAACACTGGAAACATTGGTCTCTGTTGCTTACATAATGGTCCTTTTGGAGATATTTAACAAAAAGAATATACAACCAGAAATTCTACGTATGTCTCCTCCTCTGATACATTTAGACAAATAATCTGTATTCAGACAACTTTTAAAAACTTCTGTCATTTGTGGCAAATCGATCAATACTAGAAACAATAAGTTTATTAGAACTAATTTCTTAAACCAAGTCATGTCTACACATGAGTAAATAAATTGGAACTAAGCTGTGCAGCCCTTGTAGACAGGCGTCTTTCTTTTTGTACGGCTGGCAGGTAAATTTGACTGCATGTTGCCATCCAATAAAAAAAGAAAACAATCTTTGCCACTTTAAGAAAAAAACATTAAAATGAGCTGTTTACCATACAGTAGGTGCTGATGTAGTGTACCCACTGTACACATCACCCAGCCTTTATGTTCTTTGTTTCTGTGTCTTAAGCTCTAATTCTCTGGTTGTTCTCAGCTGCGACTAGAATTGGAAATGTAGTTTACCAATCTTCTATGATTGTTACCAAAGTTTCTAAAGTTGATTTAATGACTCAGATCTTGTTGCCTTCTTGAAATGTCATAATAGTGGAGACCCTCACTTTACTACCTGCTCTTTAAAGTGACCTTTTTGAAGTGGGTTCCTGTGTAAAAGCAGATAACGTCTTGAATTGCCTCCATGTATATGTGGTGCCGTTTGTAAAGTTACACAGTCACAATTAACAGCAATATTTTGGTTTATTTAGCCTTTCATAAAAAAAAAAAAAAAAAATTTCCAAAGTCATATTTTCACCGTTATTCATAAATGTCATAGTTCCAAACTAAATATTTAAATTACAAGCTAAATATTTAGTTTACAAACAAACTTGCAAGTTAAATATTTAGTTCCGAGCTAAACATTTAGTTAGCAAATTTAATATTTAGTTTAGGAATTAAATGTTTAGTTTTGAAAATAAATATTTAGCTTGGAAATTAAATATTTAATTTACAACTAAATATTTACTTCACTAACTAAATATTAAACTTTGAAGATAAATATTTAGTTTGTAAATTAAACATTTAGCTTGGACATAAGCATTTAGTTTGTAAACTAAATATTTTGCTTGTAAATTAAATTTTTAGTTTAGGAATTAAATGTTTTGTTTTGAAAATAAATATTTAGCTGGAAATTAAATATTTAATTTACAACTAAATATTTAGTTCACTAACTAAATATTAAACTTTCAAGATAAATATTTAGTTTGTAAATTAATTATTTAGCTTGGACATAATCGTTTAGTTTGTAAACTAAATATTTAGCGTGTAAATTTAATATTTAGTTAGTGAACTATGACATTTATAAATGTATGAATAACATGGTGAAAATATGATTGTGAAAAAAAAAAGTTTTTTCTTACGAAAGGCTAAATAAACCAAAATATTGATGTTAATTTTTGACTGTGTAACTTTACAAACGGCACTTCATAAGTGTGTAGGAAGAATTTACATGCGTGTTTTGTCCCCTTGTGGAGGGAAGAGGGGGAATTGGAAATACCCTTCGTCTGTCTGTCAGTGCTTGTATGACTTGAAAAATAAGAAACTTACTGTCTTCCATGTTGGTGTGTGGCAGCATCTGGAAGTAAGAAAGGTCCCTATCCAAAACTGGATTGCCAAGTCAAAATTCAAGATGGCCGCCGACATATAGATGCAGTATATAAAACTAGCCACCCCTGTCATTTAAGGAAACTATACTTTCTAGACCCAACATTTTTCAGTCAGGTCATCTGGACAGTTTCTTTGCTGAAATGTTTCACCTTCCATCCGGAAGGCTTCATCAGTCAAGGATGGAAGGTGAAAAAAAAAAAAAAAACTGTCCAGATGACCTGACTGAAAATTGTTGGGATTGTATACCTGGATTATTGAGCATGGACTTTTTTGGTTTACTTTCTAGATTTTATATTGCTTAAAAGTAGTTACCTTAAATGACTGGTGTGGCCTTGGCCACCTCTTTGTTCCGCCATTACACCTGGTGGGGGATAATATTGCTCCCTCCACTCACCAGGATCTGTTACTCTGCGCCATCTTAAACAACCTACCTCTCTTCTTCTACTCAGTAGAACTCCTGCCCACTTGTATGTTGCACCACAAACATTAAGGTTTACTTGCTTTCCCTGTTCAGTTCCAGTCCAGAAAAACACTCATCTTGAAATCCAACAAAGTTAAGTCAGGTCCTCTGGACGGTTTCGTTTTGTTGTAACGTTTCGTCTTTCATCCAAAAGACGTCATCAGTCCGAGGAGCCACAACAAACTCATTCTTCTAAATGGCACCCTCACGTAGCGGATCAACAAGTTTGATGGTTTCTGGAGTCCGCCCTCTCCCCCACCGTTCAGTCTTTTGGATGAAAAGCGAAACGTTTCAACATAAAGAAACCGTCCAGATGATATGACTGAACTTTGTTGGATTATTCATCTTGAAAACTAAACATTCACTATTCAAATCCCTCAGAGGCAGAGACATTGGCAAACTGCTGGTTTAGTCATAGCCAGTGACATTTTTGCTCAAATATATTGAACTTTTTGCATTTAGTTTGGGAAGCTTGTACGCAAAATCTGCAGTTCACTTGGCTATAACTGGAAACAATTCTTACAAGTGATTTACTTGGTTTAGATCGAGAGAAAAACTAAATGCCACAGTAAATATTTCTTTAAAAAAACGTTTTCAAATAACGACTTGAGTGAACTCGTTGTCGTTTTCAAATTTTTTTACTTGGAGCAACTGTGGTACAAAAACACAAAGATAAGAAAATACGAGTGGCTTCAGTGTTAATTTAAGCTCTGAATGTCCAAAAACCACTTTGGAGACTGGAAGTGAGTATGGGACGGCATTGTGCAATAGTTTTAATCAATCAGTAAATCACTGTTACTTGTACAATGATTAAAAACAAGAGTTTGTACAAAGCCTTAAATGTACTGAGCTCAAATGTTTGTATTTTTTACAGAAAGTCTACATGGAATTTGTCACTTTTTATATCACTGTATTCAAAGTATAGGCCTTGGTATAACCTATATATGGTGTGTATATACTACCATATATATGGTGCGTATATACACACCATATATATGGTGTGTGTATACTACCATATATATAGTAGTATATACACACCATATATATGGTGTGTGTATACTACCATATATATGGTAGTATATACACACCATATATATGGTAGTATATACACACCATATATATGGTGTGTGTATACTACCATATATATGGTAGTATATACACACACACCATATATATGGTAGTATATACACACACACCATATATATGGGTGTATATACACACACACCATATATATGGTAGTATATACACACACACCATATATATGGTGTATATACACACACACCATATATATGGTGTGTATATACTACCATATATACACACCATATATATGATAGTATAACCTGGATCAGATGCCTGCAGTTTTTCATACATCTTGCTGGTGTTGCAGCAGTGACCACTCCTCTGTAAATACACACGGACTTGTAATATAAAGTTGTCTTTGGATGTTTCAGACGAGTCGTAGCATTTCAATTATGCATTTTACCAGGAAAAGGCTGCCATATTGAGCCATGAAACAAGGCAGGAGAAAAAAAAAAACAATACATGTATAACAATAAAATCATCAACCTCATTTGGCTGTTTTGATTTATTCAAACTCAAGACCTTAGACTTTGAAAGATAAGACGGCGTCATGATCTCTTACTGCAGACAAAAACACTTTCAATGAAACCCTCAGAAACTGCGACTGTGAAAAGGAAACTATCAGTCCAAGAAAATACAACTGGCGTGTGTTAGGACGAATAACAGTGGCTGAAAGTAAATGAGTCAAACGTGTCCAACAAAATGAGTCTGTTCAGAAATCATCAGCTGAAACCATTTTTTAATGTTTATAGTTTCAAAAAGGGTCCATTTCAAAAGTACAGCTATTCAGATTCACCACTGCAGCATTAGTCCCAACAAATAAATAACGTCCACAAATGATTAGGGGGCCACAGAACGCTCCTCTGCACCTTTTCCACCGATGCAGACGCGGTTAAGTCCGTCTGGAGCTTTCCTTCAAGAGGTTTCTTTGGAGCCTTTGGCAGGTGTGAACCCTTCTCTCTCCATCTTCTCTTTATATTTGAGAAAGCTTCTCCGTTTGGTGAAATGTTTCACCTGCCCAGGACACAACAACAACAACAACAACAACAAATAAATCAGGAACAACAATGTGATTTAGAGATTACGCGTTAACAAATTTGTCTCATGTTCAAACACATTTTGCCTGAAACAAAGACTTTTTTTTTTTTTTTTCAAAAGCATCCTTTACCCACTGAGCTGGACATTTAGCCTCAAAATCCCTCTGGAACTTCTGACAGGATTCAATCTTGTCGTTGCTGTCATCTAAACACTGCCAAAGCTGGTCTCTGGCTTCCCAGCACACCTTCCTTTCAGCAGAGGTTGGAGCTGTCATCACTGCTTCACTCTGAGGAGACATTTTATTAGAAAAGATGCTTGGGTCAATCAGAAATAGCAGTAGCTGCTGTTCAAAGATGGTTAAACGATTGACAAATGCCAGAATCAGTAGCTGAACTATTTCAACACGGTCATTTAATTTTAAAATGACTAAACACAGTGAAACTGAATAAGGTTTTATCTACTCTCTGTAAGATTACACTTAATCATGTGTCTTACAAACATCTTAAACCACTGAACTAAACTATTTGACGTGTTTTTATGTTGTCACTCACTCAATAAAAGGTTTAAAATAAGCAAATCGCTCTGTCCTTCCTCGTCTGAGCCTTCCGTGTCCTCTCGAAGAACAACAAAAAAATCTTCAATAATATCGCTGTAAAGAAGCAAACACGAAACTTTACTAAAGAACGTGAAGGGCAACACGGCAAATAGCGACACTTCCTTGTCGCGCAATGATGACGTCAATGTAATGACGTACTTGTACCAAAAGATGGCGCAGTTTGAAAAGAAATATATCCGTCCGGCCTTGGAAAGCTTGGAAAATGGTAATGTAAAGAATGAAATGCAAACATAAACCTTGTTTAAAGTCATGTTAAAGATCAAATTAATTTACAAATGAGAGAAAATGTAATTCTCAATGAGAACCACGATAGTTTCTGTTCAACAGACTTGTGTGTGAAAGGAAACCTTCTGGTGTACTTTGAGAAAATGTAGCCAATTAGCTTTTTTCAGGCTTCGTGTTAGCATATACACACACACAATCTCAAATACAATAAATATAAACATAGTGTCGTGTTAAGGAGTTAATGTTGTGGAAAAATATAATTTGTCATTAGCATGTTATTTTTTTAACATAGCAAAACATGCTAATGATAAATCATATGGCATGTCTGTCATTCTTTACCAAACAAATAATTATGTGTAAATACAGATAACACATTTTAATGAAGTTTGTAGATTTTCAGTAGTGCTTTTAGGCTCTTATACATGAGCTTTTTACACTACATGTTTTAATTTCACAGCCCTAAACATGAGCACAATGGTTTAAATGATCCATTAAAAGTGATTGTGCAACTTATTTTAAAGTAACTTTGTATTAAATAGTGTTTACTGTTCAGTGGAACAGTGAAGGCAAAGATTAGAAAAACGTATCCCTCTATGATGAAATGACTCGCATGATGGATTTATGTCTGTTTTGAGAGAAGCGGTCAGCTGTAATGATGAACATGTACACTTGGAAAGTTTTGTGTCCTAAATAATTGTTTCAATATAATACTCTTGTCTTCCCAGACAGTCAACACTAATCATTTTATTTGTAATTCCAAAACAAAATGAAAAAAACATACATTTTTACCCACAGAGGTCTCATACTCCACACAGCCAGGCACAATATTAATACAATAAAGAGTATAAAACGTGAAGACTGAAAATGTGTGCTGGTGATGAACGCCTGTGGTCCCATCCTCAGCTTTAGTGATGGAGAATAGCCCCTCACCGGTTGCCATGGCGCCCAGCAGCAATCCATTTCTGTTCAAGTGCTTTGACGAACTAAAAAGAATAAAAAAAAATCCCTAGAAGCAGTCTGAAGCTGTGAGGAGGTGCTCGCTCTCTTCTTGGAAAAAGTGTTTACTGCCTTGTTTGTGCTTGTAGAAGATTTGAGAGTTTCCTCTTGTAGCTTCTGTGGCACAGTTCATTTGGGATTTAGGTCACACTCGGCTTACTGGCCTCCATTTAAGTTTGTTTCCTCCACTTTCACCTCAGCCAACACAGGTAAAAAAAAAAATATCAAGACTGAATGTTTTGCAGAAAAGACCCAACTAGAAACATCTTTACTGAATCATTTCTGTATTGAAGAAGAAAGATAATAGAGGCCAAGCATTACAAAATAACAACGGTCTGTGTTAGTCTGTCCTGATCCTCACTGTCCTGACCTGACATGACCTCCCAGGAGCAGCGGTGTTTTTACCAAAGAATGTTAGTAAAATATATCTACAGTCATCACATGGACGTCCTCAAATAAAAAACCAAAAGTTTGATCAGCTGCCAAGCAATTAAAGATAATTACAAATGCCTGGGAATAGTTAATACACAGATTATTTGCTTCTCTTGTTTTGTTAATTTTTTTAAAACTATAAGTTTTAATGAACTGTTTGTCAGAACCCGTCGTAATGTACATGTCTATATTATCATCAATGGACGAATCATTGACCACTCATCCAGGAAGTCCCTAAAGAACCCAAAACAACATCTAAAGCCCCGCAGGCCTCACTTGTCCCAATTAAAGTTAATAACAAGAAAGAGATGACGAGCAAAAATGGAGGGTTTAAAGGTCAAAACCGCATTTGAGCCCCAAAAAAAGTAAATAAACAACACAAAAAGGCTGGTCTCATATTTGCAATAAATAAATAAATATATAAATAAAATAATGGACAGCGTCTGTCTCTCTGTGAAAAGGGGAGGGATGTCTATGATTGTCATCGTTGTATGCTCCCATACAATGGCGAAATTAGTTCTCTGTACACCCAGGTGGAGCAGTGGGCAGCTATGTAAGCGCCTGGGGAGCATTTGGGGATTAGATGTCTTGCTCAGAGACACCATGACATATGGGAATGGCTGGGAGTTGAACCACAACTTCCTGGTCTTCAGTCGGCTGCCCTAGCTCGGCCTCAAAAAAGGTCACCAGATCAAATCCTGGCCGGGGGCCTTTCTGGGTGGAGTTTGCATGTTCTCTCTGTGCATGCGGGGTTTTTCTCCAGGTACCTGGGTTTCCTCCCACAGACTAAAAACATGCATGTTAGACTGATTGGTAACTAAATTATCCCTAGGTGAGAGAGAGAGAGTGAATGGTTGTTTTTCTCGTTTGTGTCCCTGTGATGGACTGGAGACATGTCCAGGGTGTCCCCCGCCTCTCACACAGTGACTGCTGGATATGGGCACCAGTGACCCCTGCGACCCAAAAAGGAAAAAGCGGGTAAAAGATAATGGATGGATGATTTCCAAGACTTTTGGAAAAATATTCCCAGTGTATCAGGTTGGACCTTGAGCTAGGGTGCACTTGGGTTGGCCTAATGTTTTTATGCTACTAGTGTTTAGTTGATGTTTTTCTTAGTTCACATCTTAGATCTTATTACTGTTTTTCTTTTACGTTTTATTGTTGGATGTAACTGGGACCCTGTGTACATAAATTTGTTCCACTACATGTATCACATGGAGTGTGAATGACAAATAAAGAACCTTGAATCGTTGAATCCTTGATCTGAAGCACAGCAGCGAAAGATTCATCACCACTTTTTACAAACTCTTGATTGCAACTGTTGCTGCCATTGCCGACCCAAGGGAACCTCTGTCCTCATATACGGTCAGGTTGGCTTAGATAGACTTTTTATTCCTTTAATTAAACTCATCATTTAAAAACTGCATTTTAAATATACTCAGGTATTCCTTGGATCATATATATATTTTTTTTAAATTTTTTTTCTCCCCTTGTCTTGTCCGGCATTGTGACACTCAGAATTATTGTCTGAGTGTCAAAGTGATGCCCAACAGATTTACTTTCACAAGCAGAGCATCATGGCTGGCCTTAATGCTCCACTTAATATATAAATTAAATTTTATTAGAATATGCTTTGGGTTTGTTCCAGATGTAATGGACACGGGAACGGAAAACAAAGAAGAAAACAAAGCAGAAAAGTGAGAGAAGAGTTAAAATGTAAAGAAGGAGATAGGAATAGAGGAGAGAGAGAGAGGGATAAAGAGAACACAAATCAACATCATTGAAGTCTGACTCTAGACCTGAGGAAAGAGAGAAAAAAAACACGACAAAACCGAGAAACCACAACAACAAACAACTTATATAATGATACTTATAACATCATTAGAAAGTATTTTATACAGTACATGGTAATACAATATATATTTTATGGCCACCACAACCCAACTGAGTGTGTATCTGATAAACACCTGAATCTAAACACCTGTGTGAGCATGATTATCACTATAAGGTTTCTCATAAAAATGTTCAATAGTGGATGTGGGGACTCATAAACCCGTCCCCACAGGACATGAAGGTAACACAGGGAAGACCGGAACCACAGACACACAGTGGCCCCCAAGCCTGGAACTCCGGGAGTCCCCCAACAGGGACACCCGCACACCCCAGAGAGAGAAGCAAAGGGAAGCCCCGGGCGACCCCCAGCAACCACAATGCAGAAACCCCCAGGAGGCCGTAGCAACGAGTCAACAGGCCCCGCCGGCAACCTGCCACTCCAGTGTGGATCTGGCCATGGACACCAAGCCCCGAGTCCCGAGGTCATAGCACCCCCCAACAGAGGCCCGACAGAGCCAGGGCACCCAGGCCCCCGCAGGCAGCCACCAGGGCGGGCCTGCACACACCCCACCACCCAGCCCCAGCTGCTGAGAGCCACCAATGCACCAGCGGCAGGGGGGCCCACCACCGGAGGGGAGCACGACACACCAAATGGGGGGCCAAAACTGATCCAAGAGAGGGGACCACCTAAAACCCAACCTGAGACAAACAGGCACACAGAGACAGCCCGACAGAGCCTCTGTCGGGTCGTCCATGCGCCCCACCCGCCCAACAGTGACCGCAACCCGGCCCCAGGCCGGGGGCCAGAGCAGCAGGGAGCAGCAGCTGAGGAAGGCCGGTCCAGCACACCAATGCATCCCTAAAGCCCCACACCACAGGCCCGGAGAGGCCCCAGCATGCCACCCATGCTCCCTCCCCCCCACACACAGCACCCCCCACTGTGAATGTCACATCAGGCCGACCAGCCAGCACTTCGTCGAAGTGAAGCCATGCCCCCGACCGCCGCCATGCACTACCAACGACCACACACACACACAACCACAGCCGACCCCCCTGCCAGAACCCGGCAGCCACCCCAGCCAAAGGGCTGGCCATCGGAACCAGGAACCCCGATCAAAAGATCCGAACAATCCAGGGAGAACCGGAGCACCAGCCCCACCCCTACCCCCAATCGCCCCCCAAGGCCCAATACCCACCCACAGCCCAGACCCCAACCAGGCAGCCTACACCCCCCCCCCTATGCCCCCGCCCCCGCCCCCAAATGTCAGACGGAGAATGAGGGTTTAAGGGTTGTATCCTTAAATCCTTGGCTCATATTAACATTTGTATATTCAAGCTTGAACCCGATTTGCCAACACACTAATTATGTAAGCATTAATTAGTTCCATCATTGAACCGAACATCACACATGTTGTTTTGTAACAAGTGGCTGATGGAGCTGTGTTGCTCCACAACCGTCATTGATCACCAGCTCCTCTCTCACCCACAAAGACTCACATCGATCAGTTTTAGTCGGCACAGTGGTGTCCAGGAAACTGACCTCCAGTTGCCTCCGCTTCAAGTCAAACGCTGACATTTGAACTGTCTCGACTTTTAAATATTTTATGCAAACAAGTCCTTGCTCTCACAAGCTTTTCTTGACATATTCAGCTTACACCCCAAAATATTTGCCTTATTTCACTTAGCGTGTCTCTCACTGTTATAGAACTTAAAGTTTCTTCTCAAAAACCTCCAAAACGCAGAGCGTAAATCCAAACTCTCTGTGACTTTCGTTGTGTCTGAACTCATAATTTTCTTTTCAAAACTGAAAGTAAAGGGTCTTTTTGAACTTGTCATTTCTTCTTGCATGTGAAGCCCCCCAGGGATTATGGTAGAAATGGAGTTTGAGGCTGTAAAATCCTGTTCTCTTAGTTTTGTAGATTTGTGCATGGATTTACAAACCAATTTTCAGTTTGAGAGCAAAAGATCATTGTTTGGCTTCAGTTACAGAAACGCTGGGCGCATTCTTATTTTCAGGTACTTCTAAGCTGCGTAACAACAAACATCACATCCTGTCATGTTTGCACTGCAGAAACAGATAATGCTACAACGTCATTTTAATTAAAACAAGTCATACTCTGAACTGGGTAAAAGTTATGGAACTGTCAATAAAATAGAACGATGAGAAACATTTTCGCAAAGTTGTACAAACCGTCATTCTTATTATTTAACTATTGAGCTGACGTTAATGATTCTTAAATGTCTGATTTAATTTAGGCAAAAACAAACAACTCAGCTGGTGTTTGTAAAATTACAATCGTAAGGGCGGCTGTGGATGAGTGGTTAGAGCAGTCGTCCTCCAATTCAAGAGTTGGAGGTTCAATTCCACCAGCAGTCACATGTTGAAGTGTCCCTGGACAAGACACTGAACCCCTCATTGCCTTCACTGTGTGTCCCATCAGTGTATGAATGTGATAAAGCTCTGATTATTCTTTGTATAGATCTAGTAGAGTGCTGTATGAACGGGTAAATGAGGGCACAGATTGTTGTAAAGTGCTTTCAGTATCTTGATAAGATAGAAAGGTGCTATATAAGTGCAGTCTATTTACCATTAACTCTACTGCCACTATGGTTTATATTGTTTTCAGTAAGGTAAAGTTTTGTGCAATGACTGTCTGTCACTTATTTTCCAGTCTATGTAGGTTTAGGTTTAGGTCTTATGCAGATCAACACAAGGTCAACAATGTAATGAAATGCTCAGGACGAAAAGAACCTGACTGAAAAATGTTGGATTATATACCTGGATTATTGAGCATGGACTTTGTTGTTTTCAACCAGTTTGACAAGACTGTCAACAAGGAAGAGGGCCAGCAATGGAGGAGGGGGCATACCAAAGAGACCATCTTATCACAAGCAGAACTGGTTTGTTCCACTTTGGAGTAAGATGTTGGAGGAAGAATCAGTTTTGTTGTGTGTTTCCTTGACTGATGAAGCCTTCTGGATGGAAGGCAAAACGTTTCAGCACGAAACAAAAAAAACTGTCCAGATGACCTGACTGAAAAATGTTGGATTATATACCTGGATTATTGCGCATGGACTTTGTTGACGAGAAGAACCATCTCGACTCATCAAAAAAACAATAAGAACAAATACCAAAGCATGCAACAAAAATACAAAAACAAGGCACCAAAAGTGAAAAAGAAACACATCTACAGCAACATGGTTCTTTTAGCGACCTAGTTCTGTTAGCAGGTTTTATTAGCAGCATGATGACAATAACGACCACGGCAATTGACGATGACTACCTTCCAGAACCGGGTCTGGCAGGACAGAACATCTAAGGCTTCCCTGCATAACTGAACTGTTTCGTAGAGTTTGGTCCGTGCAGGCAGATGGAGGATCATGGAGACGGCTGCCATGACAGGCCTGAGCCTAAGCCCGAGACTGGAATGGGGGAACTGAACCACGATGGCAAGGCTGCGACACACAAAAGTGCGTCGCGGTCATACCCGTAGTGTGGGTGTACAGTGTAGGCACAAAAACAGTTAAAACAGAAACAACAAGAACAAAAAAAGAGCGAGTCAAGCGGCGCTCCTGTCAGTGCTGCCATACTGCGGCACACGAGTCGCTGCCATATGCCAGTCTTCCTGTCTTCCTGTCTTCCTGTCTTACTGTCTTCCTGTCTTACTGAGTGCTGTTGGAAGTGAGAGAGACTGAGGTGACCCTCATGAAAAACGAGCTGCAGGTTTACCGTGTTTTCTATATTGGTTCTTTTTATATTTCTTTTACAGATTGTACAGCAAAATGTTGATATTTTGTCAGATTAGATCAGTGGTTCCCAAAGGTTGGGTTGGGACCCCACTGTGGGTCTCAAAACACCAGGTTTGGGGTCCTGATATTACATCTAGAAATCAAATAAAACAGAATAAAAGATTAATGTTTGAATATTATATAATTATTAACAATAAAAGGCATAAATGGGAGAAAAGTGTTTATTTATAAAAGTAATATAATTTTAGTTTACTTTAATGGTGTCATTATTATAACCTAATTTATATTTTGGGGGTGAAGACTGACATTGTTGAGAGTCAAGCCTAAAAGTTTGGAAACTCTGGATTAGAATATTACAGAATAAATGCCAAATTAGTTTGGGCCTTTTTAAAAAATGGAAATGTGTTGGTAATTTAGTCAGTAGCTGCACTGGTACCTTTCAGAGTTTCTTCCAAAATCTTATTTCTTAATGAAACTTAAAAAAAAGAAGAAATATATATAAAAATGCTAGCTTTTTATTGTTTTGACAATCAAATGCTAACCATCATTTTAAATTTGATGTCGGATGTTTAATGGCCACAGATAGCAGCTCTGTCAGATTCTCCACCACACAGTCTAACTGGGATCTGTTGTATTGACCACGTTACTGTCATGGTGCGCACGCTCAGCAAGAGAGAGGAAAGAGACAAACACATAATCCCTAATCCATAACTGCCTGTGAGCGAAAACACAATCAGCTTTCCACATACCACGATTGTACGAAGCTCTGGGAGACGACACAAGTTACGTAACATCTCAGAAAAGAAAATAACTTGCATGGTTTCATGTTTCACTGTGAGAATTAATTAACTGAGTCAGATTCAAATGTACAATAGTTCCTATGGAAGTGGCTCCAGTTGTAATCACAAGTCAAAGGTGGAAAAACATGTTTTTGCCCATGGTTGTTTAATTTCAAACACTTCATGATGCACAGGATAAATTTCAATTAGATTTTAAAAAAGTAATAATTGAAAATGCACCTACAATGGATTAACTTTTGGAATCAGCCCAATTCAAGATGGCCTCCACAGCCACTATAATTTAGAAAACATAAAAAGGGGGAAAAATCTCAGCCATTTTCACAGATATTGAACTAAAGTTTATTATGGTAGTAGCTGAGACTCATCAAAAACACATATTCTGAGCGCTAACTCATTTCATAAGGTCTTGGTTTAAAATGTTACCGATAACTATTTACTGTCGGCTTCGTCTGTCGCTTAGCAAAACTTTCCATAAACCACCGGATAGGTTTTATTGAAACTTTCTGGAAATAATCACTGCCTCTAGATTTAGAACCAGCCCATCTCAAAATGGCTACAGAAAACTGACTTTAGACTTTAGAAAGCACAAAAATGGCAATAATTCAGTGAATGTTCTAGACATGCTAAGATTTGGTGCGGTAGTAACTGAGTCATTCATACTCAAAGTGCTACTCACTGTGCTTTAGTCCATATTGTTAGCATTAAAGTTCCAGGTACACATCTCCCATACAAAAAATATGATTATGGATCTGGTGAGCTGGACTTTCAACGCAGTTGACAAAATCTTTTCAACAAAACGACAGGGTCCTGGAGAACCCTCTTGTCCAGCTGAGACTCACGCTACAGGGTACATCATAGATCAGCTGATGCATCTCTCAGTTTGGTCTCAGGAGGACACTGAAGACGTTTCTATATTTAGATTTATGATAGCAGGGGTTCTGATCTTTGGCTTCGGCGGGGCTCTGTTTTATCAACTTTTGAAGATGGACTTTGGCAGCAGTTTCGGCCATGGCAAAGCTTCCGAGTCAGTGTGAAGGTTTGGTTCGTGCTATGAGTACTCAAAATCTGCTGATTTACGAGCTAAACCATAAGATGGAGGCAATTTGTGAGAATCGCAGGCCACCTGTGTCTCCTAGGACTCTTCAGCATTTTGGGATCGACCTTGAGGAGGCTCATAACACGGATCAGTGCAGTGACCTATAAATGTGGCCATTTTGGACCAGAAAGTTCCAGCAGGACTCAAGGCTGACAAGAAAAAACAGTCTGCCTGAAGAAAATCAACAATTGTGGCTTATCTGAATGTGACTCCCCTGTTTGGCCTCGGATACGAGCCGACTATCAAATTTCTCCTGGGACATGGGTAACTAGGGACAAAGCTTCATCTAGCGCAGTGCTTCTCAGTTATTTTTGGTTACG
>NC_056519.1:22374651-22420440 GCF_014905685.2 Nematolebias whitei | reverse complement strand
CCCCCCCCCCCCCCCCCCCCAGAAGAAGTAAACATTTTGCGCCCCTTCAACTCTCCGCCACGACTGTAAATAGTATAATTTGTCTAAAAATTGTTATAAGTATACCTCTGCATAACATTGTACCCTTATTAATATTAAATAAAGAATCCTTATTTAAACTAAACATTTTTGACCATTTGATACTGAACAATCAAATTGAATATAATCAATAAATAATAATAAATTCAAATTGATCAGCAACATTTTAAGTCAGGAGTGTTACATAAAACACTTTGACTTACAAAACAAAAATGAATAAAACAATTTGTGCTGTTTTTTTTTTTTTTTTAATCAAAATGAAGAAGTCAGGATTAATGGCTACAATGAGCACGTTTTGCAGTGCACAGCTTTTTGAAGCAGAGTTTGAAACATGATCCTGCAGCTCTCAGCTCCTGCTCAATGTTTAGCTGGACCTGGACCTGGACCTGGACCTGGACTTGGTCTCCAGAGCAGCAGAGAAGACGCAAAGAGCTCAAGAGCGAGCGAGCGGGTTGGGGAAACTGGGGAACGTGCACACAAGAGAAGAACCTGACAAGTTGTTTAATGACAAAATATATTTTGTTAGCAAAGACTAGAGTCCTAACATTTGTTAAACATCTGTTTTTATAACAAACTAAAAAAACAGATATTGAGCTAAAATTTGATGTGGTCGTAGCTGAGATTTATTCTCACCAAACGTTTTTAGGTTGACTTGTGCAGGACATTACTTTCAAGGTTTGACCAAATGGCTACAAAGTCGTCATTTCATTTCTTAACACAAGATCATTTTAAGTCTAAAACTCAGCCATGAAAGGTGATATGCATTTGTTTGAGGAACACTACTTCTTCTTTTCCTCTAGTCCTCTTTAAAAAAAATCTATTTCCTGAATAGAATGCCGCCACCATCAACACATGATCCCACGAGCAACAAACACACTTTCACATCCAGGCTTATGTCCCGGAAGCAGAGCGGCACAGAGGATATTGTATCAAGCACCTGAAAAAAATGTTAGTCCAACAAGTGAGACAAGGCTCTCATCTGAATCGAAGAGATTATGTCTCTTAATTTATGCTAATTAATGCTAACCAAGTAATGAGAGCAGCGTATTTGTTGTGTGACTGAGGCGAGCCCCATTCACACTAACATTTCCCAGCTCCCACAGCCATGTGCTGCTGCACCAGTGAAGCCTGTTGATTGGTAAAAACACACCCATTCTTCTTTTTTTTGTCACAAGGCACACACACGGCGATATGTAGATGTGTACTTCATGGGAATCCTTGAGCCTGGTTGCTGCCAAATCTCACCATCACACACAAAAAGTCCCACACAGTGATTTCTGTTACCGTTTAGCAGATCAGATGATTCAGTGGAAACTGTTGAACTCTCTCTGTGTGAGGCTCCTCGTTATAAAACTGTCAATTTGTGCCTTTTGCTTTTACCGCAGCTTCACTTGCATGAGGTTACACCATTTATAGGGGAGCCAGACGCCCCCATAAAGTGTTGTCATGCTCAAATATTCAGGGAAAATGGAAGATGAATGAAAATTAGCAACCTCGTTTTAATTTACCGGCTTTATCGTTTCTTCATCTCTCTCTTTTTACTAAAGACACGGCTCAACTCCGGCGTTCTTCACTGACCCCTCCCCTTTTCTCTTTAAAATCTGTTTTAACCGTCTTTAATCGCGTTTTTAGATTGTTAGAAGCAGCTAAGCCGAGAAGCTAAGCTAACAGGCCGACTTCGGGAATAAACCTCCGTCTTGTCGAGCTCCAAAATTCACGGTTGAAACTCGTGCCTTCGTGTAAAAAGTTGTTTTTCTCTGCAAAATTTGTTTACTGATTTAAAAAAAAAAAAAGCTTTGTGTGAAAAATGCTATGCTGAATAGTTCAAATCGAGCGTCTGCCATGTCACCATGTCAGCCAGTGTTGCCAGGTGAGAAATCTAGGATTATCCTACTAGAGACATAACATTATTGTATTTTGAGGGAAATTATCGTACACCCATCATAACCTAAATAACAAATCTATTTATGCACTATAGTAGTGATGGATCCGCTTCCAGACCGGCTCTGCTTCTTCTTCTTTTCTTTTTTCTTTTCCTCACTCATGGGGCGGGCGCAGCGGACTATTCAGCCAATCATGGCCGTTGTTCTGAGGCAAACGAAAACACGTCACTCGTAGGTAACATTTAGAAAAGCACGGTTGGCTGGAATTTCCAGCCAATCAGCATCTGTTTGCAGACACAGATGCCTTCAGGGTTCACAAAAAAATCTCCGACAGACAGTTGCGACAGACTGATGACAACCGATTACAACCACACATTCACGGAATGATCAAATTATCTCATATTTGGCCTTTTTTGGGATTATTGATCGTACATCGTACAGAGGGCAAAATTGTCGTACAAATACGATAATTATCGTACACCTGGCAACACTGATGTCAGCCCATGCCACGCCAAGGGCCCTCCCTCCCATTTTTCTTAAAGAAACACGCTGCTCAACTATCCACGCTTTGGTTCAAACAGTCTTATACTGCCATCAGGTGGTCAAAAAAAGGCACTACACTCCAAACAAATTGACATTTCTTCTAAAATTTGACAATTATTGTTAAATTTCAAACAATATTATCGTTTATTGCAATAATTTCTGAGACAATTAATCACCCAGGAAAATTTGTTATCGTGACAGGCCTAAATGCAACACCATCCAACGCAAACCCAACTCTAAAAAGACTTGAGACGGTTTAGAAAACCTATGTGAACAGTACAGTTGTACCCATTGTTTTTTTTTTTAAACAAAAGTATTTTTATATATTGTTTCATTTTTGAACATATGAACAACATAAACAATAAAACAATCCCTTCACTCCCACACCGGATCAGTCAAAACTACATAAACAAATTATACAGGCACCGACATGCTCTCAACAAACACCCATTGGCATTTAACGGGTTGTAAATCATCTACGTAGCACTTGATTCAATAATTATTTTAGAGAGCATGGCACAATGCTCTGCCGGCACTAAGCTCTAAGCTAGCGGCGCACAATACAGACGAGCTAGCTAAGATGCAGCAAGATGCTAAGAAAACTCGAAGTGGATTTTTTAGTGGTTCTCCTATTGATAAAGTGGAGTGGCTTTGTTCATGAAGAAATAGAAACAGTGCTGGGTGAAATAATAGTTCTTGGTAAATGTAGGGGGGTCCAAACAAATATTTTTTTAAATGTGAAGGGGACACGGCCCCTTCGTATTTAATTGTTGCCACGCCTGTTGTTGTACCACTTAAAACAATCTCATTTTTGGAGAAGTAGTTTAATTCTGACCAGACTAACAAGATAACAGCTAAAATCTATCGCCTTAAAAAAAACACACAACTTTTTAACCTTTGCATTGCCATCAGTTTTACGCTATTTACATCGGTGTTCGTTTGAAAGCACAGACAGCGGCAGTAGCAGCTAGCTGTAGCACTTTCAGCATGTTTTTTTTTTTCAGCTGGAATAAGTGAAACTGACAGGATAAAAACATTCTACAATATTGTAGACTTTCAAAACTGCTATTAAACCTTTGGAGCTTGGCGTTGTTTGGAGATCCAGTGTGGCGCCTCTCTCTCTGTAGCCATCATAAAGTTCAATGACACCACTAGAGTACACACCGCCCAGTGTTTACATTTGTAACGTGGTGGATGTGAGGAGCTGTCTGTTCTGTGTCTTGTGACCCCTTTTGTTTTTCTGCTCTCCCTCATGTTGAACTCCTCCTGCAGTCCCTCATTATCCTCTCCCAGGTGTCTCTTATTATTTCCTTGTTAGCGTCCCTTTATACTCTGCGTCTCTGTGTTCCCTCGCTGCCTGGGCCTTTTCCTGCCAAGCTTCGTGTTCCGTCTTCCCGCCGTGTCTCCAGCTTTTATTCGCCGTGGTCTGCCTTGCACATTGAGTTCAACCACAACCAGGTCGTGACAGTGGAGAAGCAAAGATGGCGTCCGAAACAGGAAGCTGCCCACATCCAACAGCTGCCGAGCCCAACTGGATCTGTATCACAAATTATTTTCAGTATGACAATATAATTAATAAATAAAGTTGATTTCATACAGCGGTCATGTAAAACAGCACTAGAAAAAAATACTGGTCTAAAGTCAGTCGATTTCAAGACTTTTCATCGATTGAATAGTTATGACTTCAACTAATTGATGCATTTGAAACTAGCCTTTTTGACGTGTAAATTGTGTATATGTAGGCTCTGCTAATTGCAGGGATCAGTGTCTAATTTGTACCTACGCTTAAAAAGTACATGTTCAGCATTTATGCAGCAGATAATGAATTGTTACCAGAGGCAATAGCAGCTTGTGCAATTTTATAATTTGTGCTGAAGCATAGCGTGATTCAGCCTGTCCAGCATATTAATATCTACCACAGAAGCTACCATCTACAAGCCAATTCAATAATTAACAGCCATTATATCAAATTTATTGGCAACTTTTAAACGGTTACATTATTAGCTTCAGCTCTGGTCGGATCACACTCGCGTTAAAGATCAGTTCTGCTGACTTGTAAAAGGAGACATGATGACATTTTTCCTCTTACCTTCTGTTAATATATACGTACATCCATATCTCACACACAGCTTTCTGGCACTTTCTAAGATTACATTATATTATAAGCTTTATTATTATTTTAGACTTTTTTTTTTCTTTTTACATAGTCGGGCCGTACTCAGGGCTATTTGGTCAAAACGCCAAGTGCAGACGTTTTACTGTTTTGGTATGGCCGCCGTTGCTCCAGTGAATCACAACTATCGTAACTGGCATTTGTAATGTATGTGAATGTTTTCGTTCAGTGCTCTGAGATAACTTCTGTTGTGACTAAAAGACTTTTATAAATAAACTGAATTGAAATTGAATTGTTATTGACAAGTGCAAAAGCTTACAGTATTCCCAGGTGGTCTCCCATCCAAGTATTAATCAGGTACAACGATGCTTAGCTTCCGAGATCACACGAGATCGTGCGTGTTCAGGGTGGTATGGCCGTAAACAAGGAACTCCGTCACAAATAGGACTTTTAAAGGATCATAGCAAAGAAAGGTTAAACTTATGCAACCACAAGTTGCAACATGCACACAAAACACACAAAACAAAGCACAACTAGTTTTAAGCATTAACCTTTTAATTTAATTATTAACCTATGGCTGCAAAGAGCTCATAATGCAAAACTTCCAACAATGTTGTCAGAGGAAAAGGGGGTGCAGCTCCTGCAGGTAAGAGGCGTTAACCTTCAGGACAAATTGAGGTCGCCGATTGGTCAGTTGCTGACATGCCTACTGGATTGATTGACAGGTGGTGCCGCAATGCAGCTGTCGACTGGAGGTGGTGGTGGTGGTGGTGGGGTTAGGATGCATGAGAGAAGCGAAGTGCTCTATTCACACAAGGAGAGCTGTTGGTCAGGCTACTTCTTGTTGCTCTCTAAAATAGTTATTGAATCACGTGTTTACTTATGTAGGTAAACGTAGAAACGTAGACACCAGAATGAAAGAAATGGCATCTATTTTATTCAAAAATTTATGGGGGAGGACCCCCAGACCCCACCACCAGTGTGTCCCTCCCACATTGTAAATGCTTCTGATACCAATGGCCACTACGTTGTTCAAGCCAATAGCCGTAAACAATGGGGGCTGTGCACCCCTGAAGGTCAGATTCTAGAATCGCCCCTGCCTTTAACTACTGGGTGTCAATTCTGTCTGGCGGCAAAATATCACATAAAATAGATTTGGGTGAAACTTTTGGAAAGAAATCATTATCTACAACTGATTAACTTTTGGAGCCAGTTCAAAATGGCCACCATAACCAACTGGCTGAGGAAACACGACAATGTATATAGCTCAGTGTATTTTAATTTTACAGATATTGAGCTAAAACTTAGTGTTGTCGTCGCTAAGGGTCATTCGCAACCTAAACTCGGCTGGTTGTGTGACATGTTTGCATAGACTTCAGACTTTAACCTTCAATTAACTTCATTAAGATTCAACTGTCAGTCTGTCAGAAATGCATCTCATAAAACCACTGGATGGGTTTAATGAAACTCTCAAAGCAGATACGTCAACACCTGATTGACTTTTGGAATAAACCTAATTCAAAATGGACACATGAAAAAGCCATGTTGTACAGTGATAAACCAGTGTCTCTATAAGACTGAGTCTTTTTCTCTCAGCCAAACATTGCTCCATGCAGGCTGACACGAGAAACATTTCTCAGACAACGTGATTTTCTCCTCTCTCTCCTCCAGGACCATCAGGCACATTACAGGAGCCACACAGCCATTTCCTTTAATGTCAGTGGGCGGCGCGCGCTGCCCCGATCCTATTGACGCGTGCGTGAGTGCGCGTTCACCCAACCAGCCAGGCAGCACGCGAACCCCACTCTCCTCAAACCCAGCAGAACCGAGCCGAGCCGTCCCAGTCCGAGGCAGGACAGGCGGAATGAAGAGCTGTTCGCGTCCCTGAACGCCTCATTCAGCCTCTTCGCTCCGAAGCACGATGGACTTGACCGGAAGGACCGACGTGTTCATCTCCCAGCTGCTGCTCCTCTGCCAAACAGGTAAGAAACTGTTGAGACTGGAAAAAAATAAATAAAGACTAAAAATGACTGCTGGGAAAATTGAGCAGCGCGTGTAGTATTTTCTCACTCGGACTCAATTAGAAATGGCTCAGTTTGCGGTCCGTTAGAGACCTGATCAGTCTTTGAACGCATCAAGACGAAATGAAATGTGATGCTGTGAAACGGTTTCATCATCGTGTCTGTTGTTAAAAAAAAAAAAAAAAAAAAAAAGATTTCAGGAGGAGGGTAAACCATGCTCTCTGCAGAAACTGAAGCTTTAAGAGCAGACACTTCTGCAGATGTCAAATCACTGGCTGCAGACTGAAGTAACAGGTGGAGGAACACAGGACATCACCCTTTTCTTTCCATCCGAGCTGATTTTTAATAAGCAACAAATCAGAAGCAAAATTAGACACTAGTTCAAGTTTCAAAAGGAAGTAAAGTTTTCATAAATTAGAATGCAACTTGTTTATATTGGCGCTGCTTTTATCAATTTTTGAGCGTATTTTAACAATTACAACAACAAAAAACCCTTAGATTGTATTCACCTGACTTGTCTAGTCTGACCAGTGATGCTCACCTGATGTGTTGTGGGTTTTTGTCTGGATAAAGAAATGTGAAGAAAAAAAAAATATCACTGTCCCGATTAGTATTTTGGTTAATGGTTGAATACGTGACTGAGTAGTTTTTAAAAGATATTAGCAGGACGGTTATAGTGTGGCTGTCCAAAACATCTGCTCCATTATAGTCTTTCCAAGGCACACAAGTAAACAAATACGAAATAAAAAAGTCACAGCGTCCTTTGCCACAGTTGTCAGCCACCAAGCACAGAAATGTCTGCATCAGTTTACAGGATATACCGTACTATCCTTTATCTCTGCCTGCTCATTCCTTTCCGGGTTGTGGGCTCTCTGGTGCCCAAGTCCTGCAGTCACTGAGCAAGAGATGGGGAGTACCTGGATAGGTCCCAAGTCCATCACAGGGATATATTATACAGTATACTGGGTGACTGTGCAATGGTAGAGCAGCTGCCATGCCCATATGTCATGGTATCTATGAGCAAGACACCTACTCCCTACCTGCTGCGCGGGTGCTTATATTGCTGACCACTGCACTACTTGTGAATATTTCACGTGACAGGTCAAATGCAGAACACAAATTTTGCTATTGTCACCACACGATTTGGCAATTGTTTTTTTTTTTATTACCCTGACACAACCACCAGTCACTAAGCTATTGAAAGGGTCTGGGGATCAACTGGGAGGGTTAAGTCAAAGTCAGAGTTTCTGTATTTGTCGGTCGCACCATATGTGGTACATGTGGTGGAACGAAATTGTGTACACAGGGTCCCAGCCAACAAAAGTATAAACTGTAAAGAAAAACTGCTGTAAGCTCTAACATATGAACTAAGAAATGCACTAAACTAAGAATACACTAAGCACTAGTAGTACAAAAACAATACGCCAAACAACAGCAGCACAAACATGAGTCTGCGTGAGCAGATGAGTACGAACGAACACAGAAGCATGACATAAATCAGCAGCATAAGATCAGCAGCATGGATAGTCAGCAGCACATATCAACAATCAAAGGGGCGTTACAGTGTTTTTTTTTCTTTCCCCACAGTGATTATCCTGGTTAGGAATTTGTGAGTCTAACAGCCTCAGGGTAGAAGCTGTTCCTCAGTCTAGTGGTTCTACACTTAATGCTCCTCAACATTCTGCCTCAGGGGAGCGGTAAAAAAAAGTGTGTGCTGGGTGGGTGGGGTCCTTCATGATGCAGGTGGCCCTCTTCCAGCAGCTGGAGGTGTAGATGTCTGTGATGGTGGGGAGGCTGACTCCAACAGTCTTCTGTGCAGCCTTCATCACTCTCTGCAAAGCTTTTCTTTCTGCAGCTGTGCAGCCTCCATGCCACATGTTGATGCTGGAGCACAGGATGCTCTCCACTGCACACCTGTAGAAGGAGGTGAGGACTGAGCTTCCCAGACCAGCTCGTCTCAGCCACCTGAGGAAGTAGAGTCTCTGATGAGCTTTCTTGATCAGGCTGGTGGTGTTGTTGCTCCAGCTGAGGTTGTCATTCAGGTGCACACCCAAGTACTTGTAGCTGGAGACCACTTCCACCACAGATCCACCTATAATTGGGGAGTAGGTGTGTTTGTTCCATCTGAAGTCCACGACCATCTCCTTCGTCTTCTTCACATTGATGTGAAGGTTGTTCTTTCTGCACCAGGTGTTCAACCTCCTGCCTGTAGCTGGACTCATCATTGTTTGTGATGCATCCCACCACCACTGTATCCTCTGCAAACTTTACAATATGACAGCCTTGATGGGTCGGTGCACAGTCATATGTGAGCAGAGTAAACAGGATGGGGCTCAGCACGCAGCCCTGAGGAGAGCCAGTGCTGAGGGTTATGGTGGATGAGGAGAAGTTGTGGATCCTCACTAACTGTGGTCTGTTTGTTAAGAAGTCTAGTACCCAGTTGCAAATAGAGGGGCTTAGTCCTAGTGTGGATAGTTTGTCCATCAGGGTTTGGGGATCATGGTGTTGAAGGCAGATGTGAAGTCCACAAAGAGCATACGGACGTAGGAGCCCTTCTACTTCAGGTGGGTGAGAGCAGTGTGGACCACAGAGGAGATGGCATCTTCTGTTGATCGATTCTTGTGGTATGCATACTGGTGAGGTTCCTCGTCGATGTTGATGGTTGTTCTGATGTGGGTCATGACCAGCCTTTCGAAGCATTTAGCGACTATCTGGGTGAGGGCTACTGGTCGATAGTCATTCAGACCAGTCACTGTGGAGCTCTTTGGGACTGGGATAATGGTGGCGGTCTTCAGGCAGGTGGGAACTGTTGCCAGGGTGAGGGAGGAGTTAAAGATGTCTGCCAGCACCTTGCAGAGCTGATTGGCACAGTCTGTCAGCACCTTCCCTGGGATGTTGTCTGGGCCAGTTGCTTTGTGAGGATTAATCCTCCTGAATGTTCTCCTCACTTCTTCTGAGGTCACGCGGAGAAACTCTTCTTCCGGTGGTGAGGTGAGTCTGGTGCTGGGTGGTCTGTTCGGGTCTTCAATGCATGCATAGAACTTGTTGAAGGCATCAGGCAGTGATGGGTCTCTAGGGCATTGTTCACTTCTGCCTTTATAATCTGTTACACACTTAATACCCCTCCACATGCTCTGCGGGTCTTGTGAGGTGAATTGACCCTGGATCCTCTGTACATATGTGGCTTTGGCCCTCTTAATACCAGCAACCAGCTCTTTCCTTGTCCTTCTCAGCTCCTGTGAGTTGCCAGACCTGAAGGCAGAGTTAAGAGCCCACGTGAGGAAAATGAGGGTGGAGGGAGTTGTGTCCCCCTCCCTAAAAAAGTGTGTTGTCTGTCCAGGGATTCAAACCTAGAACGTCCTTTACTAACCTCTGCGCCACCACTTCCCCTTTATCATATTGGAGCATACAGTGGTGACAATAAATAGCACTTTAACTCACCCCCCACCTCTCCAATAAAAATAAATAAATAAATGCTGCATTTGCGGGGTTTTAACAAGGGCAGGTTTAATTCTTGTGATGATGGACGTGATGATGGACGTCTCCCTGGCCAGTCAGTGACCTGCAGTCTGCTGACGCCTGGTCTTCAGCTCCACTCGTCTCGCTTGGAAACCTCAACCGAGAAGGTCCTCGGAACTGAGCTGGTAAGAAAGCTCTGAAGCTGTGCCGAGTCGACCCAAGCAGAGCCGAGGGTTTTTCCACCGCAGTTGTTTTTGCGTTGGCTGACTGTGATGGTGTTCAAACTGCACCAGTCGTTCACTCTGTAAACTAGAGAAGTTGATCATTGGGATTTGGGTGGAGGGTTGCCACCTTTTCTTAGAGGCAAGTCTTGGAGTATTTAGCCCTGTGTGCAGTTCCTCTTCTTTGACCATTCATGATTCATAGTCGAGTAATTCTTTGTACCGTATATGTGTGCAGTATTGGAGTTTGCCCTCTTTCACCCCAAACGTATTCTGTTTTCTGGTGGATTTCAGAGACTGGAGTGGATTAATGAAGTGTCTGAGGCTAACACTGGAGCAAACTGAACAAAATGTGCTCCGCGGATTAACATCATTCTGTCACAGCAATTATTTTCACGTTTTCGAGAAAACTAGATAAGAAAGAAACAACTAGTCTTTCATGTTGTGATTATTAATAAAAAAAAAAAAATGTAAAGAAAATTAATTCTGTTTTAGTTTTAGTCAAAGAGACACTGCAGAGGAAGTAAAGGGCCACATTTGGCCCCAGAGCCCCAGTTTGCAAACTCCTAGCTCAGACAGAGAAAAGTCCAAGATTACTTAAGACTCCCAAAGCAGAAGAAATGATATTATGTTTAGTCTAAATGTCCATAAAAGACACACTGAAACTGAGACTTTGACACATCATTGGACAGTATTGAGGAGGATTTAAATTATTCACTTCTTAAACTTAAATATTTTGGGGGGATTTAAACACGTAATAATTTGGTTCCTAAAGGTTTAAACGTGGATCTGGATTTTAGACCTGCCCATTGAGCTTTTTGCAGATTTTCTTTATATCAATGTGCTGCTATCAAAGACTGTAGCACAATATTAAGTGACCAAGCTGCATGTTTTGGTGTATATTTTTATTTATATATTTATACGATCAAATTGGTGGGAGGAGCAGCAATGAAAATAAATATGGTAGAAATGGAAGAATAATGACCAAATAGTAATAAAAGTGCTGAATTTGCTGAATTTGTCAAGCTCTCTGATGTTTTGTGGAAAAAAAAAAAAAAGCCCATCAATTTCTGTATTTCCCATCTTTTAAAGGAAGAGTGGATTTTGTTACCAAGAAGGAATCAAAGTTCAAACGTTTAGCGTTCATTCCCAACAAACATCCGGTTTATTTAGTCGTTCCTTGAGAACATCAGGAGATGAATGATGCTCTCATAAATTTGACGTGATTCTGTGATCAGACTACAAGAAGGCCCAGATAAAATCCTACATGAAGATTCATACAAGATATCAATAAATCCTTCACGACTCTCCGTACTTGAATCTCCATTCACTTTGAGAATGATTTCTGTTCTTTTGAATTTAGGACATAAAGTGTCACATTTCCTATAAATTCCACTGAGCTTTCCCTTCTTCACCCTCCTGCTGTCATTTGATCCTCGTTACACCGATACTAGAAATCAGGTGACTTCAATTGGGCAGAGCTCGTCAGCTTTTAAAGGTCCCTTTGCTTTTCCACTCCTCTTTATTTCCAGAAGTGCTCTTGCGTCGAGTTTAGCTACAGTCTCTGGGTTTTGTCTGAGGGCGCTTGGTTCTCTGAAATACATGTTTATATTTTTAGATGTGTAATGAAATAAATACAATTTCCAAAACATCATTATCCAGCCATCTGTCCTCGCAATATGCCTGGACTGCATTTATAAACGCACATCTTCACGCTTAACCTCTTTCTCCCACTCTGCCATGCGCGCACAGATCTGTGTGAAGTTGCAGCGGATCTCAGTTTGGCCTTGTTTCTCCGTCAGCTCTGCCAGGGAGCGCAGTCCTCCTCACCGAGCCATATGCTTTTCAGCATGGCTCTTCCTATATGGCCTACATTTCATCACACGCAGCAATTTCCTCCTGGATGTGTGAACATGTGACATACTTCTGTTGCAACATTTTGGGTTTGATGATTTGCAGACCCAGATGTTGGGGGATGTAAAGGTGTGACGTTATTTGAATCCTGCTGGTTAGAGATTTGAAGCTAATCGTATTCAGCTCAGCGTGATTGGTTTTGTCTCTTACGACGTTCTCCCAGTTTTCAGTTTATTCCACTTCGCTTCCACAGCATGATTCTGTTTGATGCTTTCTCTCCTGTAATTGCTTGTGTTAAATCAAACTGGTATTTTTGAATAAATAAATAAATCGAGGATTTGCTCTTGAGTTCACATGGTATGGCGTCAGTGTTTAAAGGGAACAAATGATGACAAGTATCACTTTTTATAATTTAGCTGTTAGAAGTGACTACTAACTCAACAACCCAAACAACTACTTTGTTCTGGGATCGTACAGTAAAATATATATTTCTGTAAGCTGTTCACAGTTTCTGGAGAAGACTACATCACACTTGTAGTTCTCAGTTCAATCGAACTGCATTATTATCTCTCTCTCTTATCTCTGTGTTTTTGGTCTGTGGGAGGAAACTGGGTACCCGAAGAAAACCTGCGCATGCACTGAGAAAACATGCAAACTCCACCCAGAAAGGTCCCCCAGGCTGGGAAGTGAAGGCTACCTATGGGACAGATCTGGTTGGCAGGCCGTAGACTGAGGAAGTCCTCTGGATGTGGGGAAGGAACATTTCTCATTTAAAGAAATGGTCCAGATAACACGATTTAACCTTTTTTGTTGGAGCCATATTGAGTTTGGCGTTTCAGGTCTCTCTTGTAAATGAGTCCCCGAGGCTCAATGGGATAAACTTGTCTAAATAAAGGTTGAATGAATTTCGGACTGGTTGGACATTTCAGAGTGGGGAATCCAACTTTGAGGAGCATTGTAGTTATTTTTTTCCCCAACATGACGCAAGGGACATTTTGACTTCTGACAATAGAAGGTACCATAATTGCAAATTTCAACAGTTAGATTTCAACTAGGTGTCAATATTTTGTTTCCTGACTAGTCACATCACATTTTACTGTATTTTTTTCCTTCCATATATATATATATATATATATATATATATATATATATTACATACATACACACACACACACAACTGTTCACACATTTAGCAGAAATGCTGAAAGTGGTGAATCACCTTCATACTAAGATATTAGAATGGACTAAATATTCCCCCAAAATGGTTTAAAACAGAATATTGTTAAAAGTATGCAACTCAAATATGATTGGTGTTAAAAGCAGCGTGGCTGGTTGTAAAATTACTCTGTTATATTTGAAGTGCAGTGCTTGACTTGATCTGGGTCAATACCACAATAAGATGTAACCGTAAGGAGATTATTAAATTATTATTAGATTAGATAATTACTAACTATCGTCATACAGTAGATATGGTACTTGTAATAAAAAGCTCAGCAAAACATTCTACGTACTAAGTGCAAATTATGGATGAATAAAGATGAAGATACTTCTTTAACTCTGCTACCAGGCTGTCACAGTGTCAGTAACAGTATAACAACATTTATGGTTCAAATGACCAATTGAAACTAAATGCATTTAAGAAATGCATATCTGAACATACAGCACTTACAGGAATCAACAAAACTTAACAGCTGAAAAAATATGTGATTCCATTTTTTAAAATTTATTTTAGTTTTTTAATTTTTACTTTTTGGTCAGATAAAGGTTCCACATGTTTACATGGGGACAGCACGGTGGCGCAACTGGTAGAGCTGCTGCCTCTCAGCGAGACGGTTACCGGTTCAAATCCCGGTCTGGGTGGAGTTTGCAAGTTCTCTCCGTGCATACGTGGGTTTTCTCCGATTTCTCCAGTTTCCTCCCACAGACCAAAAACATGCATGTAAGGATGATTGTTAACTCTAAATTGTCCCTAGGTGTGAGTGAGAGAGTGCATGGTTGATTGTCTCGTTTGTCTCTATGTGTCCCTGTGATGGACTGGATACCCGTCCAGGGTGTACCCCGCCCCTCGCACATTGATTGCAGGACATGGGCACTGGCGACCCCCGTGACCCAAATTGGAAGAAGCAGGTAAAAGATAATGGATGTTTACATGGAGAGGCGGGGCTTAAAAATGGCTCGCAGCTATCCACTTGTCCATTGTGGGTGGACACTGGCTCCCTGGTTAAAATATATGTTGATACTAGTCTTATCATGGTTAGTTGTGTTACAAGCTAGAGACTGTAGGTCCTTTAAGGCTTAATGAGTGTAACTGGTGCCTCTTCCTTGATATCTTAAAGGGACACACCTTGTGGAGGACTGGTGCCCCAAGAACGCTTCCTAAAATCATCTTTGTAGAAAACAACTCTAAAGACAGGATAGACGAGTGCTGTGGTATCATAATTATGATTTCCTAAATTCAAACATTGTTTACTTTTGAAAATGGGAAATATTTTTAAGTCATATGGATATACGTAGCTTTTAGACTGAACTTGGACCAGTTACTGGTGACTCAATAGTCCAGATGCAAATGATATGTGTATCTGTAGTTTGTGTTCAGTAGGCACTCATCAATATTTGTCCAGTGATTTAACAGTAATTACTGGTTAGTACAGTCATCTCCCCCAGAGGAATCTGGGAATAGTGCCACCATGTACCGTGTCATATTTACAGTGACATCAGCGATCGTATGTTCTGTGGGTGAGGTGCCATCTGGCCTTTCTGTGCACTCTAAGCATTTGAATCAGAAGGGGTTGCATCCGGTGGCAGAAAGGGATGTCCGATGGTGCAACACTAACTGGCTACAAAATAGTCACACATGGCGTTCTGGCGTCCACAGCAAACAGCATTGGTACGACAAAGAGTAATGCGAGCAGAGCTGTATTTGCATAATGTACATTTAGATCAGATACACATGGGGCACAGGCATCAACAAACTTACTAGTTCTTTGTATGCAAGTGAAATGCCACTATGGGCATGATATTTTTTATTTTAACTTTTTAGAAGGACTGAAAAATACATAACCCTTAAATCTGCCTGGTATTACACTAACCATGTTTGTTGGATCTCTTTTAGCTCCTGCTTCACAGTAAACACTTTCTTGGCTCAGTAGGGACTCTTGAGTGATGCAGGGCATCGTGAATGGTTCATGCGTAAAGGCGTGCTAATTGACCGAGCAAACTGAATGCTCTTCCAGCACCCACACTATTAAAACTGCATTCATATTACTAAAGTACAAGATACCCAACTTCCCCTGTCTTTTGTGACATGCTCTTCTTTGAGCATATGCAACACAAGGTAGACTGGTTTGTTGAACAAGTCTTGGCTTCTATAACGCCTTCTTCTGAATGTTTGTTGTCCTCTTTAAAATTAAGTTCAATCTAACACTCAGCTCCAACTTTGGATCCTCCATTGTTGCTGTTGTCGATGGTGAATGTTGTACGTACAGTTGAGACAGGATGGTTATTTACATCGTACAAAAAGACAACCAGTTCTTTTTATCACCGTCCAACATTAAGTCATTCATTCCTCCCTCCATCTCCATTTCCTGTTTTAGGTCATTTAGGGTTCCTAAAATGATTTCTATTTTCTAAATGCCAGCAATCCAGTCCAATCCAGGGAGTTGTGGACACACTCGCAAAGGAGACACACCAACACTCGAGAAGAATCAATTAGAAATGAAAAGATGAGAATTGTACATAAGAATGGACAAGAGGCTTGTGCTTATTAACTACAAACCAAAATGAAAAGAACTGTGAAGATGCTGCTGAAGCTGTTCAGGATAAGTCCTGTACTGCCATGGGCTGAAAGGAAAATGTATTCTTTCAAAGGCAACAGAAAAAAGCCAGATTGCAGTTGCACACAGAGACATACTTTACATTTTGGAGTTATGTCCTGTGGTTTGACAAAACTAAAATTGAACTTTTTAACTATATACTGTGCATTTAACTAACTTTAACTGCATCTTATGGCTGTTTATTGCTGTGTGTACCTTATTTGTGGTTTGTCTAAAACAGGTCTCTCTTGTAAATTAGTTCTCGTGCCTCAGTGAGGCTAACCTGTATGAATAAAGGTTGAATGAATGAATGAATATTATCTATTGTTACATTTGATGGAGAAAAGGGAAGCTTTGCTGCCATGGGTACTTGTGAACTTCATAAAATAGGTGGCATCACGATGAAAGAACATCTGTGGAAATATTAAAGCAGCATCTCAAGACCTCAGCCAGGAAGTTAAACCTTGGGCTCTTCCAAATGGACAATGGCTTTAAGCCAGGGGTCACCAACACAGTGCCCACAGGCACCCGGTCGCCTGCAGGGACCTCTTGAGTCGCCTGAGGGGCATGTTCTAAAAATAGCACTCATCATTAATGAGCGCCGCCTAAAAATTGTCATTAAATGAATGCTTTTTTAATTAAAATATTATCATTTGCATGGATGCAGATTTGAAATGAAAATATATATTTTTTATGAATAAATGGTCTTGTGCATACAGCACATATTAGCAACCTTGTCTGGGGTCATCATCATATCTGCCATGGTAAATCACTGTAGATAATTATTGTAAAGCACTTAACATTAAGATGTGATCAGGATGTCATATGTATGTAAAATTATTATTATTAATACTATAATGAAAGGTGAGTTGTGCAAATTTATATTTGTATCAAACAAGTAGCGTTTGTGTCACTTGGTCCCACAGAAGTGGCTCTCCAGCTCCAAAAGGTTGGTGACCCCCCGCCACCCCTCCGCTCTAAGCAAACAGCGATATTAGTTAGGTGTCAACAAACACACAAGTCAAACAGTTTAAAGGCAATGCTACCAAATACCAGGAAAATGTATGTAAACTTCTGACCTAGAAGAAAGTAATACATATATTTCTCAGAATTTAGCAAAAAAAAAAAAATTTTGGGAATCACAGCTGACTTAAAACAAACAGTTCAGTCTAATTGAATGTCCGACAAAGAAAAAGTTATGTAACTTTCTTACAGTGGCTGTACACATCTGGTTTCAACTGTACGTGACGTGTAACACGTGTATGTGTTTTCATGGCATTTTATAATACAGGCTGGAGAGAAGGTGAGCGGTTTTCAATCTAAGAGTTTAAAAGAATTGTGCTATACCCTGAAACCGAGGACCAGTTAGGGCTACGACGTGATTTAATGATTGTGCTTCTCAAACCACATGCAACTCCAGGTTTAAGGCTAGAATACGTTTACGCTAATTTACTCACACGTATTCTCAAACCTAATTCAAATTCAAACCATAAAACAACGTCTTAACTTCAAAATACAATGTGACCCATGGGTGACCCCAAAGTCCCTGCTAGCTTCTAAAAACAATTGTCTCGGTGCATCCCAATGGATTAAACTATATGAATGTTCCAGACATCCAAATGAAAATCTGCTTTGAAGAGATGAATCTTGTTAGAAAGATTTTCCTAAGCCTTAGCATTTTGTGTATGGGGAGAAAAGTACAATGTTGAAAGATTTGGAACATAATGATAGATGATTGGACAAAGTTTTAATCTTAAGTCTTTGTTTTAGCTGTTATTTCTTGGATAATATAAACGTTAAACATTTTACACACAAAAAAGCCAAATCCGATAGAATTTACACGAGGTAGATACATTCACTTATCAAAAAAACAACCCAAAACAAAAGAACCCACAGATGTTACACTGAATGAATGGTTGCCTGCTTTCTTCTTTGGTACTTTATCTCCAGTTTCTCTTTGTCTTCCCCTCTCAGTTCTACTTTTTCCATCTGGTTCCTCAATCTGAAGCATTATCTTCATATCTTCTCTCATCCGTTAATCCACTTAGCTGCAGTCCACTCTTACTGTGGCTACATTTGGTCATGGCTATTTTAGATCTGTTCTGAGCCACGAGGACCGCTGGAGCTTTTTGATGCTGTGCAGCCTGGACAGTGCACTTAATTCAGAAAAATAACACTTCACTAGTTGCTGTGCTTGTTTCTCGTCAGCACAGACAACGATTTAGTGTCTCAAAGGTAAAAGCGAGATGACCCCTTTAGTTTGTAGTTTGATACTTTTAAAAGAACAACATCTTTAGTCTGTATTTCAATAGTGACAAAGGCTCTTTTCCCACTGGATGCTAACTTAACATCCCGAGTGATCAGTCAATAAAGGAGAGCTCTAAAAACAGGTCTGGATGCACAAAAACAGATTGTAGATCTCATCACGCCGACCAGGTCAGAGGTTGTCTGGGTGGCTTTTGTTCATACGTTCTTAACATTGGCCATGCAAATATGGACCACCTACTTTCTTTTCATGATTTTATGCAAGTAAATCCCTGGGAGGTGCTTTTTTTATTTGCCTGACCCTAAATGTTCAGATCAGAGCCAAGCACAGCACACATCTCTTCACAACTGACGATTGCACTGATTCTAGTCTTCAATGTGACAGAAATACAGTGGTGCTTGAAAGTTTGTGAAGCCTTTAGAATTTTCTATATTTCTGCATAAACATGAGCTAAAACATTGTCAGATTTTCACACAAGTCCTGAAAGTAGATTAAGAGAATCCAGTTAAACAAATGAGACAAAAATATTAAACTTGTTCATTTACTTATTGAGGAAAATGATCCGATAGATCTGTGAGTGGTAAAAGTATGTCATATTGAATTGAACATGTCTAACATTGGAAACGAATAAAAAAAAAATGCTTAACTGATGTAGAAGTGACAGAAAATCATGAATGCAGCCGTGACTTCACTCTATATTAATTCAGTGACATATTTTAGGCATTTAATCTCTTGAAAAGATAATCCAGCATTAACCTCTTCCAAAACTCTCAACCCTTTCAGCCATTGTCAAATCAACATTAGATAACTTGCTATATGACACGATTAACACTTCCATGTGACATTCTTCTTTTCTTTTTGCATTCATGTTGCCGTTTGGTGGAATACAAAGAACTTTATACAACTGTCGCATAATTGAGCAGATTAAAAGTTGAATAAAATGTCAAGAGTTCAGGCCAACCAGTCCCAGGATAATGTCTTAATATTGATTTTATTTAAATCACTGATTCCATTTTGTAATCCTACAGAACATCAGTGATGGCCTCTGTGTGGCTTAGCTGACTTCGCCACATAGTAGGGATTAAATAGTTTATAAAAACCCTTTAGTTTGGCTTCTTTCAGTGCTGGACTTGTATCATTCTAGTGAGCTCCTACGCAATATTTTTTTTTTTTGCTGCTAATAAGAGTATCTATCTAGGATGTGTCTGTAGGGGACTAGTTGTTAACTCAAAGTTTTGAGACAAAATGTAAAATTTTTCATTCAAGTCTGACTGGACTTTGAGTGTGACCAAGCAACAGTGTTGTAAGGTTATACATATAATGTTGTTGCTCTCTTCTGCCCACATTGTACCTGCCTCGGACCACTTTGTACCCACCATGGCAGCCACATTTATGATTTACCGGCAATCTACTGGAGTACACTTTTGAAATGATAGACATTTTAGGCTAGTTTATAAATTATTATTATTCGTCATCGCCGTGGTTTTTAAATCTGGATATTTGGGTCGGTAGCCTTGGATGGTTTCGGTCATAGGCGCGCTGCCATGCAGGTGTCCATTACAGCTCTAGTTCTCTGAAATGAACAGAAATAAAATTAAAATGGATATGAGATGCCCATAAATTGAGACAAGATGTGGAACATTCAAGTATCTACACTCAAGTATTTGCCACTCATCCAAAAGAAATGAGAACAACACCCCCCCACCAGTGTATTAAAAAAAAAAAGTTGTGTTCCCAGACTTTGCAACTAGAAAACCACTTCATTCAAAGTAATGGCGCTAAGACACAACAGATGTAAGACTACATGTGCACAACCACAATCGGAAACACCAACTGAAACACAATCAACATTTAAATTAAGGAAGCAGCTAAGTAAGCTTAGTGAGCAGTAGAGAAAAGATGATGGCAGGATACCAAAGAACAAAAGGTGAAAAGGAGCAGAAGAGTGAAACTAAGTCTCTGAAACCAATGCTCAAATGTTCAATCAACAAATGCCAATGCTCTCTCTGTGGTCTCTCCAGTTGAGAACGTCTGTCTGAAGTTACAGCTGCTGACAATAGCGGTCTGTGTCTGTCTATGCCCACATACAAAAGCTACTGTTTATTTTTTTTCTTTTTAAAAAGAGGCTGGCACCAAGGACTGAGGCTGCTGGAGAGGGAGAGACCCTTGCGAGTACTCAGCTGTCTGGATAATGATGGCAAAAAAGAGACACAAAGACAGACGCACTTTCAGGGCTGTTGTATATTTTTGTCAAGTAGGAAGTGAATGAGACTAAAATTGGAATTAATTTACAGTATATAACACTCAAGAATAAAGCTAACCATCTGCTCTCTAAACAGGTCTCTCTTGAAAATGAGTTCTCGTGGCTCAATGAGACTACCTGGTTAAATAAAGGGTAAATGAAAAAACAAAAAACAAAAAATTAAGCTTCTGTATTTACCAGTGGTGTAGTCTATGTGAAACATGGGCATATGGAGTATACTCACTAGAAAAGCTTGGGAATTTCAGTATACCCACTTAAAAGTGCCCAATGATACATGCCCATGTCGCGTATCATTGGCAATGATACATGACATGGGCATGTGTCATTGTCAACACATTTGGAACATTTTATAGACGCACTGAGTCGGTTCACCCTGTTTTTTGTATAATTATTACTTCTGTACTTACTACTTAATACTTGAACATGTTTTGCTTTGGTACCGTTTCATAAATTCTACGATGTGTTTTTAATACAAAGCCAACTGTTGTACAAAGTTTGTACATTTATTCAAATAAAAGCATCAGAGACATTTTCAAATGTTCAATATGCTTAAAAATCTAAATAAATGAATTATTACATTGTACTAACCAGTGTCGTTTTGTTTTTTAAGCACAGTATACTCAATACAGAAATGTCGACTACACCACTGGTATTTACTAGAAAACAGCACTTCTGAAAATGAAGCATTCATTGTATAATGAAAAGCTATTTGACCAGTAAATGTTTAGGATAAATCATTTGAGCTACACATTGTATCTTCAATGTTAGGTAGCTTCAAGCTAGCTACATACACTTACTGACAAAAAACAATCAGCCAGAAATAACTATTCAATTTGGTTGTAATTTGGTACACAGGACAAGTGATGGCGATGTAAATGATTTGATGTACAAGGAATCAATGTAGAGTGACGATGCTGGTATCAGACAATCAGTCAAAAACAGTGAATGAAGGTCAACAGACAAAAAAGGATGCCTTGTAGACTCATCAAACAGCATTACCAACACCTGGAGTTTGATAGGGGTCAAGTTGGACATTTGCACAGTGGTGACATTGTGTAAATGCTTGGAATGTGTGATTAGGCCTGTCACGATAAACAATAAATCAATTAATCGCATGATAAATGAAAATGATCAACCTCATTTTAATTTATTGACTATCTTTTGTTTGTGTCTCTCTGTTTCTACCAAAGACACTGGATGACAAAAAGCTCAACGGTGTTCTTCACTGACCCCTCCCTTTCTTTTTTCTCTTTAAAATCCATTTTAACCATCTTAATGTGCATTTTTGGATCATTAAAAGCAGCTAAGCTGAGAAGCTAAGCTACGAGCTAAGCTAACGGGGAAAAAAAACTCTGTCTTGTCAAAGCTCCAAAATTCACAGTTGAAACCCATGCCTTTGTGCAAAATGTTTTTCTCTGCAAAAAGAAGCTGAGAACTTTTTCCAATTTTTTAAAATTAAAAGCTTTGTGTGATAAATGCTATGATAAAGAGCTCAAACCACACTGAGCATCCGCCATTTTGAGAACCGTAGAGAGACAGCCCATGACACGTCAAGGGGCCTCCCTCCCATTTTTCTTAGAGACACGCTGCTCGCTCCCTCACTATCCATCCTTCAGTTCAAACGGCCTTATACTGCCATCCGGTGGTCAAAAAAGGTACTACACTCAAATCCAACATTTCTTCTTAAATTTGACATTAATTACTAATTATGGCCAAATTTCAAACAATATTATCGTTTATCGCAATAATTTCTGAGATAATTAATCGCCCAGCAAAAGTTTTAATTGTGACAGGCCTATTTGTGATGGTCTCATGTCAAAGTGTTCAAACAAATGAGTATATGAATGCACCCATAGACATTGTGAAGGTTCTGGTTACCTGAGAGGTCACACTGAAGGAAAGTTGTTGTATTGCAGTAGTTACACACACTGTTCCCAGTCTTCCCCCATCTCCACGGGTGTCCCCCAAGGCTCTGTCCTCGGACCCCTCCTCTTCATCATTTCCCTCCTTCCTCTAGGTCACATCTTCCGTAAATTTGGTGTCCATTTTCACTGTTATGCTGATGACACACAGCTCTACTTGTCAACAAAACCAAACTTCACCCACCCACTCTCCATCCTCACAGACTGTCTCAATGAGCTAAATCACTGGTTTTCTAACAATTTCCAACAACTAAACAGTGACAAAACAGAAATCATTCATTTTGGTACCAAAAACTCTATTTCAAAATCAGAACATCTTCTCATCCCCCTTAACAACTCTCTGCTATCCCCCTCACCTCAGGTCAAGAGTCTTGGTGTCATCCTCGACACCACTCTCTCCTTCACTTCACACATCAGCAATGTTACTCGGTCTGCCTATTTCCATCTCCGAAATATTAACCGTCTCCACCCTTCTCTCACACCCAGCTCCACAGCCATCCTTGTTCACAGTCTTGTGACTTCTCGGATTGACTACTGCAACTCCCTTCTTTATGGCCTCCCCAACAAATCTCTCCAGAAGCTGCAATTGGTCCAGAACTCAGCTGCCCGTGTCATAACTCAAACCTCCTCCTATAACCACATCAATCCAGTCCTGCAGCAGCTCCACTGGCTCCCGGTTAAATCACGCATCATCTTCAAAATTCTTCTTCTCACTTTCAAAACTATCCACAACCTTGCCCCTCCGTACCTATCTGACCTCCTACACATCTCCATCCCCTCTCGCTCTCTCGGATCCTCCTCTTCAATACACCTCCATGTACCCTCTGCCCGCCTCTCCACCATGGGGAGCAGGGCCTTCACCTGCTCTGCCCCTTATCTCTGGAACTCTCTACCCCCTGACTTACGGAACACCACCTCTCTTTCTATATTCAAGAGTGCTCTGACAACACACCTCTTTAGACTCGCTTATCCTTAACTTTGCTGTATGTATTTTATATTTTTTATGTATTTTATATTCTGTATGTATTTTATATTCTTTATGTATTTTCTTACTGTGAAGTGTCCTTGGGTGTCCTGAAAGGTGCTTTTTAAATAAAATGATTATTATTATTATTATTATTATTACTGCCATCTTGTACCATGTGTCAGTGACTAACATCAACCACACTACAGGTTTACTATCTACATAGGCTGCCATCGATGCCAGAACAGCAACAACTTCATTTGTTAAATTGCCACAACTAAGAGGCATAGACTGATGTAGAGCGGTATTGTTTCATCTTCATTTTTGTTCCTGATCGCAAAGAAAAAAGGGGGAATTGGAAATACCTTCCATCTGTCCATTTGTGCATATTGTGAGCATGATAACTTGAAAGATAAGTGAATGCCAACTTCTATTGTGGTATGTGGCGGCATGTAGGCGTAAGAACGGTTTCTTTTTAAAATTGGGTTGCCATGTCAAAATCCAAGATGGCTGCCACCATACATGTACATATGTAAATCTGGTGAGCTGGATATCTTCAAAAAGAAGCCCACATCTATTTTAATGAGTTTTTGCATTTAGATATAAAACAAAAGTCCCTATCAAAGTCAAAATTTAAGATGGCCACTGTCATACATGTAAACTGGCCACCCCAGTCAGTTGAGGAAACGATTCTTTCTAGTTTTTATATTGCTTACAAGTATAGCTTCCTCAAATGGTGGGGTAGCTCTTAAGGTAGTCAAAGATTAATCTATGGCAGCCAAGGCCACCATTAGCCACCCCCTGGCTCTGCCATTGCTCCTCTCACCAGGATCTTTCACTGTGCACCACCTGGGACAAAAAAAAAAAACAACCTACCTCTATTCACCTACATATCTTGCACAATAAGTGATGGGATTTTCTTGCATTTCCTGTTCAATTCCAGTCGAGAAAAAAACTTGAAGCACTTATCTTAAAAAAACTACGTGTTGTGGAAAAAAGGGATTCCCAAAACGATCAGGTGTAGACTTCTTCATATTTATGTCAAAGCTTTGGAGGACAGCCAACAATCACAGAAGGTCAATGCGTTTACAAATGCACACTTTATTCAAACCCCTCAGCGATGGCAGACATCGGCAAACTTCTTGTTATATCAAGATTTGGAATGACCACTGTGTGCATGTATGGTAAAAGTTATGGAGAGACTTACCAGTATTACTCCTGGCGTGGTGTAGGGAGCCATAACATCTGACTTCAGGTCTGATTGAGATTTAGGGAAGCCTGACAGCATGGTGTTAATTCAGTGACATCCTGCACTATCCATCTACCTATCTTACCCATCCAGAGATGGTACTCTTACAGGTTTTTAACTAAATAACATCCACCCACATACAGTTCACCAGTCTGTGGACTGTTGAGGTCATCATGTGCCCAGCCAGTTCCCCTGAACTTTCCCAGTATGGAAATGTGTGGGATCAGCTTTGAAATCATCTCAGACCCGTTGTTGATCGACTAAATCTTGTTCAAATAGCTGTTGCAGGAGAGAATACAATAAATGTAAGCCGATTTCATTTTCACCACTCTGAGTGCTTTTTTTTTTTTTTTTTGCCCGTCATTTTTAAATCAGTATTCATCAAAAAGGTACAATTTTATTTGCTCATAGTTGATTTGGACTTTAAAATCCTCTTTGTATTCAGGCTGTTATGGATGCAAATTTAGTTTAATTTCAGTTTGTTATAAAATTTTATATCTTTTTTTGGGCTTCAATGCCTAATACATTCCTGTGCATTTTCTGTTCCTGTTTTTTTTTCGGGGGGTGGAGGAGGCTGTGGTTCTTACCCAGCCTTAGGACTTGAAGGAAAGTGCTTACACTAGTGATCTGTGACAACAATCTGTGCAGTTAACTTGTTCCAATGATGAAAACGCACATAGATCATGGACAAAAGCAAACGCGGACACCATAAATCAACCATTAGGCAATTTCTATCATTCATTAGGAATGATGGAGTCAATAATGATAAATAAGGAAAAAGTGATTTACTGACAAAACACTTTGCATGCCTTTCACCGTTTCTTGAAACACTTATAGAAGAAAACATTGCATTCTATTTGTGAATATGCAGCGTGTATGCTAAGTGCTAAGTGATTGCTGAAATTTGCTTAAAAAAAGGTGAAACTGAATTATCAAAGGTAAAACGAGCAGAACAGAAGCTGAAAAGCAAATCCATTGCTAAAGCAAACGTCAGGAAAACAGTGCTTTAAAGATAAAATCAGCAAAATAATAGTTAAAGCTCAAAATGAGCAAAACAGTGGATAAAACCCAAATGTAGCATGTCGTTAGCTTAAAGCTGAGGAGCTCAACAGTAGCTAAAATAAGAACAAAAGAGTAGCTAAAATATAAAATTTGCTAAACCGTACCTAAAACTTAAAATAAGCAAAACAAAAAGATAAAATCAGCTAAAATAAAACTCCTTATTTATCTCAATGAAACCAAAACCAATTAAACGTGAATATTTTGGAAAGTGTAAAATTTACATATACAAAAGTCATAGCACCCATCTTCACAATTAGCTGAACATTTAAATAGGACTGCTTAAAACAGTTGCAGTTAAATGTCGACAAACGATTACAAAATTAAGCAGAAAAACAATATTTACACTATTTTTTTTTTTTACAAGACTTCTTACAAGGTTTAGAGAAATCGTAATTTTTGCAGCAGCATTAATCTTTAGTGGCAGTCAAAACCAGTTGGTTTGATGAAAGAAACTTTTCTGTAGCTTCGTCATCAGCTGATTTCAGAGACGAGTAAAGCAGAAGTTAACAGGACCTGAGCGTAGCATAACGTTTCCTGTCTTAGTGTGAAACTTCATTAAGGGGCCTGTGAGTGTGACCGATGAGTGGCTCGAATCTTGATTAACTCTCACGTCCCAAAATCCAACCAGTTTCTTCCACACACATACACATAAACAGGTCTGTGAGTGTATACGTCTCTTTGTCTTATTATTCTGGGCTGTCTGTGTGCGTTCGCTGTCTGCCACAAAAAAAAAAAAAAAGAAACTGAGGGCATGATCCTGCTCTGAAAAACAGGGAGGGGATGGGATGGCTTTGTATCCATGGCAATGCAAAGAGTCTGAGCAAGAAGCCATCAGGAAGTCAGGCTGTTTTACACGCCATCGGGGTCTCTTCCGTTGTCATGACGTTGCGAGCTGTTGTCATGGAAACTTGGCTGAATTGCTTCAAATGCTGATAGAAAGCATGTTGAATTGATTTGTCAATGAAACTGACTTGTAGACTTTAAAAACACCAAATGGATTGGGCTCAAGGATGTCTAGTCTTGTGTTTAAAGACTGCTACACAGCAGCAGACTAAAAGATTCACGTCCCAGAGAAAAATATTCTCAAAGTTTTTGCTATTTTAAGCAAGAAGCACATGTTCACAACTCTAAGTATGTTTCTATACAATGATGAAATTAATTCTCTGCATTTAACCCATCACATGTGAGATGCACCCAGGTTGAGCAGTGAGCATCTATAAGCGCCTGGGGAGCAATTAGGGATTAGGTGTCTTGCTCAAGAACACCATGACATGTGGGCATGAAGAGAAGTTGAACCTGCGACTTTCTAGTCCTAGGTCGGCTGCCCTACCTCTACACCATCTCAGCCCCATCATTCCATCATTCACAACTCTACTCCGCTGAGCTGGTATTGAATTATTAATCCTACACATTCAGCATTTTGTGAATTTGTGCTTTAACAAATGGATCAGGTGCATCGTAATTCCTTAAATCAGGAGGCAGACAAGTGAAACAAACACTTGTGCACACACAAAATACTTTCCCAACTGAGGTGAACATGTCCGGTCTTACATTCTTAGTAGATAAATCAAGAGTCACTGCTATCGTGCAAATAACTTCTAACTATAGAGCTTGTGCCATAGTCACTTGCTATGTTTACTTGGACATAATTCATCGGATTAAACGGCCATTCAGAATAAAAATGCATCATGTAAACGACCCATTCGGATTATTCTTTGTTGATTCAGCTCGATCCAAATGAATTTGTAATCAGAGTGAGACAGGTGGTTTACGCCGATTCATAATCTGAAAGGTGTGCATGTAAACACTTAATCTCTTCTTTTTTTCCCCCGATCGTGAAAAACTGACCTGACTGCGCATGTGCGACTTATGTCATTTCCGTCTGGCTAGATGCTAATAGTATTAGCATGTCGGGGAAGCTAAACTGGTCGGTGAGCGACAACATTTCTATTAGAAACTTTGAAAGAGCTCAAAATGATGTGTCTCACCTGTAGCTCAGTCAGGGAGTGCAGTAACGTCTCCACCGTCATTAAAACCTGTCGCGGGTCCATTTTGGGCGCTCAGGTTTGTTTACGTTCATCACGCAAGTAAACCGGAAGTAGAACTTCTTCTTCTGTGGTTTTGTCAAGGAGAGTTTACCATGTCAGACTAAAAGCCTGCTGCATGTAAACGCTCATCGTGAACAGAGAGAGTGTGCTCATGAAAACGATACATTCAAATTATTTAATCTGAAAACATTTCAATCCGGTCAAAGAATTTTGCGCATGAAAGCATAGCTACTGTTTATTACATCATAATGGACAGGGATATGTCATATTGCATACAGCGGTGTGCATTTAGCAAAACTATGGTACACATATAATTGGTTATCTAAATTTTATTCTCAGGCAAAGGCTTGAGTAACATCATTGCACGGCACTAGAGCTTGAATTCTGAAAGTGGAGTTTGAACTGAGTCCCCAAACACTGTGCTTCACAGCAAACCTCCAAGAACACCTCACCTTCCAACATCTTTAACCCCTCAGAGCAGGACACCAGAACCAGAGACATGCAGAGACCCAAGCTAGTCTGATTTAGGCAGTGGGACAACTTGCATTTGTCATACCAAGTAAATAAGGGCTAGTACCACAGATATCAATACACAATACAAATTAATAAAATATAATACCATTTTAATAAAGTGGACGCATCATATTGCTAAATCTAAATTACATTTTACAACCTTAAAAAAAGTGTGTTTTTACATTAGATTAATAATTCAATAAAATTTATCACTGACTCTGGAGAAAGTTTAATACAAGATTATACATCGTTTTACATCGACTCCTCCTATCCGCCAGATCGTGATGCATTTGGGCGCGAGTAAGCCAGACCTCGTGTCACATGACGATACAGCATCAAAACACAAAAGAGGGGGAGGCCGAGCAGAGTGTGGCTGCTCTGCTGCACACAGAAACAAGAGCATCACTTGGAAGCATTGACTCGAATGTGGACATCTATGGAAAGCCAGCAAAACCGCAGCAGCCCTTACTTAAAAACTGAATCTAAGGTATCAATACTACTGCACTGAAATCATTCGATATCCCTTACAGCAGTATCAATAATATCAGTATTTGGATCGATTCACCAAGCGGTATTAAAAAGTCAAGCTGTCTTTAGATGAGAAACCAAATTACCTACGTGTCAGGAGGGCACACCTCACACCAGTGCCTCCAGTAGAGGGATACAAAAGCCAAGAACCTGAGACTGTACTAGAAATGTTGCTATTATGCACCTACAGTATACTTCTATTGGTTAGTCATGTTTTTTTGTCTTCTCGGAGTGTCACGAGGCCCCTGGCAGAAGAGCAATCCAATGACCTCACTACACCATCCAGTTGATAGTAGTGGCATATTTTTAATAAAGTTTTCTTGAAACAGTAAAATGTCCCCCTGGTTATGTCAAAATCGAAATAACTTCTTGATGATTTGAGGTGAAAATTAGTTACTTAAACAGGAATCCCTCAGTATTACAACAAACAAAGGAAGCTTGCTGAGGAATGAGGAATAAACATAGATTTTGTTTAATCTAAATGGACGCTATATTATATAAATTTGAGTTTAGATAAGAAGATGAGTGCAACACAGAAGCTTACCTGCTGTTGTCTGTGGCCTTAGCATTATCCTTTATCACATCTAAATTTATAATGCATTTCTTAGATATTTTTTGGCTAAATTGTTGGAGTTATAGAAGTGTAAATGTCCAGATGTGAATTAATTGAAGTGAGTCTGAGCAAAGCTTCATTTGATGACATCCCAGCTGCATGATGTAATTTTTAGCTAGAGGGTAAGATTTGAGGTCAGTTCCCCTGCAGGCTCTCTAGCACGACTTACTCCTTCGTGGTTTCCTACCTTCAGGCTTAAAAATGAGGGAAACATTACTGCAACTTGTCGTTTTTATTTTATTCTGTGATTTATCAGGTGTACTGAGTCTAAAACAATGTAATGTTGATTGGTTTACTGTTCTTTCCACTTGTGCATGAGAGCTAAAACTGACTAAAAATGAGAACCATATGACAAGGTGGCACATTTAGTTTAAGCTGTTAAACTTCAATCCATATTTCTGAAACATTTTCATAATGCTGAAGATAACTGATCAGCTGTGACAATAAAATGTTACTTGCCTGCAGGCCATTACATTTAGGCACTTAACAACTATAAATAATTGCTGTAGTTTGATTTGAAGTTGTTTTCTTGGAAAACACCAGGATTTTCAATAGCCATCAGTCAAATTGGAGGAATTGTCGTCTCCCCCCCCCCCCCCCCCCCCCCCGAAAAACACACAAAAAAGGTGGATACGCAATACCAGTGAATTTACCATTTATGGGAGCCAAGATGGGGTAAAGGCAGGGCAGCCGACTTGGGACCCAAAAGTCCCAGGTTCAATCCTCGGTCACTGCACATCTCGTGGTGTCTCTGAGCAGCACACCTTATCCCCAATTGCTCCCCAGGCGCCTTCAATAGCCTCCCACTGCTCCACCTAGGGGTGGATGGGTTAAATGCAGAGAGCCAATTTTGCCATTATATGGGAACATACTATGATGAAAATACATAACACATTATTTTATTTGCAGTAACGAGCCACCTCTCTGTGCATGACCTTTATATGTTAACTATCCTCAGCACTGCTGATCAGATTTCTAGCACACACCTAGCTGTGCCTCTGATTGGCTCCTTTTTGCTTAACTTTTAACCAATCGTTCATCATGAACTGTGGCACCTGCTCCCCTAATCAGAAGCAGTGCAGAGTGAGTCACGACTTCCTGTTTTAGTTCACTACACAACCAATGTACTGTAGGTAATGTATTTTATATGCATTATGAGAAGTGGCAGTACGATAGATAGAGTGTGGCGGAGTGGTGGCGCAGAGGTTAGAGAGGTGGGCCTGTGATTGGAAGATCGCCGGTTCACACCCCAGTACCGACAACATCAAAAATGTGGGTGGTTTAAGTGAAGCACCCACACCTGCCCCTACCCTCATTCGCCCTACTTTGGGCCCATGAGCAAGGTCCTTAACCCCCCATCTGCTCCTTAAACAGGTCTCTCTTGAAAATGAGTTCTCGTGTCTCAATGAGACTACCTGTAGAGATAAAGGGTAAAAAAAGAGTGCATGCTAAAACCAACATTGTAGAAATGCTGGCACTGTGGACCACTTTGAGCACTAGGCTAAGGCTATGGCTTCATTAAAACATTGAACTTGCACCAAGTGAGAAAACAAAAGCTCATTTGGAACAAAAATATTAAAGCAGTAAGTAAAGTACATAAAGGAAGGTGCTACCATTAAAAAAACTGGCCACACAATGGTTTTAAGTGGAGGAATCGTTCCACTTTTTAGATGGGAAAATTATGGCTTCATTTTTATAAGACCCGACTCACACCAGCTGCTAAACATTCAGCAGGGCATTTCACCAGTGCACACAGAAGGTAATTTAAGACAACAACGGCAACCCAGTATCAGCAAAAAGCAGAACTGAGACCCTGAGGTTCCTAAACCAGACTCCCTCTTTTCCACAACCACACCATGAGCTCCGTTGTGGACGCCACAAACAGGATTTGTGACAGACTCCAGCCAGCATCAGGAACAAGCTCGACATTGTGCCGAGAATGTGAACACAGCTCCTTGCTTTGGTTTTGTAGGAACCAGATAGCCATTAAAAGTGACCCAAGCCCGTCTTAGGTCTGCCTGGGGGAACGCAGATGTAAATCTTCTGCAGGCCCACAGAACACGTGGACTGAACAACCAAACCTCCATGAGTCCCTCAGTAACTGTGCAGGGGTCCGCTCTTCCATGACCCAGATGAAACACCAGACAGCTCATCCAGTCTAGCACCAACCATCATGAACAGACATTATTAATGACCCCAAAAAATTTAAATCTGATATCATCATGATGCACTGCAACCAAAGCTTTTTAGTCCCAATTGGAAATAAAATTGTATTTTGTAAAAACAAAAAATAAAAACAACTTTGAACTATTAAGAACTCGAATGCAGGCAAAACTACAAATGTTAATTTTGAACATGGTTTGAACACCGATTCTTTCTGCCGCTATTAGTCGCGTAACCTTCAATAAAACATCTTCTAACACACTAAGCTCTTTGTCCCGTAGAGACCAAAGTGAAGCCAGTTATCGTGTTTCAGTTGTCCCCGGTCTTAATGCTTCTTGTCAAGGCTAGAGTTTTAAATAACAGAGTTTTATTGGACTTTTAAGGAGCTCAAAAGGCTATGAAGGGAATCCAGCTGGTTGGACATATAGGGAGTTATTTGACACTGGTTGTGAGTGTGCCTCTGTGTGTGGATCCAGCCCAGCTGTTCAACTGCATTACCACCTCCAACACAAGTCTTCATATTCTCATGGTCACCTTTTAACACACATACACAAAGACGTTGTCACTAAGCTTTCCCTCTTGTTCCAATTAAAAGCAACTGTAGTGCAAGACACTTTAAATGCACTACTATACACACAAGACATGCACTTACAGATTCCACTGAAAGCTTCTGATAAGGTTTTATATTGCATCTTTAATGTTGTTGAGTCCTTGCGGAACAATGCTCATTTGTTTAGCACTCAGAAACAATATCCTACATTTCATGTGGCGCCTGTTCTCATTACCTTAAACTCTGCTGCTGGATTTGACTCTGAGGTTTCATTCATCCCCACAGTAAAAAAAAAAAGATAATTATCGCAGATGAAACGGGATCGATGCACCATGAAGGGTGCCATAATGACTGGTTTGTGTCCCCCGTCGCGGAGTGAAGAGGTGGAGTTGGAAATACCCTCCATCTGTCTGTGTTAGCATGCTAACTTGAAACATAAGTGAGATATAGACTGCCATTTTGGTGTGTGGCTGCATCTAGGTGTAAGGAATAACTGGCCACCCCAATTATTTGAGGAAACTATGCTTTCTAGATTTTATATTACTTAAAGTATAATTTCCTCAAATAATGAGGGTGGTTGGTAGGATGGCCAAAGATTAATCTATAGTGGCCAAAGACACCGTTGGCCACCTCTTGGTGGTGAATAAAAATACTTCCTTTACTCACCAGGATCCGTCACTCTGTGCCATCTTGGACAAGCAAATAAAGAAAAATAACTACCACTCTTCTACACAGTATAACTGCTACCCACTTGAATATCTTGTACCAAAACATTGTTTACTTGCAGTTCCTGTTTAATTCCAGTCCAGAAAAACACTCACATCGAACATTCATTATTCTAATCCTTCAGCGACGGGGGACATTGACATACTGCTTGTATACATTATGTTCAGCAATACTTAACATTTTTGACATTTCTTGTGGCTCTGTGAGAGCAGACCTATTGAGAATGTAAAATGTTTCGATTTGCTTCAGTTGGAATGAAAAATTCTAGCGCTACTGTTTACGACTGGGTAATTTCTGTTTTTTTATGGTGGGCATTAAGTCGACTAGTCATTAGTGTAATTTGGCTAAGGAAAAAAACTGTCACCACAAAACATACATTAACGATAGAATGTTCTCAAATTTAAAAGCCTTCTCAAAAAAACACTAAGCTCACCAAGTACCACCTATTGTGACAGACATTTAAAAAAACTATCTGATGTACCGGTAAACGAGTCAACTGGCTAACAACTGGCTAAACCTTTGGTAAATGTTGTAAAGTTGTAACGCTTTCATGTATTTCAAAGAACAGCACCATATACACTGTGATCTTGTCTCTGTTTTACATCAGATCCTAAAGAGACTTCACTGGCACTTCATAAGTACGGTAGTTACTACCGGTACACATCACTTAGCTTTATGTTACCGTTCTTCCTTAGATGGTTAGTTAGCATATTTAACCTGTAAATAGTTGATACCAAAAATTCTTCTGAGTACTTCTAAAGGGATCCTGAGTACCACCATTTGTACTTGTACACAATTTGAGAACCATGGCTGTACACAATCCTACAATCTCTGCTTTGGTAGAAGGGCTGAGCGATTTAGGAAAATGTTCTAATTGCGATTTTTAACTGCATTGTTGCGATTGCGATTTAATATGCGATTATTTTTCAATGTCTTCTTCTCATGTATTTTTCAATGAACACGAGCAATAAATCTGTTTCAGTTGCAAAAACACTACACTGTTTTCAGCTCCGCTGCAACTCTGTTTCTGCATTATTATTTTTTGTATAGCTCCTGGATAGCAACTTGGCTAAAATATGTGCACGAGGGCGTTCTGTATCGCTTATCCACTGTGTTTACCAAAGCCGTAAACCCAGGCTTGGTCACTACATTAATGGGCGTCATGTCCTTTGCTATGAACTCCGTTATTGCTCGAGTTATTTCCACTTGCTATTTCAAATTATGTTCACACGGAGTAATACCTTGGAACAGTTCGGTCAGTGATCCCTGTCGGCTGCTACTTTGCTTACTTTAAGTTGAAGCAATGATCGTTGGCGTTCTAGCCATGCAACTATCGTATATAGCTTTGTGGATTTTTTTTAAAGTGTTGTTAAAGATTTGTGGTGTTACCTCAAGCAAGGCAGGTTCTGTGCAATACATGTCTTATGCAGCGTCTTCTTTTTTATAGACAAAATAATTCCAAACAACAGACGTGCTGCTACTCTTTGTTACCAAATTTTCAGATGTATCCGCTTCTGTCGAGCCTGACGCCATTGTGCAACCAGTTAAAACGCAGTGTTGACTTCTCCTGCTCCCTGCTTGGATTTGCTCCGCTCACTCAAGTCACAGAACCAGAGCACGTGACCAGTCAAATGCAGCCTTTGCGATTAGAAAATTTTGTTTCATCATATCGCAATATTTTTGCAAATGCACTTAATTTTTTTGCCCTATTTGGTAGATGGTTAATACAACACAATCTCTTTACAATCTCATATCGTCCTATCTCTAGCCCTAAACAAAAGTCAGTAAAGATTGCTGGAATATGAAACATCAGCGTAGCTCTATGCATTTAGCATATGTTAATGAACGTAGTTGGTTATGTAGATGTTATTCTCAGACAAAGGAAGACCAGGATGGGATGGTCATACCACGCCAAAGTTTAGAGGTTCAGGCCTGGAGTGTGAGTCACCAATTCAATTCAATTCAGTTTATTTATATAGCGCCAAGTCACAACAGAAGTCATCTCAGGGCACTGAACAGGAATATTCCAATACATAAAAAGTACATTAATAACATTATTTATCTGAGAAGCAGAATGCTTTGAGTTTAACTCCATCACAGAACTCTCATCTTGAACATGAAGGCGACAGTGGAAAGGAAAAACTCCCTCGTGAGGAAGAAACCTTTAGCAGAACCAGCTCAGGACAATCCGCTTCAACCGGCTGGGTTTGAGAGGACAAACCCAAAAAGTGACAAAAATCAAATTTCATAAATCTAAATTTGTCAATTTGTAAATACTTCATAAAGGAAACTCAAATGTATGTGTAAATAGATTTCTTGGCTACAATATAAAACCCTGCCCTACGAAAAAAGGACAAGTTAACAAAAAGCACAGCCAGCACACTGAACCTTAATGACGACCCGTTGTCAAACGAACCCGTGTGTAACTTTTGACATGCAGCCGATCAGACTGAGGCTGACGAAGTAAGGAAAGCCAAGACAAACAGTAACTGTGAGAGAGGTCAACCGCTCTCATTTAACCAGCTGACACTCAACACAGCTGAGTGCTATATAAGTTATAGTCAGACATCTGAAGATGGATGTGTGCAACGGTGACGCTGAGTTCAACAGGTGTCACGTTTTAGGTGACACGGATGTTGTGTGGTCGTAAATCATGGCAGATACCGTCTAGGGTTCCTTTCACTTAGTTTACTAGTTATTTTTATTTGTTGTGGACTGAAAATTGCCTTATTATGTGATGACATATGGCTTTATTAGTAGACTGTGCACAGAGAGCTGCTTAAAGAGGCTGAAATGACAACTTCATGTGTGTTTACATAATCTAAATGTTACTTCAAGTGTGTCGAGGTTGGTCAGATAGATGCTTCAGAAGTCTTTAAAGCCTGGTGCACTGTTCTTTAAGTAACCACGAAGAAGTATAAAATGGTGGGCTTGCTATTTCAGACTCTTAGTAACAATAACCCACTGTATTGTTAGGTTTAGGAAAAGGGTTAAATAAAGCTAACAAAAAAACTTGCGGTTTTAGATGCAGGCAAAGCTGAATATTATCAGCGATAGCATGCAAAGTTGCACACTTTGCTCAGCGATAAGAACGTACCTTTAAACCTACTAGGAGGTCCAGGAGGGACCGTCTGAATGCTACATATGGGGATGACAACAACTAATAACGGCGATTTAATGAGCTGACAACATTCAAAGCCACTGTATGAATTGCTGTTTGATGAAATTGGGGTGGGATTAAATGTTTATACTTTTCCTCTATCCTTTTTTTTAGCTGTAAACTAAATAAATAAAAAAACTGGTGGAGTGATATTGATTTGTGATTTGTTTTGTTTGTGTACTTTTTTCTCGCTTTCCTTCCATTGTTTGTTTACATAGCCAAAATAAATTGATTGAAAGCCCAAAACTAGCACTGATTTTACCTTCCAGCTGGTCCTTTTTGAAGAGCTAATAATGACCACAGCAGTGGTCTTTAGACTAGATTTGGTTCAGGTGACCACCATCAGGACCGTTGAATGAGGTGTGCTTGTGTTGGGATTCAACAAAAACGATAACTGTTAAACGTGCAGAGATGCTGAATTCAGGGGGAAAAAAAAGTTGGCAGTAGTCTCTTAAATGTTTTGAGTTCATTGCAATATAGTAAGTGGAACACCTTTAAATTTCCACTATTCTATTAGTTTGTGAAAGAACAATGAGGAAACAAAATCTGTGATCTTTAAATGTAGAGATGGTAGAACTGAATACACCAATGCACAGGGTCCCAACACTGGTCCGTGAGGAACACCATCCTGCACGTTTTCATTGTTTCCCTGCTTTGACACACCTGATTTGAATGAATGGGTGATTAATAGGTTTCCGTAGCACTTAATGAAGTCATTAAATAACAGAATCAGGTGTGTTGAAGAAGGGAAACCACTAAAACATGCAGGATGGTGTTCCTCAAGGACCTTACACCTGGCCCAGAACACTGATCCTAAACTTAACCCCATGATCCATGACCCTTAACCTAACCGCCTGACCCTATTATCCATCGACACCATCGACCATGAGATCCTCATTGCTAGGTTAGAGCAGTGGGTGGGCGTCACAGGATCAGCCCTCAATTGGTTCAGATCTTACCTCGCTGACAGATCCTTTTGTGTCTCCATCAAGGATTTTAGTTCCTCAGAGGCAGAGCTTAAACGGGGGGTTCCGCATGGGTCCATCCTGGGTCCCTCCTATTCTCTTTATACCTGCTGCCGCTTGGTGCTATTTTCCGGAAACACAACATGCCCTTCCACTTCTATGCCGATGACTGTCAAATTTACTTCCCCCTAAGACACAATGGTACATGCTCGATTCAACCGCTGCTCGACTGCCTGGCTGACATCAGGGACTGGATGGCTTTAAACTTCTTAAGTTTCAATGAAAAGAAGTCTGAAGTCATGTTGTTCCCTCCCAACGACACGATCACAAACCACTGCATTGACCTCTCTGCTCTAACCCTGTCAGAAAAACAAAGAGTCACTAATCTGGGTGTGATAATGGACCCTTCCCTGAAACTTAACAATCATGTAAACATGATTGTTAAATCATGTTTCTTCCAACTGAGGCGGCTGTCTAAACTGAAGCCCATATTGTCCAAAAATAACCTGGAGACAGTAATACATGCATTCATTACATCTAGGCTTGATTACTGCTATTCACTCCTGTTTGGTATTTGCACAACTACAACTGGTCCAGAATGCAGCAGCCCGATTTTTAACCAGTACAGCCAAAAGAGAGCACATTGCACCAGTTTTGGCCTCACTGCACTGGCTACCAGTTCACCTTTGAATCTAGTTCAAAATACTCTTGAATGTCTAAATCATTGAACAGCTCTGCCCCCTCCTATCTCTCTGATCTGCTACAACCGTATGTCCCACCACGTTCCCTGAGGTCAGCGGACCAGTTGCTCCTCACAGTTCCAGGAACTCGTCTTAAGCGCAGAGGTGACAGGGCCTTCTCTGTAGCAGGACCAAGACTCTGGAATGAGTTCTCTTTGCTTGTCAGACAGGCCCCCTCCCTCTCGGTTTTCAAGTCCGGTGTAAAAACCCACTACTATTCAGTAGCTTTCAACACGAGATGATCTGTGTTTTGATCCTGTATGCTCCACACTGGTTTGTTGTCATTATCTGCATCGTTTTTATGTCTATATTCTGATTTACCTCATTTTGTATTTTGCTTCATGTGTTACCTGTTGTTTTGTCTGTACAGCACTTTGGTTGGCCTTGTCGCTGTTTTAAGTGCTCTATAAAAAAAGTGGTATGGTATGGTATTATTAGCGATAAGAACATACCTTTAAACCTACTAGGAGGCACAGGAGGGACAGTCTGAACGCAACCTAAGGGGATGATAACAACTAATAATGGCTATTTAATGGCTGATAACATTTGAAGCAGGTGATTCATACTTATTTAGCTTCCCTACCAATATAAACCTTAATAATAATATATAATATACAGAATATCTACATATGGTACAAGTTATGACTGTCATAATTATTTCTCTAGTAGTAACTCAAAAGTAATTGGACTAAATTAACAGTTTTTGACCATGTCCAAAGAGCTGAACAGGAAAATTTGGAGAGAAGAAGAGAAGGATTCAGTTTGGGGTTTACTAGCAGATGGAACCGGTGGGCTTCAGGTGTTTTGGGGGTTCTGGTGTAGATGAAGGACCATCAGATCTAGACCTGATCTCCAGACCTGCATTATGATCAGGAAGAAGATGGATGGACACAAGCCATCAAACAAAGCTAAGCTGATTGAATGTTTGAGCCAGGAGTGACAAAACGACCCCCCAACACCAAAGTGGAAGACTGGTGGAGAGCTCGCCAAGACAGATGATCAGAATTGTTTCACTAACTGTTGATTTCAGATCTCTTTCCAAGGTAAAGCACAGATTTTCTGTTATTCTGATTATGTTCTGCAATAAATGCTCTAAATAACAATATTTTATTAGATACATTGAATAAATGTTGGCAGGTTATGAAATAAAATAAACTTATAAATGGTGAGTTCAAAAATCATAAAAAACCTGATAGTTTTGTTAATAATATATATTTTTTATTCATTTCATAGCTTTTTCACCCTTCTTTTTCCGAATGCTTATTAAAGCAGCTGGTCCAGAAGGCTGCCATGATGAAGCAAACAAGGTTCTAGGTTTTTACAAATGCTGAAGCTTTTCCTTTGGCTGCTTGAACACTGGTCATAATATTTAATATATTTGTCATAATTACAGCTAGAAATCAGTTTGTAGCATTCTTTAAATACAACCAAAAGATGATTTTGACTTTTATCAGACCGTATCTGGCTTTATTAGCCCCAAGAGTTTTGTTATCCAGTACAGTGTCGGGATGGAAAAGCTCTTTTAATTCCAGCTTCGCTGTGCCGTTCTTCCGGGAATCCTCCAATCTGAAACTAAAATAAACAAGAACAGTCACAAGACGAGGAGTTTCACATATTAGTGGTGCAACACAATGGAGAGGTCCTTTGGGGCAACGTTAGAGACGAGTAACTAAAGGAGGAGATGAAAAGATCACGGCCAAATTAGAAGATCTGAAATAGAAAGTTTCAACACTTTGTAACAGAGTTTGATTAATATGCCGAGTCTGATGACCTGATGAAAGAGGAGACCATTGAAATTATGAAGTGATCTCATCATTGCGTGCATTTTGTCAACCTGTCTTCTCATAAATGATTTAAAAGGTTGTCTTCTTAAATTCAACCCAGCTTGATTCACATGAGCAGTTTTGTTGTGTTAGCTTGACAAGTATTTTAATTTTATTGTTTTGTGATAATTCTTGGCAACAAGTCTTGTGTTAATGGAAAGACAGTTTATTTGAATTGGTGCTGTGTTTGGTAGAAAATGCATTTGTGGGTTAAAGCCCCAACGCCCCCGTGGAAGCAAGAAAAGCCCCACGTCTTAAAAAAAAAAAAGGTTTTTAGGAGAGTCGGAGCACAATCGGTGCCATAAAAATGCAAATGTTTAAATATATTGTGAAGGTTTTATTAAATATTTTAGTAAAATGTGAGTTTGAGTACATTTGCTACAATTGGAGTTAAACGTAATTATTTCCTATTTTATTTGAATGGGGTAAAAAATCGTATGTAGGTATAAAAAAAATACAAAACAAGACATTTTAGGCATGGAAATAAAGCTAGTTTAATGTTGAAATTAAAAAAACAAAAACATTTTTAATAGATGGTTCCAAACTGTACCTTCTGTGCCAAATGGCAAAACACAGAGCTGCTTCTTTACTAAAACCTCTGTAACTACAGGTAATGTCCACATGTAGATTAAAAGTTTTAAAGAGTTTTTAACCTTCTTCATATTTTCAAATGGGTTATTTACTCTGTAAAGAAAGAAGAAAAAAAAACATGCAAGGAAAAAGGAAATCCTCTTTTTTGGTCCATCCTCATTTTCTGTAAAATAGCAGCTTCTGTGATGCTTCTTATACTTCTAATAAAACTTCCCAAATTTATTTAGAGACCGAGAATAATTAAACAGAGTTTGTAATTGCTGAGAAACATTACATTTTATTTGCACGTTTTATTTTCAAGCAGGGACCCTGTGGATAAATTCAGTGTGTGGGTTAAAAATGTCTGCAAGTGCCAACAGCTTTTCCTGCCATTGACTCTCTGTTGGTGTTATTTATCTGCTTGGATCAATAACGTGTGAAGAAACAAGAAATATTGGCAAATTAACAGTTGTGATCCGTGCTGAGAAAATGACTCAAAATGAAGGATTTTTCTAAAACGAGTTATTTTTGTTTTTCCATCTCAAGAGCTTCAGAATAATATGGTTTGTTGAAATGTGACGATTTATCACCTGACTAGGTTTAAAAACTTCATTTTTATTGATCTGGAGTGATGTCATGGGAAATTTAAGCCTTATATTTAAACAGGGGTCTTGCCAAGCCTCACAACAACACCAAACATTTTACAAAGCATTTCCCCAGAACTACGGCATCTAGGAGGAAAAAAAAAAAGTAAATTTCAAGAGTTCTAAGACAACCGATAAGATGCACTTGTTAGAAAACTTCTATTTAAAGATAGATTAGGAAGATTATTGGCTATTTTAGTTATTGGGATAGATGTGTCTTTATGGGCTCGTTATGACTCAAATCTCAATTCTGGCTAAAATATGTATTTTTATTTTTATGCATTGCAGCCTGTGTGCTTTACTGCTCTTTTTGCCAGAGTGAGTCAGGATTTACCCACAGGTGCCTCAGTAGCAAGCGGAAGAACCATACACAGCCATCATCGCATGGCACCCCTGATGCTGCTCACCAGCACAGTGCATTATGGGAGTAATTAGAAAAAAATCACCAAACACAAATTTCCTGACTTTTTGTGTAATGTTTACATATAATAATAATAATCATCATAATAATAATAATAATAATACTTTATTTATAAAGCCCTTTAAAACAACCACAGCTGCAACAAAATGCTGTGCACATAAAATCAAGAAAATTTAAACACTCGAAAAAACAACTGTTGTTAAAACATAAAGAACAATATACACAGTGCTCAACCTCTGAATAGATAATTGTTTAAGAGCAGCAATGTTGGAAATTGAAAGTTGTTAAAAAACTTTATTTTCTGTAAGCAAAATAATGTCCTTAGTAGCGTCTTGTTTTGTGGTAAGCCTGTCAGGCACCGGGAAATGGTTTGAAGCAGACTGAGTGAAGAGCGAAATAATGTGATGGTTCAGCTCTGAGCTTCATGCTTGGCTAGCCTGCAGCAATACCAGCTCACCACGATCTTCTTCACCATTCAAACCGTAGAATAGCAGGGCCTCTTTAGCTTTTCAGATGTTGAGCACTGTGTCGTTACTTCATGCCTCAGATGACTGGCAGCTACAGTACGTGCCTCTTTTCCTCTTTGTATGGACCTGTCACTGCTTTAGATGGGCACTTACCTTTATGACCCTAAATGTCTGTCAAAAACCAACAGCTGCTATTTGTCTTTTTCTGAAGTCAAAGTGAATGGTATTTCACAATTCTTGCTTTTAACAGAGCACAGAATCTTGTCATTTTCTACTTCCGCTACAGGCACAAGAAGGAAGTGACAAACAAACAAGCGGTACGCCAATGTCCCCATTGTTGAGAGATTTGAATAGTGAATGTTTGTAGTTTTTGAAACGAGTGTTTTTCTGCACTGCAATTGAACAAGGAATGCTAGTAAACCTTAATGTTTTTGGTGCAAGATATGCAGGTGTGTTGCACTGTGTCCTGGAGGGTGGTGGAGGGAGCAATTTTATCCACCAACGGGTACAATGGTGGAGCTGAGGGGTGGCCAGCGGTGGCCTTGGCCTCCATAGATTAATCTTAGTCACCCCAATCATTTGAGAAAATTATGCATTTAAACCGTATAAAAACTAAATGGTAAACGGACTGTACTTAGATATCACTTTTCTGTCTACTCAATATACTCAAAGCTCTTTACATCACAATCTGTGTCATTTACCCATTCATACAGCACTCTACTAGATCTCTACAAAGAAAAATCAGTGCTTTACCACATCCATACACCGATGGGACATACATCAGAGGCAATAAGGGGTTCAGTGTCTTGCCCAGGGTCACTTCATCATGTGACTGCTGGTGGAATCAAACCCCCAACTCTTGCACTGGAGGGCGACTGCTCTAACCACTCAGCCACAGCTGCCCCATGCTATCATGCTCATAACATGCACAGATGAATGGATGGAGGGTTTTTCCAATTCCCTATCTTCTATTCGCAATGGAGGACAAAATGAAACATAACTCCCAGTCTGCACAAGAACTTTATTATTCATGATTATTATTTTGACCACTTAGAATGTCCTGGAAGAATGATCGTTGACTGTGTCTGGTAAAAACTTTGATTAATTATAATTTCATGCTACAGAGAATAAATATGTGATGGAGCAGCGCATCCATGGTATTGGTTGCAGCTTTGTATGACATGCTTGTTGAGCGCACACTCCCAACAAACTGAGTTTAACTTTGATCATGAGATGCAAGAAATCGAGACTTGTAATTTAAAAAGGACACAACAACAAGCATAGACTAGGTGAGGAGCAAGTCGAGAATTTCGTAAAAATAGAAAACAATATATGTTGCCTTAATAAAAAAAAGTGTGATCTGCTTTGGAAGTGGATCCACTCAGACTGAATTAATGAGGAAGAATAGCTTGTCCAAGTGGACCAACTTCCGAAGTAGATTTCTGATGCCCTAAAAGTTCAAGTCAATATTATTGTCATTTCCATCACATGTGGTGCATGAGGTGGAATGAAATTATGTACACAGGGTCCCAGTTACGCCCAAAAATAGCAAAATATAAAGTATAAAAAGAAACGCTAAGATATGCACTAAACAAACACCAAACGGTACGCTAATAGATCTAATTATACGCTAAACACTAATAATGTACAACAATACAATGTAACAACAGCAGCACGAACATGAGCCTGTGGGGAACAGATGGGTGCAAATGAATAAAGCAGCAGGAGATAATCAGCAGCATGAGATCAGCAGCATGGATAATCAGCAGCAGATAAGTCACTTATCACCAATTAAAGTGGCATTACAGTGATTTTTCTGGTTAGAGATTCATGAGTCTAACAGCTTCAGGGTAGAAGCTGTTCCTCAGTTTAGCAGTTCTGCACTTAATGCTCCTCAACCTCCTTCCTGAGGGGAGCAGGGCAAAAAGTGTGTGCTGGGTGAGTGGGGTCCTTCATGATGCAGGTGGTCCTCTTCCAGCACCTGGAGGTGTAAATGTCTGTGATGGTGGGGAGGCTGACTCCAACAGTCTTCTGTGCAGCCTTCACCGCTCTCTGCAAAGCTTTTCTTTCTGCAGCTGTGCAGCCTCCATGCCACATGTTGATGCTGGAGCACAGGATGCTCTCCACTGCACACCTGTAGAAGGAGGTGAGGACTGAGCTTCCCAGACCAGCCGCCTGAGGAAGTAGTCTCTGATGAACTTTCTTGATCAGGCTGGTGGTGTTGTTGCTCCAGCTGAGGTTGTTATTCAGGTGCACATCCAAGTACTTGTAGCTGGTGACCACTTCCACCACAGATCCTCCTATGTTCGGGGGGTGGGGGTTGGGGGTAGGTGTGTTTGTTCCTTCTGAAGTCCACGATCATCTACTTTGTCTTCACTTTGATGTGATGTTTATTCTCTTTGCTCTAGCTCTCCAGGTGTTCCACCTCGTGCCTGTAGCTGGACTCATCATTGTTTGTGATGCATCCCACCACCACTGTATCATCTGCAAATTTTACAATATGACAGCCTTGATGGGTCGGTGCACAGTCATACGTGAGCAGAGTGAACAGGAGGGGGCTCAACACACATCCCTGAGGAGAGCCAGTGCTGAGGGTTATGGTGGAGGAGGAGAAGTTGTGGATCCTCACTGACTGTAGTCTGTTTAAGAAGTCTAGGATCTAGTTGCAAATGAAGGAGCTTAGTCCTAGTGTGAGTAGTTTGTCCATCAGGGTTTGATCATGGTGTTGAAGGCAGACGTGAAATCCACAAAGAGCATACGGACGTAGGAGTCCTTCTACTCCAGGTGGGTGAGAGCAGTGTGGACCACAGAGGAGATTGAGTCCTCTGTGGATCGGTTCTCATGGTATGTGTACTAGTGAGGGTCCTCGCTGATGTTGATGGTTGTTCTGATGTGGGTCATGACCAGTCTTTCACCAGTCATTTAGCGACTATCGGGGTGAGGACCACTGGCTTATAGTCATTTAGACCAGTCACTGTATTTACAATCAAAAGATGGAAAAGACCTCTGAAAATAATCAGGTACAAGAACTGGATACAAATATTCTATGGATGCTCCTAAAGCAAGAAAACAAACATTAACATTTATTTATTTGTTTATTTATTTGTTTATATATTAAATAACTCATGGTTTAATAAAAGATGAATGCAGTAGGAGCATATGTCCCACATGCAGTCATTAAGCATGTTTGCATCCTGTTGCTGTCGGCACTAAAACTATAGGATTAGTGTGTTGAGCTGTGCTGCTTGGACAGAATTAATGTTTTTTTCCTGATGTGATGCTGCTGCAGCTTTCCATGACCTAAATCTGACTCTGAACAAGGCTTTCATCTTCTCAGAGGGCGGCTTTTTGGTCCACACAGTGTAACATCAAAATGACAGCACGTATCGTTGTGTTCCTCTTATTTTTGTGTTTTTTGTGTTTTTTTTTTTGGTCCACTTTAAAAATATGTAAACTGTATTGCTTTGTTCTTTTGTCCTCTGTTTAGAGTATAGTACATGTTAAATCTACTGTCTTGGCCCCACTTGTATTGGTTTGGTCTTTCTGTGTAATTTTATGACAAAAAAACTTTTTTTTTTTTTCCTACAATATGATAAAAAAAAACCACTTTCTTTTTGTAGATATAAAAAAATATTCTATTATTATTTTACCATAGAGGTACTAAACCAGAAAGACAGAAAGTATGTTTTTTTTTTTTTCCTGGTTTGAGATGGTGAAGAGTGACGAAGAAGAGTGAAGAGTGAGCAAAGGACTCAATTTTTTCTATCACCAGGCACAGTGGTGGAGCTACTGGGTGGCCAGTGGTGGCCTTGGCCACCTTTAGATTAATCTTCGGACACCCCAACCATTTGAGGAGACTATATATATACTTTTCAGCAATATAGAAACCAGAAAGTATAGTTTCCTCAAATGTTAGGACTGGCTGGTTTACAATACATATTTATGTGGTGGTGGCCATCATGAATTTTAAAGTGGCAACCCAATTTTCTAAATGAATATTTTTAACGTCTAGATGTAGACACACACCAAAATAAAAGTTGGTACCTCACCTACTTTTCAAGATATCACGCTCATATCGTGGATGGTCGGATGAAGGGTTTTTCATGTGTATGTGTGTATATGTATATATATGTATATGTATATATATG
>NC_056519.1:22354530-22374251 GCF_014905685.2 Nematolebias whitei | reverse complement strand
TGTTGAAAAATGCAGGGTCTTCCCTGAAAGAGATGACGTCTAGATGGGAGCATATGTTGTTCTAGAACCTGAACATAGTTCTCTGCATTAATGGTGCCTTTCCAGACATGCAAGCTGCCCATGCCACAAGTGCTCATGCAACCCTATACCATCAGTGATGCAGGCTTCTGAACGGAGCGTTGATAACAACTTGGGCTATCCTTGTCCTCTCTGGTCCGGATGACATGGCGTCCCAATGTTCCATAAATAACTTCAAATTGTGACTCATCTGACCACAGAACAGTCTTCCATTTTGCCACACTCCATTTTAAATGACCCCTGGCCCAGTGCAAACGTCTGAGCTTGTGGAGCTTGCTTAGAAATGGCTTCCTCTTTGCACTGTAGAGTTTCAGCTGGCAACGGCGGATGGCACGGTGGATTGTGTTCACTGACAATGCTTTCTGGAAGTATTCCTGAGCCCATTCTGTTATTTCCTTGACAGTGGCATTCCTGTTTGAGGTGCAGTGACGTTTAAGGGCCCGGAGATCACGAGCATCCAGTAGAGTTTTACGGCCTTGACCCTTACGTACAGCGATTGTTCCAGATTCTCTGAATCTTTTGCTGATGTTATGCACAGTTGATGATGATAACTTAAAAGTCTTTGCTATTTTACGCTGGGTAACACCATTCTGGTATTGCTGCACTATCTTTCTGTGCAACAATGGTGGAATTGGTGATCCTCTTACCATCTTGGCTTCTGAGAGACACTGACACTCTGAGAAGCTCTTTTTATACCCAATCATGTTGTCAATTGACCTAATTAGTGTTAATTTGTCTTCCAGCTGTTAGTTATATGCTCAATTTCCTTTTTCCAGACACTTATTGCTACTTGTCCCAACTTTTTTTTGGATTTGTTGACGCTGTGAAATTTTGAATCAACATATTTTTCCTTTAAAATGTTACATTTACTCAGATTAAACTTTTGATCTGTCATCTATGTTATAGTACGCATAAAATATAGACATTTGCCATCTCCACATCATTGCATTCAGTTTTTATTCACAATTTGTTTAGTGTCCCAACTTTTTTGAATCCGGTTTGTATATATATGTGTGTATATGTGTATATACGTATGTATGTATGTTTGTATGTGTATGTAGTTATATATATGTACAAATATACAGTATATATATATATATATATATATATATTTATATATATATGGCATTTTAAACCCCTCCCACACTCTTGGGATATTTTAACCAATGTTTGTAAATGCTCTAAAAGAGCACAGAATGTCATGAAATCAGCTCCCTGCCTCCTCTGCTCTCAGCCACCTGCAAGTGCTCATGGCCACGCCCACTTCTCCACACTGCACGGTGAACAGCTGATCAGCTGCAGCAGAAAGTTTATCCTGCAGTGTGGGCTGCACAAATGTGCAGCATTTGCTAAATAATTTAAAACAATTTACTTTAAATAAAAGTCCATGCCGATTGTGTGGCTCATTCATCAATCAGCCAATTGTTTTTCATGTCCAATCTTCTTTTGAAAACCGCAATAGAGCGAGTCCGCGAAAAACAAACTGCGAAGTAGCGAGAGACTACTGTATTCATTAAATCGCACTGCGTCTTACTGAGGGTGAATCCTTTTGTGTTGTTGGGTTTTATGGCTCGTGTGTTTTTAAAGAAGAGAATTGTTGTCACTGTGCTGAGATTTTAATCGTATCTTCAGTCTTGTGGGATCCTTTTATCAAAAGCATTTATAAAAAAAATTAAAAAACTTATTCAAGTGTTGTCATACTAAGTACTTTTTCTGACTTTTTTCAATAGTTGTTGCAGTGGAACCGCTGGTCCAAGGCCTGGAGAAACTCTCTGAAGAAATAGACTGGTCCTACTCAGGTGTGTAAACGACTTCAGAGTTTTATTTATATTTATTTTTTAGAACGTTTTCCATTCACGAACAACACAAAATGAGCTATGAGAGGAAATCAGAAGAAAAACATCAGAAATGTGCAGAAAAAGATAGAGCAGAAATGTTGCCAAAATTAGCAGAATAAGCAGAACTAGGCAGAGAGCGGCTGAATAGATCACACAAATCTGAAATGAGCAAAATAGAAACTGAAATGAGCATAGAAAAGCTGACATTAGCAATAAGGTAGCTGAAAAGTATAAAACAAAAAAGGATAAAACATTTAAATTATTAGAAAAAACACAAAAAGCTGAAATTACTAAAAACAGTAAAAAAAAAAAAAAAAACAGGCTACATTTAGCAGAAAAATATCTTTAAAAAATAGCTGAAAAGGCAGAAAAATGCTTAATTTAGCAGAAAGAAGCTGAAAGGAGCATAAAGCATTTAGTAGAAGGAAGCTAAAATGCTAAAATGAGCCTAAAGAGGCTGACGAAAGCTGAACCAGAACAGAAGCTGAAAGACGCAGTAAAAAGTTGAAAACGGCACAAAGAGTTTGAAAGACAGAGCTCCATTCATTTTCAATGAGACAAACATGGCCAAAAAAGCTAAATATTTCAAAAAGTAAAAATTGTGCAAATACTAAAAGTCACAGCAGGGATGTCCTGAAGGAGCTGAACATTTTCATGTAAGAATTGCTGAACTAGAACAAACATTTGGAGCACGAGTTACGTGCTGAAAAACGTGTGGAAGAAAAACAGATTTCAATAGAGAATGATTTATAAACATTCGCACGACGGTTGGTGTACCTAGGATCACCACACTGCACATCTCCTGACATGAAGGTATTACCTGGTAACCTCCCCTGCAAGAAAAGCTTGATCTATCTCCGACCATATGGTTGTAAGACTTTAACTAACTCAGCATGGAAACCCTGTTGAGTTAAGCTACGCTCAGACAGAAACATGGTGGTCACAGACAGACGGTAATATCCCTCGAGGGACAGATTAGATCTTTACTGCCTCGGAGTATCGGAGGAGAGACCTGCCTCAACAGGCCGTCAGCAAGCTGAAAGCTGAGCTATTAGGTTTATTAATCTTCACCCCTAAGGAGAATGTTAGTCGTAAAATGCCATTTGAAGCTCTCAGTAATGTTTGAGGATTAAGCCGGAACCTCCTTCAGATTATTAATTTTGTACTGGAGCCACAAGAACAAAACAAGCTCCACGCAAATCTTCAAGTCTGGGATAGATACGTTTGCAAAGCTCCCGTTCCTGTTGCTATGCTGAAAGAAAACTCAACTAAAAGTATCCTGATTTATGCTCTGTAATCCAGGTAGAAAAATCCAACAAAGTTAAATCAGGATTAGAGCTACTAGAGAAATTGCATTTCTTATTAAAAAAATTCAGTATGAGTGCGAACTGCTGAATGATTTTTGCAGAACCCTGTGGAAGAAGTTGAAACCAGGCTAAAATCTAATACGAGTTGAATTTGACCAGGTGATGTTTACTGAAAGCAGAAAAATAAAATCTGAAAGAAGCAGAAAAATGACTGAAATTAGGCAGAAACGAGCAGAATAAGCTGAAACAGGCCGAGAGGCTGAACAGATTATCAAAAAATAGCAAAAACAACTGAAATGAGCAGTAAAAAAGCTGACACTAGCAAAAACATGAATTAAAAAGCTGAAAGTAGCAGAAAGAGGCTGAAACGAGCATGAAAAGTTGAAATTAGTAAAAAGAAGCAACAAAAAAGTAGCAGTAAGACTAATCTTTGCAGAAAAGTACCTTAAATAGTAGCTGGGAAAAAAAGCTGAATTTAGCAAAAAAGAAGCTGAACGGAGCATGAAAATGTTAAATTAGCAAAAAATAAAGCTGAGAAAATGCTTAAATTGGCAGAAAAATGTTGAAAGGAGGAGAAAATTGGCCGAAATTAATAGAAAGAAGCTGAAAGATGTTGAAGGAAGCTGAAATTAGCAAAGAGAAGCAGAAAAAAGGCTTAATTCAAGAGATAGAAGCTGGGAAAAAAAAAAAGCTGAAACTAGCCAAGAGAAGCTGAAAGGAACAAAAATAGCTGAAAAAATGCTGAAATGAGCCTAAAGTAGCTGAAAGAAGCTCAAGGAAGCTGAACGTATAGCACTAAATTAGCACAAATATAGCTGAAGCAGATCAAAAGCAGAAATAAGCCGTAAAATGTTTTAAAGTGTTTGAAGGATGTGAAGAGAGCTCCATTCATTTAAACAAGATAAACATGGCAGGGAAAGCTAAATATTTAAAAAAAAATAACTGCACAAACACCAAAAGTCACAGCAGGAATGTTCAGAACGTTTTGATACAGGAATTGGGGAAAAATCACTAAAACTTGAGGAACGAGTTACGTGCTGAAAAATACGCAGAAGAAAAATGGATCTCAATAGTGTGAATGTTTAATAAGTATTCGCACTATTAAAATGCCACTTTCACCACGTTTTCAGTGACAGTCAACTGCAGAACTGAAGGATAATTTAGTAATTTAGTATATAATATTTGCACAAAACTAATTACTTTGAATTTGATAAACGGGAACCAAAAACAGAATCACCTCGGGATCATTTGTAAAAACATGAGCCACATTTTTATAATCGGTGCTGAACTGCACAATATTAGAAACGCACGCAGCTGCAATATTAATGTTGAAAATGATGAAACAAAAGAGACAAACAGCAGGTTTTAATTTGTGTGTTTTTAGCTCAACTTTAAAACAACTGTGTGCTTTTAGGGGGCTCCATCTGATTGTTTAATTTAAAACCGTTACACAGCTTCTGTATTATTGGCGTCCATTGGGTTGTAGATATTTTCTATATAAATAGTGAGTATATTGTTTAGTTTTACTCTGGACGAGTGGTTTAGTCAAAAGCAATGCCTCATTTGTTTTTATGATAGCAAGGCTTCAAAAAATTCTGCAGGCAGCCACTAGGAAACGCTCATCCTTTGTGGCTTCAGCTTCCAGCTTCTTGTCCTGTATTTACTTGATATAGTGTTTTACTGGTGTTTTAGAGCTGTAGTTGGGGGTTCGAATCCACCAGCAGTCACATGCCGAGGTGTCACTGGGCAAGACACTGAACCCCTCATCGCCTCTGTGTGTCCCATCAGGGTATGAATGTGATAAATCACTGATTAGTCTCTTTAGAATGATTTGTTCAATTAGCTTTGTAGAGATCTAGTATAGAGCTGTATGAATGAGTACATGAGGCACAGATTTAAAGCGCTTTGAGTGTCTTGATAAGATAGTAAGGCGCTGTATAAGTACAGTCCGTTTACCACTGTACCTTATGTATCAGACGAATAGTTTTTTGCGGGTTATGAAAGATGAAGTCTGTGATGAAGTGAAGTGGATTCATGCTTTTTTTTTTTTTATCTCTGCTGGGTTTCAAAGTTCATCAACACAACTAAGGTCTGCTCAGTGGCAGCTCATTCCCATTCACTGTAACTGTAACCATCTGTGTGTGTGTGTGTGCATGTGCGAGCGTGCGCGTGCGTGTGAGCAATCTTGTTTTTGCGTCCAGCTCTGTTTCTCGTCTTGCGCTGTGCACCAAGCCGTGAGTAACAGCATTAACATTTGAATGAAACTCACTTCATTGTCAGGCTCTGTGCACAGTTAGGTCAGAAGTACGGGTGGAGGAGTGGGGGTGGGATACGAAGGGTGAAGAAAGAAAGACGGGCAGCAGACTGAGGGAGTGAGTCTCGGGGAGTTGGAGAAAGTTTTTTTTTTTTTTTTTTAACGAGGCTGCCTCAAAATCTCTTCTTTTTCAGAGTTCACCTGAAACAAACCACGGCTGTTCAGGTTGATTTCTTGAAGCAAGTTTAAAATGAATTGTAAATATGCTCAACTGTTTCAGTCATATGTGTTGATGACGTCATCCACAGTGAGTTGATGATATATCTATCCTGTCATCTAGTTACAGTTAACAGATAGTCTTTATTTAATCAAAATATTGAAGTGAATCTTGTTTAAAAAAATAAAAATAAAAAAGCTTTTAATGCTTCACACTTTAGAGTAAACAAGAGTTATCCACCAACTCTTCTGAGAAAAGTCTGATTCTTCAGACTCTAAGCTCTTTATGGTTACCCAGAACGAAGATCTTAGAGTCAATGATTTATTAATTTATTTGTGTGCTTGTTCTGACCCTGCAGTCGTCTGATGAAACGTTGGGAAAGTCCTGCAGCCACTCAAGAGTTTACCAAAAAAATTAATAAATCAACGGGATCAAACTTTTTCGGATGTTTTATTTTGAATGAGATTTTCTGAGCCTAAATGAAATCCTTTTCCTCTCATCTGAATATTTTGAATCCCCCTCCTGTTCTCAGTTGTTCTCGTCGTCGCTTCATATCTTTTGGTCTTTTCCCATGGGTTTGACTCGGTCGGCCCTGTTTGGGTCGAGATGAGTCAAATTAGGACGAACAAGTCGCGGTGAGGCTGGACAATCGAAAATACGCCAGTCTCTAGTCTCCAGGGGTCTCTGGGGTGCCTGGATGAGACCCCTTGAGGCCCCATCTGCTGTGTGTGTTTGTGTGTGTGCATGATTGTTGTTTACGAGTTATGCTAACCTAGCATTTCCTCTGCCAGCCAGACGCAACGAGAACCCCCCTCAAGGAGATTTTCTGAAAAGGCTATACTATAACTGATCAACAGAATTTCCAAATGCATATAAAACTGATTTAAGGTTTTCTGAAGCGTCATCATTCGTCAAAATGTTACATTCATTGCTTTAAAACAGCAGCTGATTTTGTGGGTTGTCTTTGTTTCCTACATTTTTCTTGTCCTTGTTCCTTTTTTCTGCCTGACTCTTTTCTTTGTCTCTTCCAGAAGATTCATAGCTGGGGGACATGCGGGCTTCAGTCCTCCTGTGCGTTGCCTCTGTGTAACACCCACCCACACACATACAGATTTAATTATAAATTACTGACATCCCTTAAGAGGTTGGAGACTGCATTTCTCCACATTTGAAGAGATCAGTTTGGAAAGTGTTGGAAGGAACAAACGCCAAATAATTTGTTCTAATCTTCTATCCATAATCAATATGCTAAAAAATAAAAAGCTGTGATAACATTATATAACTACGGTTCTGTCACAGTGGGTTGTAAAATCATTTGGTGACATTTTGTGGTGGTTATTGATGAAGTTCACCCACTTTTTAATCACATTTTATCTTCTTTAAGCAACTACTACTACTAATACTCTGCTGATTATCCTAAACACGTCTTACCGTAGGCGCGTCGCAATAAACAATAAATCAATTAATCGCATGATAAATGAAAATTATCGACCTCATTTTCATTTATCTGCTTTATCGTTTCTTCGTGTCTCCCTCTTTCTATTGAAGACACTGGATGACAAAAAGCTCAACTCTGATGCTCTTCACTGACCCCTCCCTTTCTCTTTTCTTTTTAAAATGCATTTTAACCATCCAAAATCTTGTTTTTAGATCGTTTAAAGCAGCTAAGCTGAGAAGCTAAGCTACAAGCTAAGCTAACAGGCCGAACTTTGGAAAAAACCTCTGTCTTGTCGAAGCTCCAAAATTCACGGTTGAAACCCGTGCCTACGTGTAAAAAGTTTTGCTGAGAACGTGTTTACTGATGTCTTAATTAAAGTTTTGTGTAAAAAATGCTATACTAAAGATATCAATCCACACCAACTGTCCGCAATTTTAAGAACCAAAGAGAGATAGCCCATGTCACATCAAGGGGCCTCCCTACCATTTTTCTTAGATACACGCTGCTCGCTCCCATCCATCCTTCGGTTCAGTCTTATACTGCCATCCGGTGGTCGAAAAAAGGTATTACATGCAAAAAAGTTAAACATTTCTTCTTATATTTGACAATAATTACTGATTATTGTCAAATCTCAAACAATATTATCGTTTATCACAATAATTTCTGAGACAATTAATCGCCCAGCAAAATTTGTTATCGTGACAGGCCTACGTACAAAGTAGGGCTGAGTACCGAACCGAGGTTCTTATATAGCACCGACTGAATTGCGTCGGTTGGTGTATGAATTGAAACATGACTCTTTTTTTTCGGTGTCATGTTTCGGTATTGGCTGTAACGTGTGATGTGATTTCAGCACGCCGGCAGGTAAAACGCAGAAATATAGCAAACAGACTACGTTTTTACACCCAGAGCTGTATAGAGCTGCTGTATAGCTGTATGTGTATGGTGCTGGTTACGCCCACAGACGGAGTCCACGTGTGCAGCATGTATGTTGTCGAATGGCTTCAATTTACGAGCAGAAAGTTGCTCCGTATTTGCAAGGAGAGAGAACCGCAGCCTCCCCTCCTCCTCTCTCAGCATTAAAGTCAGCCTGTGCGTGTTAGAGAGCATGAACGGCCTGATTCATTATCTCCACGACCGGACTCCTATTCATCAAAGAACTCGGAGGACGGAGCTGTGTCTGGGTTTCAGCTGGTGAGTTTACGTTTGTTAACGTTACTGCAGCTTAATACGTGCATTGCGATGAATTAAACTAGAAGCCATGTAACCTTAACTTTAAGCTATTAGTGTGTAGCTTTATTTTATCTACGTAGCTAGCTAAACTCAGAATCTAACTAAAGATTGACAGTAACAGATGAAGCTTAGCTTGTAAAAATACGCTCATCCATCTGGTCAGCTGCTTAAACAGTTCATCTAATGTTCACTGTTTGTTAATCTTCTCCTCGCAGGAGCCTCTGACCCAGATGTGAGGACAGAGACAAACAAAAGAAAAGCGAGGTGGGGGACACAGGACAGTCACAAACTTTGTTGTTAAAAGTTTGCTGCCTTTTTCTACAGTGGAGGCTCCATGGTGGAGGTAAGTAAACTTTAAAGGATTTTGTTGACCAGTTAAACCTTTGTCTCTCAGCTTAGATTATGTTTTTTGAGCAATAATAACACAACCATGTTATTGTTGATGTTTTGTTCTCATGTCAATTAGGGAGATAGGAGCACTAAACCCCAGAGAACCACAGAGAAGATTCAGGAAGAGACACAGAGCTACAGCAGTCTGCATCAACCCTAACCTCAGTGAATCCAGTGACCTGCTGGTGGAATGTGAGGGACACTATGCCAATGCTGTCAAACTGGCAACCAGGTATCTGTGTGCAACAAGCATCATCCACACCCTCAGAGTGAACATGTTCTACTGCTGGAGACACCATCAGCCAGGAGCGTGCTTGTTTGTGTCCAGAGAAAGAAGACATGTTGTTTCTGAAGAAAAACTGTTAAGTGAAAAGGTCCTCAGTGAGCATTAGACACTTGACGTGTCACTGGTTTGAAACTGTTCTTTTGACCTGGAAATTGTTTATTTTTATGTAAGAAAACTGTTTTGAATAGAAATACCAAAGTTAAAAAATAAAACTCACGATTTGTACTGTAATGTGTAAAGTAATATTATTCTTGTTAGAATTAATATTAATTACAAAACTGGTACCGAAAAAAGAACAGTCCAGGAACCGACACTGAAGTGAAGGTGCCGACATTGGTTCCAATATTGATTTTTTTTTTTTAGAAAGGTACCCAGCCCTAGTACAAATTCCTTGAACCAGGCTTGATACAATCAAAAACTCAAAAAGATAACACGTACTACAATTGTAGATTTGATGGTACTTCATGAGCTTGGACATTTTGCTTTAGTTTTAGTTTTTGTTCATGTGATTACTTAGGATAGGATGTGCCAAAGTGAAAATTTGACTCACTGTGCTGATCAACTTGGAAAGACAACCTTTTATTAATTGGCATTTACATACACTTTACTGTAAGTCAGTATATTGTACTACAATTGGAATGAATTGACTGTAGTCTCATGAACCCGTGAACTATTTTTATACGTCCTTCAAAGGTGGATGTTATTGTATAGTCTTTATCTGTCTGTAAACTTGCTCTTGTCCCACCCATAACTTCTGATCCGCTCAAGATAATTTAGAATAACCTTGGACATTTGTGCATCATTACAGATGGAGTGTCGTACACTTTTCATTACCCCAGATTTTGGGTCAATGTCACAAATAAAGGTCATACATTTTACAAGGTATTTTCTTGCCTGGGCCATTGCTATTGATTGCTGTATTAATTTCCTGCGGGATCAATGAAGTTCTTTCGTATCTTATCTTGTTGCTGTATAATGGGTTTTTTATGGGTGTATAATGTGCTGCATGCAGTACTTTTAATGAAAGAGTCAAAAATAAATCTTTAGATGTGCATCTACAGTTGTGATTACCCTTAGAGGTCAGTTTAGTTCAAGATGGCCACCACAAGTGATCGACCTTAGCCTACACATAAATGGCTATACCTTTGTGAGTTTTTACCGTTCTTGAGCTAATGTTTGGTGTAGTAGTAGCAGACAGTCAGTCTCAACACATACTCCCACCAGATAAACCTAATTGTATAAAAATTATCACCACTAAATTTCAGAAGGTCTACATCTGCATCAAATGCTTAAGCCTGCGAGACACAATTGTACAATTCTTAATTTGCAGTTGTGGGCCACACAACATCACTCTTAAGGACCACAAATGGTCCTCAAGCCTTACTTTGGACATCCCTGCTTTAACCCCACCTGGGTGATAAAGTCAGTGTTGAGTTTTCTGCTCTGCTGCCCTCAGGCAGCCCATAAATTTAATTATTACAGCTTTAATGGCTTATCTTCCCTCCTGGAACTGAAGGTGCTGCTTTCCATCCCAACTGATGAACGCTCCACAGGCAAGACGATTCCAAAGTTCTCTGTGATATTTATAAATCACCAAATTACTCTGCCATCACAGCCAATATAATATTGCTAATCAGCTGTGATTAACTGACACACTTTGCATTCTCAGCGTTGGTTCTTTGTAGTCATTTGAAGGTCACATGAGCAGTTTTTCATCTGAGAGGAGTTCTGAATGTGTGGATTATTTGTAATATAACAAGTTGTTGAAAGGCTGTTACTTTCGTCTTTTCATATATTTAATTAAAATCTGAATGTCCTACGAGGGTCCTTTTCAGTTGCTCTTCCACTATGAGAAGATAAGAATGAGTCTATAAATCCATTTATTGAAGTGTCTCTCAGCGTTTCTTCTTGTGTGCACCACCCAACGTGTTCTCAATTGCTCTCTTAGTCACCTAGTACTTTGGGCTCATTTGTCTTCTGCTCTAGTTGCTGCTTGCTCTGAGCTGCTGCTCCTGAAAACCTTGTGGGAGATGAGAGGTAATGTTGCAGAGATCTTTACATGGGTTTCTTTCTTAAAAAACACACACTTTCTGCCCCATTTTCATTCCTTGTTTATCGCTTTGATCAGTGTGTGGCAGAGTTACTGAAAGGCCTATCAAATATTTCATGCAGGAGTTTTCAATTGATTGTAACCATTTTTGTCAAACCTAAGGAGTAATGTGCAATCTCATGCATTATAGTGAGATATCACACTCAAGAGCAGGTGTGCCCAATACGTCAATCGTGATCTACCGGTTGATTGCAAAGGTAGTATAGATAAATTGTATGGCATTTAAAAAATAGATGTTAGCCTATCATCCATCCTCACTATGACATTTGTCACTTGATTGACATACAGAGCAGCCAGTCTGACATCTGACCTTTTCTGACACATGGGTCACCACACATGTGCATACAACCGCGCAAAAAAAGTCTAGCAAGCTACTATCTTGCCTAGTTAGCTTCCAATTTATTTCTTCTAAACTCAAGAAAGGATATAAAATGAGTGGGGGAGCTGGACCAAGTAAGAAGCAAAAAAAAAAACTACCATTTCCATACGGAATGGAAGGAGGACTTTTTTTGACACATAGCCATATTTGAATAAGGGAAATGTGGAGCAGTATTTTCAGACTGTTCATAAAAAAGTACGACACTGACTTCCTTCCAAAAAGCGAGCTGAGAAAGAAAAAGGTGAAGGCACTAAAATCCCAGTGATCCGGACAGCAGTCATTTTTCTTACAGCGGACCACAAAAGCGACGGCAGCTACCGAAGCATCATTCTGGGTGATTCACTTAATTGTTAAACACAAGAAGTCCTTTCAAGATGGAGAGATAGTAAAAGAGGCATTTGTTGAAACAGCTGACTTGTTCCGAGACTTTAAAAACAAACCAGAAATATTATCTTTTATCAAAGCTCTCCAGGTATCAAGAAGTATGGTTATACGGCACTGTAAAGCCATGGCCAAGTATTTGACCCAACTACTTTAGAAGGATATCGTGGACTGCGAGTGTTTCTCACTGTAATTGGATGAGTCTACAGATGTCAGTGACACAGCCCCATTGTGCATTTTTATCCGGATGGTGCTCACTGATACGATTGCAAAAGAGGAGCCAACAGTACTGCTCATGAAAGAACACACGTGAGGAGAGGACATTTTTAAGTCTTTCAAAAAGTTCAGTGAGGAAACTCAGCTCCCAGTGTCAAAGTTCATGCTCAATAATCCAGGTAAAAAAATCTAACAAAATTCAGTCAGGTCATCTGGATGGTTTCTTTTTTTTTTGTTGAGACGTTTCGTCCTTCATCCAAAGGACTTCATCAGTCCGAGGAGCCACAGAAAACTGAGTCCCACAAGCAGCTCCCAGTGTATAAACTGGTGTCCATCACCAGGGATGGAGTGCCCACAATGGTTGGTCGCTGAAATGGATTTATTGTTATTTGGCAAACTTCAAGAACTTCACATCAGAGCTGGAGACACAAGGAAAGGCATGTGTGCAACTTGACGGTGCACGTTACACAGAGCAGATTAAAAACTGTCTGTCAGAGTTTGACAAACGCTTTCAAGACTTTGTTTTACTGGAGCCAGTCGCTACATTCATATGCTACCCTTTGTGGGAAGATGCAGAGGTTACTTCACTTGCATCAAGATTGAAACACTGTTTCACCTAGGAGCGAAACGTCTTCTGTTACAAATAAAGTCCAGTTGTTTTTGTATTGAACGCTTTTTGAATTCATCATGTCCTGGATGACTGAGAATCTTCACCAGCATACTGTTTCACCTAAACTTTTCTGGACTGGAGGGATATTTTGACACTACAAGCTGACATTCAGTTTACATCCAGGGCTCATGGTCAGTTCTGGAATTTACTCACAGAGGAAAAGTACCCCAACATGAGGAAATGTGTTACCTCCTTGAATGCGTTATTCGGCTCCACTTATTCATGTGAGTCAGCCTTTTCCCACATGAAGATTATTAAGTTCAAATACCATTCCACCATGACTGATGATCATCTGGAAGTGTGCTTGAAGCTGGCTATCAGCAACCACTGTCCGGACTATGCATCCCTGGCTGATTCCATTCAGTGCAAATCATCAGAGTAAGGTGCAAAAAATGTACAGAGTTGTATTGTTATGCAACGATTATGCAAGGTACATCAACACGGTACATCAACATATATTGTACAAATAAAGAATACTTGATATATTTATAAATACATACCTGTATATGTTTTATATTTTTATAGTAGGTAGATTATTTTGACTTGGTCATTTTAAAAGTAGCTCTCATGCTGAAAAAGTGCGGGCACCCCTGCTCAAGAGTACAGTATGTGTTGGGAATGCTTCTTGGCTACTACAACCTCAAATTTTCTCTCAGTAGTTGTAAACTGGACTAAGTAATAGCCATTTTAATACATCAGTTGAATGCAGGACGTATTATGGTATAGTCTCTGATTGTGTCAGGATTTCAGACAAGAACGAACCCAGTGGTGCAGGCAGGGACTCAGACACAGAAGGTACAAAAGTAAATACTTTTAATAATAATAAATACTTTTAATAATAATAAATTAAAGGCTGATGTGGCAGCAGACTTAAAGAACTGGGAACAAGGCACAGGTCAGACTGGACAGGACAAAATGAGGTAGACCACCCGCTTCGGATGTTATCAGCCATTAAATGGCCGTTATTAGTTATTATCATCTCCATATGTAGTGGTCAGACTGCCCCTCCTCTACCTCCTACTGGGTTTAAAGGTACGTTGTTAGCGATGATAATAAGCTCTGTTTTTAGCTTTGTTACTGCTCATAAGAGCTTCACGTGGTTAGGTTTACAGTAAAGGGTCTGGCGGTTAGGTTTACGGTCTTGGTTAGGTTTAGGCACAAGGATAAGGGGGTTAAGTTTAGGGTTGGTCCTCTGGGTCAGGTGTAAGCTTACGTTTAGGAAAAGGGTTGCATAAGCTGGAAAAAAAACAAAAAAGACACTTCCTGGTTTACCCCTGTGTGATGCTGCCTATTATAGCAATAATAACGATAATAACGTACCTTTAAACCTACTAGGAGGTAGGTAGGACAGTTTGACCGCTACATATGGGGATTATAACAACTAATAAAGGCCATTTAATGGACCGATAACATCCGAAACCGCTCGGTAGACCCAACGACGACGTAACAATGAACAAGACTCACAGACAGACTTAAATACATAGACAAGACAGGGCATGATTACAAACAGCTGGCATGACACAAGGGAGAAACAAATCAGGAGTAATGAGGAGACACACTAGTGAGTACAGATAAGGCCCACCAGATGGCACCATCCTTACAGATGGTAAACATTGTCTTCACCCACCCATAACTTCTGATCAGCTTAAGATAATTTAACGAAACTTCACGCACAGATGACCTGACTGAAAATTGTTGGACTGTATACCTGGATTATTGAGCATGGACTTTGTTGGTTTTGAACCTTTTTGACACGACTGTTGATGAGGAAGAGGGTCTGCACCGGAGGAGGGGGCGTGCCAAAGAGACCATCTTAGCACCAACAGAACTGGTTTGTTCCACTTTGGAGTAAGCTGTTGGGGGAAGAATCAGTTTTGTGTTGTGTGATTTCTTGACTGATGAAGCCTTCTGGGTGGAAGGTGAAACGTTTCGGCACAAAAAAATAAATTGTCCATATGACCTGACTGAAAATTGTTGGTTCATGCACATATGCATCATCACCAGATGGAGTGACCCAAAGACTTTTCATCACAACTCAAGGTCAAAGGTTATACAAAATCTTTTCGTTTGGACCATTGCTATAGATCGCTGTATAATGGTTTGTTGATGAGCATATAGTGTGTCATATATGGTACTGTTGTCTTGGTTTATGCTGATTGTGGTGGCCATCTTGAATTGGACTGAGCATCATCGTGATCATAATCTTTTGTAGATGTACATCTAATGACTTATTTCTGCAAGTTTCATAAAAACTAGAGTTTTACTGACTTACAGGTCAAAGTGCAAACTGTTTAGCACGCAAACTTTAGGAAAAACGCTGCAGATGTGTTTAATCTGGTCAATCCAGTCCGTCTCAAACATCTGAATTCTGAGTTCATCCTACTAGTAGGAATAATTTTAGTAGTCACAGTAAACCCCAGTGGGTGGAGCTTTAGAAATGCAGGCAGGCATTTTAAGTAAAATCTGCTCTATTTCAGACATTTGGGAGCTTGCTTGCATTTTAAACAACCCGACCGTTCAGATTGGTAGACAACGGGGCTGCTGAAGCATGTGACAGCCCATCGTAATAGCAGATTTTTCTGTATGAGTGATGCACAAGTCTGTGAAGTCTCTGTCATTCATAATAGATTAATTTGGTATCTTAGATCTTTTCAGCTTCAGACACTCCTCTGTGACACTCATTCACAGTGTGTTTGAAAATGAATAATCTCCCCTCACACAAAGATACAATTCTTAATTCAGTTCTCAGGTGTATTCTGGGTGAAAATCAGTCATTTAGTTCAAACAGAGATGCTAATCTAAACAAATTATTCTAGCTAAGACAGATCTTGCTCTCTAATATTAAAATCCAACAATAAACACAAGATTTAATGTTTTTGCCCAGACTTATCCACCTCCTTTGATCTACTCATACAGGAAGCAGTTACAGTAACCATCTTTTCCAGTATTTCAGGAGACTTAAAGTTGACAGTTTTATTTTTTCCTATGCAAGTAACCCACATACAAAATAAACAAAGGATAAACTGCATCATACTAAAGGTGTGACTGAATAGAATTAAACTTTATGGGTGTACTGTGATATGTTGAGGGGAGTACTCACCAAATAGGTTTTCCTGCAATTTTCTGTGCCTCTCAAATATTTCCTACGCCCTCTCGATCAGAGAGCCAAGGATCAGAGAGCCAAGGCCCAGCCTTCAGCCACTGCCCATGACATTATGCAACTGACTCGTATGGCCCCTCTTGCAGGTGGTAGGCCCCATGGGTAGAGACCCGGTCACCAGGCGCTCACCAACGAGCCCCTCCACCATAGCCATCTGGTGGATAAAATTTCTCCCTCCTCTCGTCAGGATCCATAACTCTGTGCCACCTCAGAAAAGTAAAATAATAAAAATCTACATCTGTTCTTCTACACAGTGTACTTCTAACTACTTGAATATCTTGCACCAAAAACATTAAGGTTTACTTGCATTCCCTGGTCATATTCAGTCCAGAAAAACACTTGTCTCCAAAACTACAAACATTTACTATTCAAATCCCTCAGGGATGGGGGACATCAGCACACCACTTGTGATCCTAACTTCTCCAGCTCACAGCAAGCTTATATATATACTATATATATATATATATATATATATATATATATGTATATGTATATGTATATGTATATTCTTTTGAAGAAGTTATCAATATCAGTAAGTTTAACTTCATTAACAATAAATAATGTGTGTAGTGGGGGGGGGGGGCAGAGGGGGTTCTGTTCTAAATGCAGCACATACGTCATGCCCTGCGCTTTTATTCAGTCTATTCTAACAGTGTTGCAGATTTAAAAGCATTATGAGTGAAACAAAAGCCGCTTTTTACCACTTAAATCATTAATTCAGATTCTGCTATTTTTTGCCCACCCTGATGCAAACGGGAGCTGGCAGTGCCCAAAAAGCCCTGCATTATTCAATTTAACCATTCTGTCTTCTGAACGGTTAGCTCGCTCAGCAGAACAGAATGTTTTTACTGATATGAAGTCAGCTTTCCCATCCTAAAGAGCTTGATTGGTCAAAATGCAGCCAAGACATTACATTTATATACTGTGCATCTGTGCGCAATGCACATCTGTACAGTTTGAGTGAAGCCTCCACACAGTGCTTCTGTAACCAACGCTGCTCTCACCTGCCTTCTTTGTCCTCTTTTTACTTAATGCATTTCTTCTTTCTGAAGCCAAAGCTGAGCTGAACTAATTAGAAATTAGTGGATAAAGGAGCGACCAGCTTAATCAATGGTTTCCATCTTGACTGTTTTACATGATTACATGTTCTCCAGGCAAATTCAGATAAGATGGCCTTCAAGGCCAGCTGAAGGAGCCAAATTCAGATAAACACACAGTTGTTTTGGGAACAGGCAGAACTTAATGACGTCTACCTTGAGTCTGTGGTCCACTCGGGTTCTGAAATGTCCAAATTACATGGCCACACCAAAAAAATGTGCCTGAGTAAAATCCCTGAGATCGGATCCATTCTGCCAAAAGCACTTGAGTCTGGGTACTCGAGGCACGAACCAAGCCATCAAAAAGGCAAGCAACGTGATCGGGTTCAAATTGGCTGCCGATGACTTCTTTGTTTGTAGATAAACCAGCAACCAACCGAATCAAAAAAAGCAGGAACCAGTTATCGTAAATCCAATTATATGCGTACTTAAAATCCGCAAATGGCAGGAGAGATAGACACATCATAAAGTCTTCCAAGTCGATGAGATATCCAGCTGCGTGCGTTCCAACAGGGCAATCGGCTCGCTTAAACCCTGTCTTCTCTCCGAAGAAATGTTATAATTGCGTTGAGGGACCAACTGATCAAAACAAGTCCATAATTATGGTTCGGAAGATATGAAGAGAGGCTCAGAAGCAGTTTCACAGACAGAGCAGCAAAGCAAAGCGGAGAGGGAGGGGAAAAAGCATCCGACCTCGGCAAGAGCAAGTGGTGAAATAGTTTATTTCTTTTTATGAACAGCCATCCAACTTTAAGAAAGCCAAATGTGAAAATCATTTAAAGCTTTTTGTAAGACTTTACAAAATTGAAACAAAAATGTGTGCTGAAAAAAGATTAAAGATGCAAATTGTGTGTTAATTATGTCGCTCTGGACAGTGAGTGTAAATGAGTCCTTGTGGCTCAGTGGAACTAACCTGTTTAAATAAAGGTTGAATGAATTAAGAAAAGAGTACAGAATGTCATGATTTCAGCTCCTTCCTCCTTTGCTCTTTGCCACCTGCAAGTGCTCTTGGCCACACCCACTTCTCAGCTCTGAATGGTGAACAGCTGATCAGCTGCAGCAGGAAGTTTATCCTGCAGCGTGGGCTGCACACATATGCACACAACTTTGTGCCATTAAAGGTCACTGAAAAAATATTGATGAATTCAGGAGGCTTGACTTGTCATAAATAAAAAAGCTTCACCACAGGTTAAAAAATACACATTACCGCTGTCATTTGTTTTTTTTTAAACTCTGAAAGCCAGTTTAAGTTGATTCTTTCCCAATGCTGTAAGTGACGTAGATAAAGGACGTAAAAATTCAAATGCTGCAAAGCATCTGGATCCACAGTTTCTGCATAAATGTGACCTGAAACCAGTGCTTAATCTGAGCCGGATCCTGCCAGAACAAGATCCGGGAACTCTCTTATTTTGACCGGGTGTGTTCTGGCAACTGTTTGCGCGGATCCGGCAACTCAAATCTCCGCCCCTAAAAGTCTAAAGTCGTCGCACAGTTTTATTTTGATTGTTCATTAATAATACAACGAGAGGAGACGTTGCCCAGTCTGTGGAGTGGATGTTACGGCTGCAGCAGGCGCACCAGCTCACGCACACACTCCTGCCCAGCAGAGGCAGAGGATGGCATGTCCCGCAGGGGTGAAGTGTCATCGATATGGCAAGCCAAGCGTCCCATTAATAGCCAGACATGTGGTAAAAGTGGCGAATAATGGGCCACTTGGCTTGCCATACTTTACGCACAGGAGAATCTCCAGATGGCTCTGAGCATGCACAACTGCTGATACAACTCACGCATATGTTTCAGACATAAATAAAAAATCTTAGCTACAGTAAAAAAAAAAAAAAACATAAAACGAGAGATATATGTATTATTCACATTAATCACGTATCAAAACAACAGCGCTAATTTGTCAAAATAACAGCGATCAAAATGTCGAAACGACAGTCCAATTTACTTTAGTAATTACTGTAAATGGATGGATGGATTGTCCTTAGCTGGACAACCGAGAAGTCAGTCGTAATTGAGGTTGGAGCAGCAGGAGCAACAACGAGCAGGAATGAATTCAGCGGAGAAGATCAACTCAGAAACATGAAGTGGTGGTGGTGGTGGTAGGATGCTTGACCCAATGGGAGCAGCTCTATTCACACACAACCTGTTGTTGTTCTCTAAAATAGTAATTTTCTGTTATCAAATGTTTACAAATTTAGGTAAACATAGATGTTTAACAACTCATTAAAATGGGCTACTCCAAAATGCAGGAAATAGCATCTAGTTTATTCAAAAATTTAAGGGTGAGGAGGACCTACAAGCTCCCTCCACTTCCCCCGCTCCCGCCCGCACCCCCTCCCCCGCCGGCCGCCCACTATTTGCGTTCCAGCATCGACCAGTTTACAAATTAAGCCCTGCCTGAGACACCATATATTCAGAGTCCTAAAAGGGAACAAGTTTAACCTTGTATTGTCCTTTAACTTTATGACCCTTCATGTTCTTTAAGGGAAAAATTGACCACCTCTTCGACCATGGACATAGTTTTCTAATGTTCTGATGCATGCTCAATAATCCAGGTAGAAACACCCAAAAATGTTAAGTCTGGTCCTCTGGACGGGTTAAAAAAAAAAAGCTGATTTTTTATTATTATTATTATTATTATTATTATTTTTAGATACTGTA
>NC_056519.1:22331786-22354130 GCF_014905685.2 Nematolebias whitei | reverse complement strand
CAAGATGTTGCTCTGCTTTTATATTTGAGATATATATATAATATTTTTTTTTTTTTTTTTTAACTCTACCCGTGATAGAATTGCTGTTTAGTGATTAATGTTTAAATGTTTACTTGTGCACATTGTGAGTGCACAAGTGAGTTTTTACACTTTACATCCAAACTGAAATGATTTAGTCGGGCGAGATGAGAGGCGGGACTCCGCAGCGACTCTGGATAGAGAAGACGTAATATTTCCAGTGTGAGTTAAAGGACGTGTTGGTGGATCTTTTCAGAGGCTCTCAAATATAAAAGCAGAGCAACATCTTGTGAGCTAATATAAAAATCTAAAGTTTTGTACTACAGGTAAAATAAAAACATTACCATTACTGCATCAATTTATGATTTGATAAATAAAGGCAATATTGATAAATAAACAAAGCAAGCCTTCGCCTCATTCAAGATGACTTTGATTTAGTTTAATCCCTCACTCTTTTCCTTTTTCACAAACACACACACACACACACACACACACACAACCAGGAATGTTAAGTTACGTGTGACCAGTTACAGTTGAACCATCTGCTCTGACCTTATTACTCTTATTGTCTTCTCTGCAGCAGTCTGCTGGCTCCTCACATAAATAATGTTATTAACATTTCAACATGAAGGTGAAACTCAGTGTTGCTGTTCCGTACTAATGAAATCCTTTATTTTAGTAATGTTGCAGATTACTGTAGTACAAATTACATAATATCATTTTATAGCTGACTGTTGTGAAATTTCTTATTTATTCCTTCAAAACAGGAACTGCTATTAATGTACCATTCCACTTTATTTATAAAGAACTTAAAAACAGCTGCAAGGCCAACCAACGTGCTGTACAACAAAACAGATGGTAAAAGACACAGGATAAAATACATAAATCCACAGAGGTAAAGATAATTAACTAAATGATTAAAACAATAAAACAGTGACATTAAAATCAACTCACCCTGGATCGAAAGCCAGGGCGTAAAAGTGTGTTTTCAAATGAGACTTAAAAACAGAGAGGGAGCCTGTCTGACATGTAGTGGCAACTCACTGCACATCGTCGGACCTGCAACAGAGAAGGCCCTGTCAAATCCCCAGTGATTAAAGCTTGGTCATATCTTGGTGTGAGCTCAGGCAAGAAATCAGAAAACTCACTTAAGAAGTTGTTGTGCTTATGAGAATGGTAAACCAGTGTGCACCAGCAGCACGGGAGAATGACCCAGTTCAAAAAGGCTCCATTCTGTTCTGTGGAATAGAAAAGTTCAGGGGTTCCATATACTGTATGCACAAATAACATACAAACGTGAATTTGTGCTCTACACACCCATGCACACATGATGCATGTCTATTCATCCGTCCATTATATATGCTTGTTCCTAAGTCAGGTCATGGGGGTAACTGGTTGAGCAGGGAGGCCCAGACATCTCTTTCCACAGCCACCTCTTCCAGATCTTCTGGGAGGACTCCATGGCGTTCCCAGGCCAACAGAGAGACATAGTCTCTCCAGCGTGTCCTGGGTATTCCCCCAGGGTCTCCTCCCAGTTGGACATGCCAGGAGCACCTCCCTAAGAAGGCACCCTGGGAGCACCCTTACCAGATGCCTGAACCACCTCAACTGGCTCCTTTCAATGTGGAAGAGCAGCGAGTCTCTCCCAGATAACTGAACTTCTTACCCTATCTCTAAGGGAGAGTCCAGCCACCCTGCAGAGGAAACTTATTTCAACCGCCTGTGTCTGTGATCTTGTTCTTACAGTCAACACCCGGAGTTTGTGGCCATAGGTGAGGGTAGGAACGTAACTGGGATGTAACTGGGACCCTGTGTACATAATCTCATTCCACCACATGTACCACATGAGATGCGAATGACAAATAAATCTCTGACTCTGAGACTGACTGGTAAACAGAGAGCTTTGTCTTACAGTTCAGCTCCCTTTTCACCACAACAGACCGGTACAGAGTCCACAATACTGCAGATGCTGTATTGTATTACGCTGTCAATCTCACGCTTTATTCTTCCCTCGCTCATGAACAAAACCCAGATACTTGAACTCTTCCACTTGATGCATGTCAGTATGTGTAAAAGTACACAAAATAAATGAAGACATGCATTTAACGGATGCAGGTGCAAATTTTAGTGTTGCTTAAATTCAAACGTAAGTATGTTGTCATAAATGCATACGCACACTGCCTGTCTAGAATTTCAATTGTTACAGCTTCATTGTGACACATCAGAGTCAGAGTCAGAGTTTCTTTATTGTCATTCGCACCTCATGTGGTACATGTGGTGGAGCGAAATTATGTACACAGGGTCCCAGTTACATCCAACAATAAAATGTATAAGAAAAACAGTAATAACATCTAAGATATGAACTAAGAAAAACATCAACTAAATATACACTAAGCACTCATAACATAAAACATTGAACATCAGCACAAACATGAACATGAGTCTGTGAGCAGATGTGCACGCATGAACACATCAACATTGAAACAGATCAGCAGCAACATGAAACAGATCAGCAGCAACATGATATGGTTTTTCACAGTGATTATTCTGGTTAGAGATTCATGAGTCTAACAGCCTCAGGGTAGAAGCTGTTCCTCAGTCTAGTGGTTCTACACTTAATGCTCCTTAACCTCCTTCCTGAGGGGAGTGGGGCAAAAAGTGTGTGTGCTGGGTGGGTGAGGTCCTTCATGATGCAGATACATAATAATGATAATGACATAACATAATGATAATGATACATAATAAACAATTTATTAATGCACATTTTATGCAATTATCACAGGTTTTTGTTAAAGGAGCCATCAGGAATGAAACTCTCACAAAGTGGAGATTCAGCTGTTGTCTCTTGTTACGCTGCTTCGACTGGACGTTTCTGTGCTGCTTGTTTGGCTGCAAGTTATATTCGTCTGGATGTTTGTGTGTGTTGATCTTCTCTTACATAATTCATGTTTGAAGCAGCCTTGTTTAACACACAAGTACACCCACACTCGCAATGCATCAATGACTCTGAGCAGACTTGGTGCAGCACCACCAAACGAAAAAAAAGACCAAAAGAGAGCGAGAAGGAGAAAATCACATATGCACACGTTCACATCACATCAAGAAATATTCCCCTGCCTCTTCAACAAACTGCCCACAGGCTTTGTGCTGTTTTCTACACAACTTTGTTGTGCGCAGAGCTGCTCTGTGTGCGTCTTCCTTTCATACCCTTGTAAAGCTCAAATATTTGTAATTCAAGTGATGAAAACCATTTAGAGAATAATCACCAGAGCGAATCCAATCGATGACTGCAACTATCAAACAGACGATGACAAAAATGGAGCAACTCTCATATGAAGGATCTCATTAGAATAATGGATGTTACACAACAAAAACAGCCTCGTTAGAACAACAAAAGTCTACTCGGTTCACATCAGGGCAATATTAAGTATGGTAAACCTCAATGTAACATTAAAGGGAAAGTTCAGATTTTTTTTAAAGTGTTGTTTTGCGACGATGTTATGAGCATTCAGTGTTTTATGTGTAGTAAATGCTCTCTGATTGACCTTTGGGGGTCTGTGTTGTCTTCAGGCTGCAGCAGCCAAAGAATGCCCCTCTTTGTCTGCACACAGACCAAGTCAGTTGTAATTAATATCTAAAGCATCACAGATCCAACAAAAAGCTTTAAAACGGCAACATGTTGCTTGCCTGTTACCTGTTATGTATTTAATTAAGAAAATAAAAGTAACATGAATAATCTTTCCTCTGAGGCTGCCACTACTGATTATTTTATGTTGATTATTCTATCAACTAATGTATCTATTTTTCTCAACTAATAGTTTTCCTCCAAAAATCAAAATCAGCAGTTTTATTTATTTATTTATGGTCACCTTTGGTATTTATACAAGATGGAATAGAATAAAACTGAAACGACTTGCAAATAATATACAAAATATAGGAATTAATGTGGCTTTGCCTCTCAGAAAGAGATGAGAAGCAAACACTGCAAATACACTGCCTGGCCAAAAAAAAAAAAAAAAAGCCGCCACCTGGATTTAACTAAGCAAATAGGTACGAGCCTCCTATAGGATAATTACTGCATGGGTGATTGTCTTTCAGCTGCAACAAGTTATTTAACCCAACTGGTGCAATGAGTTGCTTCTCATTTCTTAAACAACCATGTTGAAAGACGCATCACATGGTCATGGAAAAGATGCCAGTCTGTTTGAGAAGGGTCAAATCATTGGCATCAAGCAGAGAAAACATCTAAGGAGACTGCAGAAACTAGTAAAATTGGGTTAAGAACTGTCCAACGCACTATTAAAAACTGGAAGTATAGTGGGGACCCAGCGTCTTCGAGGAAGAAATGTGACCGTAAAAAAATCCTGAATGATGGTGATCGGCGATCACTTAAACTTTTGGTGAAATCAGATAGAAGAAAACAACAGTAGCACTCAGGGCTGTGTTTAATAGTGAAAGTAAGAATATTTCCACACACAATGTGAAGGGAACTCTAAGTTTATCGAAACAATGACGCATCAAACGCATGCTGTAATCAAAGCTAAAGGTGGTCCGACGCAATATTAGTGTGTGACTTTTTTTTTTTTTTTTGGTCAGGCAGTGTATTTGAAATATTTCTCATTGGTTGTTAAACTTATCCTGCACTTTTAATAACATAGACGAGGTTTGTTTGTATGTTCAGTAAATAAATTAGCTATATTTAAATGTTATTTATTTGGCTAATGATGCTATGTACACAAATGTGCTAAAACTGGCACAGTTTGCTACATAGGTAGTTTTCTAATCACCAGGATGTTTTTTGTTTGTCTTTTTCTACTACAGTGGACAAGAAAGAAGCAAGGAATCATATATACCGTGTGTATATATATATGTATATATATGTATATGTATATGTATAAAATATATAACTGAATGAAGCTGGTGAAGGAATCAGACCTCAATGGGGAAACAAATCTAGACATACCACTGGGACAATGGGCCCAGCTTCTGGTGTAAACATTTCCTGAAAAATGTAGCAGACAGAAGATCTTTCTAACTCCATGAAGCTCATTCAACATTTTTAATTTTTTTAAAGCTTACGATGGTTTTGATTTTTCTGACGGTTCATGCGCCGCTCTCATATTTCTGTGTTAAACCAAGAAAACCCTGCGGAGCATACAAACCACCTTTTTGTTGCTTCATAACTTGAACTAATCCCATACTTTAGAAGACCCCTTTGGCTTTTGAAAGCGTTTACAACTCGGCTCATTTAAAATGATCACAGCCACAGAATCGTTCTAAAAGCCGGCTTGAAGCGAGTCGACGCTCTGCTGCAGGCAGCACACACTAGTGGCGTGGAGGAAAAGTGTTTAAACTTTTAAAATATTACGATATTCTTATAAAAAACGACAAATGAAAAGCCATTGACAATAATGAAGTATAGTCCGTATGATTGATTAAGATGACTGTTTGTGGTGATCCTACATTCCTCACCTGCAATTAGTTTCATAGAGCCTGACTTAAATGACAACACCATGCATTACATCATCCATCCATCCATCCATCCATCCATCCATCCATCCATCCATCCATCCATCCATCCATTATCTTTACCTGCTTCTTCCTTTTCGAGTCACATATCAATATTTATTAGCAAAAACTAAACCACTTTGCCAAAGCAGTGGGTCAAAAGCTAAGAACTCTTGTATAATTCAGTAGTTTGTAAGAACACCTTTAACAGTGTCCATGCTAGTCGGTGCCTCACGTGCAATTTTTAACATTTCTGATTTGAAATCCATGCTAGGATTTTACATTACAAGAAAAATCTTTTTATGCATTTGCTAGCTGTATACAGTTGTTTTCTTGTTCTAATTGCTGTATGTCAGGAAGAAAACCTCATGATCTTGTAGCAGCTGCAGAGTTTCAGCAGGTTTTAGCAGCAACATTCTGTTTCTTCTTATGCAGGAAGCCTTAACCAGCAGAGTTGGGGTAAGAAGTATCCGTCCTGCAGCAGTGCCAAACAGTCTCCTGTGGACATTGGCGAGATGTTTACCCAGGTCAGGGCGGAGTTTCAGAACCTAAAGCTGGAGGGCTGGGACAGACCGACATCCATGAGCACCACCATCCAAAACAACGGCAAGACTGGCAAGTTAAAAAATGCATTTTTAAAACGTCTTTCTCTGTCCACGATTTTGACATTTTGTTGCTGCAAAGCAGGGAGTGCTAATTCCCCATATGTAGGAAGAACATGAACTTTTCTTGTGCAACAGTAAAACCATCCAGAAGTCAAAGATTATCGATGGAGAGAACAGTGAGGATTAAAAGAGAAATGAAGAGAAAGAGACTATGTGATGGGAAGAAGAGCAACCAGAGGGAAGGCAGCGCAGAGAGATCATGTAATGAAAGGGGATCGATGCTGAGAGGCAGGCATGAGGCTGAGCAAGAGGGAAATGTATGAAGAGGGGGAGGGAGGACGATGTGATGTCTGAACTGATAAACAGATGAAAGCTCTCTGAGCTACAGTATCGTTACCATCTCTTCTCTACTGCCTGGGAGAATAGTGTTTCTGTGTGTGCTGTAGCTGTTATTGAATTTAAAATGAGTGTTTTTCTTCTTTGCCTTTGTGAAATCAGAAATGAAACATTTAGAGCAGATAGCACACAGTTGGTAAGCTGTAGAAAACCTAATATTACATAAAGCTGTGAGATGCCCTCCACCAAATACATTATTACAACTTATCTAAATTTGATTTTCACATGTGCCTCCAAGAAATACAATCCAACGAAGAAGAGTTGACTGAAGAAAGTGTAGTTGTAGATTTATGTCAACTTGTTGAAAGGCTAGATGTGACTTTCTTTTGGGATAATAAAAAAGTAGCATCTTACAGCTCATGGTTTGGTTTGCAGGACTGAAAATTCACTCATTTGTTGTCCGCCGTCATGAAATACATTGAATACAATGAGAAAAACACATGAACAACACCATAAAATGTGAACATGTTAGTTTTACACACACATTTAGTAAAAGATTACAACAAAACTAGAAATGTTCTTGTAAATCTCTCTTAATCTCTAAAAGTTGTCTAATCTTAGATGGTTGTGACACAGAGAGGTCATCAGTGACATAATCATATGGAAATTAAGTCATATTTGTTACTTTCATAATTTTGGGTCAAACTGTTTATCCGCCTGTGACGAAACAAAATGTTTTCATTTTAGTTTGGTAAATGGTTTGTACTTATACAGCTCCTTTCTATCTTAAGACACTCAAAGCCCTCCACTGCGTCCACCAATCACGTCTTGTCAGGTGTGCATGTGGTAAGCCAATAACAGCCTAACGGACTGTTCGAGACACGCCAACAACAGACAGGAACAAGTTTGTGAATTGTGTTAGCTGCCTTAAAATTGGCAAAACCTAATTTAGCAGGATAATTCTGCTAAAAGGCGACGCGGTGGCACAGTTGGTAAAGCTGTTGTCTCTCAACGAGAAGGTCGCCGGTTCAAATCCAAGCCCAGGACCTTTCTGGGTGGAGTTTCCATGTTCTCTCTGTGGATGTGCGGGTTTTTTTCCGGGTATTCCGGTTACTGCGGTTTCCTGTCACGGACCAAAAACATGCATGTTAGGCTGATTGGTAACTCTAAATTTTCCCTAAGTGTGAGAGGGAGAATGAATGGTTGTTTGTCTCTTTTGTCTCGTTTGTCTCTATGTGTCCCTGTGATGGACTGGAGACCTGTCCAGGTGTCTCTGTGATAGACTGGAGACACCTGGACAGGTCTCCAGTCCATCACAGAGACACCTGGACAGGTCTCCAGTCCATCACAGAGACACCTGGACTGGAGACCTGTCCAGGGTGTCCCCTGCCTCTTGCACAGTGACAGCTGGACATTTGCACCAGTGACCCCCATGACTAGAAAAGGAAGATGTGGATAAAAGATGAATGACTGATGGATGGATATACCTGAGGATGCATATATCCAGTGACCCCACCTGGACAGCCAACACTTCCTGTCTGGTCAAGAAGGCCCACCAGCGTCTGTACTTCCTCAGGAAGATGCAGAGAGCTGGACTTGGGAGCTCTGTCCTGAGGAGCTTCTATTTCTGTGTGGTGGAGGAGAGCGTTCTCTGCACCTGCATCACCGTGTGGCACAGCAGCTGCGCTGCTGCTGAGAGGATGGCTCTGCTGAGGGTGGTTAAGGCTGCACAGAAGACTGTGGGGAGCAGCCTTCCCACCACCTCAGACCTATGTACTTCATGATGCAGGGGGAGGGTGCTCCGCATCATGAAAGACTCCACTCATCCTGCACACAGTCTATTCCAGCCCCTCCCCTCAAGCAGGCGGCTGAGGAGCATTCAGAGCAAGACCACCAGGCTCAGAAACAGTTTCTTCCCTGCAGCTGTCAGACTGCTGAACTTGAGCTGCACGTAATTCAGCTTCATCTTACATTTTTTTTAATTTATATATATATAATAATATTTTATATTTATTAATTTCTTAATTGTTAGGCTTCTTGATCTGGGACCTGAGTCTGAATTTTGTACCATGAACATTCAAATGTGAGCTGGTATGACAATAAAATTCCTTGAATCCTTGAATAATTCTGCTAACGGTTTCCAAAGCTAGTGATGATGCTAATCTGCTAAATGGAAAATTTGTTCAGCTGTTAGCAGATCAGCAGAACTGTGGCCACCAATGACTATAGCTATACTTGTGATGCCAGCACGTGTGCTCTTTTTTTGTCTGCTCTAAACGTTCCAGATGCCTCTAAATCAAATAGTTTATACACCCATCACTGGTCTGTATGTGTATCAGATTACATCCAAATTACATCATTCTTTCTGGGTGCTTTCTTTTTGTCAGTGGGTGAATTTTTTTGTCTCCTTCGTGAAGCGAAAAGGGGGAATTGGAAATGCCCTTCGTCAAGTCCATATATGTTGTGAGCATTATAATTTGAAAAATCATCCACTTTCTGATTTTTGATTGTGATTTTGGTGTGTAGTTGCATCTTGGTGTAAAAAGGTCACCATCAAAAATATGGCTGCCACTTCAAAATCCAAGATGGCCACCACCATTTTTATATGCAACTCGACCACTCCAATAATTTGAGGAAACTTTTGTTTCAAGTTTTTATGTTGCTAAAACGTATCGTTTCCTCAAAGGACTGGGGTGGGCATCTCCTGGCTCCACCAGTGCACCTGGTGGTGGATAAAGTTGCTCCCTCGACTTGCCAGAATCCATCACTGTGCTGCCTTGGACAAGAAAAAAATAAATAACTACTGTATCTCTGTTCTTCTACACAGTGTTACTTCTACCTACTTGAATGTCTTGCACCAAAAACATTAAGGGTTACTGTATTTTCCACTGTGCACGTCGTTCTGTCCTATAAGTCGCATCAGTCCAAATATGTCTAATAAAGTGGAAAAATCCATAAATAAGTCGCATCTATTATGCGTCACCGTTGACAACCTGGAAATGTGGGCTGGTGTTGTGCCAAAAATTGATTGACTGCCAAATGGTGGCCGCGGGAGCGTGCACAGGAGGACTTTAACAAGAATTTAACAAGATTAACACTTAAAAAGTTATTGTTTGCTCGAAATATATATATATATATATATATATATATATATATAGTAAAAGTGTGTCTCCGTCTCTTTTGCTTAATAAATGCACTTCGATGGTCAAATCAGCTGCATTTCTTCGAGGCAGTGCAGCGAAATGAAGCTGATTTGACGGTTGCTCCAAGCGAGCTGGACAAAGATGGCAGACTATGGTAAGCCGATTGTGTCATTAATAGCCACTTTTACCTATTACATGACACAACGGCATGCCATACTAATCGAGTGCCATCTAGCGGCTGAAAATGTTAGTGTTAATATTTTCAGTCAGAATGAATGAAAACGGTCGCAGACAAAAATTGTTTTATCAATATGAGAAAAAACAAAAATACATCGCTTCGGCGAATAAGTCGCAGGGCATGTAAATTATGCAAAAACACCACGACTTGTAGGGCGAAAAATGCGGTACTTGCATTCCCTGCTTGTTGTTTTTAACGTGTCATCCAATAATTAGTGATTTGCCAAACAGCTTTTAATCCTTAAATACAAACGTGTTTCTTCAGTTTGAGCTCACCCAAGACATATTTAAAGTTTCCTGAACAGCATCAAGACACATAATCGTACACGTTAAGACACTTTCTCTTTCAGCTGTAAGCGGTTTGTCTGCAGAGGTGCTACTCATCTGTGACTCCCAGAGCTACATCCTGCCTACGGTCTCACAGAAAGGCCACATTTTTATACAACAGCTGTCGTGTGCCTGATAAGGAGCTGGCACGTTGATCTGCATCTTTGTGTGATTAGAAAGTGAAAGGGCTTTCAGATATTTGAGGATATGCCCTGGCATATAAAAATAAAAACTCTTTATATTGCCATATTATAAAAATAATAATAATTATAAAATAATAAATTTAGACTCAGAAAACATTTTAAATACGTGCTCTGAATTATTTGTGTGTTCAAAGAAATGATAAACAAAGAAACACAGATAAGTACTGATCAGTCAGTCTGAGTGGTACCTCCAATATTTAGTGCTGAACAGTTTAGGAGCCAAATTTATCTGCTCATAAATCTATGGAAGACTTTTCGTAAACAAAACCACCACATGATTGAAAAATCTGATGCACCACACTCACCTTTCTGACACCTGTTTTTGTTAAATTGTGTTTTTGTGCATGTTTTAGTAATCATAAATGTGGATGGGGAGTTTTTTGTGAGCGGAGGAGGACTGAGCTCCAGGTTTCGTGTTGCCAGCCTGAACTTCCACTGGGGACGCTGTAACGCAACATCAGCTGGGTCTGAACACAGCCTGAATGGGATGAAATACCCACTAGAGGTAAAACAACTGCAGCATACCACATGTTCTCTTGTATTATGAGGAAAAACAAGTCCACTTCTACTCAGTTTTAGGGTTTAAAAGGGCATAATAGCAATGATCTGGTTTTTACCAGGGTCTGAAATAATTTCCATCTAACCTTATCTGGTTAGACTAATCTCTAAGTTTTTCAATATTCTACATCCATCCATCCATCCATCCATCCATTTTCTTCCACTTATCCGGGGTCGGGTTGCGGGGGTAGCAGCCTAAGTAAGGAGGCCCAGACTTCTCTCTCCCCAGCCACTTGGGCCAGCTCTTCCAGGAGAATCCCGAGACGTTCCCAGGCCAGCTGAGAAACATAGTCCCTCCAGCGTGTCCTGGGTCTTCCTCTGGGCCTTCTTCCGGTGGGACATGCCCAGAACACCTCACCAGGGAGGCGTCCAGAAGGCATCCTAACCAGATGCCCAAGCCACCTCAACTGACTCCTCTCAACGTGGAGAAGCAGCGGCTCTACTCTGAGTCTCTCCCGGATGATCGAGCTTCTCACCCTATCTCTAAGGGAGAGCCCAGACACTCTGCGGAGAAAACTCATTTCGGCCGCTTGTATCCGAGATCTCATTCTTTCGGTCACAACCCAAAGCTCGTGACCATAGATGAGGGTAGGAACGTAGATCGATCGGTAAATTGAGAGCTTGGCCTTTTGACTCAGCTCTCTCTTCACCACGACAGACCTGTACAGCGCCTGCTTCACTGCTGATGCTGCACCTGTCCGCCTATCGATCTCACGCTCCATTTTTCCCTCATTCGTGAACAAGACCCCAATGTAGAATATTCTACATTGATTAAAAAATATTCATAAGCAGAAAACCTTTAAAACAGTTGCCAATCATCCCACAAATGAACTTTTCAGGAAATTCACCCAAAGGTCAGACCATGCAATTCCCAGGAAAGTTGTAAATAAATGCAAAATTTCACTCTCCGACTTTACAGGCCCCAGTGACCAAGTTAGAAAAAGACTGAACACGTGTCTTTTCTACAAGAACAGCAACGTGACTCAAGTTTCATCTTGTGAAATGTCTTTTAGTCCGAGGAGACCACAGGAGAGGTTTTCAGCATTGATACAAAGTGTCATGTTTGTTGAAAACCAAACTGCACAAACACCTCATAGCAGATGTCATGCATGGTGGTGGAGTGGTGATAATTTGGGTTGGGTTTGCAGCCGCAGGACCTGGGATTCATTGAGTGAACCCTGTACGCCTCTGTAGACTGAAGGAGTGCTTCCAAAACTTCCCAGCTTTACCAAAAAAAACCTTTTCTGAAGCTTTTGACCCCAAATATGATTAGTTTTAGTATTCAAGCTGTGCTTATAACCATGTTACATAAAGGAATAATTAAAATATAAACAACTTACGCCAGTTGAAGGCAAACGTGTCATAGTATAGTCTCTGCCTGCCGTCTGTCAACTTTCTCTTGTTCTGCCTATAACTTCTGATCTGCTCAAGATAATTTAATAAAGCATTATACACATATGCATCATAACTAGACACTGTGTCTTGTGTACTTCTCATCACCCCAGCTCTAATGTCAAGGTCACGAATAAAGGTTAAATGTTATACAAGGCTTTTTCAAGTCCAGGTCATGCTATATAAAGACTGATGTATTACTGTATAATAGCTCATCAACGGAGGTATAATGTGCCTTATGTAGTACTCTTGTTTCATTTGTGGTTATTGTATTACAGTATTCTTTATAATACTTATGGTGGAAAACATTCCATCTGCTTTTATTTATTTAATTTTTTTTTACATTTAAATTGATTTCTAGAAAACTTTTTGGGAACCTCACTTGAGGTTTCATGGCCCAGTGTGGGCTCCTGACCACAACTTTTGGAACAGCTTAACCAAATGGTTCTAGAGTGAAATGTAAAACCACCTATGTCAGCTGAAGCTTGGACCAAACTGGATCATAAACCAGAACAACGATCCGAACCAGAGCATCGGATCTACAACAGACTGGCTGAACCAGAGAAGAATCAAGGTGTGGCAATGGTTTATTCACAGTCCAGACCTCAACCTGATTCAAACGCTGCGATGAAACCTTAAGAGCTGGGCCGAAACAAAATGTCCAATTCCCAATAAGCTGACGTAAAGTTATAAAGTAGAGTGGGACAAAATTGATCTACACTGATGTGAGAAACTGATAAATTCCTATAGGAAAAGAATACTGAGTTATCTCCTCTTAACTTGGTTCTTCAAGCTATTGATTAAAACCTGGTAAAGACTTGACCATTTGATTATGTGTTTATATAAAACCCAACTGATCAAAGGGGCTGTCTTTGTGACTGTAAGCCTGTAGACTCTGAATAAAGACAACTTGTTTGATTCTGGCTTGACTTTAGATGCAGATCTACTGCTACAATCCTGATGATTTCCAAAGTCTCGATGATGCTATTAAGGGAGGAGGGAGGGTCGTTGCCTTGGCTGTTCTCTTTGAGGTAAGATGACAACGATTAGCTTTTCTTTTCTATTTTTCTCCTTTCAGCTTCCCCCTTCTTTAGGGGTCGCCACAGCGAACTGCAGTGATTAGCTTGTTTGCCTTAAATTAATTCAATCTAATATGTATTTTCTTGCAGGTTGGCTTGGAAGAAAATGAGAATTTCATTCCTGTTCAGGAAGCCATAGAGACAGTCAGCAGGTTCGGTAGGTCACCGCTAAAAATCTCTGCTTGAACATGGTCACAAAAGTTGGACTAATACGTCTTTAAGTGAACTTGGTTTTATGTCTGTGCAAGTTTTTGGCCTTAAGCTTCTAAAAAGCTTTGCCTCCATGTTGTTTTATCAGGTAAGAGTGGGTCAGTGGAAGCGTTCACCTTGCGCTCCCTGCTGCCAAACATCACAGATAAGTACTACATCTACAACGGCTCGCTGACATCTCCTCCCTGCTCTGAACTGGTGGAGTGGATCGTCTTTAAACACACCGCTGCCATATCAGAATCTCAGGTCAGTGGATTCAATGACTCACGTGCAAACGTTCACAAATGAGGACATTTTAAAAATAAAACATGAGTCAGACAAGTTTGTATCAACTCTTAGCATCCCTCTCCACAGATTACTGTCTGAAAGAGATTTCAGCAGAAACAATTGGATCAGATCGAACTATAACTAGATGTTAATATTATCACCTCATAAACGCTTAAATCTTTGTTTGCTGTCAGACTCGTACCATTTAAAAAGATGTAAAACCAGTACATTTGTAGATGTTTAAATTGTTTTAGTTACACAAAGCAGAATTTGACATACAGTCGTCCCTCACGATATCACGGTTCACTGCTTGTGGCTTCACTGTGTTGCAGGTTTTTTTAAACCCAGTTTTTTATACTGTGTGTACTGTACATTCATATCATCGTCTTCTTCATCGCCAAAGTGTTTAAGAGAGTTGGAAAGGTTAATAAGAGTGGGAAAGGTTTGTAGCAGTGTGGGAAGTGTATATAAAGCGTTACAATAAGTAAATAATTAATTAAATACAACACTGCTTCTTGATGGATTTTCACCTACTGCGGAGGTCTCTGGAACATAACCCCTGCGATCAGTGAGGGCTCACTGTGTGTTGGAAGTAGGGTTGTAAAATTCTAGAAATATTCAAAGTTGGAAGCTTTCTGTGGGGAATTTATGGAAATAAACGAAGATAGTGTTGAACAGTGTCTGCTGCACAAATCTTTTTATCTCACCTTGAAGTCTAATCAGGTCTCTCTTGTAAATGAGTCCTCGAGGCTCAATGAGATTTACCTGTCTAAATAAAGGTTGAATGAAGTGGCAACTCAAGAAGTTGGACTACAAATGAATGCTAATAAGATGGAAATAATGATGCACAACTAGGCCTGTCGTAATAACCAATAAATCAATTCATCGCATGCTAAATGAAAATTGTCAACCTCGTTTTCATTTATCAGCTTTATCGTTTCTTCGTGTTTCTCTTTCTTTTGAAGACACTGGATGACAAAAAGGCTCAACTCAGGTGCTCTTCACTGACCCCTCAGTTTCTCTTTTCTCTTTAAAATCTGTTTTAACCGTCCAAAATCGTGTTTTTGGATATGTAAAAGTAGCTCTACTGAGAAGCTAAGCTACAAGCTAAGCTAACAGGCCGACTTCGGGGGGGGGGAAAAAATCTTCGTTTTGTCGAAGCTCCAAAATTCACAGTTGAAACCTGCACCTTTGTGTAAAACGTTGTTTTTCTCTGCAAAAAGAAGCTGAGAACTTGTTTACTGATTTTTTTAATTAAAAGCTTTGTGTGTCAAATGCTATGCTAAAGAGCTCAAACCACACGAAGCGTTTGGCATTTTGAGAAACAGAGAGGCAGCCCATGTCACGTCAAGGGGCCTCCCTCCCATTTTTCTTAACGAGACACGCTGTTCGCTCCCTCACTATCCATCCTTCAGTTTAAACAGTCTTATACTGCCATCCAGTGGTCAAAAAAGGTACTACATGCAAAACAAATTAACAAACTTTTTTTTCTTAAATTCGACAATAATTACTAATTATGGTCAAATTTCAAACATTATCGTTAATCGCAATAATTTTTGAGACAATCGCCCAGGAAAATTTGTTATCGTGACAGGCCTTTGCACGATACTTCTTGGAAACTGAGTGCCCTCACAGGACACCTGAGCAAACAGGTGAATGATTTCAGCAATCTCGGAGCATCTCCACCACTGAGAAGGAACTACCGGTAAGCACCAGAATAGCTCAGGGTTGGTGAGCAATAGTAAAACTTTATTAAATCTGCCATTCATTGCTCTCAAGGAAACTAAAGATAATGTTCTTCAAAGCAACAGTTGGAAGTGTTCTCTTATACGGGTCATGGCCACTTACTGAAGCACAACACAAGAGATTAAATGGGTGTTTTACTCATCCACTGAGACATGTCTTCAATGTCACATGGCAACATAAGTTGACAAACGAGGACCTTTACAGAGACCTCCCACCAGTATCACAAGTGATTAAAATTAGACTTCATTTTGCTGGTCTCTGTTTGCCAAGAGGGATTGTGTCAGTTGGGTTTTATTCTGGGAGTCAGCACACAGATGACCAGCAACATCCTACATCCACAGGCTGATACAGGACTCTGTCCCTGAAATGAAATTAGCCATGATGGATCGGAGCACGGGATGAGACGTCTGTGGAGATTGATGCAATTTGACTAAACTAAACGGAAATAAATCTGAAGTTTCACATACTCATGGTAGGCCTTTAACAGGCATTATAAATATAGCTGGGAAAATATATTCTACCATAATCATGGCTAAATAATCAGCTTTTATTGCTGTTCTGTGCTATGAGAAGTACCACATCTGAAAAAAATGATCAATTCAGCAGTCTGTACATGTTTGAACAGATGAAAAACAAAACATAAAACAGAATTGTAATTTGTTTTGTTGTGAAAATCAATTTACTGAAATTTGTTTTGTTCTTATTTATATAAAATTACAAAAAAAGAAGCCAAAAATTATTTGTTTTTTTTATTAACCTTCATTTTACCAGGCAAATCCCAATGGGATCGCAAATCTCTTTTGCAAGGCAGGCCTGGGTCTGAAGGCAGACTAACATGCATGTTTTTGATCTGTGGGAGGAAACCGGAGTACCCGGAGAAAACCCACGCAAGCACGTAGAGAGCATGCTAACTCCACACAGAAAGACCCAAGGTCCAACCAGGAATTGAACCCAGGATCTTCTTGCTGTGAGGCAACAGTTCTAAACACTGAGCCGTCGTGCTGCCATAAAATTATTAAATAATGTGTAAATTATTATTTTCAAAGTTAATGAAATTTGACATTTTCTGTACATAAGTTTAGAGAAAAATTTTCAAATATTGTTTTACAATTTGCATCTGACTGATTATTTCTTTATTTTTGTGAATTCTATGACAAAAAAAAGAAAAACATCTGATAACATGAAATGTTTTTGCTTAATGTTGTACACGACTTTAGAAAAGTTTTACAACAATCACAATATGGACACCCATAAAATGCAGATAATTGATTGACACATTGATGTCATTAGTGATGTTATTATGTGCAGATCAGAGCATTAAGTAAATTACGGTAGACCCTCGTTTATCACAGGGTTTAGGGGACCACGCCCCCTGTAATAAGTGAAAAATGGTGAAGTAGGGATACAGTAGTCCAAGTTCAAGTTCTCTCCCAATCTCTCTCGTTCTGTGTACATAAACACTTTAAATTTAAATACTGTAGTAATGTAGGGACAGCTTTCGCTGTAACATACTACTACTTAATTATTCTTAAAGCTAGCTCAAGCACAAAGAAGATTAATTGTTCAATTACAACGGATTCTTTCTTTTTCGAGTTAAATTTCTTCCATGTGACCAAGATAACTTGTGGAGTGGAGTGGTAATTAGTGACATGAGACGCCATTTTATCTTTGACCCATCAGAATAAATGCGGTCATTTATTTAACAGAATCAAAATTTAACATCAAACATGTACACATTGATTTGCTGATCTGTTTCTGATTAATAAACTTGGCACGCTTTACTAACAAGACTACAGAACATTACTGATTGAGACTGATTCATCTCTGAAGGCATCTAGCTTGATTTACTGGTGAAAAGAAGTTTAAAGAGAAGGAATAGAGTTTTAAAACAAGGCACTTCGTTCTCATAACTTGTCTCTGACTTTCGACCGACATCAGGTCCACTCCTCACACAGACAGAAGAGTGAATGCACACTTACTTCGTAAATAGACATTTAACTTGTATGATTGATGAAGTCTAATGAGGTTTAAAAATCATTAATTCTGTTTCACAGTTGATTTAAATGAGTGGTTTACTTCAACATTTAGAAATGGTATGAACTAAACACACTTTTGATTATCAAGATATTGTAAAATAGTAATGATAATATAAAAAAGAAGAGTGTTCTTTCAATTGATTAATTCAGAATACAATTAAATAGTCTCTTGATGAGATCATTTGTATTTCTGGATTCAAATCAATGAAATAACAGTTCCTGTCCCCTGAAGGTCTTCAGAGACAGATTGATGTAGGAGGTCTAGTTCACTACAATACTGTAATATTTTAAATAAACAATCCATGCATGGATTGTTTATTTAAAATATTTACATTTTAATTGTAGAGAAGAGAAGCACAAGCAGGACAGCAAATCCCTTCGCACAGCTCTGCAGCATGGAGCAGAAATGTACTTCTTGATAAACTGCACTGAAACAACTGAACATGGAAGTTCTCAAATAATTAAAAAATAACTTTTAATACTTTTACTGTATATTTTGTGATATTTACAATATGACATACTTAGAATTTTAAGTTGGAAGACAAAAGTCGGTCGGTGCATCTGGACAGCAAAGGGTTAACCCTTCACGAAGCCGATGCAGCAGGAGAAATGTGTGCGTGGCAAAGAAGGAGATCGTGACAGGCTGCAGAGGGAGCTTCTCCCTGCACCTGTGGGCTGCACACAGGTGCAAAAACATTTACCGTATTTTCCTCCGTACATGTCGCACCACCGTATAAGTCGCATCAGTCCATATTTGTCTAATAAAGTGGAAAAATCCATAAATATGTCGCTTCGTCGTATACGTCGCATCTATTATGCATCACCGCTGACGCGTTACGTTTGTTACGCATCACCGCTGACAGCACGGAAATGTGGGCCAAACCTGGAAATGTGGACCGGTGTTGTGCCAAAAACCAATGGGCCACCAAATGGCGGCCGCAGGAGCATGCGCGGGAGGACTTTAACAAGAATTTAACAAGATTAACACTTAAAAACAATTATTTGTTTGCTTGAAATTATATTAAAGTGTGTATCAATCTAACGTTTGCTTAATAAATGTAATTTAATGGTCAAACCCACTGCATTCCGCCGGGGCAGTGCAGTTGGATTGACGGTCGGTCCAAACAGCAAGCAGAACCAAGGTGGGGAGGCTACGGCAGGCTGATTGAGTCATTAAAAGCTGGTCAAGATTCTTAGTCATCCAGGACATGGTCAATTCAAAAAAGTTAAAGAAGAAAACAATTCAGTATAAACTGTAATAAATAAAGTCCATTTGTTTTTGTCTTGAACTTTTTTGAATTTGTCATTATAGGCACGTTTTCCTATTACATGATACAACTGCCAACAGCATGCCATACAATATTACTACTCTGGTGCCATCAAGTGGCTGAAATTGGTACTGGCTCAAAAAATTTCAGTCAGAATGAATGAAAACGGTCATATCTCGGCCAAAAGATGGTTTATAAATATGGGGAAAAAAATCCACAAATTTGTCGCTTATAAGTCACAGGGCATGTAAATTATGCAACAATCTGTGACTTATACAAAGAAAAATACGGTAAATAATTTATTTTAAATAAAAAACCCATGCCGTTCGTGTGACTCTTCCATCAATCAGTCAACTGTGTCATGTCCACTCTTACTTTGAAAAACCGTGAAAGAGCGAGTCCACGAAAGGCATACTGCGAAGTATCGAGGGACTACTGTACTTTCATAAACTTTGGGTTAAACTCATTTTCTGCCCGTGACAAAACTAAATGCTAGTATTTTGTTTAAATATCATACCATTGACCTGCACTTTGATTGGCATCTTTATGTGTTTATAGGCTTTCAGATATTTGAGGAAATGCCCTGGCATACAAAAAAAAAAGACTTTTCACTACGTTAACCTTTTCTTTTAAACTTGGGAAGTTATTCTAAACACGTTTTGAATAATTTTGTTTAAAGAAAAAGTTTAGGACAGAAACATGTAATGATAAATCATTCGGAGTAGTAGCTACAGTATTTAGTGTTGAATGAAGAGAAAGATTTAGGAGCCACATTTATCTGCTCATAAATCTATGAGAGACAGTTTTGAGGATGCAGGACCACCAAATATTCAGATGTTTGAATAATCTGATGCCCCACTTTTACCATTGTCTCATCAGTTAGAGCTATTGAATGGTTGAGCGTCCCATGGAACTGTAGGCCAGGTCTTCAGTCTTGGTCATGGGAGTTTGATTGTCTGGTCCACACGGGGTTTGTGGACTTGGAGAAGGTTTGTTTGTTCTCTGTAACCAAAGCCAGGTCTATTTCCATAATCTCACACAAAGTACAGCTTGTTCCAGGTGCAGGTTGAACTCTGCTACTTCTACCCCTTGTCTCCAACCTTGTGTTTGGTGTTCACAGTCAGGATTTCAAGGTGTAGTCATAGGGAGGAGGGTTTCTGGTTTAGGAACTTGAGGATTTCACATCTACTTTTTACATATTTAAGTCATGATCTTCATAGTACACTAAAGAAGTTCACAGTTGAGTCGAAGGTGGTGCTATCCCAGTTTGGGGGGAGTCTGCTTCAAACGAAGCACTTCAAGTATCTGGGAATTGTGTTCACATGTGATGACAGAACGGAGCTAGAGAAGGACCAATGGATCTGGGGTAATGAGCGATTTGCTCAGGTCTGTTGTCTTAAAGAAGGTGTTGAGTCAAAAAGACAAAGCTCTTGAATCACTGGTCTATAAATGGTTGGATAGATGAAAGGATGGGAATCTCAGCCTTACTGCTAGCTGTGTTTGTGGTTGCATTTGTGACTGGTTTCAGACAAATTTTAAAAAGGGAAAGACAAAGATTGCACTGAAGTTGTACAAAGTGACTGGTTCAGTCAAAAATGCAAGCTCGGGGTTTATGACAGAGTAACACTGGATCCTGCCTAAAGATGTTTAAGAGCCTGCGGGGGGCTGTGTAGTGATCATTAATTTTAAAGCAGAAGAAAAGGGAGCAAATGAGGCCCCATGGTTTGTGCTTAGAGCACAGATTTTAGTGTGTATTTGCTTGTGTCTGCCTGAATGAAGCAGTATGGCAAAGTGTGACACAAGCATGTTCACGCTAACCAAAAATAGAGCACCGCTGTCTCCCTCTGCCTCATCCTGGCAACAGCACAAGCCTCTTAAAAACACACGCAGCTACAAGCATCAGCTTTTTGGTTTACTTTGGCAAACAAGAGAAATGGAAGGCACTGAAGACGTGTTTCTTTTTCTCTTGACGTTCTCTCTTGTTTCGTCTGTCTGTGTCTCACCAGCTGGAAGTGTTTTGCGAGGTGATGACCATGGAGCAGGCCGGATATGTTATGCTGACAGATTATCTGCAGAACAACTTCCGGGAGCAGCAGCAGCAGTTTATGGGTCAGGTGTTCGCCTCCTACACTGGAGTTGAGGACGTGCTCACACCAAGTACGTTAACACCTAAACTTCCTGTTTTCATCTGCTTCACCTCATCCAAACTGTAGCATCCTATTGACATGCTGATTTTATTTCAAAGGCTAAATTTTAAATATGCACCTTTTAAAATAAAAAAGTTTTAACCAAAGAGCTATACAAGTAAAAAGAAGAAATGAAAACCAAACAAAACACCAATTTTATTAAGGATAGAAACAAACATGCAAGTAAACGAAAAAGTAATGAACCTAGAATGGAACCTTGTGGAACCTCACATGTGAGAGGAGCTGTTGATGACAACAAAACACCCAGTCTGAGTGGAAAGCTTCTGTTTGGAGACCAGTGGAAACATTTCTGAGGACACGCAGTCGTTTTTTTAGTAAAAGCTGAGGAGAAAAAACAAAAATGTTGTCAACGTGGATGCAGTGATGAGTGAAATGACGTTTGCAGGGGAATAGAAAAAGCGTGTGGTGGAAATATTTTAAAACAGAGAATTAATCTGGATTTTAATATAAGAATATAAAAAAATATGCAATAAATTGATCTTAATTTGGATACAAAATGTTGTACAAAGACAATAAAAGACAATAGACAAAAAAGCACATAATTAATTTATTATAAATAAATTTGCCTCTTTGAGGTCAGGTTTTGGTAAATAATCTTTTTCTTAACATTTAAACATAAATATTGCACTTAAAAATGTACTTGGTAAATAGAAACAACAGCTATATGTGTAATAAACTAAGCATTTATTTTATTTCAAAGTAACAAATGGATACGTTTTTTTTCACTATAGAATAAGCCTGTTTACCAGTGTTTGTTCTCAACATTATTGGGTTTGTTGAATTTGTTTAAAAATTGCTTGTTGAATGAACCAGTATACTGTATATTGTATAAATAAAGGTTGAATGAATCTATTGCTTGATTTATTGTCCCCTATTGCAGAGCAAAAAAGTGGGATTTGGCTCAGTCTGTCTCTACATGTTGTAAGCACGATAACTTGGAAAATAAATGAGGTACTGACTTCTATTTTAGTCTGTGCCTGCAACTAGGTGTAAAAAAATTCCTTTCAAAAACTGGGCTGCCATGTCAAAATCCAATATGGCTGTTGCCATGTATATATGTAAACATTGTGAGCTAGATAACTTGAAAAATAATCGATGGGCCAACTTCCTTTTTAGTGTGTGGCTGCATCTAAGCATGAGAAAGTTCACTTTTAAAAATAGAGTTTCCATGTCAAAATTCAAGATGGCTACCATCCACCATATA
>NC_056519.1:22318122-22331686 GCF_014905685.2 Nematolebias whitei | reverse complement strand
TATAAACTTTCTAGGAGTTTTTTTGCCTAAAATGGTTGGGGTTGCCAGTGCAGTGGCCAAAGGTTAATCTATGGTGGCTGAGGCCCCCATTGGCCACCCCCCTGGCTTTTGCTTGTGAATACAATCGTTCCTTCAGGTCTCTAGGATCTGTCACTCTGCGCTGTCTCAGACAAGAAAATAAGAACCTGCCTCTCTTCTTCCACAGTGTAACTCCTACCCTCTTGAATATCTTGCACCAAAAACATTAAGGTTTGTTTACATTCTCTGCTCAAATCCACTATTCAAATCCTTCAGTGAGGGGCGACCTCGGCGTAACGCTTGGTAACACAAGAAAAAAATGTGTCCAGGAGGTTTTCCAAGAAATTTATTGGTGGCTTTAGGCAACAATAAGATTTTTTTAATGGTTTTTTTTTTATTAGCTTAATACAAACCGGATTCCAAAAAAGTTGGGACACTAAACAAATTGTGAATAAAAACTGAATGCAATGATGTGGAGGTGCCAACATCTAATATTTTATTCAGAATAGAACACAAATCACAGATCAAAAGTTTAAACTGAGAGAATGTATCATTTTAAGGGAAAAATCTGTTGTTTCCAAATTTCATGGCGTCAACAAATCCCAAAAAAGTTGGGGCAAGTCCATTTTTACCACTGTGTGGCATCCCCCCTTCTTCTTACAACACTCAACAGACGTCTGGGGACAGAGGAGACCAGTTTCTCAAGTTTAGAAATAGGAATGCTCTCCCATTCATGTCTAATACAGGCCTCTAACTGTTCAATCGTCTTGGGCCTTCTTTGTCGCACCTTCCTCTTTATGATGTGCCAAATGTTCTCTATAGATGAAAGATCTGGACTGCAGGCTGGCCATTTCAGTACCCGGATCCTTCTCCTACGTAGCCATGATGTTGTGATTGCTGCAGAATGTGGTCTGGCATTATCGTGTTGAAAAATGCAGGGTCTTCCCTGAAAGAGATGACGTCTAGATGGGAGCATATGTTGTTCTAGAACCTGAACATAGTTCTCTGCATTAATAGTGCCTTTCCAGACATGCAAGCTGCCCATGCCACAAGCGCTCATGCAACCCCATACCATCAGTGATGCAGGGTTCTGAACGGAGCGTTGATAAAAACTTGGGCTATCCTTGTCCTCTCTGGTCCGGATGACATGGCGTCCCAATGTTCCATAAATAACTTCAAATTGTGACTCATCTGACCAAAGAACAGTCTTCCATTTTGCCACACTCCATTTTAAATGACCCTGGCCCAGTGCAAACGTCTGAGCTTGTGGAGCTTGCTTAGAAATGGCTTCCTCTTTGCACTGTAGAGTTTCAGCTGGCAACGGCGGATGGCACGGTGGATTGTGTTCACTGACGATGCTTTCTGGAAGTATTCCTGAGCCCATTCTGTTATTTCCTTGACAGTGGCATTCCTGTTTGAGGTGCAGTGACGTTTAAGTGCCCGGAGATCACGAGCATCCAGTAAAGTTTTACGGCCTTGACCCTTACGCACAGCGATTGTTCCAGATTCTCTGAATCTTTTGCTGATGTTATGCACGGTTGATGATGATAACTTAAAAGTCTTTGCTATTTTACGCTGGGTAACACCATTCTGGTATTGCTGCACTATCTTTCTGTGCAACAATGGTGGAATTGGTGATCCTCTTACCATCTTGGCTTCTGAGAGACACTGACACTCTGAGAAGCTCTTTTTATACCCAATCATGTTGTCAATTGACCTTATTAGTGTTAGTTGTTCTTCCAGCTGTTCGTTATATGCTCAATTTCCTTTTTCCAGCCACTTATTGCTACTTGTCCCAACTTTTTTGGGATTTGTTGACACTGTGAAATTTTGAATCAACATATTTTTCCTTTAATATATTACATTTACTCAGATTAAACTTTTGATCTGTCATCTATGTTATACTACGCATAAAATATTGACATTTGCCATCTCCACATCATTGCATTCAGTTTTTATTCACAATTTGTTTAGTGTCCCAACTTTTTTGGAATCCGGTTTGTAATACAGAAAACTGAAGTTGCTCCTATTATTGTTAACACTCGACTTTGTTGTCAGTGTTTCTAAATTATGAGAATCAGCTAAATTGTATTGTATAATTCTTCAAATTGAAATATGGCTCTAACATAAAACTTTCCATTTATTGGAAATGGGCTGGATCTCCATAGGCAAATATATAAACTTAAGAGATGTAAGGCTTCTCATGGAAGCTAATCTATATAAAAATGTTCATTTTTCACATTTTTTATTGAGTTTGATCTGATATTCTTCTTAAAATAAAATATTCCAGCTATGGGGCATGAATAGTCATGAAATATCATGTTCTTTTTATAGGTTTAGTATTTTTTAAGATGTAAAATGGCTCAACAGCAAACATCCTAGAAGCTGGTATTGATCAGCAGATCAACACTCAATGCATGGAGTTTAAATTTCACTAACTTTATGAAAAACACTGAATCTCTCTCTCAGGAATCAGTATAAATGTTACATTAATTCCCTTTTTTGGTAGAAAATATCTCTAGTGTTTTCCCCCCGCAGCTGAAAGCCTGTTTGTGCATGGTCGGCCTCATGAAGAGCATTAAAAGCTAATTCACGATACTCTCCATGTTCATGAAGTCGGCTCAGTTCCAAAGTGGATCTTTTGGGTTGCCAGGGAGCTCTGCTTTGTAGTTCAATCGCCCCGCTTCCCTCAGCATATGCAGTTTATTTTGCATCTTTTTTGAAATTGAAATAAATTAGTCGGAAATTCAGAAAAGGCACCTTTTCTTTGAATGCACATGCACACACCACCCCCTCACTCCAGAACTGGGCTTTTTTTAAATGAATTCAGTCTTTTACGTCCTGTCAAGTCAATTAACGTCAAGTTACGTTCAAATGCTTTGAACCTCAAATGTAAAGTTGCTTCACTTCAGCGTTTTGCATTAAATATGTTCACTTGTAGTTGTTTTTTTTGTTTGTTTTTTTCTCTCCCTGACTTGTCGAGTGTTCGTTTTATCTCATCCCACCGTGTCTTCGTTTTCCTCTGTCTCCAGTTTGCACTTCAGAGCCGCAGAACGTTCAGGCTGACGCCCAGAACGACACCACCATCGTGGTGACGTGGGAGCGTCCCCGGGCAGTTTTTGACACCACCATCGACTGGTACACAGTCACCTACCAGATTCTCCAAGGCCCACAGCAGAACAAGCAGGAGTACAGGACCGACGGAGACCAAGACGTGGTAGGAAAAGTCCTCCCCATGTCTCAATCAAATCTGAAAGCATCAACCTGAAAAACTTGTTCGTTTTTTTATCCACGTGTAATTTCAGCAGTTCCACCATTATCTGCACTCCACGCTGCTACGTTTGACACATAAAGAGATAATTGAGAGAAATTGCAGTAATTTCACTCCTGCAGCAAATATCTCTGGATATTATGTTAAAATTCTCTTCGTTCATCCACTCTCATTCTCTGGTTCTGACTCATGGTCCAACTTCATGTGGACTCTAGATGAGAAAACTTTTAGATGGTGAGATCAAAGTTCTTTCTCAATAATCCAGGTAGAAAATCCAACAAAGATGAGTCAGGTCCTCTGGACGGTTTCTTTATGTTGAAGATGGTGAGGTTTACCACTATGTGACTCAGTGTTTGTATTTTGAATCTATGGGAGTGTGTTTACAACAGTATGTAAACAATGGGTTTTTTGTACACAATACCTCAGGAAAATATAAAAAACTGTAATTATAATATCTGTATTTGTAGAACTTTGTGTAATTCTATAGTTTATAGTTAACTAGTATAACTTTTTCTATTATTTTACATTTTGATTTATTTGTTTTTTTTGTAAAATATGTTTTTTGAACAAAAATGGGGAAAATAATGCATTTTTAATGTTTTATTTTGTTTTTGTATCATTGCAATATTGAACTTGTATTTATATTTTACACACAAATAAATCCACATATTATGTTTTATGTATTTTATATAACTTTGCACAAATTATATTTATATTTAAACAGTATAACCATAATTTTTATGGATCTTTATTTACAAAAGCGCTTTAAATATTGTTTTATGTGCATGTTGTTTTTTTTTTTTTTTCCAGTTTATTAGAAAAACATTCAATTTTTGCACAAAACCACCGTAATTTCCAGACTATAAGTCGCTCTGGAGTATAGGTCGTATCAGTCAAAAAATATCTCATGAATAAGAAAAATATATATAAATCCTCCTGAGACCCAGCAATTCATTTTTGTGCACTGTAGTACACATTTTTGTTTTGCTTATATCTCTCATACTACATATGCCACTACAAAGTCCTGATGTCTCTTTTAGAGGACAACTGTAGCTTTAAAATGATGTCACATGTGTGGAGGTGTGACCTTGCCAAGTTTCCTTTTCCTGTCTTTTAAAAATGGCTGGCATAAAAACAAGACAATTTTATAGAAGACAGAAAAGTAAACCTGATATTTATATTTAAAATGTTTTTTATTGTTTTATTTTTATTTTTTTTTAAATAAACATCTAATAAGTAATTTAATAGATTTTTAAGAATTGAACCTAATTTGTTTAATAAGGAAAAATACTCATTTATTGATGTGTTCTGTACACACTCTCTCTTTCTCTCTCTACCAAATGTTTATTATGCTTTAATATTCTGTTTACAATATTTATTGTGGAGATTTCAATTTTCATAATCAGCTCTTGAAATTTGTTAGTGGTTCACATTTGCGATCAACAAAGTCTTGTTGTGTACTGAAGTGCACACGTTGTAAAATTTAAATAAAAATAAGTAAAAACAAAGAATGATTTGCAATGTGACTTTTACCACCCCAAACCTTGATTTATATGGAAAAAAAAAACCCATACTTTTTTCCCTGGGTCTCAGGAGGATGCAAGTCGCTTTGGAGCATAGGCCGCATTTATTTAGACGTGTATTTCACAAAGTGCAAGAACAGACATTTAATCTGAAATAACAGTAACGTAACACAGAGAACATACCTGGGATCCTGAACAAGCTTAATTAACAAAACAAGCCAACGAGGCCGACAAGCAAGTTACTGGTTGATTCACCAGTCTCATTCCACATCAGTTTTAGGGGCATTTAATTGTGTTAAGTTTTTCTCAGTTGTCTCTAAGGGTGCATTCACACCAGCCCTGTTTAGTCTGCTTTAATCGAACTCTAGCTCGTTTTCCTAGAAAGTCCGGTTCGTCTAGGGAGGTGTGAACTCTGTCACGGAACAAAAAGGCGAACTCTTGCCCGGGCTAAAACCTATGTCTCGGTCCGGTAGAAGCGAACTCCAGCGCGGTTCGAGTACAGTGTGAATGTAAACAGACCAGGCCCCGCTCCACAGGACAAACAAACACGCATTTCTCTGACCTTATATGGAGCCGTCAGCTGCCTTGTGTGGAAAAACAATATTCTCCATGGTCTTCTGTCTCATCTTCTGCTCATGCTGGGTCCATTTTTGAAAAATGACAAAATATAACTCCTAAAAATGCTAAAACTTGATGCCACTTCATTTTTATTTTTATTTACAGAAGAAGAAGAAGACGTGTCTTCAGAGGTTTTTGTGTCGTTTCTTTCAGTAGTTCTTGGTGCAGCGCCCCCACAGGCAAGCGGGGGAATAGGTTGGTTCAACAGGTTGACTCGACTGCACAGTGCAGTGTGAATGCAAACACACCAGCTCAAATGTAAACAAAATGTCATGAATACTGGTCCCGAACCGAACCGAGTCTACCGGACTATCTGGTGTGAAAACAACCTAAGTGAATTTTGGGCATGGGGGAGTTTAGTGGTAGAGCAACAACATATCAAAAGCCTAAAAGGCCCTCTTGCTGTTGAAAATGGTAATGTTTATTCTTTGGTTCATGTCAGTATGAATGAACATTTTAACACGTCAGTCCAAAGTTGCGTCATGAATAGGGAAAAAACATATATAAGTTGCTTCGGACTATAAATTGCAGGTCTGGCCCTATGGAGAAAAAAAAAAGGTGTGACTTATAGTCCGAAAATATGGTATTTTATAAAGAAGGGATTTCATTCATGCGTTCAGTGTCAACAAATTGATTTATTTCCATTTCTGCTTGTTTTAGACATGTATGAGATGGAATTTTGAACAGCTCTTAACTAACCTGTGTGACTCTGCAGGGTGCCATCATCTCCAACCTGCTGTCCAACAGCAGCTACGTGGTTCAGGTGGTGGCTGTTTGCACCAGTGGCCTCAGAGGGCGATGGAGTGACCAGATTATAGTGGACATGCCATTGGAGGACCCCGGTACTGACTGACCCAAGCTTTGTAGAACATTACATGTTGAATTCATTACAGTCTAAATGGTTATTTTTATTTTCCTTTGGTCCAGAAAGTGATTCCAGTCCTGACAGCATCACAAAGGGTTCTGAAAGCCACATGGAGGTACCTAAAGGATCTAATTATTATGCAAATGGGTGTTAAAATGTTAGTCAGGCTTGTCACTGAACATTTGGAGACCAGTGATTTGATGAATGACTCTTAAATCAGGAAATACCGTAGTAAATGTTCCCAGACACAAGCAATCACCGGAGGATTTGATTCTTTTTATGTTCTTTAAACAAGAAGAGCACGAAGTAAAGAGGCTGTTTTATGATTTTATTTATTTATTTTTGCAGAGCTCTTCAGTAGATGGATGGAAAAGACCAGAGAACCAGAAAAATGTGAAGCTGGCAACTGAGGATCACAGTCCAGTGGAAGAAATCCCAGCAGAGCAAACAAGAGTTTACCAGAACCAACCTGTACACCACCAGCCCACAGACCAAACTAAACTCGACCAACACCTCCCAGTTCATACCAGCTCCCAGTCAACCCTCCAGACTTCTTCTGTCTCTGCTGATGAACAGAAAACGAACCAAAACATGCCTGACCACAACTGGATAGAGGGCAAACAGCAGATCCCAGAACACCAGTCCTTTACGAGTCGGGGCTTTGAGAGCAATAGTGCCATCTGGGTGAATCCAGTAACTCACCAGCCGGGGTTCCTGTTTCCAGTTGTCCACACCACCACACTGCCTTCAGTCCGTCGACAAATCACAGAAGAGGCATCACTGTCTGCGCCGGTCAGAATCTATATATTTCCTGTTCATTTGTGTTAGAACAAGTGTTTGAAGCTTAATGTTGTTTTCATTGTGTCGCAAATAGTTGAACAGGTGTTTGTTTTATAGTTAAAATATGAAAGTTTAGCTTTTTTAATTTGTTCCTTCATTTCCTTTTATTCATAGTCCAAAGATCATGATTCGCCAGACGAAGTCAGTAAAAATGGCCTCTCTAACTTGTTTACCCCTCCAATGGAGGACATCCAGGTCACAGATGTCTTCTTTGAAGACACAATCACCAGCTCTCCAGTAGAAACCACCACCAACTCCGCAGCAGTGGAGCCAGGTCAGATTGAACAGATTATCATTTCTAATAGCAGCCAGCTCATATTTCATGTCTTGTTTTGCCACTTAACGCAGAGTCGCATCTAATTCCATCACCTTCATGCAAATGTTACCCTACAGGTAACGATCAAAAAGATTCACCACCATCCTCAGAAGACCGCAACGTCCCTAGAAACAAAACTCAAGAAAAGACCATCACCTCAGATTCTTCTACCCCCTCCTCAGGCTGGACAAAAGAAATCATGACAACTGCCGGCAACACACTTAGCGACTCGCTGTACAAATCGTTCACCACCTCTTCTCTGCTCCGAGTGTTGATGCACACCACTCAGCCATTGTTCAATGGTAAGATGCTCAGAAACACATTCTGTTAAACTAAATGAGTTTTCAGCGTTCAAAATTTTTACCCAACAGCAGCTCTGTGTAAATGTTCCTCCATGGTGGTAGACAGCTGGACTTAATTGCAGTAGATGATTGCCTTTCTCTTTTAATGGCTCACAACTGTGCGTCTAATCACTGCTGCGCTCTGTCGTCTGGGGGGTGCTGGTATTTTGCAAGGTGACATTGTGTGGTTAATGTTGGTGGTGGTAATAATGATGGCCATAAGGAGTAAGAGTCTTTGATTGTGATTGGTGTGATAATCAGGGGCTACATCGCTCTCTAAAGTGGTTCTGAACCCAATCAGTTCAACTCTTTGGCAAATCTTTCTGCATGTCGCTCAGTGAGGTCAGAGTTTTCTTGCCTCAGTAATCTACTTGGATCCACTCCATTGTGGTAATTAGCATCTGCTTCTTGGACTTTTTCCTTCTCCTGTAGCTCAGTAGCGCTCTCTGGTGGTTCTTTTTTTTCCTGCCAAGACATGGCTCTTTCTTTCCAGGTGCTTCATCTTTTCGTCTTCGTCGTTTCTATTCACAGATGGTAACGGTTTGGCTCGCTTCTTCTGTCTAGTGTGGAGAACTTACATTTCATCTTTCCTTAACCTGGCAAGAAAAAACAACAGACCTCTGTTTTGGCTTCCCCTGCAGCAAATAGAGCTACACCCAGGATTGAAGACTCAACAATTGGTCCGACCAGCTTCACTGAATCTCCAAACCATCCAAGTGGAGTGATCTTCAACCCCAGAAACCCTGCACACTCTGTCTCAGATGGAGTAACACCATCAGTTAAACCTGTCGGTATTTACACCAGGAATCTCTCTGAGGGGAAGCCTTTGATCTCCACACAGTTAAATTTAGACGTTCAACCTTCAGTTTTTACCACTTTGGGGCTGGATCTCCTGAATTCTACCAGTCCTCGTTTCTTACTATCTGATTATGGCTTGGCTGTCACTCATTCAGTAACACCAACAACTATTGACAACAGTGCCCCAAGTATTTCTCAAACCCAAAGTGACAGTTTGATTGAAGACACGATTAAATCGAATCTGAACAGTGACGAGGAAGAATGTGCAGATAAAGATGAGGATGACTGCAATGCAAATCTAGACACGTCTTTCTTTGATTCCAGTGGTCTGGATTGGTCAGACAGTCTCACAGAGGTCAGTGGATCAGGTTCTGGCCATGACGGCAACATGTCCAGTGAGGAGTCTGAGCAAGATGATGAAGTTCAGTTTACATTTTCTACTTTTCAAAGCAGAGAGGCAATCAGATCAAAAGGCTTTACTACAGATTGGGTAAGTAATGAAATGGGTCCCAAGAAAGAGGGCGACTCAGAGGACATTGAGATAAGTGGTGAGGAAGAGGAGGAAATTAGTGTTGAGGATCATACCCTCACAACACTGGACAAAGAAACCAATGAGAGCAATACCACTGCAAGTTTTCACAGGCAAATAGAAAAAGAGAATGAAACTGAAGCAGAGCCCAAGCCTGGAAGGATACTCTACAACGAGAGTGATGGTGGGGCTGGGGACTTCAGCGGTTCTGGAGAACACTCTACATCTGATGACAAAGTCCATCCAAAGGAAGCTAATGGTGAACGAGAAAGTTGGAATTCTGCAGAAGAAAATGAATATGAGCCCAAAAGCAACAACAAGAGTTACATTCAGGAAGACTCAACATCTGAAAGAAGAGTTCTTCAGCAGGTTATTGCAGGTAAAAGTATACAGACAACAGATCCCCCACTGCTCATGAGCAGTGGCCAGAACAGCTATCAAAACCAGAGTCGTAACAGTTCAGTGTCTGGGGACAAGTCTACTCATGAGAATCAGGTGGACAGAGATGATCAACGCACCCTGGACAGTGGAGAACATGTTGGAGTTGGTGGTTATGGTGGTGTAGCTAATGAAAGTGCGCAGGATGAGTTGTTTGATGCTGAAAGAAGTCTTTTCCCTCGGCTCAGAATGACAGGCACTCCTACAGCAAAACAGGAGCAAACAGAAGGTAAATAACCCTTTGAATTTTCTACACGTTTGCCTTTTTTGTGTGAAACATGACTAAAAAATTAATTTCCTATCTCATTAAGTTGTTACTGGCAAAGTAAGAATTGACTGGCATTATTTTCCACTCTGTTCTGAAGAGCATTTTAACTTTTAATGGCCTCATTCCTTTAGTTTAATGGCCTTAGCTTTTATTATCTGATTCCAGTTGGAGGGGGTATATTGTTTTAATCAGTTGTGTCTGTGCCAACTACCACAAACAGGAAAACCAGATAAACGTAATGAGATGTTTGTAGCAGATAAAGTACCCAATTTCTTTTCCCCAGGAGAGAATGGAGACGGAACAAAAGCCAGAATATTATTTTGTATTGGATTAACTCCAGTTTATCTAAATCTACAACTGATTCTAATGTGTATATAATTTATTATTTATATTATTTATAATTTATTTAATCTTTAGTTTCATACTTCAGTCCAGCAGGTAGTAATGCTCTAAACTGACTGGTTTGTAAAGCTGCATCAATTTAATTTAATTTAATTTGTTTGAATGTAAAAGTCTAGAATTGATGTAAAGTTTATTTATTAAGTAAAGTTTAATTATACAGCACCTTTCATAAATGTGACATCACAAGGTGTTTCACACTAGAAGCAGTAAAATATTAAGGACACACACTAAAATACGTATAAGCACTCATACATGTAAAAGCATTGAAAAGTACAGGTAAAGCACAGAACATCAAGATGACAAGATTCAAGATCTAGCTATATGCCACTTTGTTTTTTTTAATGCATCAATACAATCTAGGCTGCTTAAAGATTCAGGTAGAGCATTCTGACGTTGGGGAGCAAGATTTGAAATGGGTGCGAGGTACCACCAACAACCTCTGATTAGATGATCTTAACCTGCAAGATGGTGTGTGGGGCTGAACCAAGTCAGGGAAGGAGGCACGTGCTCATGAAAAGCTCTAAAATTCAAAACTACAATTTTAAAATTAATTCTAAAATGAACTGGGAGCCAGTGACGAGAAGCTTAACAGGTGTGATGTGAGCTTGTTTATATGAGCTAGTAGTTCTGCAGCTGAGTTCTGGGCAACCTGAAGACGAATCAGCTCCTTCTTGTTTAAATATGTGAATAAGCTGTTACAGTAGTATAAATGAGAAGAAACAAACCATGAATGGCAATCTCAAGTTCTGTTTTTGACAGAAAGCTTTTCAGTAGATAGAAGTTGTTTTACATGTTGTTTTAAAGACATTGCAGAATTAAAAATAATACCCAAGTTTCAGAGGCTGGACTGAACAGAAGGACCTGAGGCTCCAATGAATTGCTTAGTTTGAGAAACTTTGTTTTCAGGGGTAATAATCACAATTACAGTCTTACCGGAGTTCAGTTTGCAAGTAGTTGTCAACCACTGTTTAATGTTAGCCAAGCAGTTTAAGGAATTCAGTTTATGAAACTCACTTTCTTTGAATGAGCAATAGAGCTAGATATCATCAGCATAAAGCTGATACAGTAGTCCCTCATTTATCGCGGGGGATCCGTACCCTGAAGACCCGCGATAAGTGAAAAACCGCAAAGTAGGAATAGTAGTACAACTAGTTTATTTTTATTATATACGTATATGTATGTGTGTGTGTATGTATATATATATACATATATATATATATATATATATATATATATATATATTTCAACGCACTAAGAGCACAGAATGACATGATTTCAGCTTCCTGCCACCTCTGCTCTTTGCTACCTGCATGTGCTCTTGGCCACGCCCACTTCCGCTCTGCACGGTGAACAGCTGATCAGCTGCAGCAGGAAGTTTATCCTGCAGTATGGGCTGCACAAAGGTGCAGGAAGAAGCTTTTTGTGCAGCTCTGAGCTGCACAAATGTGCAGCAGGTGCTAAATAATTTAAAATAATTCACTTTAAATAAAAATTTCATGCAGATCGTGTGGCTCATCCATCAGTCAGCCAATTGTTTATCATGTCCAATCTTATTTTGAAAAACTGCGATAGAGCGAATCCGCGATAAACGAACCGCGAAGTAGTGGGGGACTACTGTATTGCACATTTTTAAACTGTTGAATAGGGGAGGATATAAAGATTAAATAAAGTGGGTCCCAAAACAGAACCCCTGAGGTACACCACAAGATTGCCAAGTAGTGTTTGACATGATCCTGTTTAAAAAGACATTAAAACTTTGGTCAGACAGGTATGATGATAACCACTTGAGAACAGAGCCAGATAACTCAATTTGATTCTGAAGTCTGTTGATTAAGATGTTGTGATCAACGATATCGAAGGCAGAAGTCGAGTAAGACCAAAACGGTGTAGTGTCTTGAATCCGTTGACATCAAAACATAATTGGTAACCTTCAATAAGGCATTTTCTGTGGAGTGGGCTTAGCGAAAACCAGATTGAAACTTGTCGAAAATGTCATATTTATCTAAAATGTGGAAAATTGCTTTGCACAACTTTTTCTAATATCATAGATAAAGAATGGTAATTTAGATATTGGTCTGAAATGTTGTAATTCTGTTGGATCCAGGTGGGATTTTTTTAAGTACTGGTTTAACAGCATGTTTAAAAAAAAGCTGGGAACCACACCTGTTGAAAGAGAAATGTTAAATGCTGCTGATCTCATGCTGATGATTATCTCATGTTGCTGATTACGTCATGCAGCTGTATTCATTCATACCTTCTGCTCACCACAGACTCATGTTCGGGCTGCTGTTGTTACGCCGTATTTTTTTACATTATTAGTGTTTATGTGTATCTTAGTGTATATCATGATCCTTATTTAGCTTTTCTTTTTATACTTTATATTTTTCTATTTTGGGGTGTTACTAGGATCCTGTGTACATAATTTTGTTCCACCTCATGTACCACGTGTAGTGGAAACAGCTATAAAGTTGACTTGAACTTGAAAAGATTGTGCAGTAGTATGGCCAATACTTTTAAAAAGCTTCTTTTTTTAAATACAGTAGTTCCTCGATTATCGCGGGGGTTACATTCCACACACCCCCAATATAGGTGAAAAACCACCAAGTAGCAACGCTATATTTATTTTAGTATTTATATATATTTTAAGGCTTTATAAACCCTTCCCACACTCTTGCAATGCTCTAAGCTCTTAAACCTACATAATTTTAACAACATACATACAGTACTGCACACTAGCTACTGCAAAATCGTATATGGGTACTCACCAGCCATGGTCTGGTTCTGGTCTGGTTCTGATCAGCTCTCTGCAGCCTTTGAGCACCAGATGCTTTTGGAGAGAGACAGATTTATGGAGAGCCAGTACAAAACCACACAATGGTCCCAATCAAGTCCAAATAATCCAGAGGGATCCAGATGAAAAAAGTCCGGGTGAGCTCCGGAGAAGACACCGAACCTCCAAGCAACACCTCCCCGCTCAAGAGGCTTTCTGGGCTGGCAAGCAGCGCTCGGATTGGCGGATGAGCAGCAATCTTGAGTGCTACTAGACCAGAACTACTGGATCTGGTCCAATTCCCAGTCGGTTCTGTATAGCTCTCTGCATCCACTGAGCGCCGAAGTCACTATGAATAAGGACTGAACTTTTTAGTCAGGTTTGGATCGGATCAAAACTTTCCTTCCAGTTTGGCAGAAAGCAACAGCTGGAAGCACTATTGGCTTCTGGGTAGTGTAGGTCTTTGGTGTTACAGTATAGGCTTATTGAAAGAAAACTACAAGAAAGCAGTGGCCGGAAGCACTGTTGGCTTCTGGGTAGTGTAGTTCTTTGGTGTTACAGTATAGG
>NC_056519.1:22240318-22318112 GCF_014905685.2 Nematolebias whitei | reverse complement strand
CACTGTTGGCTTCTGGGTAGTGTAGTTCTTTGGTGTTACAGTATAGGCTTATTGAAGGAAAACTACAAGAAAGCAGTGGCCAGAAGCACTGTTGGCTTCTGGGTAGTGTAGTTCTTTTGACTGGCCTTACAGTGTAGACTTATTGGAAAAAGAAAAGAAAAAAACACAAAATGGCAGCGCCTGTCCGGAGCATTTTTTTCATTAACTTTTTATCTCATACCATCCCAATCATTTGAGTAATATTAAAGTTGACGATCGTTGCAACTCTAAATAGAGTCCGCAAACGTCGAATCGCAAATTAGCGAGGGACTACTGATATCAGTAGAACATTTGGATGGCTTCATTTGATCCATGAGACCAGAGAGGTTTGGGAATGAGACTGGTTCAAAGGAAGCCCGTGTATGAGGAATCATTTCACAAGGTTGATTGTAGGAGGTTGACAGAGAGATGTTTGTCCTATCACTGACCTTAACAACAAAACTATTTGAGAAAATTATAAAGATTTTTTTAAATGTCTAATTCATGCATGGAACGGAAGAATTCATATCAAACACCTGAAAAAAAATCTGAGGTGCATTTTTTTCTTTTTAGTCAGGCAAATGTCCTGTTAATGTACATGGAGGTGGGGCCTAAAACTTGTACTGCAGCCAGCCAAGTAGATCATCGTCCATGGTGGCCTCAACTTCCGAGTTCTGGTCCTCTCTCTAGTTGTAGTAAATCTCAATGTTCTAATCCCAAAACTTTTATGTGTCCATTTTCATCTTAGTTCTGCATCAGTCAACAATAAATAAATAAAAATGAAAACATGTTTTTGTTTTGGTCACAAACACTAAGCTACTGCAATAACGGATTTGATTGTGTCATTTTAGCACCTTAATTGTCGCCACGATCAGATTTTGCTTTCTTTTGTTAATTTCCAGTGAAAAAAGCGGGGAAATTGTCTATTGTGGAAATTATATTCACTTTAGAGGGGAATTGTTGCAACATCTTGTCTTTTGATGCCTGGTTTTATTTTTTCAATCTATAGTACAAGCAGTAAAGGGGCGTCCAAATGATGTTTTTGTGAATATGTAAATGTTTTTATTATACGCCTATCAAAAGACGGACTTATTACAGTATAGTCTCTGTATGCCAGTAAACGTTCTCTTGTCCATCACTTCTAAAATGCTCAAGATAATTTAACAAAACTTGAATTTATTCCAGCACTACATGTTGTTTCGTGTGAACTTTACCTCACCCCAGCTTCAAGCTAAAGGTCATAAATCAAGGTCAAATGTTATACAAAGTCATTCCTTGTCCTAGCCATAACTACTGATCGACTTAAGATAAATTTAGTAAAAATTCATATTTGTACCACCACCGTAATCGTTTCAGCACCCCTGCTCTGAGTCAAGGTCACAAATCAAGGTCAAAATTTACACAATGTCTTTGCCTTTCCTGACCATAGCTATAGATTTCTGTATAATATTTCGTTGATGGGTCTATGATGTGCATTTTTGTTACCATTTCTGCATTTAGTGCCTCAAAATGATATTTTTACCAGTTCAGAAGAAAAACATCTTAAAATGCCACATTCACATTTTTGTGTAGACAAACAAAACTCAGCCTTTTAAAAACATCGTCATAGTCCCGCCACCAACTTCCTGTAACCTAACTGGATTACTGCTAACTTAACATATCACACTATATTAAGTTAGGTGAATAAAACGCTCTAGAATAATATCTTAACCTCCTAAGACCCAGACTCTTGCATATGTGGATGCCAGGTCCTAGAAGGTTAAACATCATGTTGTGTTTCCCGACTGACGCGAGCCCTTCCCTCTCGTTCAGAGCGCAGCAACAGCAGCCACGAGTCTCGGGTCGGGCTGGTGGAAGGTGTGGAGAGGGAGAAGAGGACGGTGGTCCCTCTGGCTGTCGTCTCCACTCTCACCATTCTCTGTCTGCTGGTGCTCGTGGGCATCCTCATCTACTGGAGGTACAAACACACATTTATCTTTTCCGTATCACTTTTCATGTCTTCCTTCATGATTCTGATCTATTTGGTCCCAGAAATTGTTTCCAGGTGGCTCATTTCTACCCAGATGACAGTGCGTCACCTAAAGTCCTGTCTGTTCCGTCCACACCTCTCCTGCCGGCCACAGGTAGCACAATAAGATCTCCTTCGTGCATAAACACAGCTATGACACTGTCGTGTTAAATAGTTATCCTTTGGTTCCAGACGGTCACGAGCCGCTCACAGTGAAGCAGTTTGTGAAGCACGTCATGGAGCTCCATAGCACCAGCTCTTTCTGCAAGGAGTTTGAGGTGTGTGAGATTTTCAGGGAGGGTGTAAAACACTGCTTTTATTCATGTGTGCAAGCACCTCGTTTGTCAAAGCTCCTTAATGTGCGTCCACACCTCGTTTCAACTTCATTCGGTCCAGTGTTTATGTGCAGCGGGGGATACATTGGTGGGCAAGCAGGGTGTTTGGGCACTAATTATGGCAGTTCAGCTCATTTCAGAACTAAACTCAAAAGATGTAAATACATGGAGCTGGAAACAAGACTTGTAACAAAAGATGGAAAACACTAATGGTGTTTGTTCAGGCTCATTAATCGGTTTGAATAATAGAGACCTCTGCATGTTTATGTGTCTCTAAGCAGGGCACACACACGCACACAGAGGGAACCGATTCCCATTGTTGCCAGTGTGTTTTTGTCTTCCTTGTGGAATTAGGTTTGTGCCAATAAATCTAACACAAACTAAATCTGGCAGAAAAAGACCCATAATATGCAAAAAAAATCAAACAATATATCCATGTACTATGCATGAAAAGACACTTTTTTCTCTCAAAGTATGCCTATAAATCAGACTACAGTAGTCCTTCACTTATCGTGAAGGTTGCGTTCCAGACCCTGCTCTTAAAGAGCACAGTGAAAGAGAGCAGACAGACTGATGCTACGGTTACTGAGCCAATCAGCGCCCGGGATACAGAGCACAACGCTGTGGTTGGTCACCTTCCATCAACCAGCCAGTCGTGTGTCGTCTACAATCTTACGTTGAAAACCAGCGAGACAGTTAGTCTGCGAAAGTCAAACACTGAAGTACCGAGGGACTACTGTAAACCCTTCCTGTTTGAGGTCAGTTAGGATTCCCAAAGTTATTTCTGTTTGTTAAACGTCTGAATAATGAGAGAATTCTTCATTACTTTAAGTACATAGTACACAGCGCTTCTTTTAAACTGTACAACTCCATCCATCCATCCATTATCTTTACCCGCTTATTCCATTTTGGGTCACGGGGGTCGCCGGTGCTCATGTCCAGCAATCACTGTGCGAGGGGCGGGGTACACCCTGGACGGGTCGCAAGTCCATCACAGGGCCACATAGACACAAACGAGACAAACAACCATTCACTCTCTCACTCACACCTAGGAGCAATTTAGAGTTACCAATCAGCCTAACATGCATGTTTTTGGTCTGTGGGAGGAAACCGGAACACCCGGAGAAAACCCACGCATGCACGGAGAGAACATGCAAACTCCACCCAGAAAGGCCCCTGGACTGGGGTTTGAACCAGGGACCTGCTCGCTGAGAGGCAGCAGCTCTACCAGTTGCGCCACCGTGCTGCCCACTGTACAACTCATGTTAAAGGTTTTAGGTTTCCTTTCACAAACTTCTCACATCATCTTGCTGGAATTTTGGCCAGTTCCTCATGACAGAACTGGTGGAACTGAGTCAGGTGGGAAGGCTCCTCGCTCACACACGCCCTTTTAGCTCTGCACTCAAATGTCCTGTGAGATTGAGATCAGAACTTTGTCATGGCCGCTCCAAAACACTGACTTTGTTGTCCTTTAGCCACTTTGTCACTAATGTAGCAGCATGCTGGGAGTCATTGTCCACCTGAAGACACATTTGTGTCCAAGCTTTAACTTCCTGGTCGATGTCTTGAGAAAGTGCTTCAACTTTTCTTCATAATAGTTTTCTTTGATGAGACCATCGATTTTGTGACGTGCACCAGTCTCTCCTGCAGCCAAGCACCCCCCCCCCCCCCCCCCCCCCCCCCCCCCCCCCCCCCCCGTATATTAGTCACTTCAGTGTACAAGTCGCAGGACTTGCACATTTATCAAAAAGGTGCAACTTATACGCCGGAAAATACGGTATGTAAACATGCAACTTTGAAATAGTGAATTAAAAGTTATTGTTTCAGCAAATAGAAATAATTTGTAAATCCTAACTGACCTTAGAGAGAAAAGGTTTAGTCTGATTTAACGTTAGGCTTTGAGAAAAAAAATGTCTTTGTCTACAATGTGTGTAAACATCTGGTTTCACTTAAATATAGTTGTTTAAATTACTGATCTTTTATTTGTCTGGTCACAACTTCCTGCCCTTGACGCTGTTAAGTTTACTCTTTAGTTTTTGAGGATCAATCAGAAATTGCTAGAATCGTGTCAAGCAAAAAACTGATCAATAATTTATTCAACTAGATGAATATCATGTTTAACTTCTAATAGTTTTATTTTTTTGTTGCTCTTTTTGATTAATTTTCTATCAGTCTTTAATTTTTTTCTTAGGTTTCATTGGCTTAGATGTAGTTCCACCTGCTTTGTTGCTGCTGTTGCGTTTTTCATAGCCGCAGCTGCAAACCTCCACTGTTTTTTTGTTTTTTTTACAGCTGTTAAATTTTTATCAAACCCACCAATCTTAAGTTTTGCACACTGAAAATGGTGCCTTCATATTTCACCAGTTTGGTAGAGGATTACATCATTGCTGTTTACACCACAGCTCAGATGGGAAAGTGTTTCCCACTCGGTACCCAGACTTCAGAACCTGCACTGACTCCCTGTCTGTCTGTCTGTCTGTCTGTCATCGTGTCCCTCTGTCCCACTCCTCTCACCATCCACCACCATCGTCGTGCTTTCTGCATCCTCACCACCCTCCATTAGATTGTCAAAGAGTCCTGTGAGGTAAGACACCATCCGTCTGCTGCAGAGGTGCTGCTTTGTTGTCTTGAAGAAAATAATTTCAACTCCAAACTCCCGGTTTACCAAACATACATCTGTATTTGTAATGACTGTGATTTTTATCTTGATGCATGCTCAATAATCCAGGTAGAAAAATCCAAAAAAGTTCAATCTGGTCCTCTGGACATTCAAAAAAACAAAAGCAAAACAAAGCAAAAACTGTGATTTTTGTTCCATTTTGGAGTTAAATACGTGATCAGCTTTAGTCAGCTCACTGTGGGAGCTTTGAAATGATTTCTACGACAGCTAGCTGCTATTTGACTTACTAACAAACAGAATGTTGGTAAAGAACCATGTTGTGCAAAATACACTGCAGTCTTTGAATGAAATAGTTTTTATACACATGTTAAAGGCTGCACCCCATGTGTCCGTATACGTTCTCTTGTCCCACCCAAAACTTTGGATCTGCTCAAGATAATTTAATCAGAATAATAAGCTTTATTGTCATTGTACCGAGATACGAGAATATGTCAGCACAGTCCTCCGAAAGATGAGCGGAGTGTACGTAGCTGCTGCTGTGATAGCGCGGCCTTCTTATGCTTTTCAGAATACATTTTTTTAGATAGAAAAAGGGACAAAGCCATGAGGAGAGGATAGTGGCATTACAAAAAAAAAAAAAAGATCTCTTCACACCTTGTCCTAACCGGACACAATTTAAGACATAAAAAAAACTGCTAGCAGCACATTAATGAACACGTTACATATACATTTACAAACGAGGCGGTCGATGAAGCACTAGCAGATAGACCATTGTCCTGATAAGATGAGGGTCAGCAGGCACAGTTCTGACAAGCCTTCACAGAAGTTGGGGGTTGCGATAGACGAAGCTTTCCTTAGTTTACACATTTCCCAGGAGAAATTTGATGTCGGCCTGTTTTCGAGGCCAACCAGGGAGTCAGATTCAGATAAGCCACATTGTTGATTTATTCAGGCAGACTGTTTTTTCTTGTCAGCCTTGGGTCTGTAATGATACTTCCAAGGTCCAAAATGGCCAGATTAGGGTGCATTCTACTGGTCTGTGCTTACGAGCCTCTTCAAGGTCGTTTTCATGCTGATGAATCCCAAAGCCACAGGTGGCATGCGATTTAAATCTCTTCCATCTTACAGTTTAGCTCGTAAGTCAGCTGATTTTGAGTCCTCAAAGCACGAACCAAACCTTCACATAGGCAGCAGCCTGACGAGGTCCAAATTAGCTGCGGCTGTCTTCTTTGTATGCTGATAAACCAGGATCCAGACTATTCCAAAAACAGGAAACTTGTTATCATAAATCCAATTATAAGCGATTTCGGCGTCCTCGATCGACAGCAGAGATAGACACATCACATTCCATTTCTCCAGAGAAATATCCAGCTGCACGTGTCGTCCGAGCAGATGGAGGTTCTCCAGGACCCTGTCCCTTTGTTGAAAAGTTTTTGTCATTTGCGTCGAAAGTCCAGTTGATCAGATCCATAACAGTTGTTTTCATTTCGGAAGATGTGTAAAAATAGGAGCTCCGATGCACAGAGAGCAAAAAAGCAGGAGAACAGGGAGGCCTTGTTCCAGAGCCAGTGAGAAAAAATGAACTGAAACTTCGTACACGTACACATCATCACTACATGGAGCGTTGTGTACTATTTTCATGACTAATCAAGTTCAAATGATACACAAGACCTTGTTTTGTCTGGCCCACTGCTATAGACTGCCGTATAAAATTTGTCGACGAGCGTTTACCGTAGTTTAGTTTAAACTCGTTAATTTACAAAGCTGCTCGTCTTTCAACAGGAACCAGAAGGCATCACTCCTGTTTTAGCTGATTTACACTCGCTGCTTGTTCACCTTCGTATTGATTTTAAGATTCTTTTATTTACTTTTAAAGTTGAAAATGGCTTGACACCCAATTATTTATTAGATCTTTTAGAATCCAAACAGATCACAGAGATCCTCCAGTCGGACACTTTTTTAGTGCAGCCGAGGGCTAAATTAAAGCGTAGAGCATATCAAGCTTTAGCTGTGGTGACCCCCAGACCCTGGAACTTCCTGCCCATTGATATTTGTTCTGCAGAGTGTGTACAGTCCTTTAAATCCTGCCTAAAAACTCACTTCTTTATACTGACTTTGAATTCAAGTTCAGTTTGAGCTCCATCAGAGGTGTGCTATTTCCTTGTTTTAGTTTGTTCTTAGCTTTTTTTATTATTCTTGTGGTTTTGAATGTTTCATCTTTCATTTGTTTTATTGCTGATTTCCTGTTTGTGAAGCACGTTGGTCAACAGTGTTGTTTTTAGACGTGCTATATACATTAAATGACATTGACATTACAATGGCAGGAAGCAGACTAGCCTTTAGCTCGTCACTTTTCTTAGACTTTTAACTCTTTATTTTCCAACCTCAGAGATTTCTACAACATGTAAGATGCTTGTTGTATAGAGCACCACTTCTAAATGTCCCAAGCATGCCTGTTTTTGGCGTTAACCCTGCTGCTGCTTGTGTGTTTCAGGAGGTTCAGACGTGCACGGTCGACATGGGCATCACTGCCGACAGCTCAAATCATCCCGACAACAAAAGCAAGAACCGCTACATTAACATACTGGCCTGTAAGCGTCTGCTCAGTGTTGCTGTTCTTTATTTAACTGAGATAATGTACAGAAACGTGGCTCATCACCTTTTTCCTTTTCCAGATGACCACAGCAGAGTGAAGCTCTCCAACAGTTTGGACCGAGACGGGAGATGCGGGGACTACATCAACGCTAACTTTGTGGATGTGAGGGCTTCTCCTCCACTTTTTGTTCATGTTGCTATACGGTGTGCGATATGATGGTTTCTTTTCAGGGTTACGAGAGAACGAGGGCATACATCGCAGCTCAGGGGCCCCTGAAATCAAGCAGGGAGGACTTCTGGAGGATGATCTGGCAGCAGAACATTGGAGTCATTGTCATGATCACCAATCTGAAGGAGAAAGGACGGGTAAGAACTGGCAACACAGCCCTCAGTGCTGGTCATACATGACGTTGGACTTCAGGATTTTTATCTTCAGAATATTTTTTCTGGACAGACAAAATGTGACCAGTACTGGCCTGAGGAGAGCCAAGAGGAATACGGTTCTTACCTGGTGACCCTGAAAAGCACAAAGACCCTTGCTTATTACACACTACGGACGTTCACAATCAGGGATACGACAAATAAGGTACATCATCTGCGCATGCTTCTTGTCTCTATGAATACAAAGAACAAATCATTCAGTTTGGGGTAGAGATGAGTCTTATTTGTCCTTCAGGTGCCTCAGAGGAAAATTGAACACACAGTCCTTCATTACCACTACACCCAGTGGCCGGACATGGGCGTCCCAGAGTACACATTGCCTGTGCTGTCCTTCATCAGAGCATCCTCTCAGGCCCGAACACAAGAAATGGGACCTGTCTTGGTCCACTGCAGGTAAATAATTCAGTTCACACATTAAAACAAAGTCAAAGTAAATGGAATGAAATCAGCATTTCAAATTTGCATAATTGTTGTTCCGCAAGGCTCCAGTTTAAGACCACTGCTCTTCTGCTTCAAAAATAACGAGTCACTGTAAAGTTAGTCATTTTTAGTACCAAATGTAGGCAAATGATGTCACCATATCAGTTACCACAACAGGCTGCAGAGTTATTGAACATGCTAATGTTGGGATGTCACAATGGTTTAAAAAATATTTTTGTCTTTGAACTGGTCTAAAAGTGTCTCAGCTTTGTTTTTTACTATCAGACAAAAAATGGGAAATTATTTTCTTGCTTTGAACAAGTGGGAAAGTACAAAAAGTAGATGAGTTAACATATTTTTGTGTTGTTTTGGATTCATATTTTTGATTTGAGACTCATATTGGGAAAGTGTCTTTGTTTTATTCTTTTGTTTATTTATTATTAAAATTATTTGTGGTGTGTTTGTGTTCTAGCGCTGGCGTAGGAAGAACTGGCACCTACATAGTGATAGACAGCATGCTGCAGCAGATCCAGGATCAGGGAACGGTGAATGTTCTTGGCTTTCTAAAACACGTCCGGACACAGAGAAACTTCTTGGTCCAGACAGAGGTAAACAAACACGTCTGGGTCTTGCTGACATCCAGTACTCGGACTCTACTCGAGTCTAATTCTGAACATTTAGGATTCCCCTTTTCAAAAGTGTTCAACATGATAACATGGTCCTTTGTCTCCTGTCTACCAGGAGCAGTACGTCTTCATCCATGACGCTCTGGCAGAGGCCATATTGAGCCGGGACACGTTGGTGACCTCTGAGCTCCTCCACACGTATGTGTCAGGCCTCCTGACGCCTGGTCCCACCGGCAGGACGCGCATGGACAAACAGTTAAAGGTGTTTAACAGTTTAATTACTCCCATTTTTAATCTTGTTATTCTGACTGAATGTTTTGAAACGATCTCTTTTTCTCATGTTTTAGTTAATAAGTCAGCGGCAGGCGAAGCACGCAGATTACAGCACTGCCCTGAAAGATGGCAACGCTGAGAGGAACCGAGCGAGAGCGCTGATGCCTGGTATGTAAGACTGGACCAAATCCAACATGGTAGACTGAGTTTATATTTATTCTTGATGTCTAGTTTTGTTTCTGGAACGTAGTGGAACTGGGCTGTACACTTCATTGCAGCTGATGTTGCGTTCACAGGCATATAATCCCAATCTAAGCCATTTTAATCAAATTGCTTCTAGTTTTAAAAAGAACGCGGAAACATTTTAAGGCTTTTAAAGATTCTGTAGACGCATGAGCTGGTGTTGACAAATTCTCTCACAGAAACAAATAACTCATTACCTGAAGCCAAGCACAAAACAGCAAACGGAATTAAAAAATGGTCACAAGTTGCACATTTAATACGCGAGTTTGGCAACTTTCAGTTCGACGACGTCTCACTAAGCAACGCTGTGTATCACAAAACCTCTACTTGAGTGTCATGTGCTCATTGCTCTCTCCAAATACAATGTATTTGGGAAAGACTTCAGTAAATGTAGATTTGTTGTGGATGTTAGCTGTTGAGGCTAATAAATATTTATCTCTTATTTTATTTCATCAACATATTTCTGTGTTTTTGTGCAGTGGAGAGATCAAGAGTTTCTCTGACAGCTTCAGAAACAAACTCCACGGGTTACATCAATGCCTCCTACGTTCTGGTGAGTGCACTTTCTACTGCTGCTAAAGTTGTGATGTGTAACGTGGGGGGGGGGGGGGGGGGGTTGAGATGTAATAAACGCTGACTGACAAAAAGCTTTAAACACTCAGACGAGTGGTGAAAACGAAATAAAACGTCATGTGTTGAAAGGTGCTGTGACCGTATTAAAATATCAGATGAGTTGCTGCTGCTTCATGTCAGCAGGGTATGACCCCCCCACCTCCCCCCCCTCAGGCCGTGCCAGGTCCTTGATGAGTGGTGAAGTTTTAACTGATCCCTCGCATGTTCAGTAAGGACGGGGCAGCCTGGCTGGCCTCAGGAAGACGTCACCATGGCAGACGGTTCATGGACATGCGTGTGGATGAGTGTAGTCTTGTTGAAAGACTAGCAGGAGCAGTAAAACATCTGTACAGTAAAACATCTGGACACACAATGTAATCAAATTATACACACATTAGATAATTTCTTCGGAGTGCTTAACATATTTACAAATTACAAATTAATATTTTTTTTAATTGAATCTCTTTACTGTAGCTCAGAACAAACAAACCAAGAACTGGTTCTAAAATCGACTTCCCTTTGGGTTTTAGTGACCACCATAGTTTCTTTGACACATTTAGGAGAGAACAGTAAAACCAGATGTTTCATAAGTTGTATTCTGCATTTAGATGCTAGATGTCACTACATATTTCATATTGCTCCTTTAATTGTCCCCCGTCACAAAGATAAAGGGGGAATTGGAAATACTCTTAAGTCTGTCCATATGTGCATGTTGTGGACTTAATAATGGGCCAACATGATTTTTGGTGTGGCTGTTTTTAAACATAAAAAAGGCCACCACCACTATCATGAATGTTGGTTATATATATATATATATATATATATATATATATATATATATATATATATATATCAGTCACCCCTTAATTTGAGGACACTATGCTTTCTAATTTTTATATTGCTTAAAAGTATAGTTTCCTCAAATGACCAGGGGTGGCCAAAGATTAATCTATAATGGCCAAGGCCACCATTAGCCACCCTCTGGCTCCACCACTGCACCTGATTGTGGATAAAGTTGCTCCCTCCACTCGCCAGGATCCGTCACTGTGCCGCCTCGAACAAGAGAAACTACGTCTGTTCTTCTCCCCAGTGCAGCTCCTGCCCACTTTAATATCAAAAACATTAAGGTTTACTTCATTCCCTGTTCAATTCCAGTCCAGAGAAACACTCGTCTCAAACACTACGAACATTCACTGTTCAAACCCGTCAGTGACGGGGGACATCGGTGCACCACTTGTTTCCTTTAAAAACAATTACACGTTTGTTTGTCCAGGGCTACCACTGCAGTAAGGAGTTCATTGTGAGTCAGACTCCTCTGAGCAGCACGGTGGAAGATTTCTGGAGAATGATCTGGGAACACAAAACCCACACAGTTGTCTGTCTGCCAGATGCACACAGTCAGGTAGAACTTCGACACACTCCACTTCATCCACAACGTATAATCAATCTGCATAATCTCATCTATTTCCCATGTTTTTTTAGAGTGAACAGGGGGATTGTTGTGTCTTCTGGCCAAGTAAAGAACTTCCACTGAGCTTTGATGGTCTCACTGCTTCTTGCTGTGGGGAGGAGCATGTACACTTACCCAACGATGAGAGCCTTTTGCTGCAGGACTTTACACTGAAGTCTTCTCAGGTAACACTTAAACCAACAGCATGCGAACTAAGCAGGGTTGTGTTTGGCTGAATAGTTTCTTATTATAACAAAGCTTCTTGGCAGTAAATCTTATACCAATGGAAAGTGTTTATTTCCCATTTAATGGTGCTTCGTTTGTTAGGAAAATGTGTCGAGTAGGGCTGGGTCACATCATATCGTTCACGGTAATACAGGTAAGAAAAGCTTGCTGTGCGCAATACTAGCTAGCTAAAAAGCTACAAACAAACAATGCACGGCTCGGCTGCGTCTCTTGAGTTCCACAGTCCATGGAGCAAGAACAGAGTGAGGTGATCAGAGACAGAGCATCAGAGAAATGGATCATTCCTGCAGGAACAGAGGAAGAAGAAACTCCACGAGCTTCAGGGTCAGGTGATCAACTTGTTACAAGTTCTGGAAGTTATAGCTCATTTAAAGACGACATATATTTTATTGTTTGTTACGTTTATGCTCAACAGATCTTAAGCTTTAATTTATTTAGATATTTTGGGACCTGCACTTTAGTTTTTGTGGTGGATTTATTGAGCTACATTTTGTGCAGACTTTAAAATAAATGTAATCTCTGTGACCGAAAAAATGTTAAATAAACATCAGGCATTCTTCACATGGCATCATACTTTCCTAACGACTTTAACGTAATCATCTTTTTAAACATATAAATTGTTTTAGAAATGTTTATGTTGATATCAAGGTAATTCCATAATCCTAATCCCTGAATTACAACACAGCTCCTTCAGACTAGTTCTAAATGGAGGTTTTACAAACATTTACATTCCCTTAAGGTTATAATGACTCTTTTTTTTTAACACATTTTAATTGAATAATATAGGGTTAATATTTTTTATGAGCTTTATACATGACTTGTAAAATACTATATTCAACCAAATCATAAAATTTTAATAATTTCAACTGATGAAATAATCTATTTGTTGGGTGACCGTAGCCCTTCCCATTAATAATTCTTATAGGTCTTTTTTGTCAAATAAAAATGGGATTTGTAATTGTTTTTCATCCTTTTCCCCAAACTTCAGTACAGTAGATTAAATATGGAACAATCATAACATTATACAATATATCATTCAAAAACTTTTTCTTTTTACAGTAATGCATTTGATTTAGCTATTTTTATTCTGAAGTAATTTATTTGAGGTTTCCATGTCAGCTTCTCATCAATAACGACGCCCAAAACTTTTATTTCATGAACTCTATGAATTTCAATGCTGTCGATTTTAAATGGGACTTCGGTCATTTTATTTCTAAATAATTATTTTTCAATCCAAATAACAGAAGGATCATTTTTATTTTTATACTTTGAGACTGAATACTTTACTAAATAAAGTAATTTCAGTAAAATTAACCTTTGTTGTTGTTTTTTTGTTTTGTTTTTAAATAATACTGTAAAGCAACGTTAATATTGTCAAATGAATAACTGTGATTTCTGTTAATTTTTTTGTTTTGTTATATCACAAAATTTATCGTTATCGTCAGAATGATCTGAAATATCACGATATTATATTTGAGCCGTATCGCCCACCCCTAGTGTTGAGCTGCAGCAGTTTGTGTGTTGTACCCATAAAAAAACAAAGTTTTCTCTGTCAATACCAAACAACTTTATTTTCTTATTGACTCTTGTTTGGATTGGATGATTGAAATCTATAAAAACAAAACATACTGTCAATTTAACAATGAACAAACTGGCACAAGCTTGAGTAGCATGTGGAAGAACCATACGCAGCCACACCAGTGCAGCACCTTCCTGTCATGAGTAGCAGATTCAATTGTTTTGAACAGGCAGAGAAGAGATCACAATATTTTTATGGATGCAACCCACAAATTCATTCCCCTAACAAATGTGGCACCATTAATTAGAAATAAGCAGATTATCCGACGGTATAAGAAGTTACAACAAATCAAACAGGCTTCCTTACTTTTTGTGCTGTAGTTTAATACAGATGAAATATTCAGCTACAAATATATTTTTCCGAGTCGTGTGCTCTTCTTTAAAGGACGACTGCGTGTTCAACGTGCGCCAGTTTAGCGCCCCCTGCTGGCCCAATCCAGACAGTCCCATCAGAAACAGCTTTGATCTCGTCAGCGCAGTCAGAGAGCACAGCAGACACGCACACGGACCCGTAGTCGTCCACGATCCGTGAGTGTAACCCAGAGAGGAATTCTGGGAAATTAGCTCCCATGTCTGTGACGTTATGTTTGTGTTTGCGTGCAGTTTGGGGGGGGCTACATCGGGGCTGTTCTGTGCCCTCTCCACCCTGTTCTGTCAGCTGGAGAAGGAAGGAGCGGTAGACGTCTACCTGGTGGCACGGATGACCAACCTCATGAGGCCGGGAGTTTTTAACGATGTTGTAAGTGACTCCAACAGAGACTCGTGGGTTTGGACACAAACGTTGTAGTGAACGTGTGATTCACCCCCCCCCCCCCCCATCCAACAGGAGCAGTACCAATATCTGTACCGAGCCGTGCTGAGCCTGGTGAGCAGCCAGGAGGACCAGAGAGCCCTGCAGAGTCCAGAGACAAACGGATCAGTACCACTGGGACAGTCCAACATCACAGAGAGCCTGGAGTCCCTCATGTAGACGCACGAGCGCGCGCACGTCGTCGCACAAAGACACACACTTCACACGCTGTGACGTTCACAGCTGTGGGGGTGAGCATCCTAATGCTTTAATACGTATGTTCGTCACCCGCTGGATTATCTGTGAGAAGGAACAACCCACATTTCTTTCTGTTAATCATCTTCATTAGAAGTTCCATTAGAAAAGAATTAGAGCGTCGCGGGTGAGCTACATCTTTACTGATTCAATAAACTGATGGGAACGTAAATATCCCAGACATGGTAAGTTCACCTCAAGTCTTCATCCCAGTTCATTTTGTTACGCTAAACTGTAAAACAGACGATGGCCATAAATCATGAAGAGGTTGTTGGCCAGTAGGTTAGGTGCTGGTTTGGATGCTCGTCATTTGGCGCCACTGTGTAAAAAAGCATCTTCATCTTCTCCCGTTGTTCAAAAACTGAAGCCAAAGCGTCCAGTGGTTCGGGTGCCATTTTAAGAGTCGGCACACGAGGGATGAGGGGGCGTCCCCTCGATACAAACATCTCATTTATTACTCACCAACAGTCACAAAAAAAATCATTATCAAATCAAAATTACTAGAGTTATGTTTTTTTTTTTTTTTTAATAATAAAATGTCCTGATAGTTTACATGGAGCAGTATGGTGTGTACCAGGGGTGCTTGTCTTTTGTGGCTTCAACTTCTGGGTTCTGCTCCTGTCTCTAGTAATAACGGTGTCTAAATGCTTAAACAAACACTTTACACACGTGAAATAAAGAGCAGTTAAACCCGATCTGTAAGTAAACATCTGTTAATGCAGACCTTTTGTTAATGGCAGCCTCTGCGCCGGGTTCATTAACATGAATGAAGCCGTTAGCTGCAGGTGCTCGGCAAAGACAACAGCTGGACTGACTTTCCTGTTTTAACCGTTTTATGTCCTTTTAAAGCCTTTGACCCCGTACGGTCTACCGTAATTTCCGGACTATAGAGCACACTTGAATATCAGCTGCGCACACTAAATAAATAATAATAATTTGTAAATATATAAACTGCGGGTTTTCACGTTGTAACATGATATATTTACACAAAGTTTTTTTTTAAAACTTGTAATTAAATACGTACAGTAAGTGTTTTTATTTTCCCAACCTTTAAAACGGCTGGTAAAAAAAAAAAAAAAAACTACAGTAGCTTACCAGGAAAAGTACTGATCACTTTCTTTATCTTCCTCCTGTGCACTAAACCATTAAAGTCGTCTTCTTCAGTGACAGAATTGAACGGCCTCAGGAAAAACTTCATCACGTCCTCGGTCTCGCTTTCTAAATACTTTTGGTGGCAGGAAGCTCGTTAGACCGTCAAAACATTAAAAAAACATAAATTAGCGGGTTCAAACCGTGTGAAAAAAGTAGCAGCTTGTAGTCTGGGAATTACGGTACTCCCAGTAATTATTGTTTTTAACAGGTTTTCTGTCACGTTTGCACCTCGTGGTCACACTTGTTTTGGTTGAAGAAAAAAAAAAAACGTTTATAAAAAAAAAAACACTTTCCAAATTAATTTTTTAATTTGTTTTTGGTGCAGACGGGAGATACTGACGCAAAATAAAGACGTAGCGACCTTTTTAACGCATGCTCACGGTCACTTTGTACCCTAGAAACCCAAACAATGAAGCTACTGTTAAAATTTCTTTAACCTTCTATAAAGACGTTTCTTTAACAACGCCGTAAACAAGAGCCGAAAATAACTTTTTACTCATATTTAAGGAGACTTTTTCTTCGATTGCCCTTTTAGTTACTTTTAGATTATTATTGTTGTTTTTAATTCCTTTCAAGAAATTTCTGTGGAAATGAACAAATCAAAGTAGAATAGCTTAATGGTGTTAACAACACACACCAGCTGAGATTTAAATTCACATTACTCTTATTTAGAATAATATTTATGATAACCAGCATTGCTTTTGTGATTTTGAACTGATTTAGTTCATGTCTCCTTGTCAGTGCCTTTTGTAAACCACATCACTGTTCGTTCAACTCAACGCACCAAACTCTGGATCACTGTCCTGTGGAGCTCACAAAACAAATGTTTTATTTCTTGTAAAATGAGGTTTGAACAATGACGGGGGGAGAAATATCAAAATACATTTAACTATTCCCCTTTAATATAAGAAAAAGAAACTATCATTCCGGTGAGATGTTCGCCTTTTAAGCATTTTCGGTCCAGACTGAATCACCTGATACGACTGTTCCTGTTCAGAACGCCAAAAGTACTGTATGTTTCTACTGTACCGCGATATATTTTCTATTTTACTATACGAGGTGATTTTCTAGTCATTGACACAAACATAACTGTGGATTCTATTTGATCAATTTAGCCTGAACATATTGATCTTGAATAGTTTTAACTGATTGCTCTGAATATCTTTTTATCTGTAACAGATTTATGTCTCCAGTCAAAAGCTGGGGAGTGTAATATGTAAACAAAATAAAACAATTGTTTCCAATTTCTCCGTTTTCCTTCTAGCTCTTTTGGATACAGCAGTGCAGTAGATATTTAGTTTTCTGCCTCGTCTGTTGGTCAAAGCATGTAACAAGTTTCGTTTACATAAATGTTGGGTTTATAATGCTTTTTGTGTTAAATATAGTGTTTTGAATCAAACGGTGGGAAGTTGTAAGCATGACGTGACAGTTTTGTTTTTGTACAAGTGATTATTAACTTTTATTAAATCAGGCAAATCCCGTAAACATCAGACGTCTTTTTAGCGAGGCCTGAAGGCAGCCCAACCTGCAGGTTTTGGGGCTGTGGGAGAAAATCTACACAAACACGAGAACATGCAAACTTCACAGAAAGAACACGGGTCCAGACTGGAAATAAAAATGCAAGACTGTCTTGCTGTTAGCCGTCAGTGCTAACCACTGATCCATCGTGTTGCCTGTGATGTTATGTAACAGATGCGTGGCGTCCACAGCATCTTCTTGTAATTCTGAGAAAGAGGCCGACTTGAAGTCTCAAATGTATCCGCTGTCGGGGTTTCAGACACGTCAGGGCAGGAGTGAACCCATTTGAGCAGGGAAAGAGTCAGGATGCAAAAATAAATACTCTTTAATAATAAATCAAAAAGGCTGACGTGGCAGCAACTTACAAAAACAGGGAACGAGGAACAGATCAGACTGACAGGACAATACCCAACGACGACGAGACAAAGGACAAGACTCACTGACAGGCTTAAATACACAGACAAGACGGGACGAGATCACAAACAGCTGAGAACAGAAGGAGAAATCAATCAGGATTGATGACGCAAGGGTGCACAGACAGAGAAGGCCCACAAGATGGCGCCATCCCTACAGCCGCCGTCTCACCCACCATCTTCTGGCTCTTCTTCTGGTGCTCTCTCTGTACAGATTTTGATGTAAAATACTGTATAGTAGTAGCCGAGAGTCATCAACATATATTCGGAGCTCTGATTTTTAATGACACTTCCAAAAAGAAATCATTGAGAGAATCGTCAACCTACTTCAAGAAGGCTGATTTTTAGATGACTCAAAAATGACAAAAACTCCATATTTATACATATTGCTCTATAATTTGGTGTGGTAATAGCTGGTAGTATTCACAACACATACTCCAAAGGGTAGCACAGAGCCCATGTGATCACATGTTTAAGGTTTGATTCCAACGGCCACCCCTACAAGGTGATCTTTAATTGTCTTATTGTTCGCTTTTTCAAGTGAGGTTCAAACATCCCACAAGAACGACAAACGTCCATTTCTTCCAGCTCCAGGTTTTTGGAATAAAAATGTAATGTTGATCTTAGATGGATACAGGACCAGCACCAAAAAGACACTGTTGTAGACTCTTGATTTTCTTACAGCGCCACGTGACTGCAACACTGCAAAATGTATGCCATATCAAACACATGACCTTGTGAGCAACACTGTATTAACATGTATGTATGCCAGGAACACAACGGAGTACAGCTCTAATGAAACGGACGAGGGAAGCAATGGCAACGCCTGTTAGACGCAACACGAAACGATACAGTAGCCGTGCACACGGAGCGTTGGCACAGTTATGGATCACTAACTTTCATTATTATGGTATGAGCTGATTGGTCAGCAAGTTGTTTTTCTTCTGAAATTTATCTTGAACAATGTCGCTTTGCTGGTGATTTACAAATGTTCTAAAGAAGTGATACTGAAGTATTGTCCGTCGTCGCGGAGCGAAAAGGGGGAATTGGAAATGCCATCCGTCAAGTCTGTCACGTGCACGTTGTGAACAACAGAACTAGAAAAGCAAGTGACTTGTTTTTAGTATGTGGCTGCATCTGGGTGTAAGAAAGTCATTTAGAAAACTGGATTGCCAAAACGGCCACCGTAATATATATACAGTTGTCCCTCACAACAAAAGAGGTTATGTTCCAGACACTACTGTGAAAGGTGAAAATCTGCGAAGAGGAGTTATATTTATTTTAGTATTTATATATTTTTAAGGCTTTATAAACCCTTCCCACACTCTTGCAATGCTCTAAACGCTGTAAAAGAGCACAGTGAAAGAGAGCAGACGGACTGATCTAATGTTACTGAGCCAATCAGCGCCCGGGATACAGCATAACGCTCTGATTGGTCGCCTTCCATCAATCAGCCGATAGGTCGTGTACAGTCTTGCGTTGAAAACACAAGAAACGGTGAGTCCGTGAAGGTCGAACTGCAAAGTACTGAGGGATTACTCTGTGTGTGTGTGTGTTACCCGGCATGCGGGTGGTCCTACAGCCCAGGGGAACCAAGAGGCCAGCCGAGTCTGGGTGGATGGATCGGACGGCATCTGCAGCCAGTTTCTTAGGATCCACTGTGGGATGGACTTTACAAGAGATCCTTCCTGTCTACAGCCATCAGCATCTATAACATCTCTTAATGAAATAACGAGTTACAAGAACAAATAATTTCCCTTTGGGATTAATAAAGTATTTTTGAATTGAATGTGTATATATGTATGGATATGTGTATATATGTATATGGATAACTTGCCTGACCTTAACCCCATAGAAAATCTATGGTGTATGGTGAAGAGGAAGATGTGATACATCAGACCCAACAATTCAGAAGAGCTGAGGCCACTATCAGATCAATCTGGGCTCTCATAACACCTGAGCAGCGCCACAGACTGATCCACTCCATGCCACGCTGCATTGCTGCAGTAATCCAGGTAAAAGGAGCCCCAACTAAATATTGAGTGATGTACATGCTCATACTTTTCAGATGGCCAACATTTCTAGAAAATTATTTTTTTTATTGGTTTTAAGTAATGTTCTAATTTTCTGAGATACTGACTTTGGGGTTTTCATTAGTTGTCAGTTATAATCATGAACGTTAAAATAAATAAACATTTGAAATATATCAGTCTGTGTAATGAATGAATATAATATACAAGTTTCTCCTTTTGAATGGAATTACTGAAATAAATGAACTGTTTCATGATGTTCTAATTTTATGACCAGCACCTGTATACATGTGTGTACACAAAAATACATCTTAGCTTATCTTAAAGAAACAGACTGAGAAAGAGTGATTTATTGTGCTTTTATTTTTGCAGGAATACATGGTATGGCAGCGTCCTGCCTGAATGACCTTTACTTGACATCACGGCTAAGACAAATAATCCAAATCACAACCACCAAAAGTTATCAAAGATTACGTCAAACCAAAAAATATTTATAATCCTGTATAGTCATATGCATATTTGTCATTGAACATTCTATTGTAGCAGTCACAGAAGATAAAGTGTATATAGTGCATTAAGTATAAACCTCTTTACGCAGGGAGACGAGCTTGGCTTAAAATGAGGATTTATTTATCAATGAAGGTTTTCAAAGACTCAGAGCTGAGTTTACACATGTGAAAGTCCAAAAGCTGCGTGTGTTTACATTCACGAGTTATTTCAAGTAATTGTACTTTACATATTTTTCATTAGGCTGGTTTATTTTGCTAACAGTGGCTGTGATTGGCCAGATCACTGTTGTAGAAAATATTTGACCACTACAGCTGGTTGAAATGTTTTAATGCAAATTATTTCCCCAAATTACTCATTCATGTTCGCCCCCTAATGAAGTCAACAATAGCTTTAGGTTTTCTTTGTGTAATCAGACTTTTTTTTTTTTACTTTTTGTTGCAAACACTGAACAAGCGTAAACACAAAGAGCAAAATAATTTTAAAAATCTGATGGTTTTTTTTGCATTTCTTGCAGTATTTGTCTCAAAAGTATTGCATAAATTACTAATTTTAGTACTTTTTTACATATGTATGGTATTTGTCTCAAAAGTATTGCATAAATTACTCATTTTAGTACTTTTTTAAAACATAAGTATGGAAGCATATTGCTGCAACCCAATAAAAACCTTGTAAAAAGATTGTTTCAGTTATATCCGTTTTACTTTGCAATGCAATATTTTCATATTCTCGCAATGTCGTCATGTAAAACGTTTTCACTTTCCAATAAAAACATACCACGTTCTAAAAAATAACTCAATCATAATGAATGTTCTTATAAAAACGTGAAAGCATATAGCTCAAACATAAAAGAAATTCACATTAAAGCATAAGTAGGTACATTGTAGTAATGTAAACCAAGGTTAACAAAACATGTACTGCAAGATACTGACAAACGTGAAAAAGATATTTGAACAATAAACTTACTAGAATAATTAAAATAGTTTTTTTTTTTTTACTGGGGTGGCAGTAACAGGCTTCCGTAGATTTAACCTCATTTATTAAAGTAAATGTGAAACTTGCACCTCTTCTCCTCACACGTCTCATAGCAAACACAAAACTAGCTTTAATTTCAGTATTATACACATAATTATATTGAAATGAAGGTACAAAGTATTTACTGTACTGGGGTTTAGATTTAAAAAAAACTGAAACTTAGTATAATATACTTGCTTTTTTATTAGGGTTATTAATGTGCCCCAGAAATTCAACGTTAGAATTACAAACTCATATAGGCCTAATCAGTTTATTTTTGTTTAATAAGACAAATTAATGAAACTTCCTGTTCTGAACGGAGCGTTCACGGTTGAAATATGTATTTTTAACTGATTAAATGTTTTTAGTTGTACAAAACACTAACGTTTGTTATATTCATGATTTTTTTTTATTTATTTCAGGTGATGTCAAAACATTGTCCAATTACCGTATTTTTTGGACTATACGGCGCATTAAGTGACACTAAACAGATAAGTCCAACTTTATTCAACTCAGTCACAGTAACCACATAAAACTGGTTTGAGGTCGGTAAACACAACCAGAATACATACATCTGATTATAAAGCTCGCTGTCGGTTTTTAAGAAAATTAAAGGATTTTAAATTCACCTTATAGTCCAAAAAAAATACGGTAAATATTGAATTAAAATGTAGAAATCAACCAGCGCTGATGCTGGGCGGTAGCTGGGATCGGACCACCGGTGCTGACCAATCAGAGCAGAGCAGAATGTTTGAAAGTCCTTTAAAGGTGCATGTAAACACACGCAGAGTGATCATTTCTACATTAATACAGATCATTTAAAAGTCCACGTTGTGGCTGTTCAGTGGACGTGGAGCTGAACAGACCAAGGTTTTATTTTCACAACTGGAAGCTAATTTAAAAAAAAAAAAACCTTTAGCGCCCTCTCCCCTCTGACTCAAACTTTAAACACGGCGAATAAAAGAACCCATACGTTTAAACTGGATGTAACGTTTTCAAGTAGAAAGCATCTTTGGTTGTTCTCCCAACAGGAAATTCAACCCGATTCCAAAAGTCTTTCTCCGTCAGTGGTGACCAAACGCACCACGATGCGTTCACTGGCCCCCGAATAATCGCCAGGTGGCAGCGATTACCAGGACATCGTCTGCAAACATGAGCGACGCTGTGAAGTCTGAACAGAGCGGCGCCGAACGTTGCACGAAAACTCCACGAGGAAAGATCGGTCCTTAAAGTGACAGTTCAAGCATTTCAAGAGGGGTTTGTGTAAAGGTCATGAACAATTCACATCTTACCTGTTGCAGATAGCTCTTACGAAAGCCTCAGTCTGAGAAATAGTTTAGGTTTGACCGGATTGATTCATTCATTCAACCTTTATTTAAACACGTTAGTCCATTGAGCCACGAGGACTCGTTTACAACAGAGACCTGAATATGAGCTATTTAGTCCGAGAGGGGCCCAAAGAGAACCGCTACTCTTAAAACATCTCTTAATTTATGCAAACATCATTTTTATAAACCTTCCCATTGCTGCCAATGTTGCACAATAGTGATTTACATATATTTGATGGTTATTTGAAAGTGTAAGCAGCAGCTAGCAGTAGCGCTATAACTCCATAATGTTAAACAACATTGTAAAGGTTCAAATTAAATTAGCTTCAAGTTTGGGGTCGTTTTACGGCTGCAGCTGCCGTGAGCTCATCAGTCCAGTCAGAACTAAATGTTTGCTTTTAATCTAAGGTTGTTGAAAAACACGTACCTGCAGCAGGTAAGATGTTTGTTTTTAATCTCTCCGCAGGACCCTACTTGAAAAGACCTGAACTTTTATCTGCTCACCAGCCGAGGGCTCTGAGGTCAGTTTGATTAAAGCAAAGTTAAATAGTTCTGTTCAACACTGAGTAACGCAGGTAAGAAAATACAATTTCATATATTGTGTTTCTGTTTAGGACGTACAAGTTTTAAGAAACGGCTACGTTAAATACTTTGGCTAAAAACGCTGCAGCACCACAACCTCCACCTGATTCAAGCATAAGAGAGAGAACCTGACGAACCAGGATCTCACGTGTGACGGGATGAACGCTCCACGACCTGCTCCGCTGGGTCCACAGCTGGCGGCACCTCGGAGGAGAGGAAAAGGAGCTGCGGAGGAAAAGCTGGACCGGATCAAAGTTTAAAAAAAACAAACTCTGCACGGTTTTTTTCTGAACAAGTGGGAGAGGACGTGTGTGTTCTCCTGTGGGCTCCTTTCTGGAGCCTTAATGTCCCTGAGATCCCTGTCGGACAAAGAAGACGTGAATCAGACGATAAACTGGAGCGTGCACGTGTGTGTGTGTGTGTGTGTTCTTACAGAGTTCGTGCGTTTGCGCTTCCAGCAGTCGGGGTTGAGCCTCTTCTGCTCGTCGGCGAGCGCTTTGGCCTGCAGCGTGAACACGAGCCGCTCCTCGCTTCGCATCTTCTTCCACTGCTCCCCGAGGAGGACGCTGATGGCTCTGCACCACACACACACACACACACACACACACACACATTAGCGCACGTGGCCACACAGTAAACGGCCTCAGGGCTCACACACCCACCTGTTGTCCTTGCCCGGATACATCTGCGTGTACTCCACCCTGAACTTCTTGGCGAACAGCATGAAGGCGTTCATCGGTCTCTTGCACCTGCTGGGCGTGGCGCCGCCGCCTCCCTGTGCTCTGACCAACTGGTTCTTTGTTGGCTTGTGATGTCTGGACTGGGAATGGCTGGAACTGTGGCTATCTGCGGTGAGTTGTAAACAGGTTCGCGTCACACTCTGGAGGATGCCTCCAATTTATAAATCTACCTCCTGGATAGAAAGTCCACTTCTCTCTGTCTTCAGCGTCCTAACTGCATTAGAAAACGTTCATTTATATTTTGAGGTGCCAGACCTTGGAACGTGGCTCTCTCGGGGGAAGCGGCTCCCCCGCTGGACTGTGAGGCGCGCCGGCGTCTCGCCATGCTGCTCAACATGTAAACGGCAGACGAGTCCAGAGGAGTGAAGTCGTAGCTGCAAAGATTCACTCGATGAGCACGGTTTTTATGGTGGAACAAGCAAAGTTCAGATCTCATCTCGTGTGACAAAACACGTCCATCGCCATGGTTTCCACGTTACGCTGTTCTTCTGGAGTGACCCAGGCTGCACCAGAGGTGCTACAGCTAGCTGCTGCCACTCTTTGGTCTTTCCATTGTGGATGCATTTAATGTCAACTGGATGACTCAGTGGACCAATGTAAATTGGTTTTATTGGTCCACTGGAGAAATCCATTCTCCCGTTCTCTCCTCCCCTCCCCATTGTGCCCCCAGGGAGGGGGGGAAACGTGATGAAGAGGACAGCACAAGCTCATGAGCGCAGTGCACAGGAGGAAGATGAAGATAGCGTTCGATGACCTCCTAATAGGCTACTGGTTTTTTTTTTTGTTAACCAGCCGTGTTACCAGCACTGTTCAGAAAAAACGTTTCCTGTACGTATTTGTGTTTGTTACTGGAACTTAATTTAAATTTTTTTCTTTCTGTGTAAATATCTCATGTTACAACGTGCACACCCACAGCTTATAGACAAGTGCAGCTTATTTATGTACAAAATCATTTTTCTTTTTAAAATTAGTGGGCGTGGCTTATGGTGTGCTCAATAGTCCAGAAATTATGATACCAGTTTAAACTGAGGTGGTTCATTGAGCTATCTACAACAGGTAAGCTACTGATTGTTTACAACCTTTACACAGAACTGAAAGCTTCAGAACATGTTGTGTGATTTTTGATGTTTAATAAACCAAATAAAAGACAAAACTTTAAAACAACTTTACCTTTTAAATGTGTCAAAAACCAGTGAATCATCTGTGTGCTTTGCATCTCTGTGCCCAGGAGGCAGGCACACATCTCCTACTTCAGTTTCATAACACGGTATCCCATAATGCACCACGGTCCAGCTTGGGTAAAACGAGGACCACCCTGACAGAAGGAAGGCGAGTGTTAGAGAGAAAACAGAGAATGGGGTCTTCTCCTCAGCCTCACTCCTACCTTTGTTTTTGACGTAGAAGGGGTGGTCCAGTTGGCACCGGGCCGTGACGGGGGTATGTCCAAACACCCCGGGGTCAAAGGTTAACTGCAGGACAGTCTGACCAGACAACACTGTCTCTTCATGCTCCACCAGCTGCAGACCCTCGGAGCCATAGCTCTGCACAAGAGACCGGTTTGACTGCTGATTCAGGACTTTGTTGGATCAGAACCACTGACGGAGACTGGACTAAAACTTCATCGTACCTTCAGAAATCTCGACCACTCCTCGTCAGCACAGTCCTTTCCACCAGCCTCCAAGTCCTCCACGTCCTGCCACGCCATGTTTGAGCCGCTGTGGAAGCGCAGACGAGTTCCTGAAGACAGAAACGGAGATCAGGTGCTCACATCTCCACGTTACTGTGAACACGAGCGTATTAAAACCCCGCTGCTGCAGGATGAACATTCAGGGGATTCAATGTACCGTATTTTTCACCGTACGTGTTGCTCCGCCCTACAAGTCACATCAGTCCAATTATGTCCAATAAAGTGGAAAAATCCATAAATATGTTGCTTCGCCGTATAAGTTGCATCTATAATGCGTCGCTGCTGATGTGTCGCTTATGTTACGAGTCACCGCTGACAACCCGGAAATGCTGGCCGGTGTTGTGCCAAAAATGGATCGGCTGCCGAACGGCGGCCGCAGGAGCGTGCACGGGAGGACTTTAACAAGATTAACACTTAAAAACAATTACTTGTTTGCTCAAAATTATAGCAAAGGTGTGTCTCAGTTGAACTTTTCCTTAATAAATGCACTGTAATGGTCAAATCAGCTGAAATTCAAAAAATAGTTTTGCTGCGGTAAAAACGTGGCAAAACGAAGCCGGTGAAATGAAGCGGCCTTAACATTAACCCACCCGCCCATAATGATGACAGAAACACCTTCTTCTTTTTTTAAATTCAAACCCGTTGAATTCTTCATCCTCTGTGTCGCTGGCGAAGAGTTCTGCCAGCATCCGTCCCGTAGCCGTGAAGCTGTGTCCACCATCCACTGTTCCCAAAGGCAGAGCTGCTTTGAAGCTCCGGTTCACAGAACTGTCCAGAGGCTGCAGCACGTTTGTCAAGCCTTGTCAAGGATGACGGCAAGGATATAGTTGGGTTTTGGTTTTTTTTGCTCTTAAATAAAAAAAATCCACCTGGCCGCTTCGTGTAGCACTTTGTGAGCCACACGCTCATCATGTCTGTGTCCATCCTTCTCATTAACCGTCACAACCACGCGCGGAGGAAACTCCTCCATCGGCATGGTTTTACGCTTAAAAATCACCACGGGCGGCAGCTTTGATCCATCTGCGCAGCATGCCAGCACCGCAGTGAAGTGGCACTTGTCGTGACCCGTGGTGAGGATGGTCACGCTTTTTCCCCCCCTTTCTGCGCCACACTCCGTCCCATTGGGATATCAAACGTTAATGGAACTTCATCCATATCAATGATGAGGTCAGGCGACATGCTGTGCTCCTGCACCTGCCTGTCCACAAAGGCGCGGAAACTCTCCGCCTTCTCCGTAAAATCTGCCGGCAGCTTTTGGCACATGGAGGTCCGCGCTCTGATGGAGAGACTGTGCCGGCGCATGAAACTGAAACACCCCGACGGTCCACCCGCAAACTCTGTGATGTCAAGCGCCTTGGCAACCGTCAGGGCGTGGAGACGTAGCTGCACCGTGCGCAGCCCTCTGCCAGAAGCTCGCTCCTCCAGCGCCCACGTCTTCACCTTTTCCTCCAGAGCTGCCCACCTCGATTACTCCCACGGTTCACCCTCTTCGACCACTTCATGGCCGTTAGGGTGACCTCCGTCTTCCTCCAGTCTCCAACAAGCTTACTGCTAACTCAGCAGAATATGAATTTCTCTTTCTCTGCGTTTTCTCAATCCTTGTTGTGTTGTCTCTCTTTCCTCCTACTCAATGTGACGTTTTTGGCATGGGCTGATGGGATTTTAGCGGGTCTGGAATAAATAAATAATGGGGTACACCTACAGGTATACCGGTAGTCGTCAAAAGCCTAGTGGGCCCTCTAGTGCCCCTAGCGGACGAAAATGGTACTGCTCCATTATTTCAGTCAGAATAAATGGAAACAGTCATATATCAGCCAAAAATTGGTCTAAAAATATGGAAAAAAAATCCATAAATATGTCGCTTCGTCGTATAAGTGGCAGGGCATGCAAAGTAGGCAAAGAAATTGCGACTTAGACAACGAAAAATACGGTACGTGATACAACAGCATGCTATACTACTCTGGTGCCATCTAGTGGCTGAAAATGGTAGTGTTCAAACATTTCATTCAGAACGAATGGAAATGGTCATATCTCAGCAAAAATTGGTTTATAAATATGAGAAAAAACATAAATACGTTGCTTTCGTATAAGTCGCAGGACATGCAAATTATGAGAAAAAAAAAGCGACTTATAGGGCAAAAAATACAGTAGATGTGGGACATCCTGCTGGACTTACTCCATGAACACCCCCCCCCCCACCCACACACACACACACACACACTTCCCCTGGCTAACACTAATGTTTTAATAAAAACACATAAAAATAAATAGGACTTTCAAGAAGACAAGACTCCAGATGTGTCTGTGAACTAGAAAAACTAAACTCTTAAAGTCACTTTAAACACGCACGAACTCAAACAGTTTGTTCAGTCCAAGAAACATAAAGTTGCATCTAACTGGTTTTAAGAAGAAGAAACATTTTAATCAAAGTGTTAAAATAAGTCAATCAAATGTTAAACAAGTTAGAAGCTGGTCTAGAAAAGAAACATTCTTCCGTGTTTTTCCTTTCATTCAGTGCTTCGTCTGAACCTGAAGGTTTCTACCTTTGAGGAAACAGTTCCAGGCTGTAGGAGGCCAGGAGAAACTCCAGCCCATGTCCTCGTCGTCGGACACAGACGACCTCGTTGAGACGGCAGAACCACACTCGCTGCTCGTCTGCAAACAACAACCAAACGCCAGGATCGCAAACGCAAAGCCTGAAGAGGAACGGGTTTTAAAGCGTCAAATCAGTCTGAGCTCTACCCTGCTGCGTCGGCGCTCCCTGCCAGGAGCGCGGGGGGGAGACGTGGAGCTGCTGGGGAGCGCAGGAGGAGGCCGAGCGTAGGAGTGGAGATCACTCCTGCTGCGGCTCGGGGCGCTGACTGAAGAGAAGCTAAAACACACAAAGAGACAGACGGTAAGAGGAGCGGTGATTCCTGGATTCACCACAGAATCCCTCGAGTGGCTCAAAGGAACATTTTATTTATTACACCAAATGTTCCGCGAAGAAAAACAGCTGGATATTCTGGAGGATCAAAGTGTTTGGAGCAAATAAAAAATGTTTGTACTTGGACTTAAATTCTGAGTAAAATGCCTGAAAATCTGCAAAGTATTACGGTACGTACTGTAGCATTCTGCTGCGGTTGACAAGCGGTCACATGGCCTCAGGGAGGGATTATGGGTAAAATTTATGTTCGTTGTTAATCATTTCCATTAGCTGTTTAGCATCGTTCTGTTGTTACGACCATTCAGTAGAGTAACCACGAGTGAGGGAAGAAGCTGTCATGAAGACCTGTGGGGTTCATTAGAGCTGTCATTTCTAACACGAACGCAACACCCGGCCCGGACCGACCCGGATTATGGCCGGGCTTGGCCGCTTTAATGTGATTAATGGGTGGGCACCGCACTTTTCCTGTAACCTCATTCAAACAAACTTAAAATGACGACACTGATGCGTGTCACGTGCACGCTCAGGCCCGCGATGCTCTTGTTTTTACATGACGAACCATGTAAGGAGAACACAAGAACTTCTTGACAGCTTTTTAAATACATTTAGAATTTTGGATCATTGTTCTTCATTACTCCTGTTGTTGTTGCATTTCAAGATTGTGCAATATTAGTTTCCTTCCTTCCATCTTTACCCGCTGTCTGTTGTTTGTTATAGATATTTTGTTTATTAAAGTATTAGCATAAGCACTGTTGTAGAATTTAAGCCTTTTCAATGTACTTTTCATGCACACACCAGTTTTATTCTGTCGTAAGTTAAATCGCTCCGTCACCAGCCGACAGCATGACTCAGCTTAATTTCGCACGGCTTTCTTTTATATCTAAATGAAAACTGTTTTGTTCTATAGTTTTCCACATGATTTTGCTCTAAAAATATTTTGTTCATCTGTGTAATAGCCTCTCTTTATTCAGAGTTGATTTTTTTTTTAGGCCATTTGTTTTGAATGTTAATATCCATTTGGTGACTTGTTAATAAAAATAAATCTTATAGCTTCCTTTCTTTATGCTTTTAAAACTATCATGTCAAACTGATTTGCTTACAAAAGCAGTAAAAGCTTAATTAAAAAAAAAAAAAGTTTATTTTTTTCGAGTTCGGCCCTCGAATTACGGGGGAGACTACGGGCTAGGTCTGGGCCAGGTCGGATTTATTAGGCCCGAACACAAGTCTACTCTGTTGAACAGTTAAATAAAACGCCACCTGGTGGTTGATTCTGGATCTACAACAAGAGCTGCACTTCTGTCAGTAGCTGTGTGCTGCCACTCTATAGTACTTAATTAAAAGTTTTTAAAAAATTCTGCGTAAATATCACAGCTTATAGACAAGTGTGGCCTATATGTGCACATTTTTTATTTTAAATTTATTGTGCGTGGCTTATATTCAGGTGCGCTCAATAGTGTGTAATTGAAATGATCAGGTTTTTGTTGGTACCTGTTGTTATTTGGTGACATGAGGTGTACAAAGACCACCCACCTGCTGTGAGCAGGGTCCTGCAGCAGTGGGCTCTGAGGCCCGGTGGCGATGTGCGCCAGCTGTGTGAGCCACAGTGTGTCTGGAGGCGGGGGCCTGTGTGTCTGTGTGTGATCGTGACGCTCCTGGTGCGACACGCCGACCTCCACCTTGTACACGGACAGAGCTGCCGGTTCTTCTTGAACCTCCTGCAGATCTGGAAGATCGTCTGGGAGAGGAAAACAAATAGGCGCTGAAGATGCTGACTCAGCATTAATAATCATAAATATTAAAATAAATCATTAAAGCTGAAGCCCTCAGTCATTACTGTGTTCCTGATTTTATTACACACCGTATTCCATGTAACTGTCACTGGTGGGGCCGCCAAGGGAAGAGAGGAAGTGTTCGTCACACCGCAGAGGATCATGGGACTGGGCGCCGTGTGTATTTATTGTTCCTGAAGGAGACGACAAACAACAACAGGAGCTTTACAGAGTGATTCGTCTTCATTAAAGTGATAGTCGGGCCACTTTACAAGTTTGGTTTTGTCAATTCTTTATTAATCATTAGCATCTTTAATTTTGAGCAAACTGATGAGCTAACGGCTAGTCTGAGTGAAGCCACACACATAAAATTAAAAAAACAACAACTCTGATCCTAAAAGTTTTTTTAGTGTTTCATACATTACTGGACTTTTTACATTAAATGATTACTCCTGCAGAAAGTGCTTGAGGCTGCACCGGAAGTGCTACCGCTAGCTGCTGCAACTTGCAAATAAACACGTAATGCAAAACTGATTGTGATGTTAAGGTTCAAATGGGGCTTTAGCATGTTCGCTATAAATTTTTTTCAACTTAGACTCGTTTCAAGATGGCAGCAATCCACTTTGATCTGGGTTTCCCTTAAGCTCGTCATTAGCTCGTTATGAGAATCAGAATAACAAGCTAACGGCTCTGTTTCTCTAAACGGAGGTGGTTCAAATAACTATCTACAGCAGGTAAGATATTATCACATATCTGCTGCAAAACCCCAATTCAAAACACTTGAATTACCACGTCAATTTATTTATTTTATTTTTTATTTCCCTTTTGGATTCCAGTTTGTAAATATAAATAATGAATTTTCTTCTTACGCCAAACTTAGCAATGGAGTTCCTCAGGGTTCAGTGCTTGGACCAATACTTTTTACTTTATATGATTCCATTAGATAAAGGTATTAAACAGCATGGGATACATTTTCATTGTTATGCTGATGATACACAGTTATATTTGTCCATTAAACTCAATGAATCCAATCGGCTACTTAGATTACAAGCATGTCTTAAAGACATAAAAACCTGGATGACCCTCTTTGCTTGACAAGTGATTTATGTCTTTTTTCCTCCCAGAGTAAACCTGATGGCCTCCATCCTGGACCTATCATTGTGAGTTCGTTTGCTCCTTCCTGTCTTCTCAAACCCAACCGGTCGAAGCAGATGGCCGCTTGTCCTGAGCCTGGTTCTGTTGGAGGTTTCTTCCTCAGGAGGGAGTTTTTCCTTTCCACAGTTGCCTCTGTGCTTGCTTAGGATGGGAGACTGTGAGGAAGTGAAAACTCAAAGTGATCTGTTGGCTCCTTAGAGAAATAATGTTATTAACTGATTTTATATGCATGCAAATGTTTTTGTTTAGTGCTCTGAGACGACTTGTGTTGTGATTTGGTGCCATATAAATAGACTGAATTTAATTTATTCAAACTATATTTAACGAGGTTAGTCACGTCACAGGTTAAAACAACAAATTTATTCTTAACTGTATAATATGAAGTGTGTGTTTGTTAAAAAAAAGAAAAAAGTTTCAGGTTTGCCTTGGAGTTGAACACAACGCAATCTGAGGAAAACCTGAAGTACAAAATGATCACGTGAAGTTTAAAGACAATGGACGCTGCAGAGATGACGTTACAATAAACAGCTGTGAAGCAAATAATCCTAAAGCGCAGTATGAACAACAGAATCCTCAGTTACCTCTCTGTTCAGTCTGCTCAGCCTCCTGCATGTTGGGACTTGTGGGGTCTCTTGTCAGCAGAGTTGTCTCCCACACCATGTTGTCCACCTGAAACACACACAGTCGATGTGCAGGTTTTAAACTACATGTTTAACATGTATTTGTTTTAAGGGGTTATTCCTATTTTACAAGGAAATAAGGCTTAAATCAAACGCTTGCATCAGCATGACGTCACCCACTCGCATCTTTCAGAGCTGGGATGTACAGATAACTAGAGCGGACACATCCCTCCAAACTCTGACACATTTAGACTTTTTGTACATCACAACTCAGTTGGTGTTTATTAGAAATAGAAAAAAAACACGGAAATGTTAAATTTAAAACACTTAGACACGAAAGTAAGAGCCCACGTCACTCTTATCTAATCTTTTCTAATCAGGTGACCCGAGTCTTGTTTATAAACCTTTGAGCCAATGCGCATGCGCACAAAAGGCCCATTCATTCAATACCGAGCACGGTGATTATCTGGTTAAAAAGTGGAGTCGAACCCGACTAAACTCAAAGTAAATCACTTTATACAAGTAGAAGAATGTGACACGGTCGACGGTCATTGAATGCAACAGCTGCCGACATTATTTTACCTTTTCTTCTTCAAAGGAAATGTTTGTCACGAAACAAAGTACTCTCGTTTTATGTTAAGAACAAAACTACCAAAAGCGTTTCAGTCTGACTTATAAAGAACGACTAAGGGTCAAGAACAAGTTCTGGATGGTGAAAATGCCATTAAATAGTAAAAAAAAATAAAATGATACGACCTGTTGCGCAGAAGGCATTTCAACAAAACAAACGTCAACAACAATGAAGCGCTGCGAAACTGCCTTTACAGCAAAACACAAGCGCTGTCAGCTTCATGTTTTCACTCCTGAGCCGAGATTTAAGACAAATAATTACACCTGCGGACTCAAGTCTTAAATTCAACGCTTGAAATTAAGTCAATGACTTCAATGAACTTTTCTTGACTCACCAAAACAGTCGCCTTGTACGGAAAAAGGGGGTTGTTGTAAACACAGTGTTCAAACTTATCCTATTGGTCCGCGTGAGTGTCAATCAAAGGCGAGTCGCGTTCCTATTGGTTACTCAGGAGCGAACTCTTCTCTTTGTTTTGACCAGCTAAATGATGAAACTGCGTGGGTTGAACTGGTTAAATAAATAGTTCAACATAAATAAGAAAAACACATCTTTAAACATAAGTGTTTGGAACAGATGAGCACAATATACCCTTTAGGGACACTAATTATTATAAGTACTGTATATTAATTGAAAAAAAAAGTGTTAGTATATACAGAAGTGTACGAAAAACTACATTCCTTGCAAATGGACTCAAATTAATGTACTGTATAAAAATTTTGAAGCACACAGCATTATTCTACTGCTCTCTAGTGGTCATAGTTCAGAACTACAAAAAGAAAGTCCAAAAAAGTTCAATCTGGTCCTCTGGACATTCAAAAAAACAAAACAAAGCAAAAAAAAAGTAGAAACGTTTCATCTCTCATCCGAGAGACTTCCTCAGTCTGAGGTGCTGTATTCAGCTCAGTCTCTTAAATAGCACCTTCTTAGAGTGGATCAACCAGTTTGATGCTGACAACCAAAACCAGCTGCTCACATGGTCAAGAAGGACCATCAGCCTAACAATGGATCATTAGCACACAGATGGCTGTTTACTATTCACAGGGGGTGGAGTGATACTAGCAATAACAGCATTGTAAGAGGGGGACAGTTTAACCCGGAGGCCTCCACCCCTGTTTAATGATGGACGATTTCTTTTCACAAAGATGGCCTCCTTTACTCCTCTCTCAAACCATCGTTTCTCTCTGTCCAGGATGTGAACATCTTCATCGCTGAACAAGTGACCGCTGGCCTGGAGACGAGAGTAGACCGCAGAAGTTGAGGGAGTATCAGAGAAGCTGAGACGTTTATTTTCTAAACATAACGTCCCAGTGGCTTTTAAACCCCCAAATACATTGCGGCAAAGACTGGTTCATCCCAAAGATCCAGTCCCTCGGCACAAACAGAGTAATATTGTGTATGCTGTTCAGTGTCAGGAGGGTGATCAGTCTTACATCGGGGAAACAAAACAGCCACTGGCCAAAAGGATGGCCCAGCACAGAAGATCAACATCATCAGGCCAGGATTCTACTATACAGCTAAATAATACACTAAGCACTAACAGCATACAAACATTACGTCGAACAGCAGCATGAACATGAGTCTGTGTGAGCAGATGAGCACGCATAAACACTTCCTATCCACAGACGCTGGTGATTCTGTGCTCCTTGTCTTACTGGACCTTACATCTGCTTTTGACACTATCGACCACAACATCCTCATTGCTAGGTTGGAGCAGTGGGTGGGCATCACAGTGTCAGCCCTCAAATGGTTTAGATCCTATCTAGCTGACAGGTCCTTTTGTGTCACCATCAAAGATTTTAGTTCAGCATCGGCAGCACTTAAATGGGGGGGGGGGGGGGGGGCCGCAGGGATCCATCCTCAGTCCCCTGCTATTTTCTTTACACCTGCTGCCACTTGGTGCTATTTTCCGGAAACACAACATACTCTTTCACTTCTACGCCAATGACTGTCAAATTTACTTCTCCTCAAGACACAATGGTACACACTCTACTCAACCTCTGCTTGACTGTCTGGCTGACATCAGAGACTGGATGGCTTTAAATTTCTTAAGTTTCAATGAGAAGAAATCTGAAGTCATGCTGTTCCCTCCCAACGACTCAATCATCAACCATTGCATCAACCTTTCTGCTCTAGTCCTGTTAAAAAAACAAAGAGTCACAAATCTGGGAGAGATAATGGACTCTTTCATGAAACTTAACAGTCAGGTACCGGTAAACATGATTGTTAAATGCTGTTTGTTCCAGCTGAGGCGGCTGTCTAAGCTTAAGCCCATATTGTCCAAAAATAACCTGGAGACAGTAATACATGCATTCATAACATCCAGACTCGATTACTGCATCTCGCTCCTGTTTGGTATCAGTTAGACCTCCATAGCACGACTACAACTGGTCCAGAATGCGGCAGCCCAATTTTTAACCAGTACAGGCAAGAGAGAGCATATTACACCAGTCTTGGCCTCCCTGCACTGGCTACCAGTTCACCTTTGAATCTAGTTCAAAATACTCTTGAATGTCTATAAATCATTGAACAGCTCTGCCCCCTCCAATCTCACTGATCTGCTACAACCGTATGTCCTTCCACGTTCCCTGAGGTCAGCGGACCAGTTGCTCCTCACAGTTTCAGGAACTCGTCTTAAGCGCAGAGGTGACAGGGCCTTCTCTGTAGCAGGACCAAGACTTTGGAACGAGTTACCTCTGCTTGTCAGACAGGCCCCCTCCCTCTCGGTTTTCAAGTCCTGTTTAAAAACTCACTACTATTCAGTAGCTTTCAACACCAGATGATCTGTGTTTTGAACCTGTATGCTCCACACTGGTTTGTCGTCATTATCTGCATTATTTTTATGTCTATATTCTGATTTACCTCATTTTGTATATTGCTTTGTGTGTTACCTGTTGTTCTGTCTGTACAGCATTTTTGGTTGGCCTTGCCGCTGTTTTAACTGCTCTATAAATAAAATGGTATGGTATTATGAATTAAATGAGCCATTGTGAAATAAGCCATTTTTTTTAAATTTCATAATGCTTTATTTATTTCATTTAGAGCGTTTTGATGTTTCATACATTACTGAGATGTATGAACGATGTAAAAAAGTAAAGTCATTGCCTATATTTAAGAAAATGATTAAGATAAAAATTTTGGAAAGATACATATAAATACGTAAAATTGTGATGAGTTATTTATTGTGTTATATTACTTATAGATGATTATTGTTTGAATTGATTTTGTTTCAAACAAGGGGCAGATATGATAAGATTTTTTTCTTCTTCTGCTACCTTTCATTTTGTGACGTGTTTTTTTTTTTTCATTTGGTTTCTAAATTGGTTTTGCGTTTTAAATATGAAATGAATAAAAATGACAAACAAACAAACAAACTGAGCACGCACCAGGATAAGCTTCCGTTTTGTTGTCGACTTCCGGTGTTTTATTTTGAAACCGGAAACCTCGTTGTTTGCGCTGTTACTAGAAAACTTGTCGAGTAACGGTGAAGGTGACGCTTCAGCCGAGGGGCTGCAGTTTGTCGCCTCTGTGCTGTCGCAACAGATTTGAGCTCAGCTTGAACGTCCTCTTCTTCAGCATAAATGCCGACATTTTCTCGCGGGGCTCCGGGTTTCGTTGCCGTCTCTGTTCATTGGTGAGTCAAAATAAAAGCTTTTTGTGTATTTGACTAATTCCTTCCGATTATTATGGCAGCAGTCCCGTTACACCAGGCTGCTTCTGTTGTGACTCCGGGCGTGTGTTTGCTTCTCTCAGAGCTGTTTCCTTTAGTGTTAACTTTAAAACAACTTGTATTAAAGGACGTGTTTGACAGATATAAAACTGTTTTCAGCTACATCCACTGGTTTAACTACTTCCTGCTTTTCGTCGCTTCCTCTGCTGACTCTAAAGAAGCAGAAGGGAAACTCCACTTAACTTATTTTTGTTCAGACAGCTGTTTTTAGTGCCACAAAAAGTTTCAAAAGCACTTTAATATGTTCAGGAATGTCCCATTAAACCCACACTATGCAAAAGTAATGTTTGACTTCAACTGGATATTTACTTTTAGTATTTATATATAGTTCTATCAGGATTTTTAACCTGATTTCTATGAACATGAATCAAGAGTAAGTCATTAAACTTCCTGTTTTAACAGTAAATATAACAGAAATGATTCTGTTTTGGCAAAATTGTGTCATGGAAAGTAAATAAACATGTTTTTCGTGTTTTAGTTTGACGACTTTTTAAAAGTGTGCCTGTGCAAAGTTTGCCATATTTAGAAAACTGCAGTCATAGTTAACATTTTAAAGGCTAAATCTCAAGTTCACACAAAATCACTCCTGCTTCTCTGTTAAATGCCCAAATAAGTGTGAACAACAGAAAGAAAAAAAAAAAAAATCACTCTTGACATCAGTTAAATCAAACATCAGTCTGGTCTCACTGAGCCACGAGAACTCATTTACAACAGAGACCTGTTCCAGACTGAACATATAAAGTACAGACAGCAATAACAGTAAACAATGACAACAATAAACCACAGTAAAAATGTAGCTAAAATAAGAGTAATGTATAAAACAATAAACAGGGTGAAATACTAAAAACAAGAACATATTTGCTTTGATATTTCTATTGACATTATCAAATGTTTGAAACCCCTTAAAGAAATCAAGATGGACAACTTCAGTTCCTGTTGCAAGGTGTTCCAGGAGCTGAGTAGGAAAAGGCCTTTTTGCTAAGTTCAGTCCGCACTGAGGGGACGCTGCAGGTAATGATGTCCAGGAGCGCACGCTGTAACTGCACTGACGGCGTGACATGTGGGAGGAGATATAAGCAGGTAGCAGACCAAGGAGGGATTTATAGATGAACATGAACCAGTGTGACAGCCTACGTGTAGATAATGATGACCAACTGATCAAGGAGTACAGGGTGCACTGGTGCAGTGATGGGTACAGTAGTTACAACCAGTTATGAATCTTAGTGTGCCATGGTAGACAGCATCCAACATCTGCAAGCAGCTGGCAGGGGCATTCATGTAAATAATGTCACCATAGTCAATGGCCAGTAGGAAGGTAGTGGTTACAAGGTGTTTTCTGGCATTCAGAGTTAAGCAAGATGTGTATATATAAATCATGTATATTAGGGGTGCAGCGGCCCGATTTCCTTAATTTCCTTAATTCCAGGTCTTATTACGCTGGGTTCATGAGACACGCCTCCGTTCAGGAAATCCATTCCGTAGTTTGAAGCCAACTTGCATCATGGATCGGAAAAATCCGGTACGTAAATTATGCTGGTATCGGAGCCTGATACTGGATCGGATCGGCCCCATCCCTAATTGTTTCTAAGATATTGCTCAAGGGTATGTTTTTCAATAAAATAAGATTGGAAAATTTAATGCGCATTGTGACCTGACAGTGTCACTTATAAAACAAAATCGGTATCGGACAAAATCAGAATCGGCAGGTCAGACTTTTTAGAAATCGATGATTGGCCAGAAAACTGCAATCGTTGCACCCCTAATGTATATGTTGTAAAATCAGTCTGTGGAACGTTTACAAGACAGAGGTGAGACCAGCTATGTTGTATGGTCTGGAGACAAGATAAAGAACTGGAAGTGGCAGAAATGAAGATGTTGAGGTTCTCCTTAGGAGTGACATGGATGGATACGATTAGGAATGAGATCATCAGAGGTACAGCACAGGTTGAACAACTGGGAGATAAAGTTAGAGAGACCAGACTGAGATGGTTTGGACATGTCCAGAGGTGGAACAGTGGGTAAATTGGTAGAAGGATGTTAGAAATGCAGCTGCCAGGAAAAAGAGAAGATATTTGGATGCAGTTGGAGAGGACATGGAGGTAGTTGGAGTGAGGACAGAGGATGCAGAGGACAGAGTGAGATGGAGGAGGATGACTCGCTGTAGTGAGCCCTGAAGAGGGAAAAGTCAAAAGAAGAAGAAGTCGTCTGTGGAAAAGCTTAAACTCGCATGTAAGAGAGCTGCACCGAAACTTTTGTCTGCAAAGCTCAGTTTGGTTAAGCAAAGAGAAAAAAGGGGTGAGCCAGAATTTCCTCCACAATGTTGGAAAAGGACCTAATTGAAGCTTAAATTGGGCCAATCTGCGCAAAATCCAAGATGTTGAACAGAGGGTCTCATTTTCATGCATGCCTTAATGACTGGAAGGTTTTCAAAAGTCTGTAAAACAAACACATATCATGAGCCCTCCACCGCCGTGCTTGATAAGTGAGGCGCTTGTTTGTTTAGATACAACTTTAGAAACTTAACATTTTCACCTCAAAGTTCTTGCTCAATAATCCAGGTAAAAAAAAAAAAAAAAAAAAATCCAGCAAAGCTAAGTCAGGTCCTCTGGACAGTTTCTTCTTGTTGAAGCATTTCATCTTTCATCCTAAGGACTTCATCAGTCCAAGGAGCCACAACAAACTCAGTCTTATAAACAGCACCTTTACATAGTGAATCTACCAGTTTGATGGTTGACTCACCATCATCGTTTGCTAATCTTTTCTCATTTTCCGAACCAGTCATAATTGTTCAGTCTTTTTATAATAGTCTTGTCATCAGTTTTAAGTCTTAACTTGCCGACTGGTATAGTAGCTCTAAGTGTTTTGGACATTTCTTAGGGCATGCAGTATACTGAATGTCCAGTTATGACAAAACTTGTCATTTTCTTAAAAATTTTCTTTCTGGCAGCTGTTTAGCAAGGTATACCAAAGTTACTGGTAGTAGTACTTTAAAAACTTGTTTTGCTGTTCAAAACACACTTTAGAGAAAAACGCAGTTTGGTTATGAACACATGGGCCAACACCAGATCTTCTGTGACCTTGTGCTCCGTACAGACAAATGAAAAGTAGTTTTCTTGCAACAAGAACAGCATGCATGTTTGGTGTAATGTTATGGAGAGGGTTTTCTGCTCTTATTGATTCAAAACTGAATTCTGCATCGTACTTACGAGCACATGAAGATAATGTTGAATCCAACAAAGTTAAGTCAGGTCCTCTGGACGGTTTCTTTGTGTTGAAACGTTTCGTCTTTCATCCAAAAGACTTCTTTAGTCCGAGGAGCTGTAACAAACTCAGTCCCATTAATAGCACACTCAAATAGTGGGCCATTCAACCTTTATTTAGACGGGTTAATCCCATTGAGCCTCGAGGACTCATTTACAAGAGAGACCTGATTTCAACAAAGAATGATGACAACAGTGGACAATCATAAAAGAGGCATACAGATTTTTTTTTTTTTCTGGGCCAACCAGTTTGATGGTGATAAGATGGTTTCTGGAGTCCACCCTCTCCCCCGTTGACTCCTCTGAGGCAGCCATAGCCAAAGTGGTTCAAAACATCTAAGTTCATGCGCAATAATGTGCTAGCGAGACTGTTGAGGTGGACATGGAAATTCACGAGTTCAGCCTGACTCAAAACAATGTTGATATCTGAATCTGGACCTGGCCTTGGAAGGCGGACTATCTCAATTTCTCCTTGGATGATATGGAAACAAAGACACTCTGTCCACCTCCCCACCCCCTCCCTTCCCCAAGGTTGTGGACCTGTGACAGAGCTCAACCGAGCTGACTGATAAACAAACACCTCTTATCAGGACTATGGCTAATGGCGGGCTCTGGACTGTGCTGTGCTACAACCTTCTCTCAAACTCAATGTCTCCACTGGCCTCCCTTGCCTTCCATGGTGCAGCAACCTAGGAGATGAGAAGGTGCCAAGGGCTGTGTCGCTTACCTGGCAGCTGTGCTGGGACCCCCACCCCCTACTCACTCCACAAGCAAATGTACTATGGTGAAAAAATTGTCCAGCAATAGAATTCTTCAAAATGCTCTCAAAATGGAAAGGTAGTTTGAGCCGTCTTGCCATATTCTTTGTTTCTCATGAATGTAGCACTTTGTATTTATTGTTCCTTGCAGGAACGGACCAGATATCTGCACAGTTACATGTTAGTAATTAACGCTGTGTTGTGTCCAAGCTAGGCAATGGACCGGCAACAGATCCAGGTGAGCGACGAAGAGCGTGAAGTGCCACGAGAAGAATACCGGAGGAGGAGGAGAAAGAAAGGCATCACCTCTTCCTCCTCTACCTCCATGGATAAGGTCACAGTAGAGTTTGTGCTGCCCAAGATGGGGCGTGGAGGGAACGGCTCCAACTCTCTGCTGCTGGAGGTGGCTGGGAACTGGACCGTAGAACAGGTTATTATTGTTTTAACAATTTATCAAAAAAAAATAAATGTTAGTCATTTTTCTGAACATAAGCCCCAATGATTAAATGAAAGACACCATTTGTCGTTTTGTTTTTCAGGTGAAGGCTCAGGTTTGGATGAAGGCGGTGACGTTAAACCTCTGTCCTGACTTCTACCAGCGGTTCTCTCCTGACCACTGCATCCTCCTCTACCAGAAGAAAGGCACCATCTGTGAGATTTACGACAAGCACCAGGTCTTCCAGACTCTAGACTGCATACGCTACTGGAGAGGTACCAGTACTACCACTGCTCCCTGGAGTCAGACAATGAGCTTGTGTTCATTGATGGCATGAAAAGGCCAGTGGAGTGCTTCTGAACTGTCTGTAGATGACTGAGTGATAACATTACGAAATCTTTCCTTTTTATTTGTTCTCTCACAAGTGGTTCTTCTCCAAACCATCCCTTTTAAAGCAAAGATGTTTTTTATTTGATTAGCCCTAAAGAAGGATGTAGGGCGGATCCAGCTGGTGCCTCGACCTCAGTCCACAGATGAGTCCCAGCAGTATCAGCGCTACCTGAACTACCTAATTGGCTACGACGCGACTGATGTCAGCAACGTCCATGACGATGAGCTGGAGTTCACTCGCAGGAAGCTGCTGACGCCGCGGCGCATCGAGCTGTCCGACCGTGACCCAAAGCTTTACTCCATGGACCCCTGGGTCACCTGCAAACCACTGCCTGAGCACCTTCTCTCCAAGGTGTGTCCATGTTAACTGAACCTTCGTTTTATAAACTGATTGCTGCAGCAATCTCATATTGGTCGTCTTTCAATTCAATTCAGTTTATTTATAAAGCGTCAAGTCACAACAGAAGTCATCTCAGGGCACTGAACAGAAACATTCGCATACATAAAATAAATTAGTAAAAGTTATTGATGGAAGCAGCAGATTGTGTTGAATCTTCACTTCGTCACAGTCTCCCATCCTGAGCGAGCACAAAGGAGACAGTGGAAAGGAAAAACTCCCTTTTAACAAGAAGAAACCTCCAGCAGAAAAAGGCACAGGATGAGTGGCCATCTATTTTGACCAGGTGGGGTTCGAAAGGACAGAAAGGAGAAACAGACAAACACAGAATGGCAGGTCCAGGTGAACTTTCTATAGGAAGTAGGAAGAAAGATACAAAAAAAAGTTAACAACAGAAATAATTACAAACACAAACAAGTAGAGCAGAGTACAGAGTGAAGAAATGTGGTCATTTTGTCCTCCAGTAGTCAAAGCCTATAGCAGCATAACTAAGGGGTTGCTCAGTAAACCCAAGCCAACTATAGGATTTATCAGAAAGGAAAGTCTTAAGCCCAGTCTTAAAACTGGACAATGTGTCAGCCTCATGCATAGAAACTGGAAGTTGGTTCCACAAGAGAGGAGCCTGAGAACTGGAAGATCTTCCTCCTGTTCTGCCTTTGGCAACTCTAGAAACCGCAAGTAAGCCTCCAGTCGGAGAGTGAAGTGCCCTGTTAGGAAAATATGGAACAATAAGATCTGTAATATAAGATTTTTTTTTCATTCATCCTTTATTTATACAGGTTAGTGTCAATGAGTCACAAAGACTCATTTACAAGAGAAACCTGTTTTAGACAGACAACAATAAACAACAATGAAATGCAAATTAAATAAAGGTGTTATAAAACAATAAAATCAATGTGCCATATATAAAACAAGAACATATTTGCTTTGATAAGATGGGGCTAGGTTGTTGAGAGCTTTGTAGGTTAGAAGTAAGACTTTGAATTATATTCTGGATTTGACAGGGAGCCAATGGAGAGAAGCCAAAACTGGAGAGATATGATCTCTCCCACTAACTCCAGTTAAGACTCTGGCAGCAGCATTTTGGATCAACTGAAGACGTTTTAAAGAAGTATTTGGACACCCAGATAATAAACCATTGCAATAGTCCAGTCTAGACCTGACAAATGCATGGACCAGTTTTTCTGCGTCATTTTTAGATGAGATGTTTCTAATTTTAGCGATATTACGCAGGTGGAAGAAGGTGGTTCTAGTAAAGATTTAATGTGGGGGATAAAAGACATGTCCTGATCAAAATAACACCAAGATTTTTAACATTAGAGCTGGAGGACAGATTAATGCCATCTAAGGAGACGAAAGACTGAAAATTTCATTCCTAAGGTGCTCAGGTCCAAAAACTAAAACCTCAGTCTTTCGTACATAAATAAATAAATAAATAAATAAATAAATAAATAAAAATTCAAATATACACTTTCTTCCACATAAATCTCATATTATGTACATTATCTGTGTAGAAAAATATAAATTTTGGAAAAACGCCTCACTCTATTAAGGTATTGACTGAGTTAATATAAAGTAAGGAGTAATAAAAACGTAAATCTCATGTTGTACAAGTCTGTATATGCACGAGACAAACATGATGTAATTAAGTCCCTCAGTATTGTATCAATGTTTTAATCACTCATCCTTTGTATCATACGTCCGCTGAAAGGCAGACGTGTTATGGTAAAGTCTCCGTCCTTGCGTCTCTATGTACCGTATTTTCCGGTGTATAAGTCACAATTTTTTGAATAGATTTGTCAGTCCTGCGACTTGTACGCCGAAGTGACTTGTATATATTTTTTCCCATATTCATAACACAATTTTTGACTGATGCTTTAAATTTCGAAAAACTGCAACAGCAAGTCGTCCTGTGTGCGCTCGCTTCACTCAGCTGGAGAGCTCGCGGCTCCGGCCGTGATGGATGGATGGTTGGTTGGATGGATGGCGCTGTGCCACCTAGGCAAAATAAAGCCTGAATAATCAACGCGACGGGTCAGCGGTGACGCATAATATTAACCTTTATTTAACTGGGCAAATCCCATTGAAATCACAGATCTATTTTGCAAGAGAGGCCTGGGCCTGAAGGCAGACTAACATACATGTTTTTGGTTTGTGGGAAGAAACCAGAGTACCCGGAGAAAACCCACACATGCACAGAGAGAACATGCAAACACCACACAGAAAGAACCCAGTTCCAACCTGGGATTGAACCCAGGACCTTCTTGCTGTGAGGCAACAGTGCTAACCACTGAGCCGTCATGCTGCCAATAAATGTGACTTATACGTCGAAGTGACTTGTATATGTTTTTTTTCCTCTTCATGATGCTTTTTCTGTCATATACGACTTATACGCCGTAAAATACGGTACATATTAAAACTTTCTCTTCTCCCGCTCATAATTTCTGATCTGCTCGAGGTAATTAACAAAATTTCATCCACATGTACCACCATTAAACAGTGTTGCATAATTCTTTCATCACCCCAGCTCTTGGGTGATGATCAAAAACCAAGGTCAAAGGTTATGCAAGGTCTTTGCTTCTCTGGGCCATTGTTATAGATTGTTGTATAATGATTTGTCGAAGTCTGTATAATGTGGTAGTACTGTCTGACTTTTGCTTCTCTCAGGTGAATAATGGTTACATCCTGGTCGTGATCCATGTCAGCACTTCCAGTCATACCATCAAGGTCTCCATAGATGATACACCTTCTGAAGTAGGCTAATGTAGCAGTGATCTTAAGTTTTATGTGTTGCTACTTCCTGTTAGCCTATTGTACCAATACAGATTCCTCTTCTTTAGGTGTTGGCAAATTTTTTGGCCAAAACTGCAAATAAAAGGGTTTTGCTGGGAATCCCTGACAACGTGTGCGAGTCGGACTTTGTGCTGCGTGTGTGTGGCAGGTACGACATACACAAAAACTCCGATTGGATTATATTTTATGGATGGTTCTGAATAGAAGAGTCAAACTTCTTTATTGGAAAGTCACAGAGTCAGTGTCTTGTCATGCAGGGAGGAGTACCTGTATGGAGAGAAACCTCTTCAGAACTTTAACTGGATCCGTCAGTGCTTAAAAAATGGTGAGGAGATCCACCTGGTGCTGGAAACGCTGCTTGATCCTGAACTGGATCTGGTCCAGAAGGAGGACTGGGCCCAAGTGGATGATTGCACTGGAGTTGCAGGTATCTCCAGTGCTGCCCAAGTATATTAAATTTGACCAACTGTCAGTCTTACCTAATGTCTTGTTTGTCATAGGCACTCATGAGCAGTTGACCATCGCTGAAAAGGACCACGAGCGAGTGTTCACTATCTCCATGTGGGACTGTAACAGGAAGTTCAGAGTGAAAGTGCTGGGTATCGACATCCCAACCCTCCCTAAAGTCCCAGACTTTACTGTCTTCGTAGAGGCCAGCATCTTTCACGGGCAGCAGCTTCTAGCTCAGGTTATATCAACATGTCACTTAAGTAAAACGCAAATAAAAACGTCTGAAGTTCAAATTTTAGATTTAGAAATGTTTTAATAAATATACAAACCCATCCATCTATCATCTTTACCGCATCTTTCGTTTCGGATTGCAGGGGTCACTTGTCCAGCCATCAGTGTGAGAGGTGGGGGACACCTTGGACAGGTCTCCAGTCCATCACGAGGACACATAGAGACAAATGAGACAAACAACCATTCACTCTCTCACTCACACTTAGAGACAATTTAGAGTTACCAGTCAGTCTAACATGCATGTTTTTGGTCTGTGGGAGGAAACTGGAGTACCTGGAGAAAACCCACGCATGCACAGAGAGAACATGGAAACTCCATCTAGAAAGGTGCCCGAACTGGGATTTGAACCATAGTGACCTGCTCACTGAGAGGCGGCAGCTCTACCAACTGCGCCATCGTGCCGCCCCATACAAACCCTCATTAGTTAAAAAATAAATAAATACGTTTCCAAGAAACCAAAAGCCACCCTGTATTTTTCCTGTTGAATACCTTTAATATCACGTGGCACGGTGGCTCAGTTGGTAGACCTGCTGCCTCTTAGCAAGAAAGTCGTTAGTTCAAATCTCAGACCGAGACCTTTCTGGGTGGAGTTTGCATGTTCTCTCCGTGCATGTGTGGGTTTTCTCCAGGTACTCTGGTTTCCTCCCACAGACCAAAAACATGCGCGTTAGACTGATTGGTAACTCTGAATTGTCCCTAGTTGAGAGAGAGTGAATGGTTGATTGTCTCTATGTGTCCCTGTGATGGACTTATCCATGGATGGACTTTATTTTTTACTGGAGCAGTGGCAACAGAATGAAACTGCAGTAAATGTTACATAAAGAAGTCCTAAATAGTATCACAGGTGGCACATCGTTTTCTAAAGAACATAAAAGTTTTCACTGTAAAGCAGATTATTATTTTTTTTTCATAAATGTAATTGTGTCCAGACATACACTGAGCAGATTGTAAACCCTAGAGTTTGACCCTGAGTGAAATCTTTTAGGAGAGGACCTCTTCAAAAACGTTCAACGAAGAAGTTCTGTGGAACTGCTGGTTGGAGTTTAACATAAAGATCAAGGACTTGCCTAAAGGAGCACGCCTCAACCTGCAGGTACCTTCTGGATAAGTTCAGTATCAGTGTTTCCTCTAGGTCACTTGGCAGGGCGCTCATCTCTTCGAGGTGGTCTGTGTTGCGCACTAGCTTAGCGCTACATTAGTGTCAGCAGTTGTCGACCAGATCGGGAGTTTGAGTATTTAGATTAGAGATACAGTTTTGTTTAATTTTTGCCTTACTAGTACTAGTAATGCTGTTGTAATATTGTTGAATACTGAGGTAAATCTAAAATGTTCCCTCTCTTCCATTTGTCATTATGGCACTCGCAACACGTTTTATATGCTTTGGCTTCTTTCCAAAGATAGGGATGGGGCACCAAGTGAGGGGACTTGAGAAGGTCTACAGAAATCAGTTTAACTTTAAAAATGATTGTCGGGAGTATATTTAGCCACAACTGTTATGAAGAGACTAAAAACAGTCCGTAATGGACGAATATAATACGGCTGATGAGACTCTTGTCGGATGGCTTATCATCAAATCATAAACTAGGTATGGGCATCAAGGGCAGTGGAAGAACATTAGATTGGCCAAGTACGTTACTCGTACACAAAAAATGTTAAGATGTGAATAAAGTGTTGACTTCAACTGTAATTTTAAGGGTTTTAATAAGGAGTGAAGCTAGACCAATCAGAATTGTATGCTCTGGTAATTAAGGCTACGGTAGGGTAGTTTACAGAGCAGGGCCTTATATCTCCTAGTACTGACTTTGCCAGTACGTATTGATAAATTGTTTAGAAATTTAGGCTGAAAAGTAATTGGACAACCTCATCTTTCACCAAGTTCTATATAATAGTTCAAATCAAAGATAAATATTACCATCCCTGAATGATTGTCTGAAGTTTGAACAAATGATTTGAGTGTTTCCTTTAACAAAACCATTTGGGAAGGGTTACGCCCCCTCCCTGGGGGCACAATAGGAGGGGAGGAGAGAATGGAGAGAGGAGGGACCTCCCCAGTAGACCAATGAAACCAAGTTTCAAGTTTCAACACTGTCCAAGTTTCATTGGTCTACTGTGACCTGTTCGGTAATTTCATTGGTCAGATTTTTTTAACCTTTATTTATACAGGTAGTCTCATTGAGTCACAAGGACCCACCCCCAAAGAGAAATGTGTATTGGTCAGCTATGTGAGCGTCCAGGTTTGACGAGGCTAAATGTTTTGGCGGCATGAAGCTCCTTAGCCTGTCAAAAAAAAATAAAAAAAAATCCATAAATTATCCACAGTATTGTTTAAGCCGTGGTGTTCAAAGAGTGTGAAAAAAGTAGCGGCTTATAGTCTGCAAATTACGGTAATTTGTAGGATCTTGTGTAGGACACAAATTAGTTGGTCCAATTTGTTTTTGACCAAAACTTGATCACTTTAAACTTCAAGAATTTTCTGAAAGTTTCAACCAAATCCAGCCACTTCTTCACATTTGCTTTGCTTGAACAAGTTTGAAGAAAGTTTACGGTTGTGTATATTCCTCAGGAACTGCCAAGGCCAAAGTGACTTTATTGGTTGAAATCGGCTCAACTGTGTTGGTCTAAAGTAGCAAAGCTGTAAATGAGGTGTAATTCATGCACTGTCCAATCTATCACACAAAGTTTTATTTATATTTATCTATCAGGTGATTTGTGGGAAACAACCCCAGCTGCCAAATGCCAAAAGTGGCTCCTACCATGATAACACAGCAGGAACTGGCTGCCTTGAAGGTAAAATCTCTTCAAGTATCGTCACCCATGTGGAAACCTTTCAGACGACTGGTTTAATTGTTCCTCTCTGTTTTGTTAGGGAAGACCAAGAACCGCCTCCTGTACTACGTCAACCTGCTACTTGTCGACCACCGTTCTCTGCTCCGCCAAGGCGAGTTCATCCTCCACATGTGGAAGATGCCCGAGAAGAGCGAGGAGAGCAGCAGCAGCATCAATGCGGACAAGCTGACGTCAGCCACCAACCCAGACAAGGCCTCGTCCATGGCTGTCGCCATTTTGCTGGACAAGTATTGCTACCCTGTGGTGCTGCCCAAAAGCAGGGACATGGGCAGGGATTGTGGGGCTGAGGAGGCCGAGGGAGGCGAGCGGGGTCAGAGAGAAATGCCAAACCACCTGAAGAAGCAGTTTGAGGCGATTGTGTCTACTGACCCCTTACATCCACTCAGTCCTGAGGACAAGGAGCTGCTGTGGCACTTCAGGCACGAGTGTATGCGTGACCCCAGGTGCAAACTTGTCCAAAAAGAAAATAGGCAACAAATTTTAATGCATTTATTTCTGGGTGTTAATTTTAACAATTTTCTGTAGGGCTTACCCCAAGCTGCTGGGCTCAGTCAGGTGGGGGAAACAGGAAGACGTTCTGGCGATGCATTGTCTGTTAGAGCGCAGCAGCGCGTGGGACACCAGGTACCGTCTTTAACCGTATGTATCTGTTTGTAGTTTCTCTTTAGCTTCATCTTATCCCTTCTCTTCAGCGGTTTGGATGTTGGTCTGGCGATGCAGCTGCTGGACTGCCACTACTCGGACGCTCACGTTCGTTCGATGGCTGTCAGGAAGTTGGAGACGCTGGAGGACGATGACGTGCTCCGATATCTTCTCCAGCTTGTCCAGGTCTGTCTTTGTATTTATTTATCGTTTTTAATCTGGTACAACAAGCGGAAGCGCTTCCATTTGAGTGCTTCTGGTTGGTTTGATCGTTCTTCCACTTTCAAAGACTTGTTCTGTTTTTCAAAGTTTAGACAAATGTTGCACCTTTTAATTAGATTTTCGTTTATCGGCCAACAAGAATATTGAAAAATGTGAAGCGATAAACTGATAATCATTTGTTAAAGCATCACCAATGAACGGCATAGGTTGATCAACTGAGGCAGCCATCTTTAGTTGAGTTGTTTTTGTCATATTATGCCAAAAGAGAAATAGACTTGAGTCCTATGGATGAAAGACGAAACATTTCTACAAATTTTTTTTTGAATGTCCAGAGGACCAGATTTAACTTTTTTTTTTTTTAGATTTTTCTACCTGGATTATTGAGCATGCATCAGGATATATTAAAAAAATACTACTAAAATACTAAAAAAAACAAGGCGCCAAAGTTCAATTCACTTCAGTTTATTTCAAATGTGAAAAAAAAAATGCATCCACTGTGTGATTCGGTTAGCAGTGATGTTCTTTCAGCAGCATGGTTCTGTTCTGCTAGCGGCATGGTCTTGTTAGCAGCTTAGCAGGTCTTGTTAGCAGGTCCAGTCAGCAGCTTGATGGTAATAAGGACCACAGCAGCTGCTTTCACAGACCGCAGTCCAGAACTTGGTCTGGCACACAGAGAACATCCCAGGTTTCCCCGCGGAACCCAACGGGTCCGTACCATGTGTGTAGGTGGAGGATCTTGTTAGCAGCGTTAGCAGCGGGGGATACTGGTAACCGATATAATGGCTGAAACTTTCTGAGCTTTGTCCACCCCTAAGAATCTAAGTAGACAGCGAGTGGAGCGTTTACCCCAGCATTGTAGGGGTGAGAATTAGAAGTGTTTATATTGGTGCATAACGGGACAATTATTGCCGAAACGACAGATCCCCAGACGCCCATGTCAGCCTAAAATATCGGCCTTACCGATATATCGGTTGAGCTCTAATTTGTAGGATATGCACGTCACAGACACTCGAAGATGTTTTACATGTGCTCAGGGTAACTCTTGAGGACCATGCTTGGCAACTACCACACCAAATTTTAACTCGATATCCGTAAAATGGACTGACTTAGTCATTTGTTTCCTAAGGTCAATTGGCTGTGGCGGCCATATTGAATTAGGTTGACTAAGGTGATAAAACATCATTATGTCAGTATTAAATGAGATTGGATTAGATGAAACTTTATTGATCCCTTGGGAAGATTCCTTCAGGGAAATTAAAAAGATAAAAATATATTGTAAATTGTCACAATATTAAATATAACTGAACAAGCCAGTTGACTTGGCGACCAGAAAGCAGTTTTTCATCCACTGGTCAATATCTTAATGAATTTAAAACTAATATCACACCTTATGGTGACACAAAGCACAGGTTTTTTTTTTTTATTTAGACCCCTTTTCCCACCTGATTCATGGTTATGATTCTTCGCAAACCCATGAGAACAGCAGTCAGACACGTGCGTGATGATCTTGCTGTGTTTCTATTATATGTGACTCTGTGGTCAGATTTGCATAAGCGAGAACTATCAGCTGAGGCTAACAAAGGAGCCTTTGCCGTGACAGGAAAATGACATATCTTTCATGTTGTTGTCACTGCATGCCATGTACTTTATTCAAACGTGGAGGTTGTTATTCCATCTATGAATATCTTGCATTTTTTTTTTTAGTCTAATTACTTATTTGGATTTTTTCCAAAGAACGATCACCTGCTTTGCAAAGGCTTTCCACTGACTCAGCAGGTAATAGGTGCGTCCTTCTCTTTTTCAACAGCGTACACTTTAATATTGGCTACAAAACGAAAATACTGAAAAAGTGGCAGTCACTTAATTTGGACTCGTTCAAACCTTTATGTATTTTAATATAAACACTTAGCAGTTATCTTGCAAAACAGAACTATACTTTTTCTATATATGTATTTAAAGCAGATGTAAATAAAGTATAATAAGAAAATAAAAAAAGGCCGGTCAGATTACATTTCAACCTAGACCTGATACACGAACATTTAATCCATTTATTGCTTCTTTTGCTCACCATGTGGATAGCACTGGTGATCACAATAAGCTCTGTTTTATGTGTCCAGTATCATCGAACCCCCGTCTGTTTCAGGTCAACTGTGACATTTCAGCTCTTGTGAGACTCATGAAGTTCATTTTGTATAATCCAGGGGTCGGCACCTTTCACACACTCAATAAGTGTTAACAAAGGCTCTGTCTTGGGCGTGAGACTGTTGTTGTCAGCTGACACTCTTTCTCATTAAAAATTGTTTTGGTAATACGGTAACCTGATGCTGAGGATTCATCACTGTTTAAATAACGTCAGATCTTTGAGTCTGACAACACTTCAAATATAAATAATTAGGTTAAAGATGCATTTAAAGCTACAAGGAAACCATTATAAATATAAAGCTAAAAAGATATACAGGCCCTCTGAGGGCCCTCTCTCAATTTTTTTTTTTAATAAAGTAGATGTGATTTCCTGCATTTTAGTGTATTTTATACGGCTGGACAATATGGCCCAAACTTTAATCATGATATATTTCTTAATTTCGGTCGATGACGATATAATTTGATATCGATATGAACAATATAAAGGCCTCAGAAAAACGTTTCAAACTGTAGAAATAAATTAATGTTCACCTTTTATTTGTATTTATCCTTCAAAGAAATTTGAAATCACCATCAAATAACATAAAACCTTCAACTTTGTCCAAATTAATAGTTTTAACTTTAAACAGCAACATAACCTAACAACCCATGCAGCAAACTTCTGCTTCTATTTCGTATAGGCTTCGCCCTTTAAGGCTATCGCTAGTGGGTTTATCCCTTCGCGCGCAGCACTGAAAACTTTAGGCCACGCCCACCTGCTGTGTGGGCCTCACCCCTGGTCCGTATAAATTACGGTGAGACCAGGTAATCGGCTCCCATTTTTTTCTTCAGCCAGCTAGCTAGCACTGTCAGAAGAACGAAGAAGGATTTGATACAGCTGGGGCTGATGTTTCAGGGACACGTTGGCTCAAACTTTTATTGTGCTTCATCTTCTGACTCTCAGCATATTCTATAGAGTGGAAACTTGTCAGATGGTGGAACAAGTTAGATGTTCCCACCGCTAGTTGGAACGACTCTCCGGCACATTTTGCAGCACACTCGCAGTTTATCGGCTCTTAGAAAGCCGAACCACTTCCATATCGCCAAATTAATCTTTTGTCTCTTCTCAATCATGCCATCTTCTTTCTCTTCGCTTGTGAAAGCTTGTTCAGTCACATTCTGACAGTCATGGGCACTCATTTTGAAGCAAAAACTTACAGAGCGTTGGAGCTTTAGCCAAGCCTGCTACCACTAACTCGTTACCACGCACTTACGTAGTTTTGTCGCGGCTTTTTCTGTTCGGGTTGAAACTGAAGCGACCGCTTCAACCCGAACAGAAAAAGAAATGCGTCAGTGAAACACTGTAATCATAGCGTAGTGTATATCGAAATATTGAAAATGTGCTTAAAACTCATATCACCGTTATTGAATAAAAGTATATCGCAAAATATATATCGATATTGAAAAAAATATATATATATCTATCGAATTATTGTCCAGCCCTAATTTTAACAGGTTATTAAACATCTACGTGCTTGTAAAAAAAATAAAAATAAATTAAAAAAAGTCTTTTTTTGTTTGTTTTTGTTTTGTTGTTGTGGACCCCAAAGCACCAGCTCGCGGACCCCCGGGGGTCTGGGGACCCCAGTTTGAGAACCACTTATCTAGATTCTGACCTGGACCTAAATTTTTACTGAAACTTGTTTACTTTTGGACATTTGTTATGATGTGTAACTAGGGATGTGTGATATGGCACAGAATTCATATCACAATATGTATTATGATGGGTGGCAGTAACGATATATATCACAATATGTTTTGGTATAAAACTTGCAATAGGAATGGAAAAAATAAATAAATAAAGGGCGTCCTTTTGCCATCATTTATTTTGAAAACTGCTATACCGCAAAAATCTCAATTAAGAAAATTCCACTACTAGGTCCAGAGATGGTTTAAATAATAAACAAATCAAGTATTAGGCTTCTTTTTTGTAGTGCAAAAACAGTGCAAAAGATATCAAATGTAGTTTTAGCCATATGTTTTAAACAAAATAATGTTGTTAACTCAACAGTTTCCAGTCTTCTCACTTAAGAAATGAACAGCAACAGAGCAGCATTTTACACTGAAAACTCTTCACCCTCCAACCCTCTAGTCTCCTTCTGCTTTAAGGAGAGCTGACACAAAATGGCGACCAGTTTCCTCTGTGGCTTTGACCAGAGGTCTCGCAGTAAAATCACACAACGCAGCGTTCTTTTCACAGATCAGAGAGCAGGTTTAACCCTTTCTTCTTCTTTTTTTTTTTGTGTTAGCTCAAATGTGCTCTCTAAAGCTGACCAACGAACTTACGACAAAATAAACTTTCGACGGAACACAGCATTTTGCGCCTGCGTCCGAATAGGAGTACGGCAAGCCGGCCGTAGTTGGCTTGTAGCTTCGCTACTTAGCCCTCGAAGAAAAGACTTTAACACCGCTTACGCACAGTTTTCAACTCAAAAAAAGTAACAATTAAATTTGACAACTCTGATTTTACATCAGACACAGCATTATTGCGGTTAGCTGGTAGAATACAGATCTCTATCATAGGCTAAATGTCTATCGTTTGTACTGATAAGGCGATAGCCTTACTGGGCGGCTGTGACTGAGTTGGGCAGCTGTGGCTGAGTGGTTAGAGCAGTCGTCCTCCAATACGAGAGTTGGGGGTTTGAATCCACCAGCAGTCACATGCCGAAGTGTCCCTGGGCAAGACACTGAACCCCTCATAGCCTCCGATGTATGTCCTATTGGTGTATGAATGTGATAAAGCACTGATTAGTCTCTTTAGAATGATTTGTTCAATTAGCTTTGTCGAGATCTAGTAGAGTGCTGTATGAATGGGTAAATGAGGACACAGATTGTAGTGTAAAGCGCTTTGAGTATCTTGAAATAAGATAGAAAGGCGCTATATAAGTACAGTCCATTCACCATTTACTGTGTACCGTATATATTGTGCATTCCTATACGTAACCATGACAACAAGGTGGTTTTTACAACTGGGAGCAGCTAATTTAACATCTCAAAAGCTCAAATAATATCTCAACTACATTCCCAAATCTCAAATGAGTTGAAAAGGAGGTGCTGTGGATGCATTCCCATCTACCTGCCGGCAGTTGGTTGTCTGCAGCGACGAGGAGCTCGGCAGGCTGCTGGGAGGTTTTCTGCCCAGTATTCGGGCGGTCCTGCAGCCTGGTGAACCAAGAGGCCAGCCGAGTCTGGGTGGATGGATCGGACGGCATCTGTGGCCAGTTTTTTCTGCTCCACTGTGGGACAGACCTTTACAAGAGATCCTTCTTGCCTACAGCCATCAGTATCTATAACATCTCTTAATGAAACGAGGATAATTTAATTTCCATTTGGGATTAATAAAGTATTTATGAACTGAATTGAATTCACCTGCAGTTTAAACTCACTCACTTCACAATGGAGAGCCGTTAGGGTCTTGTTGGAGAAAAATATTCTCGCTTTATCTTACTTACTCAGAAGGTTTCGCACTCGACATCAGGAGAAGGTTTTTAACTAGTATTTTACTTGCAAGGTCAGATTTTCAGGACAGGTTACACAGATATACAGGAAGTACACACAAAGACCAGTCATGACAGTCTGCCACGGGCAGTGTGTGGCTTGTTTTTATACTCTTATCAGTTCAGCTAAGCTCACAGGCTCAGAGGTGTCCTTGAAGCAACAACTGCATGTTGCAGCTTCACCCAGCTCCTCATAGAGCTCTCTTTGCTAACCCAAACATATGGTTCATGGGCAGAGTTAACATTCTCAGCTGTAGTAGTTAAAAACATCCATAAACTTTGACCAAAAATTTCCTAACAGATCTTTGTTAGCCTGCCTCACAAAGGTTTAGTCGAGATGTTTATTCAAGTTAATGTTAGGATTATATAAATTGCTTATGACTAAGGATTAGATTATTACTTGACTTATGTGTTCCACAGTGAAATAAAGCCAGTATAGAGTTCTAATAAGAAGATACGTGTAACTGTGTGTGCTTGTATCTCCTCCTGCAGGCCGTCAAGTTTGAGCCGTACCATGACAGCGCCCTGGTCAGGTTCCTGCTGAAGAGAGCTCTGAGGGTAAGCAGAATTTCTTCTTCTTTGTTCCTGCCCGTAACTTGTTTCAAAGTCGAGATATTTTGAACTTTTTAATAGATTTCAATGACTGATATAACAATTATTTCTGTGCCTCTTATAAGTTACAGGTTAAAACTCGCATTTAGTCTCAAAGAAGCTTAAAATTGCTCTTCTTTTTTGTCCCTTTTATCCCCAGAGTAAGCGCATTGGTCATTTTCTCTTCTGGTTCTTGCGGAGCGAGATCGCCCAGTCCATGCACTACCAGCAGAGGTACGCTGTCCTGTTGGAGGCCTACCTCAGAGGCTGCGGTGAGGACATGCTGCAGGACTTCAGGAAACAGGTGATGGCTGAGGAGAAGGTGCTGAAAAAGTGGCAATAGTCTGTAAATGATAGTTGATCTAGAACTGAGCATGCTTCACAGCCACACCCCCACATAGGAGACTGGTTAGATGTATGGTATATTTAGCTGTATAAGTCACACCTTTTTGCATAAATTAACAAGCACTGTGACTTATACACCAAAGCGACTTATTTATGTTTTTCCCATATTTATAACCCAATTTTTGGCTGCGATCTGATGATTTCATTCATTCTGACATGGAAAATATTGAACACTACCATCTTCAGCCACTAGAGATATGGCAAGCCAAGTGTCTCATTAATAGGTAAAAGTGGTTATTAATGGGAGACTTGGCTTGCCACAGCAGCCACCTTCGTCTCGCTCCGTAACTCCTGGAGCAAACATCAAATCAGCTGCATTTCACCACGTCGCCCAGGAGAAATGCAGCTGATTTGACCATTAAAGTGCATTTATTAAGGAAAATTTCAACTGAGACACACCTTTGCTATAATTTCGAGCAAACAAATAATTGTTTTTAAGTGTTAATCTTGTTAAATTCTTGTTAAAGTCCTCCCGTGCACGCTCCCGCGGCCGCCATTTGGCTGCCCGTCAATTTTTGGCACTTATCTTTGTGACAAGAGTGAAGAAGCTGGGTTTTATGGTATATTTGTAAATAGAAATGAGGAAATGTTTTGAATAAAACAAATAAGTCACTGAAATAACCCGATGCTCTTCAGGTGGAGATGACTGAGGCTCTGCAGAAAGTCACTAGGGAGATCAAGGCCATGTCTGCTGACAAATATGACGTCACGGCTCAAGGTGAGAAGTACTGGAGACTTACACAGACTATATGTCTGATTAAAGCTGAACGTGTGTGTGTTGTGTCATTGCTAGTGGTGTTTCAGTTGCGACAGAAACTGGAGACTCTGCAAACGTCCGGTCTACCTGAGAGTTTTCGAGTTCCTTATGATCCAGGTCTGAGAGCTGGAGCCCTGCTGGTGAGAAACCAACACGATGAACACAGAATTGAAGACAAGAGGTCCATTAGACCCATTTGTCATAAGAAGCTCGAGTGTACAGCGCTGCGTTTCAAATTTAACGCTGCTCATGCTCATGCAGATTGAGCAGTGCAAAGTGATGGCGTCCAAGAAGAAACCACTGTGGCTGCAGTTCAAAAAGGCCGACCCCACCACTCTGTCCAAAGACCCCATCGGCATCATTTTCAAAGACGGCGACGACCTCAGACAGGATATGCTCATCCTGCAGGTCAGCGGCAACACACAGCCGTCTCCTGGGTTGAAGTAGCAACCAATGGAAGGAACGCACTTCTTTTTATTCGTTTCAGATTCTGCTCATCATGGAGTCCATCTGGGAGACGGAGTCGCTGGATCTGTGCCTCTTGCCGTACGGCTGCATCTCCACCGGCAACAGAATAGGTCGGCTGCACCGGATAACTCCAAGTTAAACACTTTGAGATGGATTAATGAGTTGGTTTGTTGTCCTTCATAAGCTCGGGTGTTGCTTTGCTTTTTTTGTTTTGCTCCTTCTAGCTAGCATTTGGCTACTTTCTGCCTTTATTTAGCCTTTTCCAGATTTGAGACATTTAGTTAGCTTATTTTTTCTTCGTTATATTTAGCTTTTCACTAACACTTCCTAATTTGGGCTTTTAGCTAGTGTTTTGCTTTTTAAATCTTTAAGCTGGTTTTTGTTTCTTTCAGCTTGAACAACTCAGTTTAAGCATCTTCAGCTAAGTTAGCTAAGTTGTTTAGTGCTCATACTTCATTTTTACTTAATATCCAGGGTTGAAATATGCCGTCATTTTTAACAAAATGTCATCCAGTTCGGTTGACAAACAGCAGCTTAAACAGCGTTCTTCTGAGTAGCTTCAGCTAACCACAGTATATTTCTGCATTCAACATGTTTCCCTGCAACAACAAAACCCCAAGATTTGTCAGCTCTTATTGGGCAAAATCACTGTTACATTTTTAATGCTGTTCTGAAGCAGTGTGCAACAAGCTACAAGAGTTAGCACGTTAGCAGGTGAAATAAAAACCTCACTCCAGGTTTGATGCAGAGGCTCAAAGCTCGGCTAATTATTGAATCAGCAAGTCACTAAAAACAAAATAATTATATTTGGAACTAAACTAAATTTAACTGGTTATGTTTTTGTGTAAGCCTTTAATCTTTGCGTACATCTGTTTCAAACTAATAACTATGTTTTTAAAGCAACCTGCTGGCTCTCTTGTTTTAGCTGAAACTGACTCGGGGGGGGGGGGGGGGGGGGGGGGGGGGGGGGGGGGGCTCTGGGGTTCCTCTCCCATAAAATTTTGAATGAAGTAGATGCCATTTCCTTCATTCTGGTGTCTGCATTTCTACGTTGACCTACTGTACATAAGTAAACACTTGGTTCAATAATTATTTTAGAGAGCTACAAGAAGTAGCCTGACCAACAGCTCTCCTTGTGTGAATAGAGCACGCTCCGCTTCTCTCACACATCCCAATACCCTCCCCCTCCCCCAGGTAAGAGGCGTTTACCTTTGGGACAAATTGAGGTCGCTGATTGGTCAGTTGCTGACGTGCCTACCGGATTGATTGACAGGTGACGCTAAGGAGCTGACTCGTGCCAAAAAATCATAGCTTGTACATAGTTTATTATTCATTTATTCCAAATTTATTCAGTATTTCAGTGAATTTAAGGTTTGAGAACTGAGTTACCTTACAAAATCCTAATGATGTTTTTTTTGTTTTGTTTTTTTGTTTTTTTCAGGGGTGTTGAGTTAAAATGTAGAGGTGCTTGAAAGAGGCTAAAATTGCCACTGGTGACAATATTTGTTAGTATTATGATACACTTGTTGCTGTAATGCAGGTTGAAACTCACAGGGTTAAGTCACTCTGAAGTTCTTCACTTAATGTTTTTATCTACGCCCGTCCAAAGGAAGAAGCACTGTGGTATAGTCTCTGTATATCTGTAAACTTTCCCTTGTCCTGTCCATACCTTCTGATCCGCTCAAGCTAATTTAATGAAACTTGATACACTAGCTTCAAGGTCACACATCAAGGTCAAATGTTATACCAGGTATTTGCTAGTCTGTTGTTGATGGGTTTATAATGTGCTACTCTTATTGTACTTGTTTTAAGTAAAGATTTCCAATAGTTGATTTGGGTTTTGTCATGTCCTAACCTTCCTTTTTGTCTTGTCACATTTTGTAGGCATGATCGAGATCGTTAAGGATGCCACCACTATTGCAAACATCCAGCAGAGTGTCGTTGGAAGCACCGGTGCGTTTAAGGATGAAATCCTCCATCAGTGGCTCCGAGACAAGTGTGTCAGCGAGGACAAGGTGCGTTTCAAATGTTGACAACGTCACATCTGTTCAGTCTAATGTGTAGATTTAAAAACACAATGCTATTTGAGCTTTTTGGCAAAAAATGAGCAAATTAATGTGTGAGATCCTTAATTTAGGGTCTTTCTATGTAGCCCACAGTGCTGCTGTTTCCACTTTTTCTATTGGAACCTAAACATAAACTAATTAATAAAATGTTCTGTAGCTTATTGATCACATTCAGAAATCCAGGATTTCAAAGCTAATAATTAACAAAAAATGGCGTTCAGACAAACATGTTGTCTTTGAAGCCGCATCAACGTAAATTCTGCAGAATGCAGAACTCCTTAGGAAAAAAAAAGTCATACTCTTTTCACTGGTTCCAATCATTAGTACATTAATGACAAAACACAGTTTTTTAATCAGATATTGATGATTCTGTTGCCATTCTGGCAGCAACTAAGAATGCTAACGTTGCTACACGTAGATCTTTCCAACATGGCAGCATGGCTTCTCGTCTCGTTAGCCTCATCGTCCTGCAGCAGGTCCGTCCAGTGTTTCTCTAGTTCAGTCTTTGGAGGACTTTTCTACATAATTCTGACAACTTCACCCATCACCAGCTTTAGTGGTGTTTTTGACATCTTATGAAGTCATTTCTTGGTTTTGCTTCATTTCCAGCTTTTATTGGTTCATGTTGCAGCCATCAGAGTTTCAAGTTATATTTTCTAGCGTGGTTAGCAAACACGAAAAAAATCATCTGTTTTGAGCTTATTTTTTTATTTTAAATATAATAATAATAATAAAGTTAGGAATTACCACACTTAGACTCTTGCTGCAGTTTAGTACATTTCCTATGTGTTGTGTATCTGGAGTTTGTGTCTAAATATCCAATTCATAAACATATTCAATTGAATTAAAGGGTCAACTCTGACTCTCTGACTCTGACTGACTCTTTTTGAAGTTGAGCTTTGTTGAAACAAAATCATATTTTATCTGTTAAGAAAGATTAGATGACATAAATGTCTCCGTTTGATGAAAAGGTTTAAATCTAAACCGATTTATGAGCTAAATGTTGGTCTTGATTTTGATTTTGACTTGTTAGTCAAAGAGCTCATAACTTTTCCACAGAACTAAATCAATAAACTGAGGTTGTACCGAAGGTGTTGACCAGGACTATGTGGGGGTTCAGGGTCTAGGGGGTTGCCGTGGGCGGTGCTGGCTCTGTGCTCTCCCTGGGGTTGTTTGGACCCCCTGAGCTTGGCTCTTGGGTGCCATGGTTGGCCCACTGCCCGGGGTGGCTGCTGGGGCCTGGCGGGCGGTCGGCTGGGGGCGTGTGCTTGGTTGTTGGCGGTGTGTGGGGGTGGTCGGTGGCGTGACCTCTTCGTGCCGGGGGGTGTCCTGTTGGCTGGGCGTGACCTGGGCCGGGCCTGGGATATTGGCTCCTCTCCGCTCGAGAATGATTGGGTTTACCTCCTGGGTTTGGGCATGGGCTGCCCCCTGTAGAGGGCGGGTACATGTCTTGGACCTGGGGGGTATAGAGTGCGTATTGGGAATAGGAATGAAATGTATCGTTATTGTATGTCTTTGAGTGAGTGAGTGTGAGAATGAGGCTGGGACTGTGTGATTGTGTCTGTGTATGAATGGGTATTTGTTGGGCCGAGACTCGGACTCTTTGATACAACTGGGGGTGCTTGGCATCGCACGGCCCCCTTGTGGGGTGTGCCCTTGACTGCCGGCGCGCTTGGGGCCCTTGGTGTCGGGGGCTGGGCGCCTGGGCGTGTGTCAGCTCGGCCTGGTGTCTGCCTGGTGGGGCTCGGGTCCTCTGGCCCTGTCGGGCCTTGGCCTGGGTGGTGTGAGTCCTCGGTGCCCGGGCCTGGAACTGCATCGGTGCGGCGGGTTCCGGCGGGGGCCTATGAGTTTGTCGCTGTTGGCCCCGGGGGGTCACTGCATGTGGTCGCTGGTGGGGATCTTCCGGTTCTCCCCTGTGGTCCAATCTGGGGGGTGGGTGAGTGGTTCGTCCTGTGTGGGTGGCCCTGGGGGCTCCGCGGTCGGGGTCCCTCCTGGGGTCTTGGACTCTGGTCCCCCCTTTTTCGTCTGCCTCTGGTCTTGGGGGTCGGGTCTCTGCTGCTTCACAGTTACTAATAAATGTTCTATTAGAGAAGCCTTATACACTTATGCATGCTCACAACCACACACAAATAGAAGCAGGGATGCTTATGTAGGCTTTATATGTAGATATATAGATATGTATGTGAGTGTATATTCATGTGTATGTATGTATGTATGTATATAGGCGTAGGTATGGGCATATATATTTATGGGAACTTACTGCAAAGCCATGAATATTTTAAGTTCTTTATACAAATGTATTTTGTTGCTGTGTTTTGTCATGTTCTTTGCAGGTGAACAGACAGTGGCCGGGTGTTTTGCCGTGTGCTCTCTTTGTGTATATTTCTTATATTTTGGAGTCTTACTTTGTCTTTTCTTTCTTTCTATCCTATTAAAAAAAAAAAAACCTACACTAGATAATCACTAGAATAAATATTTCATAATAATGGTGTGGAGAGGATGGCTGTAAGGGGAGAAGGGAGGCCATCTAGAAAAAAAAAAAAAAAGAAAAAAAGATCCATCTACAACAGGTAAGATATTTATTGCTCATAACTTTTCCACAGAACTAAATCAATAAACTGAGGTCGTACCGAAGGTGCTGAGCATATTATTTGCATTTTGTAATCCATGTGTTGCTTTGCTTCCTGCAGCAGGTTTGTTTATCAAACAGGAGGAAGTAGCAGCGCGACAGACAGGAAGGAAGCGAGGCTCGGGTTTTTCCTGCCTCAGTACTCGTGTATTTATCTGGCACACCTGCGAAGTCAGCCGTTTTATTTTTATCTTGGGCCTTTAACCAAAACGTAAAGGAAAAATGAGCTTTTCGTGACTGTGTCTGACCTTTTTCTGTTTCTTTGACAGCAGTGGTGTGTTTGTGTGTAGTTCCAGCAGGCTGTGGAGAGGTTTCTGTACTCCTGCGGGGGGTACTGCGTGGCCACGTACGTGCTCGGTATCGGGGATCGTCACAACGACAACATCATGATCACAGAATCAGGTGATCTTTCTGCTGGTCCGAAACAGAACACAAGCTGGAAGGAATCTGATGAACCTCCGTGTTTTCGTAGGGAATCTGTTTCACATCGACTTCGGCCACATCCTGGGGAATTACAAGAGCTTCATGGGCATCAGTAAAGAGTGGGTCCCCTTCGTGCTCACACCAGACTTCCTGTACGTCATGGGGACGTCGGGAAAGAAGAGCAGCCCCCACTTCCAGAAGTTTCAGGTTCACATTATTATTTTAATGTATTTTCAGCGCACACACAAAATACTGAGCCATTTTTGTACAAATATCACCCCCCCCACCCCACCCCCCCAGTCTTTTACAATAGAATCCGTACATTTCTTGAAGCAGTGGTGTCAAACCACAGGCCAGTTTCAGTCAGTACATTTATTCCAGTCAGATGCCTGACATCTTTTTTTTAAATTTCAGGTTCCTCTTGAAGAGCTTCATTGGTCTCATTTAACATTAATGCTTTTTCTGCATCAAAATAAAAGATTACAGAAAGGCTCAAACTACCGTATTTTTTGGCCTATAATTTGCATTTTTTTTGCATAATTTGCATGCCCTACGACTTATAGGACAAAGTGATGTATTTATGGATTTTTTCCCATATTTATAAACCAAGTTTTGGCTAAGATATGACCGTTTTCATTCATTCTGACTGAAAATATTGAACACTACCATTTTTAGCCACTAGATGGCACCAGAGTAGTAGGGCATGCTGTTGTATCATGTAATAGGTAAAAGTGGCTATAATGACAAATTCAAAAAAATTCAAGACAAAAACAACTTTATTTATTATACTTTACACTTTATTATTTTTGTCTTGAACTTTTTTGAATCTACCATGTCCTGGATGACTGAGAATCTTCACCAGCTATTAATGACACAATTGATTTTTGTCACAACACCGGCCCACATTTCCGGGTTGTCAACAGCGACACATAATAGATGTGACATATACGGCAAAGTGAAAGTATTTATGGATCTTCTACTTTTATTAGACATATTTAGACTGATGCAACTTATAGGGCGGTGTGACGTGTACGGTGGAAAATATGTTACATTTATTCCAGTCAGATGTCTGACATCTTTTTTTTTTTATATTTCCTTATCAAGAGCTTCATTGCTCTCGTTTAACATTGGTGCTTTTTCTAAAATGAGAAGAAATATAAATATTTTACTTTTAAAATATCCCTTTGGGACCCAGATAAGATGTTGGTAGGGGCCATATTTGGCCCCCGGATCTTGAGTTTGACACTTTTCATGCCAAAGTTTTGAACTGAGATCATTTGATGTTGACAAATGAAAAACTTAAGAAACATTACTAAAAATTATATTTTGTACTGCGAGAGGTCGCAGTCATCAGATTAGGGCTGTTGGATTATTTTACACAGAACTGAAAACATTTAGTTTGGAAATATTGCATTATTTGTACTTAATGAAGTAAATATTTGACTAAATATTTATCTAAATATACACTTCTGTATTACATATTAAAATTCAGTCTAAATATTATGTTTTGCATTACCTCGTCTTAAAAAGTCATATGTTGAATTTTTCTTTCTTTACTTCTTAAAATACATTCATATCGTGAATTAAAAAAAGAACAATTTAATAGAAACGTTTTTAAATATTGACAAATTTCAACAAAAACGCAGCAAAACGTAATTAAAAAGAAATTAAAAAGCTTCCTGTATGGCACTTATAAATTAAAAACATTTGTGTTTTTATCAAATGAAAAACTCTTTTAAAAAGTTTACAAGTTAAAAGATTTAAATGTAAAATTCAGTTTAGATTTTATAAATATTCCAGGTGATATGGTAAAATACTGTTGTCTGGTGTTTGTGTCCTTTTTGACTTTCTGTAAAAGATGACGATGATGACGATACTGATGATGATGATGGTGATGATGATGATGATAGTGATGATGATGATGATGGGATGATAGTGATGGTAATGATAGTGATGATGATGATGGGATGATAGTGATGGTAATAATAACGGTGGTTATGGAGATGATGATGATGGTGATGGTGGTGATGATGAGGATGATTGTGGTGATTGTGATGATGATGATGATGACGATGTGATTATGACTTCTTTTTTTTTACTTTTCCTTCTTCATGGGTCTCCACAGGGAGTCATCCTCCTCCATCTCTGTCCTCACTCCATCTACCTCCATGTCCTCTCTAACTGCATCCATATATCTCCTCTTTGTCTTTTCCCTGGCAGCTGCATTTCTAACATCCTTCTACCAGTATACCCACTGTCCCTCCTCTGGACATGTCCAAACCATCTCAGTCTGGTCTCTCTAACTTTATCTCCCAGTTGTTCAACCTGTGCTGTACCTCTGATGATCTCATTCCTAATCTTATCCATCCTTGTCCAAGGAGAACCTCAACATCTTCATTTCTGTCACAGGGACATGTCGCTGTGCATTTCTTCAAAATTAACAAGATAAACACTTAAAAACAAATATTTGTTTGCTCGACATTATAGTAAAGGTGTGTCTCGGTTGAACTTTTACTTAATGAATGCACTTCAATGGTCAAATTAGCTGCATGTCACCGGGGCGGTGCAGCGAAATGAAGCTGATTCGACGGTTGCTCCTGGAGCAGAACGAAAGTGGCAGACTATGGCAAGCTGATTGTGTCATTAATGGCCACTTTCACCTATTACATGACACATCAGCATTCCATACTGCTTGAGTGCCATCTAGCGGCTGAAAATGGTAGTGTTCAATATTTTCAGTCAGAAATCTCAGATCTCAGCCAAAAATTGTTTTTTAAATATGGAAAAAACATAAATAAGTCGCAGGGCACGCATGCAAATTAGGCAAAAAAGTGCGACTTATAGGCCAGAAAACATGATCCCTGCGTCATTTAGACACCGAGTTGTGTGTCGGAGCTGCAGCTCACTTTGGAGACGAGAAGAGCGCACGTTCACAGAGCAGAAAATGGCCGAATCATTTTATTAAAACTGTATTTTTTGTGTCGATGAACCTGTGTTTGTGATCTAAACATCCACCATCTTGAGTTGGATCAACTCTGAAAGTTCTCCATTCACTTTCTGAAAGTGTCGATAAAACCTGATCAGTGTGTTTTTCATGAGAACGTTGAAAAGAAACAACACTCCCGTCATAAAATTAAAACTAAACCTTTCCGTTCCTTCTTTTTTTGTTGTTGTTTAATTCCAGGACGTGTGTGTGAAGGCTTACCTCGCCCTTCGTCACCACACCAACCTCCTCATCATCCTTTTCTCCATGATGCTGATGACCGGTACGACTTCACAACATTGTTTTGTACACTACTCTTATTTTAACTGTAGTTTATTGTTATTGTTTACTGTTGTTGTTGTCTGTACTTTATATGATCTGTCTGGAACAGGTCTCTCTTGTAAATGAGTCCTTGAGGCTCAATGAGACCAGGCTGTATCGATAAAGGTTGAATGAAAAAAAAACCATGTTTGTAACAAAACAGGAAGTTGCTGTTTGATGTAAAACTAAAGTGAGACGTGTGAACACCTGACCTCAGGTATGCCGCAGCTGACGAGCAAGGAGGACATCGAGTACATCCGCGAGGCGCTGACGGTGGGCCGCAGCGAGGACGAGGCGCAGCGCCACCTGCTGGACCAGATAGAGATCTGCAGGGAGAAAGGCTGGATGGTTCAGATCAACTGGTTCGTTCACCTGGTGCTGGGGATCAAACAGGGCGTGGAGAAACGCTCCGCGTAGGACGTCCTTTAAAAACATCTCACAAGAGCTTAAATTATTAGACTTTCTGGGAGGGGGGAGTCTACATAAAAATCTTTTTGTTGCTTTTTATACCCCCCACACACGTTGCTGGAATAAACTTCGTTGTGTATATTTTATAGCTAAGACTTATAAAACATGAATCCACTGAATCTAAACAGGTTTTTGTTGCACTTTATGAACCAAGTCAAAGATTTCAACCAAACTCAGATCAATCGGTTAATTTAAAGTATGAAATCATAACTGTAAAAAGTTATCCGGCTCTAAATCAGACGGTGCAGTTTGAAATCTCCTCCAGATGTTTTGATGTTTTCTCCGTCCGTCTGCAAACGTTCTCCTATCTGGACCATAACTTCTGATTTACTCGACATAGTTTCATGAAGCTTGATACAGATTTTTTTTTTTTTTTTTTTTTTAATAACTGAACGGAGTGTCGTTTAATCTTTTTATTTCCACAGCCTCAAGGTCACAAATCAAGGTCAAAGGTTACACAAGGTCGTTGCTACAGCTTGCTGTCTTAACCGTTAAACTGGTTCAGACGTCAAATAGTTTTTTTTTAACCACCTTGAAGGTTCATGTTCAAAGCTTGAGGAGATTTAACGGGATAGTTCAGTTTGTTTTTTTTAAAGGTTCTGTAGAAAGATTACAAACAATGAATGTCTTACCTGTTGTAGATGGCTGCTTAAACAAGCTCATTTTGGAGAATTGGAGTTTAATTGTGAGCGGACTGATGAGCTAACTTGTTTGCGCCACTTCACACAACTGCAGTTTGATTAACTCTTTACATTACTGTCAGTTTCACGTTACGCAGGTTTTAACATAGCGTTCAAACTTTTTACGTGCTCGCAGCAGCAGCAGGTGTTTGTCCCTCCTCTGGTGCAGCTGGGGTCACTTCCTGCAGGAACTGTAAATAAGTCATTCAAAAGGAACAGCACTCTGAAGGGTTAATAAATAACGTTTGCAGAAACTGCTCTAAACTGAAAGACTGGAGTCGTTTTAAGACGTTTCACATTAGTTTGATAATCCTGTCACTATTTAACTTTATCATTAATCTGTCCACAACAAGTAAGATATTAATTATTTATAATCTTTCTACAGAATCACACTTTAAAACAGCTGAACTGTCCCTTTAATGTCATGCTTTATTCACACATCAACAGTGACTTTTGTTTGCACAGTCTGACGCGTTTGGTGCTGCAGCCATATTTGTTGTGACACATGTTTAGTGCTGGACTCTCCTGCTCCAGAACATCAAAACAGAAAAGATTTAATTAAGGTTAAATGTCAAAGATGTTGGAGAAATAATTTGTATCACTTCACGAAAAGGTTCCTTTCTAAATGATTAATTCACGCTTAATGAACGGGTTATTCATGAGCTTGTTAACGCATTATAAAGCAACGATAAATGACCAAAATGAACAAAAGTGATTTGATCTTTCAAATAAGGAGCCTGCTTTAATGAACAGTTATTAACAGTTTAATAAAGCATGACTTAATCCTTTACAAAGGGGTCATTATTGTGAAGTACTAAATAAAATACTGAATAAATCTGGATGTGATATATTTTATATATGAGCTCCTTGTTTAGGTTTAAAATGGAGAAGCTGAATCATTTAAATGAGGTAAAATGTAAAAATAAAACTGGAAGTTTGATGTGAATTCTTCTAAATGTTTGTTTTTTTCATTAATGAGTTCTGTCCAAGTTTGAGCAATTAAAAAGATATATTTTTAATTTTACTTAAAAGTTTTTTGTTTTCCTTCACTATTTTTCATTTAGTCTTTCCAAGCTTCTTAATGCATTTTATTAAATCGAAACAATACGTTTACAGAAAAACATTTTCTTTGTGTTTGTTTAAGACCGTTCGACAAGTCTACGCTGTAAACAGCACCACTTCGTAAAATAATAAAGTTGTAAAACTTCAATTATTTAGAAAAGGTTGGAGTAGCTTCAATCTACAAATAAGTTTTATTAAAATACGTATTTTGTAGAATTAACGTCGATGTTTTACGTGTGACTACATTTTGGGGATATTTTTAAGTTTTGATGACCTATAACAAACTAATAAAATAAAATCAGGTGGTGCTCTGTATAAGCAATGATTTTTATTATTTCTATAAAAAGACGTTCGTTTCATTTTTGTGACTTAAAAACAAAACCCTGAAACATTGCCAGTTATTGAAACCACGTGAAGTCAAACCTGAAGGGTTAGCAGAGTTCACGTCGTCTCTTCTAGACTGTAGGAGATTATGAGCGAAAGGAAAACTACTTAAACAACATTTAGGTAAAGAAAAAATGTTTACAATGTAAAGTTTTTCAGTTTATACTACGTAAACAATCGGTGTGCCCATGTCCCCGTCGCTGAGGGATTCAAACAGTGAATGTTTGTAGTTTTCAAGACGAGTGTTTTTCTGGACTGGAACTGAACAGAGAATGAAGTAGACCTTTAATGGTTCAAGATATTCAAGTGGGTAGTTGTTACACTGGAGAAGAACAGAGGCAGGTGTTTTATTATTATTATTATTATTATTATTATGATTATTTTTATTCTTGTCCGAAGCATCACAGAGTGACAATCCTGATGAATGGAGAGAGATGTATCCACCACCAGGTGCAGTGGAGGAGCCAGGGGGTGGCCAATGGTGGCCTTGGCCTCCGTAGATTAATCTTTGGCCACCTCGCTCATTTAAGGAAACTATATTTTTAGGCACTAGTGGGGAGTGGTGGCGCAGAGGTTAGACAAGGTGGGCCTGTGACTGGAAGATCGCCAGTTCGAACCCTGGTATCGACATCAAAAATGTGGGTGGGGTAGGTGAAGCATCCACACCTGTCCCCACCCTCATTCGTCCCACTCTGGGCCCTTGAGCAAGGCCCTTAACCCCCACCATCCGCTCCTGTGGGTGTCCTAGACAGCAGCTCTCTGCTCCACACAGAGGGCTGTGGTAGCTCAGTGTCTGTGGTTGTGTCAGGAAGGACATCCAGCGTAAAAATAACTGTCAAGTCTTCATGCGACCTGTGGCGGCCCCTAACACAGGGAGCAGCCGAAAGAACAAGAAGAAGAGAAAAAAAACCCATATACATATATTTTTTATGCAATAGAAAAACTATAAAGCATATTTTCCTCATGATTGGGGCGGTTGGTTTGATTGGTGGTGGCCATCTTGAATTTTGATGTTGCAACCAAGTCTTCCATCCATCCATCCATCCATCCATCCATCCATCCATCCATCCATCCATCCATCCATTCATCCATCCATCCATCCATCCATTATCTTTACCTGCTTCTTCCCTTTCTGGTCACAGGGGTCACTGGATCTCACATCCAGCAGTCACTGTGCGAGAGGCGGGGGACACCCCGGTCTCCAGTCCATCACAGGGACACGGAGACAAGACAAACAACCATTCACTCTCACCTAGGGACAATTTAGAGTTACCAATCAGTCTAACATGCATGTTTATGTGGACGGAAACGGGAGTACCTGGAGAAAACCCACGCATGCACAGAGAGAACATGCAAACTCCACCCAGAAAGGCCCCCGAACCAAGATTTGAACCAGGGTAACCTTCTCACTGAGAGGCAACAGCTCTAGCAACTGAGCCACTGTGCTGCGACGTTGCAACCCACTTGTTCAAATAAATCTTTCTTACACGTAGATGTAGACACGCACCAAAATGGAAGTCAGTATGTCACTTATTTTTCAAGTTATCACACTCACAACATGCAAGGATGGATGTATGGATGGATGGTGGGTATTTCCACTTCCACCTCTGCTCTGCAAGGGGGTTGGTGGTGGTGGTGTGGGGGGGGGGGGGACAATAACTTAGTGAAGTTACGTATTCCTAGAAATGTCCAAAATAAACTACATAAAAGTAAATTACGTAACTTTAGTTACTTTGACTCAATCTAAAAGTTTAAGTACTTCACCTGTCTGAGTTCTAAATTCAAATGGTTTACGTTAAACCAGTTTATCAGGTTTTACTGGTTCTAATTTTTCTCTAAATTGACCCTGCATGCATTTTCAACAGTAGTACGAACTTTGTCCACAAGATGGCGCAGTGATACAAGCTCGTCCCATCAGTCTACCTCCACTGGTTTCTGCCTCCTCCTTTCATAGTTCCCACCTCCTCCTTTCTCCTCCTCAGCCCCTCCGTCTCCTCCTGCAGAGAGTGGGTGTGAGAGAACGTTGCACGCTGCAAACTGCAGCATGTGTTCAGTGTGGAGGGTGGATGTGGATTAAACCGCGCTCCTGTGAGGCCTTCCATGACGTTAGTTGTTACCTTGCTGATGGACTGTGTGTGGAAGCCTGACACTGACGCTGCTCTCTCACAGTCAGACAAACGTTTGGTTTCAGTGTGTTGCTGTTCTGAAAATCAAAAATCAAAATTCACCTTTAGCTGTTTCCAGACTCAGGTGAAACAATGTGGCTAAAGTTAGCATCTCCAGACCGTAAGGGTTATTGGACATCTAAAAAGAGGCCGTTTTTCCATAGATTTGTTAGATTCTCTTTAGTTCTTTGCAGAAATGAGCTTCAGCTGTTGGAGAATTCCTCCCTCAGTCGTGACAGGACTGTGTGGTTGGTGTGGGAGGGAACTGGAGCATCCAGAATCGATTAATTTCTTTATTATCTGTAGTTCCTCTCCAGGAAGACGTGAACCAGATCAGACGACGAGGGAAATCACTGCCTGTGTGTGTGTGTGTGTGTGTGTTAAACATCGGTTTTGGGGATTTGAACATCTTCGGAGGTGTGTGTTTGTCCTGACCTGACATCTCCACGGGGTTATTTTCAGGTTAGGACCTGGTTTGAGGTTAATTAGAGCTGCTCGTGTTGTGGCTTTAGGTGCCAGGTTGGGATAAAGGTCGAGGCTTGTGAGAGGCGTTTGTGCAAATCGACGGTAAATGTGTTTCTGTGTGTATCTGATAGTGTGTGGGTGGGATTCACTCTGTTTATGGTGGGTGTCTTTAAGTGGCCTGAAGACATTAAATACAGATGTAATGCTTTCCTCCTGCAGTCAGTGAAAGTGTGAAGTGAGCGCCTGCTCTTGTGCTTTTTTGCTTCTTTATTTTTCCAACACTTGTTAGAAAAACTAACAGCTGCATAAAACCAGCATCACCACCAAACCAGGTCAGGACCTACAAAGCACGAAACACCAATAAATCCATTATTAGTACCGTATTTTCTGCCGTACATGTCACACCGCCCTATAAGTCGCATCAGTCCAAATATGTCTAATAAAGTGGAAAAAAACTTAAATATGTCGCTTCGCTGTATACGTTGCATCTGTTGTGCGTCACCGCTGACCACCCAGAAATGTGGGCCAAAAATCAATGGACTGCCAAATGGAGGCCGCAGGAGCGTGCACGGGAGGACTTTAACATGATTAACACTCAAAAACAATTATTTGTTTGCTCGACATTATAGTAAAGGTGTGTCTCAGTTGAACTTTTACTTAATAAATGCACTTTAATAATCAAATCAGCTGCATTTCTCTGGGGCGGTGCAGCGAAATGAAATTGATTTGACGGTTGCTCCAGGCGGATGAAGGCGGTTTTGTATGGCAAGCCGATTGTGTCATTAATAGCCATTTTTACCGATTACATGACAACAGCATACCATACTACTCGAGTTCAATCTAGTGGCTGAAAATGATAGTGACAGTCAGAATGAATGAAAATATCTCAGGCAAAAATTGGTTTATAAATATGGGAAAAAACATAAGTCGCTTTGGTATATAATTAGCAGGGCGTGCAATTTGTGCAAAAACCTACGACTTATAGGCCGAAAAATATGGTATATAGAATGATGACGCCATCATAGGAAACCTAACATGAGAGGGGTGTCCACCAAAACTCATGGTTTGAACATTAATCTGAGAAGCAACAAGAGGCCATGATGGATGTGGCAGCTTCTTCAGAGATCTGTCTATAGGAACCACTAAAGCTGCACAGAGCTGGGCTACATGGTTTACAATATGGCTATAGATAATCAGATAACAACCACTTCAACCTCCCTCTACTTCAGAACAAGAAGTGGGACACCATACATGTAAACATAAGAAACACAGATGTAGCACTAGGTGGTAGCAGTGTCAGGTGAAACAGGACTCCCCCTGGGTCAACCAAGGCCCTACAACCTCTGGAAATGTTAGTTTTTCTATGTTTATTGGGGCAAACATACATACACACACAAAAAAAGAAGATAGAAAAGTAGTGTTGCCAGATAAATTAACGTTTGCACTGTCTTATGACCCAAACTGTCACAGGGTGTTGTGAGATGAGGTGTGTTGTGTTTGGTGCGCATGTGGACAAAAAAAGGAGTGGGTAAAAAACACAATTATGTTTATCTGGCAACCCTTATGCCAGGCGAGCTGCATGCAGCGCACATGAGGTATCAGCATGATCACATTTACATTTAAACTGGTGAATATAGGAACTTTCCTTTGGACCAAGGATGTTGTTGTTTTGCTCCTACAAGCTGAAAACAGGTGAGTAGCATAAACAAAAACACTCTGCTCTCTGCCATTTATTATAAGTGTTGTTAGAGCAGATAAACTTTGGACTGCAGCCACCTGGACACATCTGCAGAGTATTTCACACCTCTGCAGAACTCAGAAACCAAAAATGATGTTTGAACGATAAGAAATTGTAAATACTGGTTTTAAAAAAATTGTGACAAAATTTTGCTTTGGCAGTTTGTTCAGACTTATGTCATAGCTCTGCTCTCTGTCAGCTCCTCTGTCATGCTGCACACTCAGTAATCACTCAACTCATGTCACCTGTCACCGCTCATTATCCCACAGCTCCACCACCTGGTCCAGTCAGTACTTAAGCTCACTCATTCCTCTCAGTCTGGGCCAGATTCTCTATCCTGTCTCATCAGCAGTAGACTTTCCAGCATTCCATTGATTGACTCATCACGTTCATGACCCTTGCCTTGACCACGACCACGTTTTTGCCTCAGCCCTCGTCTGCTTTTGCTCATCTGATCAGGTACCGACTCATGCTCTTGTTTTTTGACTCTCTTTTTGGATCACGTACTGGATACTTCTGCTGAACAACTGACTTCACGGTATGAACTCTGCCTTTCCCTTCTGACTGTTTTTTGGATCACGGATTAAAGGTCAAGCTCATTCTGTATCACGGACTTATCCTTACCCCTGAATCTGATTCCCACAGATTCATTTCCCCAATTAGTCTCTTTCCCCCTGCATCTACTAACCTTTATCTTTTTAGTTGCAAGCCTGTTGGACTCCGTTCCAGTGGACCTTAACATCAGTTCTACTTCTACTGGCAGCCCGCCACTACAACACTACCCAATCACGAACTACCAATCAGAAGATCGGAACCAGCCCAGAACCGGACCTACTCCAGAGTTTTACTTTATTTCACAATAAATCTTTTAACCCTCTCAGTGGTTGTTGTTGTTGTTTGCGATCCGGCCTCTGGTTCATGACAACTTAATTAAAATGCAAATATTGGCTTATCTGAGCAGCACATTTTAAACGCAGATGTAACCTTAAAACAACTCCAATCTTTAAAGTTTCATAATTAACGCATTTGCTATAATTTTAACTTTTACATTGTTGCCCAGTTTGCATGACATGGATGTTAAAGCAGAAATAAACAGCACAAAAAGTAAGGACACTTGTGTTTGGTTGATTGTTTCTTTGCTGTAACTATTCATCTTGGCAACAAAAAAAATAATTCTTGTTGGAACTGTTGTTCCTTCAATGGTGCCACATTTGTGGGTCTTATCTTCCTAACAACAGTGGCATCATTTAAGGGGAAATAAATGCGAAGAAGTTTTGTTAGAATAAAAAATAGTCAACCTGTCTTAGGTTTTTTTTTTTTTTAAATTCCTGCCAGAAGTGCCCCACGCTACACTGGAAGTGTTACCGCTAGCTATTGCTATCATTGTCTGCTCTTTCAAATAACCATAGATTAATTGTGAACAGTATAATGTGAAATAAATGGCGGTGTAAATATTTCTGAAGCAGCATGAAGGTTTTGAGAATGGGCTTGTTTTAAGATTCACCTTTGTCTTTGTCGTGTCGGGACTTTTTTGTTTTTTTCCATTCAACCTTTATTTACACAGGTTATATACATTGAGCCTTGAGGACTCATTTACAAGACCGACCTGTTTTAAACAAAGAGTGATGACAACAGTAGACAATCATAAAAGAAAGCATATAAATTGAAAAATAAATTGAAAATTATATTTAAAAAACCCAAAACAAAAACAGCTACATTATAAAGTGATGTAGAAAACTAAAAACGGGAACATGTCTGCGTTGTTTCTTGCCATGAACTTAACAGATGTTTGAAGCCACTTAGAGAGGTCAAGGTCGAGAGCTTCAGATTGTTTTACAAGATATTCCAGGAAACAGGAGCGGAGTAGGAGATGACCCTTTTGCCTAGTTCAGTCCTCACTGAGGGAACACTGCAGGTAATAATGTCCTGAGAGCGCACGCTGTAGCTGCACTCACGCAGAGACATGTAGGAGATGTATGAAGGCAGCAGACCAAGAAGTGATTTAAAGATGAAAATATACCAGTGAGAGAGTCTGCGTGAAGTTAATGATGTCCAGTTAACCAGTGAATACAGGGTGCAGTGGTGGGTACAGTAGTTACAGCCAGTTATGAATCTTAATGCGCCATGATAGACAGCATCCAACATCTGCAGGGTGTTTGTAGGAGCGTTCATGTGAATAATGTCACTGTAATCAATGGGGGGAAGGAAAGTAGCAGCTACAAGACGTTTCCTAGCATTCAGAGTTAGACAGGATCTGTTTCTGAAAAAGAAACCCAGTTTAACTTTCTTTTTTTTTTTTACCAAGTTTTCAACATGGGTATTTCGGTCAACATACATCTCTCTTAAGCCCCAAGTATTTGTAGGAATTGACAAACTCCATAGGAGCACCAATTGAAGATAAAATCAGAGGAAGAACTGCTGGGACTGACTTCCTGTTTGAAAACAACATCCCTTTGGTTTTATCAGCGTTTAGCACCAGTTTGAGACGGAACAAATCTGACTGGATGATGTCAAAAGTAGACTGTAAAAGCTGGAAAACCTTAGCGACTGTTTTAGCTTGACACTAATCAACTGTATCATCAGCATAAAAATGTAAGGATGCATCAGGAATGATCTGACCTACGTTACCTAATATGTAGATTGTAAAGAGGGTGGGTCCTAAGACTGAGCCTTGTGGTACACCATTGTTAACAGTTAGATAAATGGAAGAAGTACCATTATGCTGAACACATTGCCACCAATCTGTGATAACTGGAGAACCAACCAACGACCAACCAACTTGCCATTAGATTGTTCATCCAGTCAATGCTAAACTTTGCTCTTCCAAACTGAGGCAATTCAAATATTTATCAACAGCAAGTAACACATTTTTAGATTTATAGTTTAATATCCCTTTCATGCATTGAAATTGGGTAGAAATTACATTTTAACTTAAAACTGAGAAAAATGGCAGTAAAATCTAGTGATGTGAAGTAGGTAAAGACAGAGCCTTAATTCAGCATTACGCTTTAGGAACTACCGTAGTTTTGTTTGTTTGTTTGTTAGTTTTCACACAAGCTGAAATAAGTAAAGCTGTCATACAGAACAAAATGGCTGGCCACTGCGCATCCTTCCGTCCGAACTTGACCTTTGAGCAGTTTCATCGATGACAACACCTGGCCGTTTTTATTACCACCTTTTAATATTTAACACCCTCGACACACCTGCACCCTCTGTAACTGGAGCCCCCAGTGTAGAGGTGTGCGTTTATCAGCTCGCTACATTAGATCCCTTTACTGACAGGAAGCGAGGATGCATGAGAGTGTGCGTTTGTGTTTGTGTGTCGGTGTGTGTTTATGCAACCTGACTCTGGCTCTCACACACTATCTGTATTTAGCATCAGGTAGAGCAATTAGTCACAGAGGAGGCTGCCAAGCAGTTAGATTGGTGGGATAGAGTGCGCAACACACAACCCTGTGGTAAATTCAAGCATTAATTTCATTAAATGCAAAGTCAGCAGTGGAAACTATTATTATAACTTAACGTATTTTAGTAAACTGGACGACTTTATGTGAGGTATGAAAAAAAAAAGCTCAACTTGCAAAGAAAAAAATCACATTGTGCACAATTTAACTTGAATTATAAAGTCGATTTCATGATGGGAATATGGATTTTGAGTGTATTCTTTATAGAAATGCGTGTGAAATAGTTGGATTCGTATTCAAGTCCTGTTTTATTTACAGCCTGAGAAGCTGCTGAGTAGGAGGAGCTATATTTGTAGAGCTCAGATTGGCACCAAACGCTCACGGTATAATCAGCATCACTAATAAGGGTACTTGTTGAAGCACATTTATGCCGAGGTCAGCGCTCGATTTTGGAGTGGATTCTTTGTGTGTGCACGTTAATGGTTCACAGCACAGAAACTAATTCTTTATGACAATAATTACAGAACTAACAGAAAACATATACATGCGCAGTCTTCAGATTCATGGTTACAGAACACAATTAAATGATGGATGTTTATTTTTGTATGTAAATTCCACGTTTTAGCAACTTTTGATAAGGTGGTTGAATATTTGGAGGGCACACTTTTAGTTAATTTTCTCTGTCAAATATTTGTCTTTTGCAACGATTTCACTTTTTCCTTTGGAGGCACTGCTCACTGGAAACAGACTAACTGGACTGTACCATGTTGCAAACCAGTAGAGGGGAAAGTTCAATGTCGCTTTTGTATTTTTCTGTTTTCCATGAGGTAATTTTAATATCCGTACATCAATCCATTATCTTTACCCGCTGTTGGAAAGATTTTTATTTCATAAGGTACTATTTAGCACTGGATCAGTTTTGATGTGTTCCTTATAATTTTTGTAATTTAGTCCATTTACCGTATTTTCCGCCGTACACGTCTCACCGCCCTATAAGTTGCATCCGTCCAAATATGTCTAATAAAGTCAAAAAAAGCCATAAATACGTCATAAATTCATCCATAAATTTGCCGTATAGGTTGTATCTATTATGCGTCACCGCTGACAACCCAGAAATTTGGGCCGGTGTTGTGCAATCAATTGGCTGCCAAATGGCGGCCGCGGGAGCGTGCACGGGAAAACTTTAACAAGATTAACATTTATAAACAATTATTTTATTTGCTCGAAATTATAGTAAATGTGTGTCTCAGTTTAACTTTTCCTTAATAAATACACTTTGACGGTCAAATCAATTACATTTTCAAAAGTATTCGCTGCCTCGGTGCTCCGGGAGCGCACAGACAGGGAGGAAATCAGGGAAGAGGAATGCTGCACATTTCTTCGAAATTTAACATTTGCACCTAAAGCAATTATTTGTTTGCTCGACTTTATAGTAAAGGTGTGTCTCAGTTGAACTTTTACTTCAAAATGCACTTCACTGATCAAATTAGCAGCATTTCTCCGGGGCGGTGCAGCAAAATGAAGCTGATTTGACGGTTGCTCCAGGCAAGCTGGACCAAAGTGGCAGGCTATGGCAAGCCGATTGTGTCACTAATAGCCACTTTTGTCTATTGCACGACACAACGGCATGTAATACAGCTTGAATGCCATCTAGTGGCTAAAAATGGTAGTGCACAATTGTTTTTTTCAGTTAGAATGTATGAAAACGGTCATATCTCAGCCAAAAATTGGTTTATAAATATTGGAAAAAATCCATAAATATGTCGCTTCAGCATATAAGTCGCAGGGCATGTAAATTATGCATAAACCCTGCGACTTATAGGCTGAAAAATACAGTATTTTTTGTTTCTTCCCTCTCGGTGTGTCAGAATGTCCTAATCAGCCACTATATGCACACTGGTGGGTGGGTGGGGGGAGATCTAAGGGTCCTCCCCCAGAACACTTTGAATAAAGTAGATGGAATTTCCTGCATTCTGGTGTATTTTAACGATTTGTTTAACATCTAGTTTTACCTCCATAAGTAAACAACTGATTCAATATTTTAGAGAGCTCGGCACAACAAGAAGTAGCACTAAGCTAGCAGCGTGCAATACAGCCGCGCTAGCTAAGATGCTACAGACATAGCACTTTTCTTTACATTAGGTTTTGGAAATGCAATAAACTGTATGCCACCTTCTAAAGCAAAGCTATTCAACTAAACTGCTTGGGGCTGGACATAGAGCAATTAAAGTAATTTTGTTACCTTTTAAATTAGTTTATTTGGTCGCATTGAATCATAAATGCAATAAACAGAAACCAAACCCAGAACCACT
>NC_056519.1:22219684-22239918 GCF_014905685.2 Nematolebias whitei | reverse complement strand
TAAAATGTCTTGATGACATCAAGACTTGGATGGCTGCAAACTTTTTGAGTTTTAAAGATCAGAAGACTGAGGTCATTGTGTTTAACCCTAGCTCTGCCACTGTCATTGATCCTGCAAACCTGGACTCCCTTCAGCCATATCTAAAACAGTCTGTTACCAATCTCGGGATAGTTTTAGACTCTGACTTTAAGTTTAATAAGCAAATAAATTCTGTTCTTCAAAAAAGCTTCTTTCAGCTAAGGCAGATAGCAAAGCTTAAGTCTGTCCTGTCCAGATCCGACCTTGAAAAAATAGTCCATGCATTTATTACAACCCGGCTGGACTACAGTAACTCGCTTTATGCGGGGGTCAGTTGGGTCTCTCTCTCACGTCTCCAGCTTGTCCAAAATAATGCAGCTCTGCTACTAACAGGAACTCGCAGGTTTGAGCACATTACTCCAGTTCTGTCCTCCCTTCACTGGCTTCCTGTGCATGTCAGAGTTGATTTTAAGATTCTTCTGCTGACATTTAAGTGTGTTAATGGCCTTGCACCCTCATACCTCTCTGACCTCCTTCATCCTTATACTCCTTCTCGGGCTTTGAGATCATCAGACCAGCTGCTTTTGGCCGTACCAAAAACTAGGCTGAAGCTCAGAGGAGATTGGGCATTTCCAGTCATGGGCCCTAAACTCTGGAATAATCTGCCCATCAACATTCGACAGGCCATCTCAGTCTCTATTTTTAAATCTTTCCTCAAAACACATCTGTACTCATTGGCATTTAACACAGTGTGATCTCATTTGATATTTCGTTGTTGATGATTGTGTTCATCCATTTTGCTTTTACTCCCTGACATTTAACGCAGGGTGATTTGATTTAGTATTTCATTGTTTCTCATTATATTTAATGTTTTTATGCTTTTATTGCTGTAATATGTTGTTATTAATATTTTATGCTGTGATCTTTTTTGTTAAGCACTTTGATAACAGTTACTGTTTTAAATGTGCTACATAAATAAATGTGACTTGACTTGACTTAAACATAACCATACAACCACTTTTGTGTTGGCTAATGGATTAGCTATGACGGCCATCTTGAACTGGACTGACTCCAATAATAAATAAAATCCATCCAGTGGTAATGAAATATTTTGTAAAGAGACAGATGCCCAAACATACACGAGGCATCATTATACATTATCACCCCCTTTTTGAAGATGGCACATTCACCATCAGGGATAAAAATAAAGCTGTGTGGTGAAAAATATTCAGCACGTTTTATTATTTTGATGTTCATGCGTCATTCTGGGTGACGTCTGCAGCCTTGGCACCACCTGTGTTGCATTTAGGTTCACACCACTGATTAGAAATTGAACCTTAAAAAGAGAAATCACTGTGAATAAAATTAGCAACCTTAATGTGAGCGATGCTTCTGTAACGGAGAGCACGGCAATAATTGTGGCTTTTATATAAAATATGATTATAATAAAAACTAAAGATGGAAATGGGGCTCTGCAGAATTTGATCTGTTTAAGAAAAGAGCAGAGATTAAGGTTGCTCAACTAGCTTCTGACATAGCATTACACTGAGCAAAACTTCTGCATTGTCCTGTAAAAAATGTTTATAATCTCACGTTATTTGTTTTATGTTAATTTGTGCTACGATGACTCTTCCCATGTTAGCTCCATAAGGGTTGACTGCCATGGCCTCTCAGGTTTGCAGCTAAGCCCCAACAGAAGGCACAATAATTAATGCACATTAGAAGGCCCAATAATCTGTGTTCAACTATGTGGGCCTGGAAGTCTCCAGCCAAACGCCCAGTCCGCCACCTGCTACCCATGAGCCCAGAGTTAAGTAAGTGTGCACAATAAACTGAGTTGCAGAGTCTCTGCTTCTGTTCCAGCCAATTGGAAAAGACCTTAATCTGTCGGAGCTAATCTTCCAGTGAGTTGAGGATTCTCCACTGAGTCAGATTGTTGTTCGTCTCACCTGCTGCCGTCCGAGGAACAGCATGGCCACCAACTGACGGGGAACTCGGGGTTGAGGTGAAATGACTCTCCGCCGTTCCCCCTCTTCCACCTGCGCAGGTGAGTGCCACAGAAACCTACAGGAAGCCTTTATTTTCGTTTTGTGTGAGCTGTCCTGTCTTTCACTTCCTGTGTGTTCACCCAACAAAGAACTGGACCCCCGTAGAGTCTCATTGTCTCTGCGCCGTTCCCCCAATGTGCGTGGACGTGTGCGTTTCAGTGGACCGCGTGGGGTGATCATCAATGGTCAGCTCTTTACGGCACCCAGGGGATACAGTTGCATGGCATTTAATAGGGTTATGTATCCAGACCCCACAAACCTGCATTAAAGCCCGTCTGCATCTATAACCCACCCGTTTTAAATTTGAAACGCCACTGACATACTTTAATAAGATGAGGAGGTATTTTAAAGGAAAACTACGTTTGCGCTTTTATTGCTTTAACGTTTTGTTGCTTCAAAATTCAGTTTTAGGAGAATTTTGAGTTCCTCTTTGAAATCAACAACCCCCACCTGCCCATCTTTCTGCCTCTGCGGTACAAAGCCTAATCCCTTAATGTCTTTGTGATGACAAATAGCTGTTGCAGATTGTTTTCTTCTGCAGCGACTGCTTCTGTAAATTGTAGAGGAATGTAGGTTAATTTTCTCGTTAGCAACAGGTATGGCCACTTAGAAAAAAATATTAACTGCCCCAGAAGGTAGCAGTTTAGGCCACATGCGCCTAAAGGGATTTAAATAATTCAAGGTGCTGAAAGAACCAGAGTGAACATCAGAGTGAAATCCCAAATGAATTGATTGTGTTATCAGGCAGTTGTCAGAGCATTTAACAGACACAGACAAAGGGAGCATCACCATATTGAGAGTCAAACACTATAGAACCACCTGACATGTGCGCCTGCCACTGAATACAGTTACTGGAATCTTTACTTGTATTGTGTGTTGACAACTGGCTACACAGCACGTTTAGGGGCGAGGGAACTGTTTGGAGAGGTGCCATCGATTCTACGTGACCAAAAATGAGCATGGAGTGTGCTTATCATTTAAGAGAGGAGGGGGTCAACCCTGCCAATAGTATGAAAACAAGCTGGTGTTTCTTTTGGCATCACATTGTAGGGAGCCATACCGTACAACTTCAGTTCATCTCTGATATTGTGTTGGATATGGCGAGTGGAATGGGACAATTCTAAATCAAACCAAGCAACGGAGAAGATGCAATCTAGCATTCCATTATCGTCAGAGTTTCTAAATTTTTAATGGGATTGATTGGAACTTATGACCAAAGACTTCCAGCAAAGTAACAGCAACGCCATAGACGAAACACCAATTGGCAGCAAGTTGACAGCAGCACGCCTTCGTACATGACCCACAATGTATGTCTGATCTCAGGTGTAAACATCATACAAGAATCTCCTTCGGCTGGTAATCTGTAATCTTCCACTTATTTTATTTTTATTATTAGCCTTTATTTAACCAGGAGAATCCCCTTGAGATCATATCTAATTTGCAAGGGAGGCCTGGACCTGAAGGCAGCCTAGCATGCATGTTTTTGTTCTGTGGGAGGAAATCAGAGTACCCAAGAAAACCCACACAAGCACGAGAAGAACATGCAAACTCCACACAGAAAGACTCCAGGTCCAACTGGGGATTGAACCCAGGACCTTCTTGCTGTGAGGCAACTGTGCTAACCACTGAGCTGTCGTGCTTCCTTATAATTTAAGTGACCCCAGTACTTCAGTGTGCCATCAAATTAATCAGTTCAAGTTAATTAATGTAGAGCCAAGTCACAATAGAAGTCATCTCAGGACACTGAACAGGCACATTAGAAAACATAATTAGTAAAGTTCTCTATCTAAGGAAGCAGCAGATTGTGTTTTGTTGGTTTTGAACCAGTTTGACATGACTGTCGATGAGGGAGAGGGCCGGCACCGGAGGAAGGGGCATGCCAAAGAGACCATCTTAGCACCAACATAACTGGTTTGCTCCACTTTGGAGTAAGCTGTTGGGGGAGGAATCAGTTTTGTGTTGTGTGTTTCCTTGACTGATGAAGCCTTCTGGATGGAAGGTGAAACGTTTCAGCATAAAAAAAAGAAGAAAGAAACTGTCCAGATGACCTGACTGAAAAATGTTGTGTTCTTTATTGTCATTCGCATCACATGTGGTACATGAGGTGGAATGAAATTATGTACACAGGGTCCCAGTTACATTCAAAAAAATTATAAAATGTAAAAGAAAAACATCTTTTGCTGTTCTGCTTCAACCGGCTGGGTTTGAGAGGACATGGAGGAGAAACAAACACAGCATGGCAGGTCCAAGTGTACTTTCTGTTCTTCTGGAGGAAAGACTGAGAATTATTGGATTTGCTACCTGGATGATTGAGCATGAACTTTGTTGGAGGAAAGACAAAAAACATGTTAAGATAGAAATACTTACAAATACAAACAGGTTGAGCAGAGTAAGTAAAGACAGTATCACAGTGAAGAAATGTGGTCAGTTTGTCCTCCAGCAGTGAAAACCTGTTGCAGCATAACTAAAGGATAACTCAGGAAATCCAAGCCAACCCTAACTATAGGATTTATCAAAAAGGAAAGTCTTAAAATGGGACAATGTGTCAGCCTCACAGACAGAAACTGGAAGATGGTTCCACAAGAGAGGAGCCTGATAACTGAAAGACCTTCCTCCCATTCTGCTTTTGGAAACTCTAGGAACCACAAGTAAACCTGCAGTCTGAGAGTAAAGTGCTCTGTTAGAAAAATATGCAACAATAAGATCTCTAATATAAGATGGAGCTAGGTTGTTGAGAACTTTGTAGTTTAGAAGTAAGATTTTGAATTCATTTTTGTATTTGACTGGGAGCCAATGGAGAGAAGCTAAAACTGGATAAATGTGATCATATCATTGAGTTTTAACCATCCAGAGACAGAACCCCGGTACTGTCTTTCAGTAAGACAACACCATCCACACCTAGGCTGCGTTATGTTGACGTCCTCATGGTCAGGCTATTCTTTGGACATGAACAGTTTTAACTAAAATACGTTTAGCTCGCACGTTGGTGGATCATGTAAAACACACTGAAAAGAGCTAACTGATACTTTGTTGCAGTTTTGAAAAAGATCTCGATCTTATTGTATCTGACTGTAAGCTTCAGTGTTTCCAGATACGGAAATATTGTATTTGTACGATAGTCCAGTCCAACCAGACAAACTGTGGGCTGGCCTGGCACGACCCCCAGACAAAATACAACAACCATATTAAGCACATATGTTCGCTTGGATGTAAATTTGATTGTTTCAAAGCAACAAAGTGAAAGTTGTACGTTTTTCCTATCTGGCAACCCTGGATAGCATTTGAAGACAATTGATAAAATTTGACACTTGAGGCTTTTTAGATTTCTATCTATTAGGATACAAAAGAATTTAGCTGCGTGTACATAAACACATTTCAAACAGCAAATAATGCAGATAAGATACAAAAAAAAAAGTGATTTTAATCTTTTTCAGCACAACACAATGCTTCTGAAACAGCTGTCTCATGAAGATGCTGAAACTCTTTTGCAGCTGGATTGTGTAGCCTTCTCTCTCATTAGGGCTTAATGACATGAAGCTAAATAAGACAGGCTTCTGGCACAAGTTTCCATACAATCAGCGAGCCGAGGCTGAGACAGCATGTGATAAAAGCATCAGCATTAAGTCTTTGTGCCGTGCTCCGCTGCTGGTGCCCATTATCTGCTCTCTGAAAATGCCCTTTTGCCTCTGCTATTAGAAAAAGAGTGAAAAAGAGTTTTTTTCTTGCACGGTCACTCTCAGAATCAAGCTTGGTGGGATTCCAAAGCCTCTGATTTAAGGCAACATTTAAAGGAAAACAAGAACGGGCTTTTTATATCAGGTACTTCTAATGCTAAAGAGAAAATTTCTTATTAACGGGGGCCAAAGTATAAACACTGAAGCACCCTCGTTACTGTTAGGCTGTCATGTTTCCATCAGTATTTTAGATTTTTCTTTTACTTCTGCAGCTTTTGGAAATAAAACATATTACATCAAAACATGTCAGTGTGGAAATGTCACTTTATGTAGCAGCACATTGTACAGAGTAGACGAGATGTTCAAAAACCTAAGAATAAATTGTACACGTACAACAATGGAACTTTGAACAAACAAGACAAGAACCCTATTTCCATTAGAAGCATCATTTAAAGTTTTACGGTCAAAGAAAGTGCAGTGAAATAACAGTTTTAGATTTATGTTTTTTGAAAATTTTACATTAAAGCCTTGAACTAATCACTTACTTTTGACGTGTCAAACTTTTAAAACATTTTTTAAACTTATTATATCTAAAAAATGTACACTCCTTATCCAGTTTATTTCAGTTTATACATTGAAATGGAGGCAGCTTTGTCTTCCTCCAAGCAATGTACCTCTCACTGAGACGTATAGAGCGCTCAGGTCCAAAGTCTCATCGTACCTGGGCTCTAAGGCCCTGTCTACACTACTCAGTATTTTTTTTAAAGCAACGATTTTCTGATGTGTTTGAGCCTCCTGTTTCCACACAAAGTTTTTAATGAGAGGATTGGAAATTGAACAAACACGTTCTAATGTTGAGATTTTTTAAAGCCTTTTAAAATATTAGACTGTAGAATGAGCTCTTCAGAAATATTGGCATAGCAGCCATTTTTACAAGAAGCCAAAACAACTTGGCCCTTTTGTCTCTTGATCCCAATACATCATCATTAAACACTGATTGTGAGCCAAAATTAAGCCAATATCTATAGTCTGACTTTTGAAGACTAGTGTCAACTCAAAATTGCAATATTTGAAACACACTCTCTGCTCCTCTTTTTAAAAAAAATGGTGTTCTCAGAGTCCTCTATGTGACATTGAAGAGACGTGTCAACCATGGCAGCCCCACAACATCCAAAGCCTCCAGCATCTCCAAGGGAATCTTGTCCACCGCTGGCACCCTGCCACTAGGGAGCTTTTTGACTACAGCAGTGACTTCTGCCATGGTAATAGACTTATCCCCCAGAGTCCTCAGGCGCAACCTTCTCAAAGGTGGCCAGATTAGGAAGAGATCCTCAAAGTGCTCCTTTAAACAAGCTAAACAAGTCCAAGTCAGCAGCGTCTCACCCAAACCAAGCACTGTCTGGCATGGTGCCCACTTTCTCCGTCTGAATTGCTGGACGGTTTGCCAGAACATCCTCAAGGCCAGCTGAAAGTCTTTCTCTGTGGCCTTTCAGAATTTCTTCCATGACAAGATTTTGCATCCACAGCCACAGAAGTCCTGGCTATTCTGCATCTGTCACCTGCTTCAGTAGTCGTTCAGGACAATCAAGCACTGATGGCCTCCTTCTTCAGCTTGATGGCCTTTATCACAGCTGGTGTCCATCAGCAGGTTCTTCCATTGCTGCTGCAGAAGGTGCCAATCTCCTTCTGGCTATAGATTCTGGAAGCCACACTAGCAATAAAGACCCTGACAATGGCCCATTTGGATTGCGTGTCCCTGACCTCCCCTGGGACAAGTGAAATATCTTCAGAAGTCCAGTAATAGAACACTGTTCAGATCAAATCAAGGATGACCTTCCCAATCACCCTCTTTCAGATAACCCCATAATTGTCCACATGGGCTTTGAAGTCACCCAGAGGAACAACATAATTCCCAGATGGCACCACTTCCAGGATACCATCCAGAAATTCAAAGAAGACAGGGTATTCTGAACTGCTGTTTGGTGCATAAGGACTAACAGTCAGAACCTCATCTTCAAAGAGATGGGAAGATTCTAACTCTGCAACCCTCAAAGTCACAGAGAGGCACCCCCTGGGTTCAATGAAACTCTCCAACTCTCAGGCGTTCAGGGAAGGCCTTGTGAGTACCTCCACGTCTGCCTGACACCTCTCTTTTTAAGAAACACCAGAGTAGGAAAAAGTCAAGCGTCTCTTCAGGCGTTGGGTTCCAGAGTTCAAGCTTTGAGTAGAAGTGAGTCCAGCTTTATCTGGTTGGTATTGCAACCTCACGCACAAGCTTTTTACCCACCAGTGAGATGGTATTCCATAGTAATGGAGATAGTTTGAGTTGTCAAAAATTGACAGAGCTCGGGATTCTCCTTTGCCTGCTGCATGACTTGCACTGCACCTGCTCTCGACTTGTCTTTCAGGCATAGTCCAGCCGAGCCCCAGGAGCCAAGGGTTCACCCACCTGGCACACATTGACCATCTCTCACCAAGGCCTGGTTCCCGTACCCAAGTTTACCTTTTGGGGGCAAAGTTTCTTGATGCATATGCTGTTTATCCAGTGAGGGTTTTTAATCAGTTTTGGTCTGAACACTCCTTCGAGGCCAGTTTGCCATGAGAGACCCCAAACTGGGGCTGATGCCTCAAACAGTATAACCCCCAGGAACACAAGTTCATCAACCCCCTCCATCCCTTTAAGGTGTCAATTCTGGGGAGGGCACTATTAGGTCCTAAAGTAGAAACAGTTGATGCATGTTAGAATTCCAAGCAATATTGGCACCCTTCAAAATCTGTTAAATACTTTTGCACTTAATACATCTTTATCTACAAGTATTTAGAATTTTACAATACAGCACCATGGCCAAGTAATTCAGCTCTCAAATGAACAGTTTCAGGAACAGTTTGAAGTTGAGCAATGTTTTTTTTTTTCCCCTACCAAATTCAGGTGACAGGGACCTCCGTTTTACTGATGCCCTGTTTTATAATTATTCATGAGTCATTTTCCCTCCTATCGGACAGAACCAGGAGACCTTCCAGCGAAAGAACCATCAATGTCAAGTGAGCAAAATCACTAGCAAATTGTCACCAATATTTTTTCCACCCTTTTTTTTGGCTTGATTTAAAAACAAAACAATTACATCTGATGACCTGTCTGACGCCTCATCATCACAGTTTGGTACATTCAAGTGTGAAACAAATGTGTTGAGATGTATATCAAAGAAAGGAGAGAAAGAAGAGAGCTGAAAAGAGAGGGCTGCACATGGCTGGTGCGTTACTATGGCTACAGCTGTCTGTATCCCTAGAATAACCACACACACTAACACACACACAGTAACCTACAAAAAGACAGAAAATAAAATGGCAATCCGTTGTTGTTCTTGACAGCATGACAGTCCGACAAAGATCGAGAACGATCTGTTTTGTCACGGCTGCACTTAAAACCTTCTAAAGCAACTTCAGGCAACAGAAAAGGAAGAAGTAAGAGCAACAAGTCATCAGCTAACGTTTCTGTCTTTGTGACTTCAAGAAAAACCCGAAATCAACACATTGATGTTTTTTAATTGGTAGATTATGTCATGATTTTTTGTCAGTGCTTCAACACCAGCTTGTCGTCAGTGTGTGGTTTTAAGGCTGGGTTTGTGACTGACTGACACACACTTCCATTTGCACAGCGGGAATCAAAGCTTCATCAGGCCACTTTGCATATTTGTGGCGGCAAACAACCCTGAGTTGCAGCTCACAATGAAACCACAAAACAGCCACACAACACTTCGGTGGTCACATTGTTCAAGGGTCGTTGGTAAAAAGCCACCTCTTTGACCCAAGGAGAAATAGATGAGTGAAGTTCTCTACTATTAAAATAAAAAAAATTAAAAAAAAGTTTGGTTTGTTATTGCTTTGTTGCAACAATATTTCTTGTCCATAAATATTATACGGTTTGAAAGCCTTTATTTACCCCATATATATTGCAATATTTATTAAGAATATGCATTTATGGGTTGAGCAGTAGAGTTGAGTATGTATGTTGCACTAGTATAAACTCATCAAGTCTTCTCTAGCTGTTTGGTGCCATTTATTGAATCAGATAGTCAAAGTCTGTTGAAACAAGACATAGAGGTAATTCATCAATTTATAAATTTAACAAAAATGGTCCTTGGTAGCATGTGGAAGAACCATACACAGCCACAGCAGTCTGGGAAACAAGACATATTGGTAATTCATCAATTTATAAATTTAATAAACATGGCCTTTGGTAGCATGTGGAAGAACCAGATACAGCCTCAGCATCCTGGCACCTTCTCCTCATGCTGCTCACCAGCTTGGTCACACACTACTGTTGGACGGCATCCCATTCTTTAAACAGCATTTGTCACCAAGCCAGCCAGTGTAGTTGTGTTGATCACTCTTGACCCAACAGCATGGCCAGCCTGATCCTGCAGGTGTATAATGAGGTTGAGGTCAAAACTGCAGGCAGGCCATTCTATTCTCTCCAGTTCCAAAATTTGGAGGTAATCCCTGGTAAATGCTGCTTTTTGGGGGTTTTCTCATCATGGAAGACAGAGTTTGGTCCAAGACTGTGGAGAAGTGGGATTGCCACTGGTTTCTCAATGACAATCAGGCACCTGATTGTCAGGTCCTGGACTACCAGAAGCTCAAAACATGAGGAAATAGCAGAATAATCTGTTTGGTACTGGCAAATAAAATATTTCATGGACACAACTCATATACAACCACAAATATGTTGTAGTATCAAATGTGGCAACATTTATGGGAGCATGAACATGCTTTCCACTGCAGCAAGATTTATTGCCAATATGCATATTTACAACAAAGAAACGGTCAACTGAAAACAAATTTATTTACTTTTTATACCGTGTTTAGATCTCATGCAACTTTTAAACCTGTTTAAGCCATCTGAGCTGAGATCATGGTGAAAAGGTAGCTCGCTCGACCCAAAGTGGATAAAGAAACAAAAGTTGTACCACAAATTATGAAAATTCATTGTAAAAACAATCTGCAACTACAGGGATTTTTTTGTATTATTTTAGGATTTTTTTTTCCCTGTATGTTTTTAAATTCATGAAAAAATATGAACGGTATCTAAAATACTGTTAAATAATGTAGGAAATGTAAATTAGCAATTCTTAAGTAAACATTAAAACACTATGCATATGTAGAAAATAGTCTTTTTTTCCCCACTTGAAATATTTTTTATTCATAAAAACTGTTAACACATTTTCAAATTCACCATAACGTTTGTACTATTTTTGATTTGTTAATCATATATATATATATATATATATATATATATATATATATATATATATACATATATATATATATATATATATACATATTAGGGCTTTAACAGACTACTCGAGTAAACAGGTTGATTCCCAGGGCATCTATCCAGTTTTTAAATTTCACGTCGAGTATTCGCAGTGACGTCATTACGTTGCAGTGACGTCATTGCGTCACATGTCACGTGATCTGCACCGGGCTACTAGTAGAAGCTACCAAATGGATTCCTCCCAGCAGATGGACTGAGCGGAGCAGGCCCAGTCTTGGCAAAGAGGTGGAAATGCATCAGTAGTATGGAATCTTCCAGTTCAACTACCATAAGGAAACAGAAAATGAATCAACTTCTTGACTGTTTGGCACTCGTTGCGAACCGGTGTTATACCATTTTCTGTTACCACCGTATATTGTGATCGTAGGGGGCGGTGTTGCATGCACTGTTACAGGTTACAGAATATGGTGTAACACCGGGTCCAATCGACTGAACCAGAACCAGCTTTCTCTGACCTTGTTTCACAAACTAAAAGCAAAAAATATTCATCTCTAAACCTATAAAAAAAAAACTATAAACATATTAATCTCTAAAACTAAACCTAATGCGCACCGCAGCTGGCGGTGGTGCAGGATGGTCGTCCGCCCCACTGTTTTTAGTTTTGTTTTTGACGTGCTGCACGTTTCTTTCACTTTTGCAGCTTAATAATAATAACTAATAGTTTTGGTTTTCCTGTGACTTATTTGCAGTATGATAAATGGTAGGAGCATAATATACTTTCCCAATGTTTTGTTGGTCTGTTTTTGTAAATAATAAATCACGTTTTTTTGCAGTTTTATTTATTTATTTTTCTCAACTTGAGATCTTATGACGTCATCAACTACTTGAATTCTACTCGAGCTTTATTATGTTAATGTTGAGTTTAAAAATTATGTAGTCCTTCAACCCCTGATATATATATATATATACACACATACACACACACACACATATACTGTATATTCACATATCTATACTGTGTATATATATATATATATATATATATATATATATATATATATATATATACTGTATAATATAGTTTCTCTGTGTCCAAGCTGCTTGAACATTATAGTTTATGTTGTTGTTGTTGTTTTTAGTGCATATGTGCAATTTTCATGTAATTTTAAAGCAGATTATGATTATTTTCTTTAGCAATAAGTCATGCTGTTTGTTTTTGCTCTTATTTCTATTTATTTTCCATTTAGTTGTTTAAAGTTTCAGTTTGAGAATTCAACTTTTTTTTTCTTCTTTTAGTTCTAGTTGTGGGAGGGGTTGAGGTATTTCGTGTGTTTCTGTGCTCAGATTTGGATATTTTTTGTGTTTTTGTTTTGAAACATGTTCATGATTACAATGATCACAGTTTATATAAGATTTGAACCGTTTTATGTCATTTTGGTTACTTTGTTTCCTCTATTAGTTTGTTTTGCATCTTTTTGTCACTGTTCGTTTTTCTAAAGAACTGTGCACGGTTTTTATTTTTTAAAGTTAGATCCCATCTTGTCTTTGCTTGTTTGGTTTTGCTTTATTGACCGTATGGCTCATTTAGTCCATTTGTGTCTCTTTATGTCCTATTTCTGTTTTGTTCTGTTTATTTGTAGCTCTTTATTGAGCCTTACAAGCACTCAGTGGTGAGCCGTGCATTTCACACCTAGGCCTTCAATGGTGTCCTGCTTGATTTTATCCACCTATTGATTACTGTCATTTTGCTGCTACAACTACAGAAACCATCAATAATTCACAGAAACAGAGAAAAATATGGTGCTGCATCACAGAATAAGTCATTATTACTAAAGCAAGAAGTTTCTTTCAGCTGCAGCCACAGACGTATTTACCTAAAGCATCAACATGGACATAATAAATTAACTGGTGGCGCCAACTCAACTTCTGATTGGTCAAAGCAACAGTTCATTGCCCGTTGTTTCAACCTGCAGAGTTGAAACCACCTGCAGGGGCCTGCGCTGTTGATTCCGAAGGCCTGGAGGCAGACTTCTTTGACCCTAGCAACAGATGGTGGTTGAAATATGATTGGCTAAAAGCTCTTTATAGGCACGGGCTACTGGAAGCTGCACAACCAGGAGAAAAGCTATGAAATGAACAGAATCATATTAATTACTGTACTTGCCGCTGTGCACGTTGCACTGCCGTATAAGTTGCATCAGTCCAAATATGGCTAATAAAGTGGAAAAAATGTAAATATGTTGCTTCGCCGTATACGTCGCATCTATTATGGGTCACCGCTGACCACCCGGACACGTGGGCCGATGTTGTGCCAAAAATCGAATGGCAGCTGCGGGATCGTGCACCAGAGGACATTCACAAGATTAACACCTAAAACAATTATTTGTTTGCTCGACATTATAGTAAAGGTGTGTCTCAGTCTAACTTTTTCTTAATAAATGCACTTTAATCGTCAAATCAGCTGCATTTTGCCTGGGTGGCGCAGCGAAATGCAGCTGATTTGACATTTGCTCCAGGAGTGAGACGAAGGTGGGTTGTATGGCAAGCCAAATGTCTCATTAATAGCCACTTTTACCTATTAATGAGACACTTGGCTTGCTATATTAGTCGAGGGCCCTCTAGTGGATGAAAATGGTATTGTTCAATATTTTCCATGTCAGATCTCAGCCAAAAATTTGGTTATAAATATGTGGAAAAAACATATATTAGTCGCTTCGCTGTATAAGTCACATGCATGCTAGTTTATGCAAAAAACTGTGACTTATACAGTGAAAATTACAGTAATAGAAATAAGGTACTAACATGTATGTAAGTTAGTTATTCTGATTGTGCAGAGAATGCTTTGCTGGCCCTGACGGTGCACATTGCTAGCACACCATGGCCTGGTAGAACCAAGAAATAATATGTCCATGGGTGGAACATTGTTTTGCTTAGTTGGGTTTTTTGCATTTTAACCAGTTATCAAAATATGTACAATAAGTTTAAGATGGAATGTTATGTGATAGATTGATAAATACTTTATTTGTCCCCAAGGGGAACTTCAATAACAGCTGACAGCTTTGCTAACTTTTTGATTTTTGTTTTTGCCTCATTTGAACGTGCTGCTCACTGCCGTCTTGTACCTCTGCTTTAGTGATGAAACATTTCAGCCAAATGATAAAATCTAAACAACTTTAAAGCCGTTTTGAAGTCTATTTACAGATTTAGGAGTTTTAAAAAAAATCTGCACAGGATAAGGTGCAAAACTACCTCTGATGTCTGATCAGGATTCTCACCTAAAATCATTATCTTCTAGAGCCATGGCCCAACGGTGCTGGTTTCTGCCAGCCGTCCACAGCGCTCAGCGAATCCTCGTCCATCCACAGCGATGCCCTGAACCACCTGGGCATGTCTGGGACTGGGCTGAAAGCCATGTCCTACAGCCTCCTGGAGCCCAAAGCTTTGAAGGAAGAGCCCTGGGCTGAGGAGTCACAACATCTGCTGCAGGTACCGCTTCAACCTTCCACCTCTGAGGTTCACATTGTTTGGGTGACGCAGTAGTTCACATAAAAAGGAGCAGCTTGTTAAACCGAGCTAATGACGGGATGCTTCCTGTGAGTGTAATGTTGCACGGCATTGCAACATTTTATAAGTTGGCACAATGTCTCATTAAAATGCCTCCAGACGTCACACAGTGATGATGAAGGAGGCACTTGTTCTTGGAGATCACTGCGTTTGTGCTCTTTCACAATAAGTCGGGTCCATTCTGCAGAAAGACAATATGAGATTAAAACTGCCGTTACAAAACAAGCTTGGAAAAGGTCGATAATAAGACCTGAAAAAGAACAGATGGTCCATCCATCATCTTTTACCCGCTTCTTCCATTTTGGGTCACGGGGGTCGCCGGTGCCCATGTCTAGCAATCCCTGTGCGATGGTGATGTTGTAAAACAGAATGCCATGATTTCAAATTTCAACATATTTATTAACATATGTAATGCTTCAACTAAAATATTTGCATGACTTATTAGAAAATAACAGTAATTTAAAATTTGATGGCAGCTACATCTCAAAAGTTTGGACAGGGGTTACAGAAGATTATAATCTATGTGGCACAAACAAGAAGCAGCTGGAAGAGCATTTTGCAACAGTTCAGGGTGATTAGCAACAGGTCAGCAAGCAGACTGGGTAAAAAAAAAAAAAAAACAGAGTATTTTAGAGAAGCTGAATCTCTGAGAAGTAAAGATGGGCAGAGATTCTCCAGTCTGTGGAAGACTAAACGCTACAAATAGTGAAACAATGTCTGAACAATGTTCCTCAACAGAAAATTGGAAATACTTTGAATATCCCGTCATCTACAGTTCATAATGTCATTAAATGATTTCAAGAATATGAAGAAATCCAACATTCAGTCAGGTCATCTGGATGGTTTATTTTTTATTTTTTGCTGAGATGTATTATCCTTCATCCAAAGGACTTCCTCAATCCAAGAAGCCACACAACTGATTTCCACAAACAGCATACTCCATAGTGGAAACAAAACAGTTTGCTGGTGCTAAGATGGCTTCTGGGGCCCACCCTCTGCCTCATCAACTCTCCTGAGACAGTCATGTCAAAGTGGTTCAAAACGCCAACGTTCATGCTCAATAATCCAGGTATAAAATCCAACAATGTTCAGTCCGGTCATCTGGATGGTTTATTTTCTTGCTGAGACGTTTTGTCCTTCATCCAAAGGACTTCCTCAATCCAAGAAACCACCAAACAAAATTTATTTCCACAAACAGCATACTCCTTAGTATAAATAAATACTTAAATAAATAAATAAAACCACTTTGGCATGACTGTCTCAGAGGAGTTGACGAGGGAGAGGGCAGGCCATCTTAGCACCAGCAAACTGTTTTGTTTCCACTATGGAGTGTGCTGTTTGCGGGAATCAGTTTTGTTTGGTAGATTCTCGGATTGAGGAAGTCCTTTGGATGAAGGACAAAACGTCTCAGCAAGAAAACAAACCATCCAGATGACCTGACGGAACATTGTTGGATTTTATACCTGGATTATTGAGCATGAACTTTGGTGAATATGAAGAAATCTCTGAGCTCATAGGTCAAGAGTGCAAATCATTATTGGGTGCTGTAAAATTTGGGCCCTCAGGGGCCACTACATTAAAAACAAGTCAGATTCTATTCTGGAAAGAACGCTTCCTTTTACAAATCATTGTCTGTAAACACAGTTCACCAAGTACTGCTTCAAGCTCTATTAGTCAAAGAAAAAAAAAAGACAACAAATGAAAACACTCTTTGGAAACGCCATCATTTTCTCATTTAAAACAGACAATAGAGTCAAAATGAAAAACTGTTTATTTATCCTCAATCTGTCTGAGACTTGACGTAATTCAATTCTAGATGGTGGACCGGCTGCACTGGTCCAAAGACAAACTGTCCAAGATCCAAACTGACCTGGATCCTGCATGTAATTGTTATAAACAAACTCCAGCTACATTCTTGCACACATTCTGGACTGGTCCAAAAACTGTGGACATACTGGCAATCTATTTTTGACACCTTCTGTGATATGTGGATAAACTAGAGTTGCACTTGGGCCCCAAAAATCTGACTCGACCCGGCCCCAGCTCGTAGCCATCGTTTCCAAACCCCACCCAACCCGACGAATTAACAGACATGCTTAATTAAGCTTTGACTGCTCATATAGTTATTAATGGTCGGCAGACGTGAGCGGCTGAGTAAAAGAGGGCAGAAGATCAGAGCTGAGGGGGTGTTTGTCCTTTCATGGCCGTCAAAGCACATTAAATCCCTGCTTCTGCCTGCATTCTGCATTATTCATACATGGACCCTGCTCTGACATGTCAGATATTTTAGGATCTCACCTGTTTGGGTTGTCGGCCGCGCGCGTTCACTGAGTGCAGCGGCTGAATGAACGTCCATTTCATACCAACTGGCTTCGTTCATGCTGGGCGCTTATTTTTGTCCCATCTGAAACTTAACTGAATTTTTTACCTCTTTCAAGACCGGTCAGCACACAGTCAAATGGCCACATGCGGCTGGTGACTGTATGGCAAGCCATGTTGCCATGTAATTGGATCGTCAGCTGCGCACGTCCGCTGACACAATCAAAAGCTTGACACCAGCCCGACCCGCACATTACTATGGCCTGGGTCGGGCCGGGATCCGGGTTCTGGTTGGAAATGATAGCTCTAGGATAAACTGTACACCCATCACCACTCATCTCACTGGGGTGGTCCCTGTAGAAACATTCTTCAGCAAGTATGAGAATGATGTGCTTTTGGCTCACTTCTGGCCAGGAGACTTGCCTTGTGCAGATGGAAGGACCCACACCCCCCTAGTATATGAACACTGGGTAAGAGAAGTCATAAATCATATTCATCTGGAAAAATGTTGATACCCTGAAGGGTTCTGTTAAAAGAGTTTGGGGCACTCGGCAGCTTTTTATGTTGTATGTGGACAACATGTCAATGCCTGTTTAAGACGACTGATCCAGTGTGGGGAGGGGATTTTATTCTATGATCTTTTTTCTTTCTTTTCTCTTTGTGTGTGTGTGTTCAGAAAACAAAAAGTCAATAAAAAGACTGATTAAAAATAAAAACTCTTGGTTAGTAAAGACAAATCAAAGGTTTAAATTATTTTTGGAAACCACAACATGTCCTGTGTAATAAAGAGGAGAAAAACCATCCAGCCTGTTATCAGCATAGGATAAATCCTGCCTCTCTGATGTTATAGGGGTGCATTAGTGCCTATGGCATCCTCAGTTTTTACATCAGGAAAGGCACCATCAATAAAAAGAAAATTATTCACAGATTTTAAAACAAAATATGCTCCAATTCAGACAGTCTCCTTTTGGAAGGGGAAGGCCTTGCAGTTTCAAGCAGGACGATGATTAAACACTTACTGTATTTACTGCAGCAGCGTGGCTTTGTATGAGTCCAACTGACCTGCCTGCAGTCCAGACCTCTCACCCACTGAAAATAATTCATACAACATGAAACACAAAATCCTGCAAAGATCCAGCACTGTAAAACAGCTAGAATCTAACCCAGACCAGGATGGGACAACATGTTTATGAAATTAGCAAATCTTTGCATTCTGTTATTATTGACATTTTACTGAACATCTTAACTTTTATAGAACTGGAGTTGTAAACTAGTGGTTCGGTTCTTTGAATGTGGGGTTCTGAGGAAACTGGCTAAACCATTATTATCTTACCTTTAGTGGAAAGATGTTTAAAGTAGCTTAATTTGGAGAAAAAGAGTTTAATTCTGACCAGACTGCTTTTAACGTTCTAATAGTTTCATTCAAAAAGCTCACAATTTAATTTTTGCTGAAGTTCATTAAATGCTCAGAAACAGTAATAAAAGATAAAGGGCAAAAACATTAGCTATGAAATATTTCAAGTATTGATACATACTGTATCTGCTTCTGTAATGGTGGGAAAACACAGAGCTCTTAAGTTACATCAGAGCTCTGCTTCCTCTCTGCACGCTGTAAAAAATGTCCATGTGCTCTTGAAACGACACGACGAAAACATTCAGGGATGAGTGGGACTGTACGAGTGTCGGTGTAGAAGAAAGAAAATATATGAGAAGAAGTGCAAAATAAATATAAAAATGAATGAATAAATGTGGGAATACAAATACGGAAACATAAAAATACTGTAGGAATCAATGGCATTTATGTACATTGTATTTTAAAATTGGCTTTTCTAATTAAAAGCTCCTTCAGTGTGTGAATGGGAGCTACAAACAGTTAAAAATCTGATTTTTAAATATCTGGTAGAGGATAAGATAAGAATACAATTATATGTATACACGTGTGCAATTAATTTAAAAGTAAAGCATAAATATTAATGGTATTAATAAAGTTGGACAGTGTTCTGTTTAAAATTCAAGCTAAATGTCTGTTTTTGTTGTTTTTGGGTGCTGCCATGTTGTATTTTTGTAACCAGAGGCTGCACACTCAGAACGTGAGGCTGTAGCCTCGATACTAACATCCTCGCTTTACTCGCTAACAACCTCTGTTTGTTACAGCGTAACAACACTTTTGTCTTAAACAGCTATTTTAAACTAATCACATTGGGCGAAAAAATTCAGTATACAGCAGCAAGGCAAGAGCTGCAAAAACTGACAAACATCAACACCTGAAAAATATTATTTAAACTGTTTTATGGTTTTAGTCCAGAAAAAGTTCTATTCATTAATGTGGAGGGGCGGGGCTTAAAAATTGTACTGCAGCCAGTCACTAGGGGGCGCTTGTCTGCAGTGGCTTCAATTTTAGCTTCCAGTCCTGTTGCTGGTTACAATACATCTAAATATAAAAATGTAACGATAATAATAATAATCGTAATAATAATTATAAAACACTAGTCCTTCGATTACTGCAGGAGTTATGTTCCACACACCACCACGACAGGTGAAAAACCGCAAAGTAGGAACGCTATATTTATTTAGTATTCATTTATATTTTAAGGCTTTATAAACCCTTCCCACACTCTTGCAATGTTCTAAACTCTTAAAATTTAACAACATACGTACTGTACTGCCAAGTTTTATATGGGTACTCACCAGCCTTGGTCCGGTTCTGACTGGCTCTCTGCAGCTGCTCAAGATGCTTCCTGGGCCGGCAAGCAGGACTCAGATTGACCCGTGAGGCTGGAAGTAGTTCTGGTCCGTGGTCAGTTTTGATCGACTCTCTGCAGTCACCGAGCACCGAAGTCGCTATGAATAAAGACCAAACTTTTTAGTCAGGTTCGGATCGGATCAAAACTTTCCCTCCATTCCGGCAGAAATCAGCAGCCGGAAGCACTGTTGTCTTCTGGGTAATGTAGTTCTTTGACTGGTGTTACATTATAGGCTTATTGAAAGAAAAAAAAACCACAAAATGGCGGCGCCTGCTCGAAGTATTTTTTCGTTAACTTTTTATCCCATACCATTCCATCACGATACTAAAGTTGACAATCAATGAAAAACTGCAAAAAAGCAATTTTGCGAAAGTCGAACCGCAAAGTAGCGAGGGACAACTGAATATCTAAATATAAACATGTAACAATAATGATACTAATAATATGACATAAAATGGGGAACAAAGTTTATTTTGCTTTGTTTTGTAGCTTTGTGGTCAGTTCCTTGATCTTATAAGACAAAGGTTGCAGGTTCTAGCCCACATTTACTAACATTTACCTAGCCTAGCTCATCTAACCCACATTTACTAAC
>NC_056519.1:22214641-22219674 GCF_014905685.2 Nematolebias whitei | reverse complement strand
CCCACATTTACTAACTTTTACCTAACCTAGCCCATCTAACCCACATTTACTAACTTTTACCTAACCTAGCTCATCTAGCCCACATTTACTAACTTTTACCTAACCTAGCCCATCTAACCCACATTTACTAACATTTACCTAACCTAGCCCATCTAACCCACATTTACTAACATTTACCAAGCCTAGCTCAACTAGCCCACATTTATTAACTTTTACCTAGCCTAGCTCATCTAGCCCCATCTAGCCCACATTTATTAACATTTACCTAACCTAGCCCATCTAACCCACATTTACTAACTTTTACCTAACCTAGCCCATCTAACCCACATTTACTAACTTTTACCTAACCTAGGCCATCTAGCACACATTTACCAACGTTGTGTCGGTAAATGCAAAACAAACTTCAGCTCTTTTGTGTAAATTTGCTTACTGTGGTGACCTTTACGAAAGGGAGCAGCTGAAAGAAAAACATTTCTTTCCCTTAATATTATTTGTCTTGTTTATTTATTTTGGGTGACACCTTTATTTTTCAAACAGTTAAGTAGTTGTTTTTACTACAAAACAAGCATTTGATTAATACCACCGTTCCTATGGAAGGTTATAAATAAATAAGTAAATGAACCCTGTGTTGTTACACGGAGGCAGGTCATTTTTTACAGTCTCGAGCTGCCTCTGACAGCAGCATCCCTGCAGGAGCTGCTGCCCACAGATCACTTGTGTAGAAGTGGAGGAGCAGCACACAACCACAGACGCTCCTGGACCCCCAGGATCCTTTTCAGACCTGGAGCAGACGGACCCCGGCTCCTCTCTGGACTGCCGACTAAAGCAGGAGCCTAATGATGGCAGAGAGGAATCTGACTGCGTTTCACTGCAGAGCCAGGCAACTTTTAATCCTGCTGTCCTCCTTCTCCCGCTGTGTGTGTGTTTGAAGCGCAACATGCAGATCTCTCCGAGCGAAGACAAGATCCCAGTAAGTTCTCATCTGTGGGTGCAACTCAGCTTTATTTAACATCCAGCTGTGCAGCAGCTGGGTCCCCTCTCATTCTAACTCTTATCCAGAGTGCCATACATTATTATAAACAGGTATTTATTCACTTTACAAAGTAGAAATTATAAGTTTAATCATAGTACAGTGATATATTTTTATTATAATAATATTTAAAGCCGAGCGTCCCTTAGAGGAATACGTATCGCCCGCTGCCGTTCTTGCCATAGTAATAGACTGAGATCATCCTTTGTTGAAAAATGACAAAGTTGTATCAGATTTAGCCAAGTCTAAAAAACAACAGTGTGCATAATCTCATTATATCACAAGCACATGTTATGAATGACTCTCAGCTACTACCATCTCAAATTTTAGCGCAGTATCTGTAAAAAGGAGTGAATTGTAGCTGTTTTTGTGTTCTCGGACTTCAGCTGGCTGTGGTGGCAGTCTGGAATTGAATTGACCCTAGAAGTTAATAGATTATAGCCGTACAGCCAAGGATTACTTCCCCAAGGTTTCAATAAAAATTGTCCAGTGGTTTATGAGATATTTTGCTAACAGACAAACAGATGAGTCCAACAGTTAATGGTACTGTTTAAAGCAAATATCTTGCACAATGAGGAGCACTCGGAGTATGTGTGGTAAAAGGCTCTCTGCTACAACTACAGCTAATTCTTATCTTGGTTCTTGTAAACTTTACTGAATTATAGCCGTGCTTGTAATTTCTAATTTTAATTTGCTGTGGCAGCCATCTTGGACTTGGTTAACTCCAAACGTTAATAAGTTATTAAGCTATATCCACTGCATATATTTTTAAAGTTTTATTAAAATGCGACAAATGATTCTTGAGATATTTCGCTAACAGACAGAGTAGTCTCCAAATAGTTGGGGGTTTAAATGGTTTAAACGGGGATTTTGCACCATCTGTTAGTGCTCAGAGATGGTGTCTGAGATCAGCCTCTGCTACTACCACACCATAATTGAAGTGTAAAACTGACTGAATTATAGCTAATTTTCTGCATGTTTAAGGTCTCGTTGTTGTGGCAGCCATCTTGACTCAGACTCCGAAAGATAAAAGGTTGCAGATGTACGTCCAATTATTAATTTCCGTAAGTTTTATTAAAATTTGTCGAGCGCTTCATGAGATATGTTGCCAACAGACGTGCACATACAGGCATGGGTAAACACATAATCGTCTGCTTTCACCTTTAAGCAGCAGGATTGACAAAAAAATTAATAAAAAAAATCCACTATTATTAGAAAAAATATAATATTACAGTCAGATTATAAACTAGAGTAGTGCAGCATCATGAAACAGACAGCAAAGACAATATTCTGTTTGGAGCCTCTGATGCTGTCTCCATGGGTCCCCCCGTCCCCAGAGGACTCCTCATGCTTTAGCTAAGACAAACATCAGTGTCTTGTATGGTTTCTTGGTACCGGCTCGATCAGACCAACAGGGAATCTTCCCGGTAGTCTGCTTTACATATTTCCCCATAAAAATAATGAGGAAGTTTCCAACAAACAGTAATCCTACGGGAACGTTCCTGGGACTCAATTAAGACTTCTCTCTGTGTTCAAGTGTTTGGCTCAATGCTTCTGATCGGTTTGTACCGGTGAGCCTTCCGGAACAATGAATAGCTTTTCAGACCTTTATTTGGTTGAACAATATGCTGGGAAGAGATGAATACAGATATGAAAGGTTGACGTATTGCGGTGGATTCGCTTACGCATGAAAACAAACGAATGACTAAAGAATGAAATTAGAGCCGTGTTGACATAAAAAGGGTAAAAGTAAAGACTAAAAGGCTTGCTTGTGCTAATGTTTGAATATTACATCCATCAGGCAAACTTTAATACAACAGTCAGTGAATATACACATTAGATGAGATGTATTGCAATGTCACGAAGGACGGTAAAAAAAAAAAAAAAGCTCTAAGTAACTATATCCACGCAAGTTTTTATATATCGATGGTTAATGTGTTCTTGAAGGGAAAATTCTATCAGCCGAAAATTATTAGACGTGACATCAGTCATAGAGCTGAAAGTTTGAATGAGGAAGGAAAAGTCTTTATCCGAGCTAGGCTAACAGCTAACGAAACAAAGGCACATTTTATTTTTGCTTTTCAGTCAACTCTTGAACATAAACAACGTGCTAGTGCGAAAGAAAGCTCAGTTAGCTAAAAGGAAACGTTTACACTGTAGAGTTTTATTTATTTCTCTTGCTGTTTTTGTAATAGTTCGTGCTGCTAACGCTAACGTAGCTAATGTAGCATTCTTTCACACTGGCATGTTGCTTTTGATAAACACTCGTTTTAGAAGTATGTTTTTCTAGTCATTAGCCTGGACTAAGACTTCAGAGGTTAGAAAAAGTGGGCCTGTGAGCAGAAGGTTGCCGGTTCAACTCCCTGGAACAACAACATCGAAATCTGGGTGGGAAATGTGAAACACCCACACCTGCCTCCACCTACATTTTCCCCATTCTGTACCCTTGAGCAAGGCATTAACTCCCACCATCTGCTCCCCGGGCAGGCGCCCTATATGGCAGCTCTCTGCTCCACACAGACGGTTGTGGTAGCTCGATGATCGTTCTGTGGTTACGTCAGGAAGGACATCCGTCATGAAAACAACTGCCAAGTCTTCGTGCGAGTTAGTTCACTATGGTGACCCCTGCCGAAAGAAAAAAAGACCATTTTGTACCATATACTATTTTATTGTAAAGCACTTTGTAATGTTTATTTTAAAAAAATCTACATAAATATACCTTCCAGGCAGCACGGTGGCGCAACTGGTAGAGCTGCTGCCTCTCAGCGAGCAGGTCCTTGGTTCAAACCCCGGTCCAGGGGCCTTTCTGGGTGGAGTTTGCATGTTCTCTCCGTAAATTTAAAAAAGTTCAAGAAAAAACAAAGTATAAAGCAAAGTATAATAAATAAAGTCCAGTTGTTTTTGTATTAAAGTTTTTTGAATTTGTCATTATAGCCACGTTTACCTATTACATGATACAACGGCGTGCCATTCTGCTAATACTACTCTGCTGCCATCTAGTGGCTGAAAATGATAGTGTTCTTTTTTTTTTTTATCAGTCAGAATGAATGAAAACGGTCATACCTCAGTCAAAAATTGGTTTATAAATATGGGAAAAAAATCCATAAATATGTCACTTCAGCCTATAAGTCACACGACATGTAAATTATCCAAAAAACTGTGACTTATACTTGTTCGCCAGAAAATATGGTACTCTGTTACACCTTGCTGCTAAGAATCCTTCCACCTGTACAGCTTTTCATGTCAAGTTTTCCATGCTTAATCTCTTTATTTCTCCTGTCTAAGTAAAGACTATAAAGCCAAAGGTGAGCTGACTGCCCACTCTGCTGCTGAAAGTTCTTATTTTATTGTTTTTGAGAACCTGACAAAAGCCACTTGTGTTTGCTGGTGCAGACACTGCATCAGATGTTTAAGTTCATTCAAACACTTACTACGTACCTCCCCTGCTGCTTAAAGGTTTTCGTTGAGTAATTTGTACCACTTTCCGTAAAATAAGGTGCTTATTTCCCATAGCATTACATATTTTTATTTTCTACAGGTCGTGGGAGTAACTTCCAGCTCTCAAGCCAGCGGTGAAGGTCTTTACTTTTGTGATGGCCGACGGAAAGTGGACTACGTTCTGGTTTACCACTATAAACGGCACACCTCGCTACGAGCTCCTGCTGGTGTCGCCGTTCCACAGGATGAGTTGTCCATCGTCTCAAATGGCAACTTCCCTCCAACGACGGGCTCGGACGTGGCGCAGGGAAGAGGAGTGGGCCCTCGGAGGGAAGAGGCAGCAAGTGTTGGAGAGGTGTTCATGGAACTCGGAAACGCAAGAGGAAACGAGCCAATGGAGGCAGCCGCCCAGGAGATGCAGCTGATCAGGCAGGAATTTGAGGCCAACCTGTTGGATGCTGGTCTGGAGATAGAGAGAGACCGGGAGGTGAGTGTTTGTAGAGCCATACTAATGTTTACATTCGCTTTTTGCCTGAAATGACCTACATCCTTTACTTTGTAATGG
>NC_056519.1:22203131-22214241 GCF_014905685.2 Nematolebias whitei | reverse complement strand
TAGCCCTTTTTTGTATAGCAGAAAAAAAATCATAAATAGATCATTTATTGATTATTAAAGCAGAATGTGCTGTATTTGATCAACTTCTAAAATTCTTCTTGAGACTTATGGTGCAGAGGCAGGGCAGCTGGCTCGGGACCTGAAAGACCCAGGTTCAATCCCCAGTCACTGCAAACCTCGTAGTGTCTCTGGGCAGCACACCTCATCCCCAATATGCCCCCCGGGCACCCTCAATAGCCGCCCACTGCACCACCTGGTGGTGGATGGGTTAAATGCAGAGACTTAATTTTGCCATTGTATGGAAACATACAGTGATGACATTATCATTATTATTATTATAGGAGATTTTCAACTCATTGTATTACCTATTATTACACAAAGAACACACCATGATTGATGTACAAGTTGATTTATCGGCTTTTCCCAACAAAGCAGAATATGTTATAATCAGTACAATATGCTTTTGGATGTAACTGGGACCCTGTGTACACGCTTTCATTCCACCACATGTATCACATGTATGACAAATAAAGAAACCTGACTCTGATACATTTTCAGACTGGTAACAAATAAATATCTCAAACTCTTTTGACATTTAGGAAAAACAAAACCACCCTGGATACAATATTCACATTAGTGCCATTGTTTTATTATTTATTATTTTAGTGCCATTTATTATTATTTATTTATTATTGTTTTTTGCTTTGTGTGTGTGTGTTGGGGGGGGGGGGGGGGGGGGGGGGGGGGGGGGCAATATATGCTATTAGATGCTTCTGTAAAGGGATTGTCATAAATACTGATGCAAAAACAAAAGGGCAAAATTCAGATTTGATGATTTATAAAAAACAAATGTCAAGCAGACTACCCCGGGGATGAGACAGTCCAAATGGTAGGATCTGTCTGACCACAAAGAAATACAGGACATTTCTGCCACACCACATAAGAACATCACAGAGAACCCATCAGGATATACAAAAATATACAGTTTCACAAAGCCTGAGTAACGGAGGAAAAAACGTTGAACATGATGAGTCATTCTCCCATTTTTCTTCATCTGGAAATACCAGCAGGAAATAAACCTTTAACTGAAAATATTTCTTTCAGCGTGCGTAAAATAAAAATGTCTTTTTGGACAAAGTGGTTTGCCAAGATTTTAAATGGCCCCAGCCACATTTACTTCATGTGTTTTTAATGAAATGACAATAGTTTTGCTCTTTATAACCCACACTGATTAATCAGACAGAGTTAAATCAGGGATACATTTTCCTGACTTTTGTCTTTTTTTGAGTCAACATTACCTTACCATGTGTTTCATAGGTGTCACAACATTTATATATGAAGGGGACGTGTTCCCCTCACATAAAAATATATATTTGTTTGGACCCCTAACATTTACCATGAAATATTAGTTCACTCAGCACTGTTTCTATTTTTTTATGAATGAATCCATTCCACTTCATTATTGGGAGAATACTCAAACCATTAAAAGTCCACTCCGGGTTTTCCTGGTTCCCTACAACCTCTCTCCGCACCGCATGCAGTGTTTCCCCGAGGTTACCTGCCTTAGCAAGATGCTCATCTCTGAGGGAATTTTTTTGTCTGTGAGGTGTGGGGGACACCTCTGTGTTGCATGCTAGCTTAGCGCTACGTTAGTGCTGGCAGTTGTTGACCGAGGTGGTGGTGGGGGGTTAGGATGAGTGAGAGAAGCAGAGAACTACGCCTGTAGCATTTTATCTAGCGTGTCTGTATTGCACGTCGCTAGCTGAGCGCTACGTTAATGCCGGCCGTTGTCGACCAGAGGAGGGGAGGCATGCGTGAGAGAAGCAGAACATGCTCTATTCACACAAGGAGAGCTGTTGGTCAGGCTACTTGTTGTGCCATGCTCTCTAAAATTGTTGTTGAATCAAGTGTAGGCAAATGTAGATGATTAAAACAATCCATTAAAATACACTGGAATGCTAGAAATGGCATCTATTTTTTTCAAAGTTTTCTGGGGGAGGACCCCCAGACACCCCCCCCCCCCCACACACACACACACACACACATTACAAATGCTTCTGACACAATCAATGATATGTTTAAGTATTTTGACCCCTACAGTCAAAGTCGTTTTTGGACATGCATATGTAACTGGAGTGCAGTTTGTGCTGAAATCTATGGCAGAGCTTGGCCATATTGAAACAGTACACACATGACAAATACATTTTTGATATATTATACAGGGTTTAATTTAAATGTAAAGCCTTTGTAGCACCATTTAACTTATTCAGCCTGAAACAGGTCATTCTACTTTGTATTTTGAATGACTGCCCCCTCTGTGCACTTCCATGTGTGGATGTATTCTGCCTTTAGTTGTTGCTGCGTGTGTTTGTGTTGGAGGTTTTTGGCAGAACATTCAGTGTGTTCTCTCTCTATTGTTGTTTTCACTGCACACTTTCTGCCAAAGAGTTGTACAAATGCACTTAGTTGTTACAGTTCTACTAAATGAAGTGTGAATACACTTTGACTCTTAACAGGAAGAAAAAAAAACCTTTTGACAACTTTAAGTTTACTCCGTTTACACCACAGAGTTTTGTGAATTGCTGCATGTTTAACACAAAACTGAAAATAAAATAAAATGGAAGATGTGGTCAGTATTATGTTTTGCCTTGTTTCAAAAGAAAATCAAGCCTACATCTTTAGAATGAGCTGTAATTTTTTTGGCACACGTCTATACCGCTTCCGGTAAATACCTTTTGGTTAAACTTTATTAACCTGCGTGGTAATTACTCAAATCAGGAAACATGACAGCATGAAAAGAGGAAAGGGGTGATTAAAACAGCTAAAGTTGACAGGATTTATTTTAAACCACCAGTGCAGGACCCTAACTTAGTTCATATAACACCTCAACGGTTAGCATTGCTGCTAACCGGAGAACCCAAACTGGAATAAACAGAGTCTACCAGTTCCTTCATATTATGATTATGAAACAACGGGACTGCCAAGGATTCACCTGCCAAGCCTGTTCCCGAAAGAGGCCGAAACACAGCAATGTGTAGCGTCAATGCATGCTAACAAGCTAACACGCTGGTATAAGTTGCAAAAGCTAGGTGTGTTTTGAACAAGTTACCAGCACGCTAATATACAATGGCATAAGTTGTCGTAAATGTTATGCATGCACTAGATTTTTAATATATGCCCCCCCCAAAAAACTAAACAATGCGAAACAAAGTCCCGCTCATACTACATTGATGAGCTATAATAGCTACGCAGAGTAGACCTACATCTTTTGTGTATATTCCCATCCTATCCAAACACTATTTCATTTACCTTTATTACATGTGTTTTTGGGCAGAACAATTATAAAATTGCTGCAGGAGATGTGGCAAGCTGCACTGGAAGTGTTACAGCTAGCTGCTGCTGCTACTTGTGCTTGCCATTGACCATGTATTACGAAAATGATGACCACGTAAACGTCTGCGACATTCATTTTTGAATGAATCGCTGTAGGATTTTTGAGATTTGACTCATTCTACTTTTGTCTCAGATCAGCCCAGACTAGCCGTTAGCTCATCAGTCAGAGCGACCCACAACGGGTAAGATATTAGCTGTTAATACAGTAGCTTTGCCACAGAACACAATCAAAATGGACTAAACATTTCTTTAACCGTTTGAGAGCAAAAATTCTATGGATGCAGTTAGAGAGGACATGGAGGTAGTTGGAGTGAGGACTGACTGAGGTGGTGGAGAAGGACTTAACTGTGCAGACCCCTGAAGAAGAACAAGAACAAGAAGATTTTGGTTTTTAACAAAACTTTATTTACACAATAAGTTATCGCAACAATGTTGAAAAAAGGTGATCAGGACAAGCTTAAAATAAAATATTTATATGAGGAGCTTGTTGTATTGTAGTTCTTCGTAATCAGAAATTGTGCAGAAAACCTTCCGTAGAACAAGAAGAACAACAAATAGAACAACAACAAGAAAAAGAACAAGAAGAACAACAAATAGAGCAAGAATTAGAACAAAAATAGAGCAAGAAGAACAAGACATATAGTAATAAGAAGAACAAAAAATAGAACAAGAAGAACAAGAAATATAATAATAATAATAATAATAATAATAACAAGAACAAGAAGAACAAAAAATAGAACAAGAAGAACAAAAATAAAACAATAAGAACAAGAAATAGAACAAGAACAAGAAGAACAAGAAATAATAATAATAATAATAATAATAACAATAATAACAAGAAGAACAAGAAATATAATAACAATAAGAAGAACAAGAACAAGAACAAGAAGAACAAAAAATAGAACAAGAAGAACGAAAAATAGAACAAGAAGAACAATAAATAGAACAAGAACAAGAAGAATAAGAACAAGCTACTTTTTCAGTTGTTAGCTTGTTGATGTACAGTGGTATTAGCGTCCAGCATGCATACATACACTTGTTTGGCTAAATAAATGTTGGTGTGTGTGTTGGCTGGCAGCCAGTTGGCAGTGTGTGTGTCTGCAGGCTCGTATTAATCAGACTGTTGACATGGTGGCTATGGAGCCTAAGCCTGGATGGGATTAGCTGACAGACTGATAGCTCGTCATCTTATCTCTGTTATTAAGGGCTTCATCAAATCGGTTGTTCTCCAGAGAGGAATACTTGCGTATCAGTGTACTTCATTTGAATATACTGTGAAGTACTCTCACAACTAAAGGGACGTGTAGTTACCCTCTTTCCTTCAGTGTATAGTGAGATGTGGTTGTAGGAAGTTCTGGCATATAACCTATTAGTATTTGTAGTTGTTCTTTTACACCCTAAATAAACAAGTAAATATATATTTTTGGGCTTTAGTCTGCACGCAGAAAAAAAACAAAAGCGAGTGGAAAGTCATGGCAGCTTGGCACTAACCCATCATAATGAATATGCAGCACAACTGCTTTTGAAAATATAAATATAGAAAACTGGTTAGCAAATTTGAAATAAATACATGTGCATGACAGGACGGGAGTGTTATCTGTCAGCGTGACGTGGTATTAAATGTTTGCTAACAACTTCTTATGAACATTTCAGTCTAAAAGGATGAAGGTTAATCCAAGAGCTAAATTAACACAGTTTGGGATTGAATGATGACAAATCCTCCTGGCAGTGACTCAGTCGGGGTTTTAAACTATTATTCAATGACTAACATGTGAAGGAGTGCATGTCACCCGCCCTGTTGCATGCCACCGTTTGGGGAAGACTTAATTTCACTCCAGATTAGAGCCTGATAGCTGTGAACATGAAGGACGGGCTTTTGTTTGCTCAGGTTGATTAGCTCTTAAACTGAGTTAGTAAAAGTTAATTACTTGCAGATAAGAGTTTCAATAAAATCTGTCCAGTGCTTCAAGAGATATTTTGCTAACATACAGATAAAGGAGCATGCTAAAGCTTTGTTGGTGCATCCAGTCAACTGCAGAGAGAGCCGTGATGGAAATATAAAGTTTATTAAATAATGTTTGCGTGAATTGTTCACTTTTTGTGACTGACAGATTAAAAGAGTCGGGATATTTAAGATGTTTCACATGCGTTTTTTTTTTTAAAGCAACTTAAAAATTATATTAAAAATAGACCAGTTTAATGAGTTTTGTTATGTTTTATTTATTAAATAATGAAAGCGTTCGACTGAATCCTCCGGAGACTTTCCGTCTGACAGCTTATTTCTAACGAACCTCACAGAACCTCAGTCTGCCTCAGTTAAGGGTAATTATGTTCCACTAATTCTTCTTTGAACCATAATAAAGATAAATAACATGATATTCTACATTTTTTAAAACATTTTAATGGCATTTTCTGCTTGTGGCGCTTACGGTTGTGCAAAAAACGATGTCAAACACAAAGAAATGCTAATGTATTTTTATACATTAGCTTCAGATGTCTCTTTTTTAATACATTTGAACACTTTAAACATCACTTTTAATCTAATTTAACTCGTTTAACGTCCACATACAGTGACTCGAGGACGAACAAAACCTTTGTTTAAAGTAAAATAAGCAAAGCACATTTTAGTTTAATTGAAAAAGTTTGGTGAATGTCACTTGTTTGGAAGAGATTTAATTAAGAATGAACAGAAATTAAATTAAAAATGGTAAATAAATGGTAAATGGACTGTACTTATATAGCACCTTTCTATCTTATCAAGACACTCAAAGCTCTTTACAACACAATCTGTGTCATTTGAGGGGTTCAGTGTCTTGCCCAGGGACACTTCAGCATGTGAGTGCTGGTGGAATCAAACCCCCAACTCTTGCATTGGAGGACGACTGCTCTAAACACTCAGCCACAGCAGCCCATAAAAAGTTACCACAAATTTAAAAGTCTATAAAAACTCAACATCTCCAGTAAAAACCTTCACTTCCGCTAATTAACATTCAATTCTGTGTATACATCTTGATGCTGAAATACTGAATTGATTAATAGGAAAATTACATTTTTCCTCCTTTAATGACAAAACTTGACAGCTGTGAGTCTGTCCAAGCATCAATATTGTTGTTGTTGTTGTTGTTGTTGCCATACGAGTCATCAAAGGCCAGTTGCCTCAGAGACTGCTCAGAAACATCTTGGCCTCTTATGGATAAAGATAATTCTTATTTACATTGTCCAGCACCTGAAAGTTATGGATATAAGTTATGGATTTATTGTGCTTCCGCTCAACCTGTTTGCCTTTCAAATTAATTTGATGTTGGAACAAAAAAAGATGATTCAACATGTTGACTGAGCCTGAAGATGAACGAGACGATGCTCTCTCAGGAACATCCTCACATCGCTTTGATTAAATGAAAGCTTCTTTTAAAAATGTGGATCTGTGGGGACTTTCGAACCAATAACTGGTCAGATATTAGAAACATGTTTTAACATGTCTTCTTTTCTATTGCTTTTAATCGCTGACAATTTGAGTTTTATTGCGAAATTCCTTGTGTGTTATGGTGATTTGTTCACATTAAAAGAATGAAAAAGACACACTGGAGCCCGTTTCTTCTCATGGTCGCCACATGATCTTACTTCTTTGGCTCCTTCACTGCATATTTACAGCCGCTCTTACAAATCTAAAGATGTAGCAGGATCTTATAAAGTATTTTTATTTTATCAGGGCCGTATCCTTAAAAAGTGTCCTGAGAACATCGGCAGCTCTGGTATTTGAGTTATAACCTCATTTACAAATGTTTTTGACTCAAAAGCTTTGAAATAAAAAATAAAATAAAAAGTCTACATATTGTTGAATAATTGCAATAGTTTTCTTATGCAATTTTTTTTTTTATTAATTTGCATTTTTTTAAATTAACTATCTTAAGGGGTTTGATTTAAATCTGTGCAAACCCATTAAATACTGATGAGTTCCTTTTTATTTGTAAATCGTGCTGAATTAACAAATGCCAAATGATTGATTCTATAAATGTTTTGGCAGTAAAAATATATTTATATATATTAATTATTATGCCTGGATCATTTAAATGCATGCGCACATCAAGTCGGGAGCGTTTGGACAGAGTAAATTTGGTAGCTCATCTCAAATCCTTTTATTTTAAACTGCTTTAATTTGAGGGAAGAATTACATTGTTGTGAAATGTTGTTTTCAAATTAATTTATTTGCTCAAATGTGCCGTATCTATGCAAATGATGTGTTTAGTGACCATATAAAGTGTAGGACTCAACAGCTTTGACTGTACTCAAAGTTGTGTATTTAATGGTAGAAAACTCACCCAACAATTAGTAATTACAATCTACCTAATAAACAAAGTGGCTGAGATATTTATGCAGACTTAAATTATTAATTTTGTTCAAACTGCTCTAAGATTACAAAACAACAGAGCTGCTTTCAGCCTCGATTTTAGGTTTTTGATCCTAAAAGATTTTTTTAAAGGGGCGGACTGAGCCACTTGATTCCACTCGATCCCTCTTTTCTTAATGGATGTGAAATTAATGATTTTTCAGATGTTTCTATAGTTTTATGGTGTTCTAAATGAGCTGTTGGCTAATTTACATCAAAGGCAGATGGTCCCATTTAGGGACTTCAGCTACACTGAGAATGGCAGCAAATAGATATAAAATACTCATAGAATTATTAATGGTGGCCTTTCTACGACGACCACTCAATAAAATAATGGAAGTTGTTCAAATCAAACGCCATTTCAGTGCATGATTTGCAGGCTGTTTGGTTTGCAGCTTAGCGTGATGTCCTCTCCCTGTGCCCGATCTGTTTGTATTCCAGGAATTATGTGAATGGCTTCAGCAGGTGCTGACTGGGAACACCTGGGCCCAGTGTTTGCAGTTTAATTAGGGCTGCCGATCCCAATATCTCCTCTTTGTTTCCCGCTGTCTGATTGTCTTTCTTTCTTTTCCCTCGATTACTGGCAGCTTAGTCTTTTTGGGTTTAGTTTGGTTTAATGTTTTGGTTGTACAAAACAACACTCACACGCTCGATCCTCAAACACACAACACATAACCATCACCAGCCAGATTATGTTCCCTTACATTTAGCAAATTTAGGTATTTTTACTCAAATTTCGATAGTTTTTTTTCAAACACCTGCTAAAATTGGTATGTCTACTTTTACCATCACCTTATGAGCCAGGTTGTGACAATAATGGGGGCTCGTCCGAAATACAATTGGCTCAGTTTAGTTCAAGAGGTTTCATTGCTATAAATTCTTACTGTAAGACGGGAAAAACAGAAGTGGGTGGGTTTGAAAAAGGTATTAGAACAAATAAAGAGTAAGAGAAAATTTCTGCCATTTTAAACAACTAAAACCTTAAACAATATTACAGCAACTTAATGCTTTACTATAAGCTTTTACATAATGCCATTTTAGTACCAGAATTCTCCTTTTTTCTTTACATAGATGCCTTTAAACCACAACTCATCATCACAAGTAAACATTCTGATTATTTAATTTCTGATCCGCTCACTGTACTTCCAAATGTCTAGCTGATCATATTCAATAACAGCCTCCCCCTCCCACCAAAGACACCCATGGCCGTGGCCTAGTTAACCCCCCTACAGAGAAAAAGAGATAATTGGAAATCAAGCTGCTAATTAACCTTCTTCAGGGTAAAAGGTATTTATATCTTTGGCTTTTTGATGGAACGGTTAGGAAATTGAAAGAAACGAGAGTGAGACGAGAAAGATGAAAGAGATGAAAGATAATTAAGCAGGTGATTGAGAAGGATGGGAGAAGATTGGTACAAAATAGGTGGGAACTAATTTAGAGAATATTAATATTTCATATTTAGATGTTCTTCCCAGTGATAAAGAGGGAGAGCAAACCAGCCGAATTTCATCTTTCAAGAATTTCAGTGTGAGTTGTCTCCTTAAAAAATTGTAGATAAATGGAAGCTCGATCAGGTCAAATTTGTGTTTATTTGTTTTTTTTAACAAGCTAATATAATGAAAAAGTATTTGGTAATGAGACTTCCTGATGCAAAACACATCCTGTCTTTCTTAACACCAGTTTTCCTTTTTGTCCACTTTTGGACATTGTAATCAGATGGTCTTTCAAACCAAACATAACCAATTTTGTCTAACATGAATTTTGTGGTATTTACCATCGTTTTCTTATTTTAAAAGGTAATTTTACAAGTTTGGCTAAAAACTGTGACAAATATGTTGCTCTGTTCTCTAGAATAAAATGATTTTTTTTTTTTTTTTTTTTGCAATTAAGTCCAACAAAGAAACATTAAATAAAAATAAAACACACAAAAGCACATGATATTTCAAGATTCAAGGTTCTTTATTGTCATTTGCATCACATGTGGTACATGAGGTGGAACGAAATTGTGTACCCAAAGTCCGAGTTACATCCAAAAATGGCAAAAATGTAACGTATAGAAAAAGAAACGGTATACAAGGATCTGAGATACAAGCTAAACACTTAGCACATGATATTTACTACTATATACATATTTTAACCAGTCATTTATAGGAAGTCATTACTTAAAAGTCATTTATTGGTTTCTTTTGCACAGCAAAAATTAATGGTAATTATACAGTTCAGGTCATTATTAATTTAAATTTGTTTTTATAATAACAATACGATTTAATATTAGGATTTATTCTGTTTTAACATAATAGCTGAGTAAAGGCAACTCAGCCAAATTATTTTATTGACTTCAGTTTCACATTACAACAATATTTACTAGTACATAGAATTATGTAGCAATTCGCAAGTGTAAATAGAGGCGGCAGTAGCCTGTAGCACGTCTCTAGCGACTGAAAATGGTAGTGTTCAATATTTTCCATGTCAGAATGAATGAAATCGTCAGATCTCAGCCACAAATTGGATTATAAATATGGGACAAAAACATAAATAAGTTGCTTCGCCGTATAAGTGGCAGGACATGCAAATTTACGCAAAAAAAGTGTGACTTAAACGGCGAAAAGTACAGTACTGTTTCTTTAACACTTTATATTTTTGCCATTATCGGCTTGGACTGGGACCCTGGGTACACAATTTCATTCCACCTCATGTACCACATGTGATGTGAATGACAATAAACAACCTTGAACTTGAACTAAAGATGTTCTACACTGTTGTTCATGAGTCTGCTGCCCTTGAGTCAAAATGACCCAAGACCACGTTTTTAAAACTGAGGCCTCAGGGATCATTTTGACTCAAGGGCAGCAGACGGTTGAACGTCTGATTTAACTAAGAACAAGGACACTTAAAGTGTGTCAAAACTGTTTTATTCCTCAAAAATGTAACCAAAATTCATTCAACCTTTATTTATACAGGTTAATCCCACTGAGCCTCGGGGACTCGTTTAAAATGTAAACTCAATCAAAATGTTTTTTGTTTTTTTTTCTGGCCATGTTAACTAAATTAGTTTTTTCTTCTTCTTTTGGTTCGGTAATGTTGAGATTAGAACATAACAAGCAGTGGTCTATGTCTTAGCTTTTACTTTGGCACTGCTGAGGGGGAAATGGTTGCTAGTGGTTACTGATTGGTTAGTTCACAATATCTGCTGAAAATAGAAAAGTGCTGCCACGAACACAACGTCAGGCACCAAAGTGATACAAAATAGCAGTTCATGTTTCAGAGAGTGCAGGTAATAGTGGTTCATCCCTCACTGATGACTTTCAGGGGGGGGGGGGGGGGGGGGGG
>NC_056519.1:22184606-22203031 GCF_014905685.2 Nematolebias whitei | reverse complement strand
GGCAAAGACATCCAAACTAGAAGCGAGCTCATCTGAAAACAATGACATCACTGGATCCCCGTGTGGTACTCTGTGGATGTAGGATGTAAAAAAGAAGGTAATGGAATATAAGAGGAGTGACAGTCAGCAAGACAGCCAGTCAGTCTATCAGTCAGCAAAGCAATGACGGCAGCAGAAGGCAAAGTAATATAAGTTGGGGTGGGGGTGGGGGGGCTGGAACGGAGTGAAAGATCTCAGGAGAGTAGGAGTCGAGAGAGAAGAAAGGGAATGGTTTTAGGTTACCATTGTTGGCAAGGCCACCTTTATCTTTTCACTCCCCTCACTTACAGGAGCTGATGGGGGGGTCTGAGAAGGGTAACGTTACCTGGCTGTTGCCCCCCACCGACTCTGTCTTTCAGCTCAGTGAAGGCTGGAAATGAACTTTTAGTTCTTAATTCAACAAACATACCAAGTTTTAAAATATATATATATAATTTAAAGTTTTTTAAATTTATATTCAGCTGGATTGATGTTTAGCATCTAGTCACGTTCCTCTTGGTCACATCTGAAGTCGTCACATTTTGCTAATGCGTCTTAAAATGACTGTGTGGGCACCGCACCATTATGCCAGTGTTAGAAGCGTGTTTGGTTTTTATCATGGCACAAATTAAAATGTGTTAGGAGCCGGCTGCGGCAGCAACAGCTCCAGGCTTTACCAACAGACGCCACATCTATCTTTCATGGAGCAAAGTTAACGGAGGAACCGCTTCGCCGTGTTTGAGGGGGACAGCGCAACGGCAAGGATTGGCCGTCCCTCGCTCATGTTTTAGGTGTTGCTTGGATTCTTACAGCGCAGGTTTTAAAAGTCGAGATGGACCTCTAGAGATCAAACACGAGCTCTGGGAGCTAAATCAGCAGAGACGGCACGGTGTAAAAACAGGCGTGGTGTGTATTTAGGTCTCTCTCGCTCAAACAAAGTCTGCTATTTTGGATGGCAAAGGCGACCTGACAGATGGTCTGTTCAGTCATTTTTAAACACCACATACTGTATTTTCTGCCGTACACGTCGCACCGCCCTATATGTCGCATCAGTCTGAATATGTCTAATAAAGTGGAAAAATCCATAAATACGTCACTTCGCCATATACCTAGACCTGTCATGATGAACAATAAATCAATTAATCGCATGATAAATCAAAATTATCGACCTTGTTTTCATTTACCGGCTTTATCGTTTCTTCGTGTCTCTCTCTTTATATTGAAGACACTGGATGACAAAAGGCTCAACTCCGGTGCTCGTCACTGACCCCTCCCTTTCAAAATCACTTTTTTGGATCATTAAAAGCAGCTAAGCTGCGAAGATAAGCTATGAGCTAAGCTAACAGGCCGACCTCGGGGAAAAAACCTCAGTCTTGTCGAAGCTCCAAAATTCACGGTTGAAACCCATGCCTTTGTTGAAAAAGTTATTTTTCTCTGCAAAAAGAAGCGGAGAACTTGTTTACTGATTTTTTTTTATTAAAAGCTTTGCGTGAAAAATGCTATGCTAAAGAGCTCAAACCACACTGAGTGTCTGCCATTTTGAGAACCGAAAAACAGGAAGTAGAGACAGCCCATGTCACGTCAAGGGGACTCCCTCCCATTTTTCTTAAAGAGACACGCTGCTCACTCCCTCACTATCCATCCTTTTGTTTACAGTCTTATACTGCCATCCAGTGGTCAAAAAAAGTACTACACACAAATTAAACAACATTTTTCTTAAATTTGACAATTACTAATTATTTTCAAATTTCAAACAATATTATCGTTTATCGCAAATTTTCTGAGACAATCACCCAGCAATTTTTTTAAAATCGTGACAGACCTACGTATACGTTGCATCTATTATGCGTGACCACTGACGCGTCACATTTGTTACGCGTCACCGCTGACAACCCGGAAATGTGGGCCGGTGTTGTGCCAAAAATCGATTGGCTGCCAAATGACGGCCGCAGGAGCGTGCACGGGAGGACTTTAACAAAAATTTAACAAGATTAACACTTAAAAACAATTATTTGTTTTCTCAAAATTATAACAAAGATGTATCTCAGTTTAACTTTCCTTAATAAATGCACTTTGACGGTCAAATCAGCTACATTTCAAAAGCCGATATGCTAAAACAGGAACGCGCAGAGGGCGATTCACTGCGCATTTTTTTGAAAGTAAACAAGATAACCACCTAAAAACAATTATTTGTGTACTCAACATTATAGGAAAGGTGTGTCTCAGTCTAACTTTTACTTAATAAGTGCACTTCAATGGTCAGATTAGCTGCATTTTGCTGGGGCGGAGCAGCGAAATTTAGCTGATTTGACGGTTGCTCCAGGCGAGCTGGATGAAAGTGGTGGGCTATGGCAAGCCGATTATGTCATTAATAGCCACTTTTACCTATTTCTTGACACAATGGCATGCCACAATATTCGAGTGCCCTCTAGTTGCTGAAAATGGTAGTGTTCAATATTTTCAGTCAAAATTAATGCAAACGGTCATATCTCAGCCAAAAATTGGTTTTTAAAAATGGGAAAAAAAATCCATAAATACGGCACTTTGGCATATACGTTGCAGGGCATGGAAATGATGCAAAAAAAAACGACATATAGACCAAAAAATATGGTAATTCCAGCAAAGCATGATGGTCATATTTTTCACAAACACACATTTTTCTAAATAATTATTTGTGATAAATCAAACCAGTATTTTCTGTTCTTGTATAACTAGATACTTTTTTTCATTTCTTAAAAGTTTTGAGCAGAGCATGAACTTTGTAGCAATATGTAAATGGTTTAAACTATATTTTAGAGTGCCGATGCATGAACTTTTAATCCCCCGTATTACTGTTTGGCAGTTATTTATTTTAAACAACTACTGTCTAAATAAAGGTTGAATGAACTTTCATGATGGGTTACATGTGGCTTGATCAACAACAGTGTGTCTGTACAATGTTAAGTAATGATGTGGGTATTTTACTATACTTGATAAATAAAAAACAATGGTTTGACTGCTGGGAGATTTATTGAAAGGATATGTTTCATTGTTTCCAAGGCTTTTTGGTATCTGAAAGGCAAAAGTAGGACACAACATTGCACTCTTGAACAGACCTTTCCTTCACAAATAAGGAGCTTTTTTAACACTGGTAGACTTTCTAAGATCACTTCCGTCTTTGACTTCAACATGTTCTTCTTGTCATGAATCAGTGAACTCAAGAAAATGACAAAGTTCTTTATTGTCATTTGCATCACATGTAAAGTAAAGTGCTATGGGTTGTCATCATTGTATGTTGCCATACAATGGCGAAATTGGTTCTCTGCATTTAACTCTTCGTACCTGGAATACACCCAGGTGGAGCAGTGGGCAGCTATGTAGGTGCTCGGGGAGCAATTGGGGATTAGGTATCTTGCTCAGAAACACCACAACATGTGGGAATGGTTGGGGATCGAACCTGGGACTTCCGGGTCCCGAGTCGGCTGCCCTACCTCTACCCCATCTCGGTGGTACATGAGGTGTAATAAAATTGTGTACTCAAGGTCCCACTTACACTTAAAAATAGCAAAAATATAAAGTACATAAAAGAAAAGAAGAAACAAATTAGGGCTATACAATATAGATACCCCCTGCACAATGCTGCCAACTCTGGAGCTCTAGAACTCAGACATGCTTTAAAGTTGCTGTCATTCAAGAATTTAATGGGTCACAAATAGTGATATCTCAATATCAGCCTCAAGTACTTGTACTCATAAAAACACTCTGATACTTTGGACTGATAATACTTTTATTCTTGGTGACATAATTTCCTCTCTCAAGTTACAAATAACAGGATAAAAAAAATTAAATTTGAATATTTTAAGACAAACACCGGTGAAATTGAGACAGCAGACTATGTGTAATGTTCTTAATAAAATAAATGTGTTTCTAAAGTCATTGTGTAATATTTAAGTACCAACTCATTAAGTACTCTGTATTGGTAAGTACCAATACCAATACAGAGTTTGTATTGGTAAGTCCCCTAACTGAAGTGCTTGCACTTGTTCTGAGTAAAACTAGTATCAGGACTCAGTCTTTGAAACAGAATCTAAAAGTGCTGGTAATTTTTCAAAACAGGCAAGCAGGATGACTCCAGAAGTCTTTTATTAAATGAAGAGACAAACTGAGGCCTAAGTGGAAACCAAAGAGCGTAGGTGAACCGGGATGTGTGATTAGAGACAGGTGAGCTGATCAGATGGAACAAAGTTGTGTAAAACTGACTCCCAATTAGGGCTCAGAAACACAGACTAAAACACAAGGACAAACTTATCTCACTATAAACAACTGCAAGACTTAGATGTACAAATAACCCACAAATCAGAAACCATATCAAGTAACACAAGTGGTACGCCACTGTGGTACCCTGCCGCTGAGAGATTTAAATAGTGAATGTTTGTAGTTTTAGAGAAGAGTGTTTTTCTGGACTGGAAATGACCAGGGAATGCAAGTAAACCTTAATGGTTTTGGGTCAGCATGTTCAAGTAGGTGGATGTTACACTGTGTATAAGATTAGAGGTATTTTATTTGATTATTTTTTGTCTTGTTTGAGGCAGCGCAGAGTGACAGACCCTGTCGAGCAAAGAGAGCAATCTGATCCACAATCAGGCAATGTAGCGGAGCCAGGGGGTGGCCAATGGTGGTCTTGGCCTTCATAGATTAATCTTCAGCCACCCCAATCATTTGAGAAACTATACTTGTAAACGATGTAAAAACGAGAAAGCATAGTTTCCTCAAACGATAGGGGTGGATGGTTTACAAATACACGTGGCAGTGGATTGGATTTTCATGTGACGAGTTTCGATAGTGAGCATTCTTATGCCTAGATGTAGCCACATCCCGAAATGTAAGTCTCTTATTTTCAAATTATCCAGCTCACAAGACGGATGGGCATTTATGGTGGCAGCCATTTTGTATTTTGACATGACAACCCCATTTTCTAGAAGAATCTTTCTTTTGCCTAGATGTAGCAACACAAAGAATGGAAGTTGGTACCTCGCTTATTTTTCCAAGTTATCACAACACGGACTGACGAACAGATGGACAGAGAGCATTTCCACCTCCCCCCTTCTTTGCAGCACAATGGAGGACAAAACTAACGTTACCAAGAGCCATAACAGGCTTTCACATGACTAAAATGACATTTTCACATCTTTTATGGTTTTTGCAAAGTGCACTGGCACCTCTCAAAATGTCTTTCTCATGTTTCACGGTTTTCTCGTTTAATTTGCAGGTGAAGACCCATGGTCCCAGCTTTACTCGAGTCCATGCACCTTGGCCTGTGTTGTGCAGAGAGGCCGAGTTCCTCAAGATTAAAGTCCCCACTAAGACGGTGAGATCTCACTGTTTTTTGTCATTGAGTTCTTTTATTTTATTTTTTTTATATATATTTTTAAAGAAAACTGTGTAATTGAAACCATCAAAACCTAACAATGGTTGACAAGAAAAAACATAGAGAGCAAAGGTCTTCTGGGTGTCCTTTTGCACATGACTCACTCAGCAACAGATTTCTACACTAAATAATGTATTATTGTAATTCCATAGTTCTGCTCTGAGTCTCTTGTTTTCAGAACTGTAAAGTCTGTTGATGTAGATGTCTCATGGATGAAATAACATCACTGGGTTTGTGTCACTGTTTGTTGCAGAGTTATGAACTCAAAGAAGAAAAGGGTTTTGGGTCTAGTATGAGCACAATGTGGAGGAAACTGAACCAGCCGTTCCAGCCCAAAGTGTCTCATCAGGACCATGGAAGCACCAAATTTGTTTCCCACTGCTTCTCCAGGGACAAGCTTCACCTGTAAGATACACACTAACACACATCCATTCATCAGTTTATTGCATCACTATGCCACCCAGCTTGCCCCCACCATACTAACCCTTTTTTTTTATTTTAATTTTATTTAACATTTAAATAATCATTAAATCATTTGAGAACCAATTTCCACACAATACATACAGTGTATTACATACAGAGGACATCCAGGAAGCAATCAGAAGGAGGTGCACTTGTCAAAATACGTTGTAATTGTTAAGAAAAGTTGATAACAAGATATAGGCTCATACCAATTGTTGGGGACAGCGAACTGGAACAAGGAATATGGTAGATAAAAGAAATGCCAACTGAATAGTCTTGGTAGTAAAGTTGCCGGTCTGTAAGTTGTGACGACTGAATAGAGATCTAAGATATGGAGGGATTTTGCTAGTTTTGTAAGTAAACTGTTTCCAAATGTTGAGTTTTTTGTGATTTCAGATGACCTACTTATGTTTGTTATTAGCACAGTAATTATTTGGTTTGGTTTATTTCAGCTACAACATTGCATCTAAGGATACATTTTTTGACAATGCCACAAGAGGCAGAATAGTAAGTATTTGTTTCTGAACTGATTTATGACTTCTTCCTGTGACCGTTTTGTATTTATTTTATTTTCCTAGCCTAACTATCTCAAATATTCCACAGGTGTATGAAATCCTGAGACGAACAGTTTGTGTGCGTACCTGTCAAACTATTGGTAAGGAAACCACCAGAATCCTATCTTAAAGGCTAAAACCTGCCATTAATTATCCATCTTATGTCATTTGATTGCAAGTAGTCAGCTCAGATTTTATATGTTCATACCTGACACTAAAATGTGTATTTCAAACTCTGCTGCTTGCATAGGGTCACAAAAGTTCAAGAGGAAGTCCTACATCAAAGGTTTAGAATGGATTGCAGTTTAGGCTGGAAAACATATGGATAAAAGGGCCTAGGACAGTGGTTTCCAACCCTGGTCCTCAAGGAACGCTATCCTACATGTTTTAGTTGTTTCCCTGCTTTGACACATCTGATTTGAGTGAATCAGTGATTAACAGGCTTCTACGGCACTTGAGTAAGTAATTAAAACTCTGAATCAGGTGCGTTGGAGCAGGGAAAAAACTAAAGCATGCAGGATAGTGTTCCTCAAGGAGGAGGACTGGGAACCACTGGTCTAGAATACCTCTAATGGTGTTTTAAGGGAAAATGTTAGCAATGTGCTTTGAGGCCATTCAGCATTGGTGTCAGAAGCATTGTTTATGTTCATGTTTAACTACATCAGTGAACACTTGATTCAATACCTATTTTAGAGTAACTTGACCAACAGCACCCATATCAACCACTGGCAGCACTAACGTAGCGCTAAGCTTTCCTAGTCTTTACTTATGTAGGTAAATGTAGATGTTTAACAACTTGTTACAATACACCAGAATGCAGGAAATGGCATCTACGCTACTCAAAATTTTCTGAGGGAGGACCCCCAGACACTCCCACCAGTATTTACACCCTACATTACAAATGCTTCTGACGCCAATGCTGAATGGCCTCAAAGCACATTGCTAACATTTTCCCTTAAAACACCATTAGAGGTATTCTAGCCTACATAAGTAAACACTTGATTCAATAACTATTTTAGAGTAGCTTGACAAACAGCATCCCCCCGCTGGCACTAATGTAGCGCTAAGCTAGCGGTGAGCAATACTGAGGCGCTAGCTACGATGCTACAGATGTAGCACTCTGCTTCTCTCTCTCGCATCCTAACTCCCCCCCGCAGGGAAACAACTGCCAGCACTAACTAATGTAACGCTAAGCTAGCGTGCAACACAGAGGTGTACCCCCACCTCCCCCTGCCTTGTCAACAACAACAACAAAAAAACCCTCAGATATGAGCGTCCTGCCAAGGCAAGTGACCTCGAGGTAACACCGCATGCAGTGTGATGAGTTGTTGTAACCAGGAAAACCTGGAATGGACTTTTAGTGGTTTGAGTATTCTCCTATTAATCAAGTGGAATGGATTAGTTCACAAAGAAATAGAAACAGCACTGAACAAACTAATATTTCATGGTAAATGTATGTGTGGGTGGGGAGTGGGTGGGGGGGTGAGTGTCCAAATGAATATTTTTGAAATGTGGGGGTACACATTCCCCTCACATATATGCCTGTGCCATTCGGTCTTGTATTTAGCAACGATCCAAATGCAACCTGATAGCTAAGGATGGATATAGATACCAGGTGTGATTGGGTCAAAGATTTTTCTCATTAGATTGATTCATTTATGTTATTTGTTCTCTTAAAGGACATGCAAAACCTGGAGAAGCTAGTGGTGTTACCTCATGTTGCATTGTTTCTTTTAATGGTGCTCAAAATAAAATTCTCGATTGGTTTGAAGCAACTCAAACTGCTGTGGCACTTCTCTTCTTTTATGGTTACCTTGATCGCTTAAAGTATATCATGTTTTTAAGTTTCCCCAAGGTTTCTTGAATAAAAGACAGTGAAGATGTGTTTTAAAAGTGGTGTTACAGCTCTAAAACCAGGCTTTTTATTGGCACCAGCTTAAAGTCAAGGCCCTTTAATCCTTTTAGCAGATAAACTGTGCCACTGACCACTTAAGAGTGAACATTAAGGCTGCAAAATTAAACCAAAAGAGACCATTGAAGCAAATTGTGTTCTACTCCTACTATGGAGGTTTAACTTCTTACTATAAATAGCATTAAATGTTTAAAAGTAGAAGCCAATATGAAATGTCTGATGGTGTCAGGTAAACATAGCTCTGAGTCAAAGAATGCCAAAAATGGATGCTATCAACTCCTTTTTTACAATTATTTCTGTGGAACTGTTGCTATGTAGCTACGCCGTGGTTCGGATAGGCTGTTCTCAGAAAGACAGCTCTGCTCATTATCAGTTCTCTCTACCTTGGAAGTCCTCAGGGGCAATGAGCAATTAAAAGTGTAGGATTTCTTCAGCAGCAGTTTCAGCTGTGTGGGACTGGTGTAAGCAAAAGTCGCCTGAGAAGGCAGCGCTGTCTGACACACCAAAAGAGCCAAAACAAGAAGAGCACATTGTGTGTGCATTCAATGATTTATTTGTATCATTCTTTCTCCAGGATGGAATGATTGTAAAACATTCAACTTTAAGGATTTTGAAAAACAGGAATTGCATGCAAAAATTTGAATTTATTTAGGGTTTTTTCTGTTCCATACAGGATCTAAAGTATACATACAAGCACAAATATTAGTATAAATTTTGTCCAACATTTGGTTAAACGTTCCCAAGCAAGTTGCACCTCAACCACAGGCATTTTGTAGCCATTAACTTAGCTGAATTGGTATAGTTCAGTTCAATTCAATTCAGTTTATTCATAGAGAGCCAGGTCACAACAGCAGTTGTCTCAGGGTAGTGTACAGAAAAATACATATACATAAAAAGCCAGTTAGTAAAAGCTCTCTATCTAAAGAAGCCAGATTGCACTGAATCTTCATTTCGCCACAGTCTCCCATCCTGAGCAAGCACAAAGGCAAGAGTGGGAAGGAAAATTTCCCTTTTAACAGAAAGAAATCTCCAGCAAAACCATGTTCAGGACAAGTGGCCATTTGCTTCAACCAACTGGAGTTTAAGAGGACTGCAAGGAAGAACAGACACTGAATGGCAGGTCCAGAATGGAGGCGAGCAGGTCTTTCTATAGGAGGAAAGACAAAGAAACACATGTTGAGATAGAACTAATTACAAATAAAGATCATTCATTTGTATTCGTTTGTAATCATTCATTTGAGGAAATGTGGTCTTGTCCTCCTGTAGTCTAAGCCTATAGCAGTTAACCAACAGATAGCTCAGGAAACCAAGCCAACCCTAACTATAGGATTTATCAAAAATGAAAGACTTAAGCCTAATTTTAAAAGTAGACAAGGTGTCAGCTTCATGGACAGAAACTGGAAGTTGGTTCCAGTTGGTTCTGCCTCCCATTTTGCTTTTGGGAACTCTAGGAACTACAAGTAAACCTGCAGTCTGAGAGTGAAGTGCTCTGTTAGTTACGTTAGATGAACTGGTTGTTTTTTCTGGTCAGTCCACGTTATTTTAGCATAGTCCTCACATTTTCAACAGAACTGAGGTCAGGACTTTTAAGAAAGCTATTCCTGAATCTCAACATCATCCTGCTTTATTCATTTAGAAACCAGTTTTGATGTGTGTTTGTGATTACTGGCTTGTTGGAACACCCATGTGTTCAAGTTTCAAATGGTTGTTTTAGGGTGAAGCTGAAGAAGATGGAGGTTGTCCTTTTTTTATTATTCCATCCACTGTGCAATGCACCTTGACTACAGTATGATGCTATCACCACCATGCTTGACATTTGGTACAGTGTTCTTTGAGAACCTAATCTCGACTTTTTTACACATGCTTCTTGTCAACGATGTCAAATAATTTAATCTTTGCCTTTGTCATAAAACTTTTATCCAGAAGCTGTTTGGATTGTCCATGCGGGCAGCTGCAAATTTTGGTCTAAGTGGAGCTTTTCAAGCTGGGGCTTCTTTCTTGGTTGACGTTCTTTCAGTCCAGGAGGGAGTTAAAAATTGCTTTACTGTGAACTGGTGTTCCAGCAGTTTCCAGTTCATGGAAGGCTTTAACCTTGGTGGTTCCTTGGATGATCCTGAACAAGTTAAAGAACTTTCTAAAACCTTTTTGTCCACCAAATTCAAGATTTAGGTGAATTATATATATTTGAGCCAGTATGTATAATATTGACCCTATGTGGAGAAAATCCACAATAAATCCAAACTTGTGTGCCTAATGCTCGTTATTAAAAATGCTTGAAGTTGTATTTTGTATAATCATTCCACCCAGAAAACATGGTTAAAACAAATAATTAGACACCCCAGTTATTATGACGTTCAAACCCGTGATGTGGGTATGTAAACGTCTGATCACAACTGTATCACAAACTTTTGTAGTTGTGAGACCCACATTAGAGACGAGCTGACACCCATTTTTATTTCCGGTGTCCACCATATGTTTGGTTGGCTGACCCTTCTCAACAGATGGTCTTAGCCGGCGGGTACTGACGGCATTGCAGAGGAAGAAGGGCAGAGAAAATAGAGAGTTTAACCCTTTTCCCTTCAACACCCCCCTCCCCCCCACCACCACACACACATACACACACACATACTGTTTTTCTGCTACTTGTCCTCCACAAGTGGGTCATACTTCCTGGGTCAGACTGAAATTGAAGCAAAGGCCTATGGGAGTTGTGGTTGTTTCTGGCTGGTTGAGAGTGTAGTTACGTGTTTCAGTGTACAGTATGTGTGCGCTTCAATAATAGCTCAACTAATGATTCAATAATTCCCTGTCCCCTTTTAGGGAATAATGTTGATAAGGTTTTATTTGTTGAGTCATCTGATGTCCTGACTTCACCGTCACTTCATGCATGACATATTCCCAAAACAAGAGACTTACCCCTTGAGTCCCAGTTTGTTTCAATCTGCAAAACCGTTCAAACTCAGTCTGAGCAGTCAAAAAGAAGATGTCCTCTAGAGGCTACAGTACATGTAAATATGTTTGTAATATATACTCGTTTATGACTCTGCTCTACCTGTTTTTTCTCCAGGCATTAGCACATTGATAGCCAAAGGGGTGTATGATGCAGCCTTCCCTCTTCATGATGTAAGTGTGTGGTTTGACAGTCCAATGATACAGCAGTTTATTGTAATGTGATACACTGTAATTCAAGGCTATTAAAGGAGCATTTTGATATTTTGAGAACAAATGACAGTTTTATGTGCTTGATCCTCGTTTCTGCTTGGCTTTTGTAAAACCAGACTTTGGGTTATATTTGCCAGAATAACTTCTTGGTGCTTATATTATGAAATGGTTCACAGTATCGCCAGCTGGAATAATATGGGTTGCATAAATGACCTAAAAAGTTGTTACATGTAAATTTGCTTCTCTGTAGGCTTGTGTGTGTATATAAATACATAGGACCAAATAAATGAGCGTTACACTGTTTTTTTTTTTTTTGCATTTGGGAAAACATTCTGATGTTTTCTGGATGTAGGGTTAAACTGCATGTCTAAAGACAGTACCAGGGTTTTTTCTCAGGATTACAGACAGATGCAGGATATCCCTTACGTAGCATTGTACCATCAGTGTCTGCAAATAACAAGAGTTGACCTGATCCATATCTATGCTTACACAAACCATAATGCCATGAGAAGTGTGTATGAGTTTCCACAACTGTGGCAGCACTAGTCTTTTCCCCTCTGTACGACCATATGTGCACAGAATAGTCGGCCATGGTAATGCGGAACTGAAATTCATTGCTGAACACAATACCCCACCGCTCAATCATTAGCCTATACATCAACTCCAAATACAGTTGTCTCTGCTCTGGTGTTAATGTCAGCCTATGCATGAACCTGGTGAAGTTGCAGTATGGCTGATGCCAGTCACCAAAACACAATGCAGGGTGATGTGGTGTTATAAAGAGTCCATTGCCTGGGTCTGGTTCACAAGCACAGATATCATGGAGTTCATTAATGCTTTGTGTGCAATGCAACAATCCTCCATTGGTGTGGTCTGCTTTGGGTGACAAGAACCTTCAATACCTTTGTGGGTGACTGCACATGTCCATTGGTTTCAACATCAGCTCAGTGTGACATCTGCACACCTCACAAATGCACAATGTGACCACCTGAGCTCATGCAAATTCACTATGACGAACCCGTTCAATCTCTGTCACATGCTGGTACAACTCTATAATCCATTCCACAAGGCATCATCTGTGTCTGATGACCTTCACCCACCATGCAACTGACTGATACTCGAGCAATGGCTTGATAACACTATTACTCCACTTGTGATGCCACCATTTACAGCCCCGGTGTCAGTTTTAGACACATGAGCTCCTTGCAAATCATTTCAAGGTCTGCATGTGGACCAATGGTGGACCAACCACCAAGTGGTTAGCACTGTTGCCTCACAGCAAAAAGGTAGCAGATTCACCTCCTGGCCTTTCTGTGTGGAGTTTGCACGTTGGTGTGCACCTGTGGGATTCTCCAGGTACTCCAGGTTTCCTCCAGCAGACTAAAAACATACATTTTAGGCTAATTGGTAACTCTAAATTGTCCCTAGGCGAGTGCGAGTGTGTATGATTGTTTGTATCGTGTATCTCTATGTGTCCCTGTGATGGACTTGCGGCCTGTCCAGGGTGTCCCCTGCCTGTCGCACAGTGACAGCTGGAGATAGGCACCAGCTCTCTACGACCTGGAAAGGAGAAACGGGTAAAGAAAATGGGTGAATGGATGGATTTACTTGTTTACAGAGGTTAAGTTTAATAAAAAGGTGGTATGCAATTTGAAGTTTTTTTAATAATTTTCTGTCTTAAGTGTGGTTTGAATCTCATTTACACTCACCAGCCTCTTTGTTAGGTCCACTTGTTCAATTGCATGTTACCACAAATCAGCCAATCAGACGGCAGCAACTCTATGCCTTTAGGCTTGTAGACGTGGTGAAGTCGAATTGCTGAAGTTCAAACCCGACACCAGAACAGAAATTTAAGTGGCTTTTAATGTGATGTGGTTGTTGGTGCTAGACGAGTTAGTCTGAGTATTTCACAAACTGTTGATCTACTGTTTTGTTTTTTATACATACAACCATCTCTAGGGTTTAAAGAGAGCAGTTAAAAAAAAAGACAATACCTGGTGTGCAACTTTTTTGTGTGTGTACAAACAACCTTGTTAATGTCAGAAGTCATACAACTAGAAAGCGACAATAACTTAAATAACCACTTGTTACAAACCAAGGTTTGGAGAATACCATATCTGAAACCACACCACGTCCAACCTCGAAGCAGATGAGCTACAGCAACAGAAGACCACACCAAGTGACACTTCCTGAACAGGAAACTGAAAACACAGTTCACAGACTCACCAAAATTGAACCGTATTAAATTGGTAAAACATCACCTGCTCTGATGAGTCTGGATTCATCTCGGTCTCCTCGAGCACCTTAGGGTTGTGGTGCAACAGAAGGCTCACATCATAGACGTGAAGCTGACTAATCTGAGTGATGCCATCATGTCTATATGGTTCAGAACCATAGAGGACTATTTACAACATTATATTGAGTTTTTGACATTAATCATTAGGCTAAGGGTCAAACCCAGTACTAGGCATGTGCACTTAATAAAGTGTCTGATGAGTGTATATTGGTGTTCTGTTTGACAAGTCTGAGTATGGCTGTTTGCTGTGCACTTGTGAGTTTTGGACTTTGTTTTAAGTCTGTTTGAACAGTGTTCCTTCATGATAACCCTGATGTTTGTAAAATTAAATGTGCTGCAGACAAACGCGTTTTCCAAATGTTCTTCAAAGAGTTTAGTTTCATGTCTGTAATCGCATATGTTCTCATGGTTTTCAATTTCTGTTTTTAGGGTGACTATAAGGTCACCGGACAACTTGAGGAGCGCAACGACAGACAGGTGCACCCACTCCCCTTTCAATGATTTTTATTTTATTATTTTTGGCTTTAGTCCTCCTCTCTTTATATTTGTGTTGTGAAAAAATACTGAAGTTCAGTCCCACATTGTTTTTTTTAAGTGATCTGACTTGATTTGTGCAACGATTTATACAGAAATTACTAAAAGAAGTCAAAACTGCACATATGAACGTCAAATATCTGAAAGGCAAAAGACCATCCAAGTTACTGAAGAATAGTACTTTTGTCTCATGGTTTTATTTTTCGCCTTTTTCTCACACGCTTGTGTCTTCCCATCTGTCTCAAACGGGCACAGATTGGCATTTAAGTTCAGTAAACATTTCTCAGATGCAGAGCTGCTCTGACGGTAGAAAACAATGATGTGTTGACTCAAGTTCCAAAGAAACAAGAAAAAGGAAAAGATTTTCAGATTGCAGACTGGAAGGAAATAATAATAAATACATGAAAACTGCAAAATAATAAAACAAAACACTAGCTTTGCAGTATTTTCATGAAAGATAGAATGAACTCCCAACATTCCTTTTTTTCCCATTTTGATGTTTTTGTTCATTTTGTGGTCTATAAGGTCGATCCTTCATTAAATGACTGACTGTGATGAGTCAATATAGAACAAACAGAGGCAGAAGGAAATTGTTCATATTTTTAATGATCTTTATGTATTTAGGCAAGCATGTGACAAAAAAATGTAACATCGCAAAATAATTAAAACATTGCTGTTTTTGATTGTAGCATTAAAAATATATATACAGTAGTCCCTCACTTATCACGGGGGTTAAGTTTCAGACACCCCCGCGATAGGTGAAAATCTGCAAAGTAGGTTTGTTATATTTATTTTAGTATATATATACATTAAGGCTTTATAAACCCTTCCCACATTCTTGCCATGTTTTATACTCTCTATAAACGCTCTAAAAGAGCACAGCAAGAGAACAGACAGACTGATGCTACGGTTATCGAACCAATAAGAACCCAGGGGCGGAGCATCAGGAGCTCCGGAACATTTATATATATATAGTAGTACAGCACAGTGGCGTAACTGGTAGAGCTGCTGCCTCCCAGGTGCAATGGTGGAACCAGGGGGTGACCAATGGTGATCTTGGCCACCATAGATTAATCTTCGGCCACCTCAGTCATTTGAGGAAACCATACTTGTAAGCAATATAATAATTAAAAACCATACCTATCTTGAAATAATTGGCATGGCCGGTTTTTATATACATATATATGGCTATTTCCAATTCCCCCTTTTTGCTCATCGACAGGGAACAATGGTTATGTTTCTTTAAATGCACTGTATGTAAACATCTGGTTTTAACTGTATAAAACAACTTCTTGCTCCAAGGAGAGTCTCCAACCCTGATCAAAGTAAACCAGAAACCTTGGTATTATTAGGCTTCTTAATGAGCTCCTTCTTCTCTCTTACTGTGTTTCACTTGTCTTCAGGATAAAGTTACTTTAACTACAGCTCTAGGCTTTGTCCTCGAAGATTTATTTCAACCAATCAGAGAGTGCCTGCCTCCAGATCAGCTGTGCCTCTGAAAAGCATTTTCATCTTTCAACATGATAACATACACCCACACTGACTTTGAATCCCTCTCTCTATCTGCTTGTGTGTTCTGTCAGGTTCTGCATGAAGAGTGGGCAAGATACTCAGCCTTCTACAAGTACCAGCCCATTGACCTGGTCAGGTAACGTGACCGCAGTGAGCACCATCCCACAACCCTTTGCAATTGGATTGTTGTTGGGTAGTGTTCAGTGGAAAAATGAGAAGGTGTTCGCTAATCCTAAGTGCTACAAAAGAAGACAGTTGTACTTCCTTTCTTGACAACTGAGCCTCCTTAAAGAAGTGCCACATTAGGTTTGGTTGGTTGTATTTTGGCACTACAACACTGAACCTCATTTGTGACCCCTGGTTCTCCAAAACCACATTGGGAATAGGGATACACATGGTGTATCACCACAAACACATACAGAGTTGTGGAAACGTATGTCCATTTTTACCACCTACATTATCCTGCTCTCTTTAACAATCAAGTGGAAAGAGATGGGGTATACAATCAAGATACCCTTTATTATCCCCAGTAGAAAAATATGTTGTGGATAGTAGTAATACATTTAGCTGCAGTAGCTGTACAGCAGACATATAGAAAAAAATAAGTCAAACGAAAATAAAAATTATTGTTGTCAAACAGCAAAAATAATCATCACGATATTCATAAAACAAATAGTAATGGAAATCGTGAAACCAAACAACATCATCGTTCAACGTTCACAATGACCAGCTTTTACCTTTCCAAAAGTTTAAGGAAAAGAAGAGAAAAGAAATGAAAGAACATTTACTACACAATGAATAATTCAGTTTATTCTTCTTTTGTACGGGGCATCTTCCACAAGTGGTTGTTTTTTTGGAGGTCGGAGATGGTGCAGTGGTAGGGCAATTGACTTGGGACCATAAAGTCGCGGTTCAACTCCCCGCTTTGCCCACATGTTGTGGTGTCCCTGAGCAAGACACCTAATCCCCAACTGCACCCCAGGTGCTTACATAGCTGCTCACTGCTCCACCTGGGAGAATCTCAGGTGTGATGGGTTAAATACAGATAACTCATTTTGTCATTGTATGGGAACATACATTGATGACAACACATAGCACTTCATTTTACTTACTTTTTGCCTTGTGACCACCGTTGGCACAGTAGGTTATAATGTTCGACCAACTGTCCCCACCTTCTCTTGTTGTTGGGAATTGAAGCCAGCGAGATGTAATTTACAAGAGCTGCCAGGTTGGATTTTTGGAACCAGAGTCTGCATACTATGTACATGTCTTTAAGCCCTGTCTACTTTCCCCACACATATTCATGTTGTTACATGACCTCATTCTGAAACAAGAAAAAAACTAATTACAGCTAAACATCTTGGAAAAAAAATGGCTGAACATATCAGCAAGAAAAAAACTAGATCAATTAACAAGAGTCAATTATATATACAATTATGTATTTATTTTCTAAGGGTAATGTCCTGTTTGTTAACATGCAGGGGACGGGACCTATAATTCCCATCTTGAACGTCTAGGACTTCATATGGCATCTTGTATTTTGATATACGGTCAATGGTGGCGACTAATCTGTTGATTAGAGTCATGAGCTTTATAGCTAACAGTCTGCTGACGATACAAGTTTATTAAGGCCAAACCAGTTCATGAAATAAGGTTTAAGTGTGTCATCTCTGAAGTGACATTTCAAAGGTTTGATGTGAAGTTGTTCCATCAGTGGATCAAAATTTAGCCATTAATGTCACACAAGCATTGCATAAAATCAAAAGATCAAACGTAACACAGTGTGCAAGCTCTTCACTGGCCTTCTTGTCATGACCACAGTCTCTCACTGACACAGGAAGTACTTTGGAGAGAAGATTGGCTTGTACTTTGCATGGCTTGGTGTTTACACTCAGCTGCTCATCCTGGCATCCATAGTGGGAATCATTGTGTTTGGCTACGGGGTGGCGACGATGGATACTGACATACCAAGGTACGCACAGCAGAGAACAGAGTGATTACTGGCTAAAGCTAAAAGGTTAAAAGCCAGGCAGTAATGGTTTTTCCTATGTGCGTGTGTGTTGTTTGTATGTATGTCTGTTAGAAAAATATGTAATAAACCACTTGAAGGTGTTAAATGAAACTTTTAGAAAGTAATCATTGGATATGTCTACAAGTTTTTGGTGTCAACTCAAGATTACCATCAGAGCTAATTGACCTTAGAAAACTCTAATTTGACTCAGTCAATTTCACAACTGTTAAGCTAAAATGAGGTGTGGTAGTAGCTGATAATGATCCCAAACACATACTCCAAGCCAGCAATGGGCAACATTTTTTTCCAGAGGGACGAATCAAAATACTTACTGGCAAATCAATTGAAGGGCTGCATAAAGACTTAGAAAGTAAAATTTCAAGACAGATAATCTGAAAATATTTTTTCAGCCTCTTTCTTGTAGCATAGTTAGCATGCTTGATAAAAACACATATTCAAGTAATTATTTAATATCAGACAAACTTTCTGTAAACTGGCTCTTGCGACAATATATTAGCATAAATATGCCACACACACACAAAAAAAAAAAAAAAAAA
>NC_056519.1:22165669-22184506 GCF_014905685.2 Nematolebias whitei | reverse complement strand
TATATATATATATATATACCCTTCCCACACTCTTGCAATTTTCTAAACAATGTTTCTAAAATCTAAACGCTCTAAAAGAGCATAGAATGTCATGATTTCAGCTCTCTGCTTCAGCTTGGCCACGCCCACTTCTCCGCTCTGCATGGAGATCAGCTGATTAGCTGCAGAAGGGAGTTTTTTCTGCTGTGTGTGCTACACAAAGGTGCAGCAGGAGCTAAATAATTTAAAATAATTTATTTTAAATAAAAATCCCATGCCGATCATGCAGCTCATCCATCAGTCAGCCAGTTGTGTGTCATGTCCAATCTTATTTGGAAAACCGCGATAGAGCGAGTCCACGATAAACAAACCGTGAAGTAGCGAGGGGCTACTGTGTGTATATATATATATATATATATATTATATACAGAATTATGTTATTATGAATTTTATTATGCTGTATTATACAGAGCAGAATATCTAATATACCACTGGATGGAGTTTAATGAAATCTTTAAAAAATAATTATTAGCTGTACTAGTACATCTACTTCTGATTACCGTTTGGCAGTAATCCAATTTAAAATGGCTACCACAGCTAATCAACCTCAGCAAAACACAGAAAAGCTATAACTCAGTCAATTTTAGACATGCTGACCTATGACTTGATGTGGTAGTAGCTGAACTTTATTCACAACACAGTCTGAGAACTAATAGAACGTGCGACGTTGCACTCGAACGCATTATTATTTTGACCAAAACAGCGACAACTCTGTCACTTCTCAAAAACAGATGATCTTCGTTTACTTCGGTATTTGTGAAATGTTTTTTTTTTTCACTTTCTATAGAGTCTCACTAAAAAGCATTCCGATTACCAGAATGGAGAAAATTAGTTTTAATTTTCACCTCCCAGTTTAATGGATGCACAGCTGCACATTCACGCATGCATGAGACAGGGATTGCCCAGAGATACCTGCTCTATCCGGCTTTAGTCACGTTTGTGTGGGAGGCACACAAAAGGTAGAGCTCGGCAGCGTGTGTGTCATCAATTCAACCCACACTAACTTTGAAAAGGGGAGAAATAAAAAACAACTAAAGTCCATTCATTTCTTGTCCTTTTTGCTGCGATGGAAATCCCAGCCTCTCCTTAACGCCATGTGTAGTTACTGTTGACATGTTTAACTGCAGAGACTCTCTGGCTGATGTTTTTTCTTTTCTTTTCCTGCATCAGTTTAGAGATGTGTGACGATAGTCTCAATTTCACCATGTGTCCTCTGTGTGACGGGGCATGTGACTACTGGCACCTCAGCACCGCCTGTGGCACGGCCAGAGCTTCTCATCTCTTTGATAACCCTGCCACCGTCTTCTTCGCCATCTTCATGTCCCTGTGGGGTGAGGTTACAAGTGTGCATGAGCGCAACTGTGTGTGAGGAGCGTGTGTTTGAGAACTGGAGAACGGGCGAGCTGCTTGTGTTGTTAGTGTCATGTTACCTCAAAGTGAGCAAATGCTTAGTGTAACAGTGTAAAACAACACAAGTTCAAAGGGTAACCCTGACAACAGGCATGTTTGCATGTAAAACATGGTCTGAAACATTAAGAAAACTCAAACGCTTTTTAATAATTGCTAACTTTAAAAAATGTTTTCTGAATTCTGAATAAAACGTAATCAAGCATACACAAATTCACATTGCAGTGGCAGTTCTCGATGTCAGTAACCTGTTTCAACATCTAAAAGTCAGAAATCTGTTGGTAATTATGATTTTATGCAATAATCATCCTCTTCTACTTGTTTCTGGTTGACATGTTCCCGTGCAGTTTCTTTCTACGGAGGCCCACAGGGGTCATAGTAAAAGTATGAGGTTGTAAGAATGAATTCCCTCTATTTATTGATGCTTGTTCAAGCGTTTGCTAATAGACATTATTCTGTTAGAGTGTAAGCAATGAATCGTTGTTTGGGTTGATTCACATTGAAAAGTTGGACACATACCTATTTCCAGCTTTACTTGAAAACAAGCTACCAGGCCTGTAAAACTACAAACATAACCTCCTGTTACTTCACAATATTTAACAATAAACAACCCTAATCCTGAAAATGCAGTTATTTTCAAAACCTCATAAAGCTACATTTGATTCTTTATAGAATATAATAAAGTGTCAAATATAAATTGTCAACACATCTGTGAGAGAACTGGGTATAAAAAGAAAATTTCAGAGAGTCTGAAACTCTCAGAAGTAAAGATGGGCAGAGGTTTGGCACTCTGTGTAAAACCATGTCTGTAAATAATGCAACAATTTCAGAAAGATGTTCCCTAATGACAATTTGGGAAAAGTTTACATATCCCATTGTCTACAGTTAATAAAACTAAAAGAGTTCAAGAATATGGAAAAATCTTTGAGCTCAGAGGCTTACAGTATATATTGGATAGTGGGGATCTTTTGGCCCTCAGGCAGTGCTGCATTAAAAGCCAGTGTGATTCTGGTGTAAACATCACTGCACGGGCCCAAGAACAATTCAACCTTTCATTGTAATTAGACATAATTCACTGTACCATTAACAAATGCTGCCTCAAGCTTGATTGTGCAAAGAGGAAGCCCAATCAATCAATTACAAGTTTCAGAACCACAAATACTCCCATACAGATATGTCTTTTTCAGGGAAGGCCTTGCTTATTTCCATATTCCACTAACTACAAGATTACCTTAGCTAATGCTAAACAGGTATAAAAAAATCAGCACAAGCCAACGCTAAATCGCTTAACTGCTAAAACAACTGTTACGCAGTCTGTGTCACACGTCTTCATCAGTGTTGCCAGATCTCGCAATAGAAACAAGCAACCAGCTCTATGAAAACAAGCCCCAAAAAAGCCCAACTGGCAACCCAACACATTGTGTAAAACAGAGGCCGTTTTTAAACAGTATAATCATACATATAGCATTATACATAAACAACAGCAAAATTTTGCTAAACACTTTGAATAACATACTTTTAAGCGCTGGTTAAAAAAACAAAGTAACAAATATGTAAATCATATTTTTCTGCATATTTTTAAAAACAAAACATCCCAACATCTGCGTGTGAGTGGAGCCCCCCTAGTGGTCGGCCACAGTATGAGTGTTTGTTTGAGTGTGCACCTGTTGTCTCATCGACTTGGGCGGGAGCGGTAAATGGGAAATGAGGGCATGGAAGGGACAAACTACCTACTACCACTCATTTTTTTGCTTTATTGTGCAAAGCTGGGAGATAATCAACTAGTTTCACTCGGAAAGAAAGTCAAGCCCAAATAAGCAACTTCACATTCAAAACAAGCCCAAAGTCATTTATAATAATCGGACTTGGCAACACTGGTCTTCATCTCCTTCCAGTTGAAGCTGCGTCGACCAATCACATCTTGACACGTCTGCACGTAGTCAGCCAATAGCGTGCCTAACGGACTCTTCGAGACACGCCCACAACAGACAGGAACTGGCTGGTGGACTTAAAGTTGACGGAACCTGTTTTAGTGGAAGCCAATTCTGCTAACGTTTTCCAAAATTTGCAAAAACGCTAACAAATGAAAAATTTGTTCCACTATTAGCAGTTAGCGGATTAGCAGAACAGTGCCCACCACAGCCAGGCAGTGCTAACATACACACTGCTTCCATTACAACATCATGACTTCATAGTAGAGGAGTACGGGCGTGGTTGCATAAAGTTTTTCCACAATAATTTTACACATTCTGTATAAAAGTCACTTCAGTGTTTTTCACTTTGAGATGTAGTTATGGGTTTATGAAAAAAACTTTTTTTTAGTTTTTCTAGGTTTGCTTTGCTCAAATAAAGACTTCTGTAGATGATAATCCTATGTGCGATGGATTCGACTGTTGTTAAGTTTGTCGTATGTTGGTGTGTCTGTAGCTGTGCTGTTCCTGGAGCAGTGGAAGCGTCGACAGATTAGTTTGAGCTTCAGCTGGGATCTGACAGGCATGGATGAGGATGAGGTAAATACTCAAATCTCATCAGCCATGCTCACATCATAATTATCATAATAATAAATACTTTTTTTTTATCCAAGACTTTTCTAAGACCTCAGCATTCTCTGTTTATTTAAGGACAGAATTGCATTCTGTGGAGACACGTGGTCTTTTATGGTAATTCGTGTTATTTAAAGCGTGAAAACCCTGTGTGAAGACCATTTTCCAAACTAGGCTGAAATATACGTTTGCAGTGAGTGAACTACCGAATGTTTAGCATGTGCATACGCAGAAATACTCCTTTTGTTTTTGTCAGGAACACCCCAGGCCAAAGTACGAGACCATCCTTCTTCAGAAACGGCAGAAGAAGCAGGAAAAAAAGAAAAAGAAGAAAAAGAAAGAGGTAGGAATTTAAAACCATGTTGTCAAGCGTTAGCAGGGTAACACTTTACAATAACGTTCACAAAATTTGATTAACTACTAGGGAACACCTAAGGAACAAATCAGGAGCTAATGGGTAGTTAACCAATACATACTGGGGAACACACAGCCAAACCTTATTAGGGGACTACTGGTTAGTTACCTTGCAAATGAAGAGGAACTAATCAAGAAGTAATGGATAGTTACCAAGAAAACCAAAAATGAATGAATCAAGAGCTAATGGGAAGTTAACCAGTATTTACTGGAGAACACACAGCCAAGCCTTATTAGGGGACTACTGGTTAGCTACCTTGTAAATGAAGAGGAACTAATCAAGAACTAATGGGTAGTTACCAGGGAAACCAAAGATGAACGAATCAGAAGCTATGGGGTAGTTAACCAGTAATTACTGGAGAACACACAGACAAGCCTTCTTAGGGGACTACTGGTATGATACCACAGAAACAGAGGATACATTCTCCATGTGAGTTCTGAATAAACCCTGCACCAGTGGTAACTACCAACTAGTTCTAGATTAGTTACTCTTTATTTGCAAGGTAACTAACCAGCAGTCCCCTAATAAGTCTAGGCTGTGTGTTCCCCAGTAAGTACTGATAAACAACCTATTAGCTCCTGATTTGTTCCTGATTCGTTCCTGAGGCGTTCCCTAGTAGCTAATCAAATTTTGTGTACCTTATTGTAAAGTGTTACCGATTGCAGAATAAAATACAGCACAAATGGTAGGTTGATTATGGAAAGTTGCAGTAATTATGCATTAAAATACCTTGATGTGTATATTCTGTCAGCTTACACTTTCTCACAGTCAGAATCAGATACTTTTCAAAGATCCAGATGTTTGGGTTTGCAGTTTATTTCGCCAATATTAGCCAAATAATCTAAAGACGGCTAATGATCTAGATTCACTGAGTAAACTGGATCAATGGTGAGTCCCAAACGGCCCACAGACCACGGTGACGGATGAATCTGTGACCGCTGAGGGAAGCCTGGACATACATGATGGACACATTTCCTGCAACTGTTTTAATTGTTTAATAGCTTTATTGCAGTTCAAAAAAACATTTAGATCCCATAGTGAGGTTAACAACTATGTTTATTTTTAACTTGTGATCGTAATCTTTATTTGGTACTGTTTAAAGAGCAAGAGTGAGAAAAGCAGTCAGCTTGGAGGGCAGTTTGTTCCCTGCAAAAATACCCACCACCCGAGAAAATCACTAATATACCGGCATTTAAAAATAAGTGTATATGACTTTAGTAATGTCCTGCCTTCAAACGATCACATGTCAAGTGTTCAAATCCTGCACATGCTCCAAAGGCATGCATGTAGATGAAGACAGTAGGAGACTGGTCCACCTGCAATCCTGACCTGACTTCAATGAAGTGCACGTGAAGAGGTTTGCAATAAAATGCACAAGGACAAGAACCTATTCTCTTGTATACCTAAAGATGTGTTTGCTGAAAGAATGAAACAAGATCACGCTTGAAATGCGGAATTACAGTGATCAACTGTTGGCTTCTGGGCTAAATATGGCTGATGAGGTCTTTCTTTCCAAGTATGAAGTTATTATTACATCAAACACAACGCAGTGGTTAGTTTGGTCACTCACAACATTTTATTATTGTTCTTAGCTGCTTGCAGCTAAACCCTCAAGTATTAATGTATCTTAGGAAGATGCGAGAAGCTCTGAAAGGCAGCAAGCCACAACAATACAGCTGTTGCTATATTGTGGTTCACTTCTTGCGGCTTCACTGTATTGCAAGTTTTTTAGTCCTGTGTTTTTTTTACATTGTTTGTCCCATACAGGCTGTGCAGTACTGTACATTCATCTCATCATCATCTTCATGGCCAAAGTGTTTGAGTATATGAAGTGTTTATAAGAGAGTGTGAAAGGTTTGTAGTAGTGTGGAAAGGGTTTATATAAATAATAAAAGATAACGCCGCTACTCTGCAGATTTTCACCTACCTTGGTCGCTTTAATACGACTTATAGCCTACCCATGATGCTCCATGTCCCGAGCCCATTTCTTCCTTGACTTTCTTGGATGGTGTAAGACCTGGATACACTACCAAAACCCTTCATTACTTCAACTGAAATTGGCTATGTAATTTGGAAGCCACAATGTTCTTATCGCACTTCTAAAGACCTCACCAAGACCCTGCAAAGAATATCTTCTTTCTGTTAATGTTTTTGTAGTGAGGTTCAGTTCAGTATGAAAGGGGATTAATCATTGGTTCCCACACTGTGACTGGGAAAATTCCAGACTTTGAGCACGTTTTTTAATGACCCCTGGTTTATCTGTTGATATCCGTGATGTTAGAATGTATTTAAAGTGTTGTAACAAGAAATTCAATTAGTAGAAAATGATTCAAGTTTTACTATTTCCACTTTTTATAAATGCGTTGTGGACCAGAAATGCATAAATGGATGTTTTTGGGGCAAAACATGAAACATCATAGATTCAATGTAGTTGCGATAAGGAGCAAACAGCTAGATGAGCCATTTATCCTCGTTATAAACCAGATAAAAATAGGTTGTTAGGTCTACTGTAAATACTGGGCAATAAACGGCATATATATAAATGTATGAATCTATAAGTTTGTCCTAAAACTGACTGAAGCCCACAAACCTCTCAGAGAATTTGGTTTGACACAGCCATGATTGTAATGGTTATATTGAGAGGTCAGAGATATGTCCCAGATATTAAAGGTTCCTAATGGGCTTTAGAAACATGTGTTTGTGTGTGACCTGTTCTTCTGTCTTGCAGCCTGAGAAGCAGGAGGACGGGACAGTGACAGGGAAGGACAGATGGAGACAAAAGCTGCTGTCTGCCATGGCTGGAGGAGTACCGGTAACCCCTCCTTTTCTCCTCTCCTTTGCATGTCCTTTCCCTCCTTCCTCTCCTTTTTTCTGCTTTCCTACCCGTACCTTCGATTTTCTACCCTGCAGGCTGCTCTGTCTGTTCTTCTCTTCCTGTCCCATCCTCAGGCTGATACCACTTCTCAGGTATTTGTTTCTGCAATTTTTCTCTTTCTTTTGCAGTATTTCAGACAACTGATGGTTAAAGTGTAAAAACTTTCCCTGTGAGGTGAAAAGGATTCATTTCTTCACCGTCTGTTGTCTGGATGGCCTTGCATAACCTTGGCTGTAGTTTCTGTCTTTACATTTTATCTTCATATGTTTTCCTATTTGCCACTGACACAATCTCATACCAAAATACCTGTGGTGCATATGTTCATACCCACAAGAAATACAGACGTTACATCCTAGCATCCTATTGTAAGTGAAACTGCTTGATACTGAATACAACCCTCCCATCATAGTGCTTGGGAATGAAAACACATTAATCCATGACTTCAAAAAAAGACCTCAACCCATGCACTCCATCTTTAAAGGGTCTTACTCTTCTATAAACTTTAATGCAGCCTGAACCGCAACGTGTACCCCCACAATTTTATATCACGGTGTCGAGCCATGATGTGTGCTATTACTTTATTGGTGTTTCGAGTTACTATAGCAACGTAATTTGCTAACAATTATGTAATTTTTCTCATTGAAAATCACTGACAGAACTCTTGACAGCTTCAAACTGGTGAGTGAGGTCACATGACCTAGATAAGGGCTATTCAACTAAACTGCTCAGGGGGCCACAGTTACTGAAAGTCAAGAGCTCAGGGGCCGGACATCCAGCAGTTATTGTCATTAAGTAAGTTTGTTTTATGGTTTAAAATGTAGTTTTATTTAAAAATTAACCCATTGGTTCGGAAAGCTCTGAAAAGAATGAAGAAAGGGAAGGCAGTAGGACCTGATGAAATACCAGTGGAGGTTTGGAAATGTCTTGGAGAGATGGCAGTAAGGTTTTTGACTCAAATATTCAATGGCATATATGAGGGTGAGAAAATGCCTCAGGAATGGAGAAGAAGTGTGCTGGTGCCCATTTTTAAGAACAAGGGTGATGTACAGAGTTGTAGCAACTACAAGGAAATTAAGTTGATGAGCCACACGATGAAGATCTGGGAGAGGGTTGTGGAAGCAAGACTTAGAAGAGAGACGACTGTGAGCAGCAGTATGGTTTCATGCCAAGAAAGAGCATCACAGACGCCATCTTTGCTTTGAGAATGCTGATGAAGAAGTACAGAGAGGGTCAGAAAGAACTCCATTGTGTCTTTGTGGATTTAGAAAAAGCATATGACAGAGTGCCAAGAGAGGAGGTGTGGTATTGTATGAGGAAATCTGGAGTGGCAGAAAAGTATGTTAGACTGGTACAGGACATGTATGAGGACAGCAGGACAGTGGTGAGATGTGCTATAGGAGGGACAGATAGCTTCAAGGTGGAGGTGGGAGTGCATCAAGGATCGGCTCTGAGCCCCTTCTTGTTTGCTCTGACGATGGATCGACTAACAGATGAGGTCAGGCAAGAATCCCCATGGACGATGATGTTTGCAGATGACATTGTGATCTGTGGTGAGAACAGGAACAGGTGGAAGAGAACTTGGAGAGGTGGAGGTATGCACTTGAAAGAAGAGGAATGAAAGTCAGCCGTAGTAAGACAGAGTACATGTGTGTGAATGAGAGGGAGGCCGGAGGAGACTCTGAACAAAACACAGATTAACATTTTTAGCCATTTTTGTTCAAGACGACTGCCACAGCGACCTCAGAAAACACGAAATTGACTATAACGCAGTCATTCGTTGAGATATTGAGCTGAAATTTGGTTATGGTTATAGCTGAGAGTGAGTTATTATGCATTCCTGATGAAAATCAAAAATCCAAGATGGCCACCTAAGCTAAAAAAACAATGTGATAACAATTTAAAAGGATATTGAGTCACAGTGAAGTCCACACATTGACTTGCTGTAGTAATCACACTCAGTGAACTGCTCTTTTTATTTATTATATAATATTTATAACAATAGAAGGTTTAACATTTATTAGACATTCCTGCTCGATTAGAGCTACTCAGTTATCAGCACATCGAGTACAGCTCAGTTAAAAAATACACTTTTTCCTGACACTTCCAAGCTGATGGTGTTGGCAGCATGATTTGTGGCAATTTGTAAATAATTTTTGGGTATGGATGAAAGAGAGAAAAAAAACTGTTTTTTTTTTGTTTTGTTTTTTTTACATAACAAGACAACGAAAAACAAAGAACAAAAAAAAAAGAGATATGAAGAAAACAGAGAGACAGAGAGAGAGAGAGATGAGTGGGAGTGATGCATGCTGGGCAGAAAGCCAGGTGTAAGTTTAGTGACCATCACTATGGCGACACACGATTCTCCTGCTCACACTCCTGAATGTTTGGATTTACTGCCTAACACCACTAAAACGAGCTTTAAAATCAAATAAGTAAATTATTTTTCAAAGGTAACACTGAACTGAGCTTCACACGACACCTTATCCTGTAAGACCTCATATAAACTCAGCCTGCTAAACAAAGTTTACATGAGTCCAAAACTAAACTCTAGTCTTAACGTAAAGTGGCTTTCTTAAACACTGACTAAACTGAGATTGATATCTGCTGCAACGTAATTCTCAATGGGGTTCAGGTCCGGTGAGTTGGCTGGCCAGTCAAGCACTGTGGGCATTAAACCAGGTTTTGGTGCTTCTGGCAGCATGGACAGGGGCCAGGTCCTGCTGGAAGATGAAATCTCCATCTCCATACAGATCCTCAGCAGAAGGAATCATGAAGTCCTCTAAAACATTCTGGTAGACTGTTGCAGTGACCTTGGATTTAAGAAAGCAGAGTTTACCAACACCTGCACTGAACATTGCACCCCAAATCATGACCGACTGTAAATATTTCACACTGGACCTCAAGCAGTATGGGTTCTGCTCCTCACCCTTCTTCCTCCAAACCCTTGGACCTTGATTTCCAAATGAAAGACGCACTTTACTTTCATTGAAAAAGAGGACCGAGGAACCCGACAGTTGTAGCCCATCTTCTGGATGCGTCTGAATGTGGTGGTTTTTGAAGCTGTGACTCCGCCTCATTCCACTCTTTCTGGATCTCTGCCAGATTCTGGAATCTTCTCTGTTTGATAATCCGCTGAAGCCCATGGTCATCTCTTTTGCAGGTGCATCTTCTCCTGCCACATTTTGTCCTTCCACTAGACTTTCCACTGATATGCTTGATATGCTTGAACACAGCACTCTATGAACAGCCAGCCTCCTTAGCTATGAACTTTTGTGGCTCACCCATCCTATGGAGGGGGTCAATGATGGTCTTCTGGCCAGTTATGTCTGTAGTCTTCCCCATATTGAACCGAACAGAGACAATTGAATCAAACTGAAGCAATTTAATGACACCTGAGGAAACCTGTGCAGGTGCTTTGAGTTTAGTAGATGATTAGTGTCACACTCAGTTTAAAACATTCATGTCCTGCAACATTTGGGCTGATTTCTCCACAGTATTCTAATTTTTTGAAATCCTGTTTTCGTGGGTTTCATGAGCTGGAAGCTCAAATTATGTAAAAATAAACAAATAAATACTTGAAATTGTTTAAATTGTGGACCCTGAATCTATCATCTATTAAAGATTAACGTTTTGAATGGAATTATCAGAGAATCAGAATCAGAATGCCTTTATTGTCATTATACGCAAGTACAATGAAATTAAGAGCCACTCCTTTTTTTCAGTGCAAAAACACGCCTTAAGAAAAACACACACTAAACACTAAACACACACTAAAAATATAAAAAAATGTAACGCAATATAGATATAATAGCACTATGAAAGTAAAAAATACAAGTATTTCACACTTATGTTGCACATTATGGATATTAGTGAGGTAGTTAAGGTGACTGGGGGTATGACGTCAGTAGTATTGCACAATAGAAGTCCAGGGGTTTGGGAGGTTAGATTATTAAATCAGTGCATGTGAGTTCAGTGTGGTGATGGCTTTCGGGAAAAAACTGTTCTTGAATTTGTTTGTTCGTGTTCTGATGCACCTGTAGTGCTTCCCTGAAGGTAACAAGTCCAACAGTTCAAAACCCGGGTGTGAACAGTCCTTGATTATGCTTTCTGCTCTGTTGAGGCAGCGTGATGTGTAAATGTCCATCAGGGAGGGGAGAGGGCAGCCACTTATCTTTTGTGCTGTCTTTACTCTCTGAAGCCTCTCCCTGTCAGCCAGGGTGCAGCTGCCGTACCATACTGAGATACAGTATGTCAGCAGGCTCTCGATGGACGAGTGGTAGAAGGTCAACTGCAATTTGGTGTCCAGGTTGTGCTTCTTAAGGACTCTTAAGAAGTGTAGTCTCTGCTGAGCCTTCTTGATGACCGCTGTGGTGTTCTCTTTCCAGTTAAGGTCAGCAGAGATATGGACACCAAGAAATCTGAACGTGTGAACCCTCTCCACGCACTCGCCATTGATGTAAAGAGGGGCTAGGTTGGTGCTGTGCTTCCTGAAATCAATAATCACCCCCTTGGTTTATTTGATATTCAGAGCCAGATTTTTCTCTGAGCACCAGGTTGCTAGCTCCAGGACCTCCTGTCTGTAAAATGTCTCATCTCCCTTAGAGATTAGTCCGACCACTGTGGTGTCACTTGATGATGAGGTTGTATATATATATATATATATATATATATATATATATATATATATATATTTTTTTTTTTTTTTTTTCTTATTTGATTCCTAAATACACCATGATTGTGTGCAGGTGTAATAGGTGGGACCTTCAGCCCCACATCTTGGGTTCATAGACTGTGCTTCCAAAAATACAACGTGGCATCATCTGTAAACGGGATATTATGGCTTCACTTTTGAACAGTGGAATTATGTTTTATTTATTGTTAATATATGTTAATGTTTTAAATCAGGGGTGGGCAAACTTTCGGACTCGCGGGCCACATTGAGTTCTACAATTGGAGCGAAGGGCCAGAAACAGATGGATGAAGTATTTGTGTGATGTTACTCCCCAGCGCAATAACAGCTGCCGGGACGCTATTAATTATGGGTGACCCCACCTTCTGCACCACTCAAGCAGCCACTAAATTAGGATTATATGATAGAACAGTGATTTTATTTACAATAGTGAAATTATTGCCTTTGTGGAGTCTTCCCAACTTCAGGCCCAAACATCAAACTAAACAAACCACTGTATTTTCTCTTACCTGAAGAAAAATAAAATGAACCAAACCACGTCTCTTACCTCACGATGTTAATGGAATACAGGAGAAAAGTCTAAATAAAGTGTCAGCTCACCTCTACAAACTCCTCACAAAACTTTTTACAACTACAGGATCTAAAGTTGATGACAGGCCAGCTGCAGCAGGTTGGGAATGGAAGCAGACCTCTTCCTCCTGCAGCTCCTCTATGCAGCATCACAACAGAGAACCTCCACAATAATTCACGTTTTTGATAATTCACACACTATTAACAGTTTCACACACGCACACACACAAAGCATGACTTACTGTGATTCCTGATGCAGTGAAGAAAAATAACATCCTGGTCGAGGTTTTCCTTTCACTTTCTCCTGGATTCTTGTCAGCAGCCCGACATGTTTTCCACTTAAACTTGTTGATCCGTCCGTTGTGACACTGAAGTTTACTCCTCAGAAGCTTCATTCTCTCATGACAGCAGACCGTTATAAAAATCCTCTCTCCGTGTTTTTCCTTTCAGAGACTCCAGGGTCAAAAACACCTCCATTATCTCAAAACTGTTGTTAATCCCACAGATTAAAAAATAGGAGATGAGAAGTGTCCTTTATTAGTTTCATCCAGTAAACCGTAACTTAAAGGACTCTCTCTGCCTTTTAGCTTATTTTACTAAATCTTCATCAATCAGTTCCACAAGGCGAGTCACAGTCCTGCGTGATAAACCGATTTTTCTAACTTGTCTTGGCCCTCCGGACACAACAGACCTGCTCTGTTTTTAACAGGTTTCTTTTTAAAAATCGCCATCGGAGAAAGTCTTGCTAGCATATCCTGATGCATGCTCAATAATCCAGGTAGAAAAATCTACAAAAGTGAAATCTGGTCCTCTGGACATTCAAAAAACAAATCAAAGCAAAACAACAACAACAAAAAAGGATGGCCCAGCACAGAAGATCAACATCATCAGGCCAGGACTCTGCGGTCTACACTCATCTCCAGGCCAGCGGTCACTCTTTCAGGGATGAAGATGTTCACATCCTGGACAGAGAGGAACGATGGTTTGAGAGGAGTAAAGGAGGCCATCTTTGTGGAAAGAAACCGTCCATCATTAAACAGGGGTGGAGGCCTCCGGGTTCAACTGTCCCCCTCTTACAATGCTGTGATTGCTAGTATCACTCAGCCCTCTGTGAACAGTAAACAGCCATCAGTGTGCTAATGATCCATTGTTAGGCTGATGGTCCTTCTTGAGCATGTGATCAGCTGGTTTTGGTTGTCAGCAGCAAACTGGTTGATCCACTCTGAGAAGGTGCTATTTAAGAGACTGAGCTGAAAACAGCACCTCAGACTGAGGAAGTCTCTTGGATGAGAGACGAAACGTTTCTACATTTTTTTTGTTTTTTGAATGTCCAGAGGACCAGATTTAACTTATTTAGCTTGCTAGCATAGTTAGCAAGTGTACTCTTTGAAAACCGCAACAGTTTCTTGGCATAAAAACTTCCTTTGATTGGACCTCAGTGAAACAATATGTTGTTGTCCACGCCATTTTAAACACTCGGCACTCACTGTACACTTTTCTTTTCTTTGATAAACACGTTTTTACAGACAAGTTCGTAGGGCAAAGTAAAAATAAAAGCGTAGAAGAAATTACTTCTTCTCCACTGTTAATTTGCCTGTAATCCACGCCAGTGTCTGTAGTGCGCCTCTACTGGGGAAATACTGGAACTACAGGTAAAACGACACCAGTTTTTTTTTTCCTATTAAATTCAGTTTTTTTAAATATAATTTGAACCAGTGGCAATTTTAACCTCTTTTTGCCTAAATTTTACCTCAGCACCCCTGAAAAATAAAGTATAAAAAAAATAAAAATAATAATAATTAAAAAATATATATATTTTTTTATATTGTCCAAATTTCGGCAGGCCAAATAAAAAGCCCAAGAGGTCGTATGTGGCCCGCGGGCCGGGGTTTGCCCATGCCTGTTCTAAGTAGTTTAGATCTGTACAACTAGCAGCAGCTGTGATGGTTTCAGTGCAGCCTGGGACACTTCTGGCAGGAATATCAGATTATTTCTGCTAGAATTACCATGTAAAGCAAAGTTAACAGCAATATAGAAGATTATCAAACTTCTCAATCCTGGATGACAGAGAATGTTCATCAGCATTATGTGAAAACTTATTTTGCTTGATGACAGTTGATAATAGTTCTATTATTATAGATCTTTTCTATACATTCCATATTTACTCTTAAAAATATCTCAAATTAAATTTAGGAACTTTTGCTTTTATATTTGTGTGCAGCCCTCTGCTTACATTTAGCACAATGCAAGTTTCAACGCTCAGATTAACAGGCACCAAATGTTTTATAGTGTATGATACTGGACACACCCTTGTATAATGGGATTATTTTTTTCTAATCATAGATCCAAATACATATCATGACACCAGGCCAATATCACCAAGTAGTTTCCCAATTTATGTGCTCATTTAAAGGCTATAATTATTTTTGGATTACGTATAATTACTTATTTATGAAAAAATATCATTTTGTTGTAGAAAAACAAGATTATGATGTACTGCTGGCTCTGCTTTCATCATAGAGACAGAGGACAGAAACGAAGACAGCGGCAACAAGAAAAAAACCTCAGATTTTCTGTCATGAGATTTTGTTGGACATTCCTTAGTGGGCTTTATAAGCCAAATATAACAGGTGACCCATTTACAGCCTCCCCTGCTGATGGCTGTGCCCACCACACACTCAGACTTTAACCTTGTCTTTTAGTGTTCCACTCGCTCACGTTTTCCACCCTGAGTGTGCGTTCTGAGCATTTTGTGTGTAATTTACAGCTCGAATACTTCGTCAGATGTTTGATTCTTAAAACAATAGTTTTTCAAACAATTTTACAAAAAGTCTTTTTTTTTTTTTATCACAGCAACAACTGACTCAGCTGCGCTAATAAAAATAAATCTTGGTCAGTTTTAACGTAAAGTTAATTTTTGTAACATTACAAACTGTATTAAAAACACTAAGTGATGCAGCTGTTCTGAAATTAGAGGGCATCAGGATAAATAAGACTATTTTTTTTTACATTTTATTTAGAGTTTTTTACATAATCGAACATTCTCCACCTTCATTAAATACTATATTAATATGTCTAAAACTGTGAATTTAAAAAAATAAAATAAAATAAAAACAAAAAAAGCAGAGTCTATATACAACTTTTCAACAAAAAAAAATATAGTCATAATAAATATAAAAAAGCTGCAAAACTTCAGGACAAAATTTTCTGAAAGTTACAGCAATCCACTTTATCAAGTTGCTACATATATTTCAACACAGCGCCACCTTTGGTCAAAAAGAGCAGAGGTCATTTGAAGGACAGAGGTCAACTTTTCCATAATACTGCATATACTTGCTTGACCCTCCGTTTCCATTCCAATTATTGTCAGGGTTTCAAGTCATTCCAATTTACTGTAATTAGTGTTTTTGACACCAATAATAAAACACGTATTATATATATTTAATTTGCATTGAAATCCGCATTTAACATAACCCCCAATGAGTAACAGATGGCGCCTCCATCCCCAGAATGTTCTCAAGCTCCACCTTGTTATCCCTCCAGTATGTTTGGATCACAGGACAATCACAGAATGTGTGTATGGTCACCTATTTTCCTGCATTTTCTCCAGCAGCATGCGATCGAGGGAACTTTTACAAAGTTAGAAATGTTAAGAGGGGCGTGAAAATACCTCATTTTTTATTTCCAGTCCAATTATTTCCATAATTGACTGTTAATCCCTCTATGGCTGTCTTTCCACAGGTTGTCCCCATACTTGATCTTCTAGAGAAACATTTAACTCCATATCTCATTTTTTAATTATGTATTGAATATTTTAAAGCTTTACAACACAGCATAGCTCAAACAACAACATAACAGCTCAGACCCAATGTACCACATAAAACACATTAGAATGAAGGGGAAGAAGAAAAAAACACACAATATATTACGCTAAAAAAATCCTTGCAGCATAATAGCTGAGATTTCAGCTTCAACATAATCCAAATATGGCTCCCATACCTTGAGGAAAAAGTCTGTCTTGTAGTGCAAAACGCATGTCAAATACTCTAATGGTACTAAGTCCTGTAGTATCCTTTGCCAGCCTTTAACAGTAAGTCTTCTCGCACTAGTACATTGTATCAAAATATTTTTCCTTGCCGCCAACGTAAGTATGCGATATAGTTTTTTTTTATCATTTGAGATAACATTTTTATCCAGCAGCCCTAAAAGTAAACACAAAGGATTCATTTGTACAGATATTCCTAATATTTTCCGTATCTCACAAATTACATCAGACCAATATATTTTTTTTTGCAACGACAAACACGACCAAAAACAATTTGTCAAAGTCCCAATTTCTGTTTTGCACTTAAGACACATGGGAGAGAGATCAGAACCAAAATAGTGTCTGCGCTTTGGAGAAATATGCATCGGATTTGAAGTTGTATTGATTTCATTCTGTTGCACACAGAGATGGATTTAGCATATTTCCAAATCTTACTCCAATCTTCATCATTGATACGCACTGACAATTCACGCTCCCAGTGTGTGTAAAGAGGATAATACCTTGTATAGCATGCTTATAGACATCTTCGTATTTTCCAGAAATAATGCTCTTTCAACTGATGAGACTACCAGATTCCTGCCAAAGTTGTATTATGCTAAATATAATGTCGTAATTGCAGCTAATGAAAGAGGTCTTGTCTGGGGGAGATTATATTTCACGGATAATCCCATTTCTCTTTAATATAGCAGGAATTCTGGTGCATAAATATGTATGAACATACTCACTTAAAGTTTTGCAAGAATGATCTGTGAATTTATGCCCAAACATTGAATTTGACTGTTGTTTTTTTTAACCATGTCATTAAATTGATGCATGGTGAAATCTAGTCGGCTTGTAAAGTTGGTTGTACAGCATCAACATATTCACTAGATGGTGGAGTTGCACCGTCAGCTTTAAGCTGCACCTCCTCCGTCTCTGTGCCTGCGTGTGTGTGGGTCCATGTATGTTTCCAATCATTAATGCTGAAGGAAACAGAGTCAAATATGTTTGGATGGAAACTTCTTGGTTCGAATTTTGTCCACGCCACTTTCCAGATATTTAAGGTTTACTGTACTTATTTAACAACAACAAAAAAATCCACTTATTGTTTTTAAAGGTTTTCCTGCAGAAATTTGTCATTTTTTTTCAACAATTATTCCGTCAAAGATCAAACACAGATTCCTCGTCGTTCTTTTTCCCCTCATTGTTTTCCTGTTGCTGTTTCTCTCAGGCTGGCGAAGATAAGTTGACCTGGAAAGACCGTCTACCTGGATACCTCATGAATGTTTCCTCTATTCTTTTTATGGCAAGTACAAAAATCAGATTAGTGCTGCACTAAATGCTTTCTCAGCATCCAAGGATGGGAGTTGTTTGAATAAAAAAAAAAAAAATACAAACTGTCAATGTGCATAAATCAGTATGGGAGTGACCTACATTTATTTAGTCTTTCAAATAATACAGTGATGTCACTTTCTGGTCAGTGTGGCTGACTTATGTTCCCTGTGTTTGCTTTCTTTGCTTCCAGTTTGGACTGACATTTTCTGCGGTTTTTGGTGTGATCATTTACCGCATCACAATTTCAGCCCTGATGGCGATGAGCCCCGATCCCGAGACCAAGTCCAACCTTCGTGTGACGGTAACGGCTACTGCAGTCATCATCAACCTTGTGGTGATCCTGATTCTGGATGAAATCTACGGTTCTGTGGCCCTGTGGCTAACTGAGCTAGGTACAACAAAGCATGTAGTCACTTTAGTGTTTTGTTTACAGATAACTTCAAAAGTGTCACATTAACCAAGTACTAGCAACACAAAAATATATATAGTACAGTAAGTGTAAATTCTATACTATACTATACTATGCTATGCTATGCTATGCTATGCTATGCTATACTATACTATACTATGCTATGCTATGCTATGCTATACTATGCTATGCTATGCTATACTATACTATACTATACTATGCTATGCTATGCTATACTGTACTATACTATGCTATGTTATGCTATACTATACTATACTATATTATACTATACTATAATATACTATACTATGCTATACTATACTATGCTATACTATGCTATACTATGCTATACTATACTATGCTATGCTATGCTATGCTATGCTATGCTATGCTATACTATACTATACTATACTATGCTATACTATACTATACTATACTATACTATACTATGCTATGCTATACTATACTATACTATACTATGCTATGCTATACTATACTATACTATGCTATACTATACTATACTATGCTAT
>NC_056519.1:22143577-22165659 GCF_014905685.2 Nematolebias whitei | reverse complement strand
ATGCTATACTATACTATACTATGCTATACTATACTATACTATGCTATGCTATGCTATGCTATGCTATACTATACTATACTATACTATACTATACTATACTATACTATACTATACTATGCTATACTATGCTATACTATTCTATTCTATACTATTCTATACTATACGAATCTATAATATGATATGTGCAGTCTTTTTGTTTCTTTACTACCTGCAAAATAGAAAGGAATGGTTTAATATTTTTTGGAAATGCACACTATTTGCTAAGGGTTGTGCAAAAATACAAATACCAATTTAAATATATTTGATAAGGATCCACTGGAATGCAGAAAAAATATTAACCTCCTAAGACCCGAACTCTTGCATATGTGGATGCCAGGTCCTAGGAGGTTAAGGCTCAGAAGCTAGTAGAGGTTTTATTTGTGTCAAAAATACAATTGCAAAAGTTCCATCCATTTATTTTCATTCTTTTTTCCATAATTTAGTTGCGGAAGCAACAGGTCCAAGAGGGAAACCCCTTCCTTAGCAAGACTCAGAATGAAAATGGGATCTGTCGGTGGGTTCTGAGTGTCTCAGGGTCTCCTTGCTGTATGTGATGAAAATCTCCAGAAGGAGGCACGGGAGAATCCTGATCAAGTGCCAGAACCTCCTCAGCTGACTTTCTTTGTTGTACAAAAGCAGCAGCTTTTTTCTGAACCTCTCTTAAATCCCCAAGCTTTTAAGGTTCAGCCCAGATACCCTCTGACGGAATCTCATTTTATCTATCTGTGATTTTCTTCTCTCTGTCAGAGTCTCCTGATTGTAGGTGACTGTAGACCAGAAAATAGAGAATGTCCCCTTTGACTTCTTCCACATCGCCAGTGCCGAAGCCGTAATCTGTCTGCCCATCTCACACGCCTTACAATCATTCTTGAATATGACATCAAGATACTAAACTCCTCCACTTAAGAGACACACCCCAACCCAGAGAGAGCATTTCATCATTTTTCCGTCATGAACCATAGCCTCAGGTTTTGAGGAGATGACTTTCATCTCAACTTTTTTGTTCAGTTCCAAAACACCAAGTGCACACTGAAGGTGATGGCCATCATCTACAAAAAGTAAAGATGAAACCCTAAGGATCTCAAAACAGACACCCTCCCCTTGGAATATGACTGTACCTCAAGTTCCTTACCATGACTACTTACAGTCAGTGATAAGGAGCAGCCCTTGAGGAGTCCAACCTGCATCATAAATTAGCTTCATTTATTTATTTATTTTTGCCAAGGATGCAACTACAGCTCTTAGTTTGGCCATACAGGGACCAAATAGCATCCAAAAGTGACTTTTGCAGCACACCTTATAAAATCTATCTGGTGGCATAGTTGTGACCTTCTATGAGTCCTTCAAGCACACATGGGCTGGACAACCAAAATTGGATATCCTCTTAGTAACTCAAAAATAATTATATATGGTTCACTTCTTCAGCCCTGTGATGGACTTGCGACCCATCCAGGGTGTACCCCGCCCCTCGCACAGTGATTGCTGGACATGGGCACCAGCGACCCACGTGACCCAAAATGGAATAAGCGAGTAAAGATAATGGATGGATGGATGGATGGTTCACTTCTTCATTGTCTGGACAAAAGCCTATCTGCTTTTCCTGCATTCTTGCTGTAGCAGTTGGTTAAAGTCAAACAACCTTGTGCATAGTTTGGGAGGTTGAGCAGTGTGATTGCTTGATAGTTGCAGTATAGCCTTTAACTACAAGGAAACTACCACCTTTTTAAAAAAATTGGGACCTTCTCCTCTGTTTACCACCCTGTACCAATTCGTGACACTGAATGGCCTGGAAGCTATTTTGAATCTTCCCTTGAGTTTATAGATAATGTTTTCTTGGTGGTCTCAAGTCAACTAAATTCAAGAGATTCCCAAACCAATCCTTCAATGGCACACAACAACCCAAGTCTGAGACATCGGATTCAGACGAGAAAGGCCTTTCAGACACATTTCTCCAGGTGTCTCCATCATTACCCACTTGAAGTCTCTTAGGAGAACAATGAAAACACAAAACAATCTCATTTCCAGGACACCATCCAGAGACTTCAAAAGTTGTTTGTATAATCTGAACTATATAACTGTGCTATGTAATCACATAGGTTCCTGGACAACTCTGGAGTATAAGGGAGTACAGCCCTTCTTCAGGAGTTTGGTTCCAGAACTATCCATCCATCCATCCATTTTCTTTACCCGCTTATTCCATTTTGGGTCACGGGGGTCGCTGGCGCCCATGTCCAGCAATCACTGTGCGAGGGGCGGGGTACACCCTGGACGGGTCGCAAGTCCATCACAGGGCCACATAGAGACAAACGAGACAAACAACCATTCACTCTCTCACTCACACCTAGGGACAATTTAGAGTTACCAATCAGCCTAACATGCATGTTTTTGGTCTGTGGGAGGAAACCGGAGTACCCGGAGAAAACCCACGCATGCACGGAGAGAACATGCAAACTCCACCCAGAAAGGCCCCTGGACCGGGGTTTGAACCAGGGACCTGCTCGCTGAGAGGCAGCAGCTCTACCAGTTGCGCCACCGTGCTGCCGTTCCAGAACTAATGTGTGTGATGTTAGGACCAACTACTGTAAAATTGATATTGGTCAAACCCACACACCAGCTAAGGCTCCTTTATTATCAGTGAACCACATCTTAAAAGCCAGTTTACATCACTGGATCAATTTTTTGTAGACCCCCATCCTGACTACTCAACTCACACCCAATTTCATTTTTTCCTTCAAGTGGTGGACCCATGTAGTAAATGTGGGCTAAGCCTTGGTACCAGGTGGCCACTAGCAACCACTATTCCCATTCACCTCACTCATAAAGCCCTGGGTAGGTTCCTTAGTTTACCTTTTCTAAGTGAAGTGGTTCCCCTCTTCTGCTGATGTTCTATCAAGGTGTTTGACTCTCATTTAGTTTAATTGCACCAGAGACCAGTTTTCCCTTTAGCAGAGACTGAAGTCCCCAGTAAGATTGGGGTACTCACACCCCTCCATCATACTGAGATGGCTATTTGCTTGAAGAACTGTCCAATTTGCACTCAACTTTATGCTGACATTGTAGGATATTTTTATACATTTCTACCATACCAAGTATAGGTTCTGTTTTACTCTTTATGGTACGCTAACCCTGTTCTGTCTGTCTTATGCTGAGTTTCATTCATCTTAGAAGTCAGAACTTGAATCTGGGAGTGACATTAGACCCAATCTTAATGCATTCAAGTTGCAAGTTGGAAAACCAGTAGGATTTGCTAATGGTTGTGCTTAGAGAGCAGGTTAAATACTGCTAGCAGTACAAGTTGATAATGGATTTCTCTGCATTCTGTACATTCATCATGTAGCAACATGTTCACAAGTGGTGAATAGACAGTAATATGTGTGGCTGGATAACTGATTTACAACTACTGATCCCTAACAAAAGTGAAAGTAAAGTTATTCCTGCAGCTGTCACAGCTTTTCATGCACAATTGGATTTTGAGGTCAGAGCTGGTTAGGAATCTCAGAGTTTTTGAGTTTTTAAGGGATGTTGCAGTTATTTTTTCTGAAGTCGGAGCATAAAAATCAGATTTCTGAATAAAAATGGAATACAGTTTTGCAAATTAGCTGTCAGAAGTGACTTCTCTATTATATTTCATTTACCCAACAGCCACCAAGTAGTACTGTAAACTACCGAACTAGTGGTCTTCTAACATTCCTACTCAAGATTTCATCTGTTATCAGCAATAACAGGGGCAATCAATAAAAAAATCAAATTTGATTTGAAAGTAATTACATTATGCATGTCAAAGGAACATTAAAGAAACATTAATATAGGCACACAAAAAAAGAAAAGAAAGCACACACATACATACACAAGTGTTCTAATTTTTACCACGTAATCATTTGCGTGCCATTTTCTGTATGTGTTGGGAAAAAAACTTTCTACTTTTTGCTGGATAATCTGATAAAACTTTGATGTATTCATGCACCAACTGTCCCATCAGTCATCCCAGAAGGTTTCACCAACATTTACAGGGGCTGGTATGGATGGATAAAGCAGAAATGAGAAAAGTTTTAGTGTCCTCACTTAGTCCCAGCTCACTGAATGTTATAAAACTATGATACATAATAAATGCATTAACTTGTATTTTATTCTGCAGCACTCTCAAACATCATTAAAGCAACACTTATATTTTCACATCAATTATTTTTCAGAGATTCCTAAAACAGAAACCAACTTTGAAGAACGCCTCATCCTGAAAGCCTTCTTACTCAAGTTTATGAATGCCTACGCGCCTATCTTTTATGTTGCTTTCTTCAAGGGACGGTAAGACTTGCATCCAGGAACATTTTATGAAGTGGGAACTATACATGCTATAGTTGTTAGTAGCTAAGATAAAATAAGATAATTTCAGCTGTATGAATATTTGTTTTTGTTTTCAAACAGGATTATTGATATTTATTGTTTCTACCGTACTTGCCGCCAAAAAGTTGCACCGTCGTATAAGTCGCATCAGTCGCATCAGTCCAAATATGTCTAATAAATTGGAAAAAACATAAATACGTCGCTTCGCCATATACGTTGCATCTATTATGCGTCACCGCTGACAACCCCAAAATGTGGGCTGGTGTTGTGCCAAAAATCAATTGGCTGCCAAATGGTGGCCACGGGAGCATGCACAGGAGGACTTTAACAAGAATTTAACATGAATAACACTTAAAAAAACAATTATTTGTTTGCTCGAAGTTATAGCAGAAGTGTGTCTCAGTTGAACTTTTCCTTAATAAATGCACGTTAATGGTCAAATCAGCTGCATTTCTGACTTGATGTTTACTCCAGGAGTTCCGGAGCGAGACGAAGGTGGTTTTGTATGGCAAGCCACATGTCTCATTAATAGCCACTTTTACCTATTAATGAGACACTTGCTTTGCCATATTAGTCGATCGCCCTCTAGTGGCTGAAGATGGTAGTGTTCAATATTTTCCATGTCAAAATGAATGAAATAGTCAGATCTCAGCCAAAAATTGGTTTATAAATACGGGGGGAAAAAGATAAATATGGAAGTCGCAGGCATGCTAATTTATGTAAAAAACTGCGACTTATACAGCGAAAAGTACGGTAATGGAGTAAATGTTCATTTTGTGTTAGAAAGAGCCCAAAATAAAAATATCTAATTATCTGCTGAATGACAGCTGATTAACTTTTGGAGGTACTTCAGTGCAACATGGCAGCCACAGACAGCTGATCTAAAAAAAAAAACACAAATGTGAAAATTATGTTTTAAAAAGTTTTAGTTTTGGTTGTGTTTATTTCAGGTTTGCAGGTCGACCTGGCAATTACGTGTATGTCTTTAATAATTATCGCATGGAAGAGGTTTGTTTGTTTTTTTTATCTTCAGTTTCTGCCTCTTTTTTAATGATTAGCCAAAATATCTAAAGTGATCCTGAATGCAGGAGTGGTTTCAGTGTATTTGTTTTTGCTTTTTCCTTAGTGTGCTCCAGGAGGCTGCCTCATCGAGTTGTGCATTCAGCTCAGCATCATCATGCTGGGGAAGCAGCTAATCCAGAACAACATCTTTGAGATTGGCATACCGTAAGTTGAATTGTCTTTTTGATATTCAAAAATCTAGAAAAACAGCCAACAGAAAATGGGATCCATCTAAACCTTCATCCATTTTCTTCATCTACTTTGCCTCTCGTGGTCACAGTTAGCCTAACATGCATGGTTTTAGTCTGTGAAACCGGAGTACCCAAAGAAAGCCCACGCATGCACATAAAGAACATGCAAACGCCACCTGCAAGGCCCCAGGCTGGGAAACCATCCTGCAACCTTCTTTCTAAGAGGCAACAGTTCTAACCACTGTGCCACATACAGGTTTCACCCAGATGGCGACAATCAAAAAATGGTAATTTTTTTATTGTAGGGACATAACAGCTTTAACCCATCAACATACTTTGTAAATATGATGGACAGAACATTTTAACATACATGGACTTAAACTGTAGCCAGCCTATATGGAGGCTTGTATAAAGTTTTGGCTTCAACTTCCTCATTATGTTCCTGTGTCTAGTTACTAATAATAATATATCAGTGCTTAGCACTTGTAGGATTCTTTTCACATGTTTCTATGTCTGGGCAGTGGTACTCCAATATGTCTAATAATAGTTTGGTTTTTACAAGCCATCACCCCTGGTCAGAGGTCAGGTCAGCTTAAGGCCACAGGCAGCATTGTTACTGTTGCTTTCAAGACAAGTTAACCCCCTGACCCATGTGATTGGTCACATCAAGGTTCTTTCTTGAGGGAACAGCAATTTGTGACACATACAACCATCATTTACTGATAACCTTGAAAAATTGTCACACCTGGGTGGCAACAGTGAAACTTCAGTCACATTCTTTGGGTCAATGTGAGAGCTGCACGCAGGTTAAAGTGCGACCATAAAAGCCTTCTTTTTTTCTAAATGTAGAAAACACTTTTTTTTTCTTTTTTTTTTTGCACAAAGGATCAGATTTTACTTGTGCAGTATGATGTGAGTGAGCTGTGACGCTAACATAGCAAGCTGTTCATACCAAAAACCAAGACAAGCTACATTCAGTTTAATCCTCCTAAACAAAAGATCCAATCATGACTACACTGTAGGGATGGCTATGGAAGCCATTTTCTCAAGATATGGCTCTCTTCATATTGGATAATGACCATGCTATGCTCCACACCACCTATCAGAATGTGCTTGGATTGTTGCAAATTTGGAAATACTGCACTGGCGTATAGGAAATCATATTTCTATGTGGCTCAGTTGGTAGAGCTGCTACCTCTCAGCGTGAAGTTTGCTGGATTGACTCTTGACTGGGGGGCCATTTTGGGTGGAGTTGGCATGTTCTTTTACATGCATGTCTGGGTTTTCTCTGAGTACTCCAGTTTCCTCCCACAGACCAAAAACATGCATGTTAGGCTGATTGGTAACTCTAAATTGTTCCTAGACATGAGAGAGTGAATGGTTGTTTGTCTCGTTTGTCTCTACGTGTTCCTGTGATGGACTGGAGACCTGTCCATGGTGTCCCCCGCCTCTTGCACAGTGATGGCTGGACATGGGCACCAGTGACCACTGTGACCCAAAAAGGAAGAAGCGGGTAAAGATAATGGATGGATGGACATTTCCATGTTGCTTGTCCTTGTAAAATATTATTTTTCCTTTTATCTTCTATGTTCCTGAGTTGCTCTATTACAACCTCACAATGGTTTTTACCCCAGCACTGGCCACAACAGAAACTGTTGCCATGGGTATCACAATCTGCACTAGGTATTGTCCATGACAATGCTGCATGAGGCCAGTGTGGCCAGTCGTGAGGACCAATCCACGTTGGTACATGTAGACCATTTTTCATGAATAAGCGACCACCATGCACATGATGTCTCCGCTCAGGCCCATGATACTCTGCTGCTTCAATGATAAACCACCATACATGTTTTACTCGAGTTTTATAATCAATAAAAACCACCACTGACACTTTATTCTATGTATTCTAGAGCTCATTGTGTTTTGTTACCCAGCTGCTTACCTTGGTTCCTATTTTGATGCATTTTTGTGGCTGTGTGACAGCGCCTCTTACAGGTGTGTCCCAGTTACTACAACGTCTTGGGTTATTTTTGGTATTTCCATATGGATGAAAACATTTCTAGAACAAGTGCTGTCAATACGAGATTTTTTTTAGACAAACAAAAGAAGGACACGTCTTCATCCAGGCTAAGCTAATAGCTAGCTAAATAAAGGTCCATTGCCAGGCATGGACAACTCTTTCCTGGAAAGCATATTGGAGTAAATAAACACTATGTACATGGTTGTACTTTAAACCTAATTTTTAAGAAAGCCTTTTTAAGCTCGAGAAACGTTGAACAAGAGGTCCTTGTATAGCTAGCTTAGAAATATGCCCTTTTCTCTATACTGGTTTCTGTGACTGATGTCAGGGCTAAGGGCACTAACTACTGGTAACTATTTGATGGAGCAACAAATGAAGAAACAGCAAAAATTGTGTCATAGCTTTAAATATGATGTTAGCAATAGCAGCAGGTTCCCAGGAGCTGTAGTTTCCACAGAGCACAGATCTTGGAGGTGTAGTCTCCAGATCACCAGAGGCGGGTGGTGCTGGGCCTACACATCCTCCGAGAGAGGATTCACGTCTGTGGAAAGTTCACTGGGACGTCATTCAGAGCTCCCACACTTAAAGAGCAAAACAAACGGCTACAGCCTATAGTGGGTCATAGAAAGCAAAATGTCTTTAAAAAGTAGGGTCTGAAAAGTTCTGAGACAGTTTCCTTCATACATAGTCAATTCCATCTGCTGAAATACTTCTCTCTTTTTTTGCTGTTGTGTTAATAATGAGTGAACAGTCTGCTCTGACACGTGTTTATAACTTGCTACCAGCATGTTTGCCACTGCCTTGGGGTTCAGTTGTAAATAGGGTATAAATGATGAGCAGCTCATCCCTCCTGCTGGATCCATGGGGGTGCAGAGGTCCTAAACTATCACCACAGAGATGGAGGGTCTTGCTCTAGTTTTCTTGATCACAGATTTGTTTGATTTCTTCTGAGGCATGTGAATCATCCATCCATCAACTTTTACCCGCTTCTTCCTTTTTGGGTTGAGGGCATCACCAGTGCCCATGTCCAGCCATCACAATGCGAGAGGTGGGGGACACCCTGGACAGGTCTCCAGTCTATCACAGGGACACATAGAGATAAATGAGACAAACCATTCACTCTCTCACTCATACCTAGGGACAATTTAGAGTTACCAATCAGCCTAACATGCATGTTTTTGGTTTGTGGGAGGAAACCAGAGTACCCAGAGAAAACCCATGCATACATTGAGAGAACATGCAAACGCCACCCAGAAAGGCCACAGCTGGGATTTGAGCCGGGTCGACCTGCTCGCTGAGAGGCAGCAGCTCTATCAACTGCAACACCGTGCTGTTTGCATGTGGATCAATGCAAGATTAATGACTGGGGGTGCAGAGATCTGCCTCTCACAGTTGTCCAGCTGGTTTTTGAAATATATCAACTTATTAATAACTTATGGGGTGGCATGTGGTGCAGATGGTAGAGCTGCCGCCTCTCAGAGAGGAGGTTGCCAGTTAACTCTAAATTGTCCTATGGTGTGAGTGAGAGAGTGAATGGTTCAACAAGGTTCAGCTAGGTCAGCAAAGTCAATGCTCAATAATCCAGGTAAAAAATCCAACAATGTTGAGTCAGGTCATCTGAACGGTTTCTTTTTTGTGCTGAGATGTTTCGCCTTCCATCCAGAAGGCTTCATCAGTCTGGAGAAACACCAAACAAAATGGCTTCTCCCCCAACAGCTTACTCTAAAGTGGAAAAAAAAAAAAACAGTTTTGTTGGTGCTAAGACGGTCTATGGTGCATGCCCTCTCCTTCACTGGAGGCTCAGTCAGGTCATCTGGACAGTTTATTTTTTTGTTGAGACGTTTTGTCCTTCATCCAAAGGACTTCATCAATCTGAGGAGCCACAAATAAACTGTTTCCTCACATTCAACACACTCCCATAGTAGACCAACCAGTTTGGTGGTGATGAGATGGTTAAATAAAAGTTGAACGAATGGTTTCTGGGAGGCTCCCCCTCCCCCATCGACTCCTCCCAGGCAGCCACAGTGGTTCAAGACATTACGGTTCATGCTCAATAATCTAAATATTGATTATTGAGCATGAATCTTGAAGAGTGAATGGTGGTTTGTCCCTGTGATGGACTGGAGACCTGTCCAGGGTGTCCACGCCTCTCGCACATTGACTGCTGGGTATGGGCTCCAGAGACTCCTGTGATCCTAAAAGAATGATGGATGGATGGATGGATGGCTGGATGGATGGATGGATAGTAACTTTTGGGTAACGTGTGAACTTATGCATAATTTACCTGTCACATACTTATAGAAACATGTCCAGATATGCTGCAAATTTTGGTCATGAATGAAATTATTGGCGGCCATCGTATATCAGCATGCTGGTAACTTATTCAGAACTGACCCCTAATTTATGCGACTTACATCAGCGTGTTTCTTTTCTTTATTATTATTTTTTATTCACTGGCATACACTGATGCTATACGTTACTGTGTGACATGGCCTTAAAATGTAAACACGTTCAGTAAGGTCCAGGGTTGTTAGCTATATGTTGCCTGTCAGTATACCTAATGGGGACGTCTGATAAAAGTTACAGGTATGTTAGGAGTAAATTGATCACAGGTTAGAAAATTACGCATATGCTACACACTTGCCTAACTGGCTCCAACGTGGGTCAACTTTAATCTCTAATGTGCATAACTTACTTGTTGCATAACTATAACTTGTGCCTAACTTATCAACTCATTGGCATACACTTAAACGTTTGTGTATGTATAAAATTCTTGTATGGCATCAACGTACGACAACTTATATCATAGTATATTAGCATGCTGGTTACTTATTCAAAACGTACACTTAATTATGCAACTTACTCCAGCGAGTTTGCCATTTTTTTCATACTTTGGCGTACACTGATGCTATATACTGTGTAACAGCCTCTTAAGAGGCCTTGGATTATCACCTGCACACCGTACACAAAACCTTACAAACACTGTTGATGAATATTTGGATGTTTTTCACAGTGGGTACACTTTCAGGCAGTCACATTTTACAGGATCGTTCAAATCAGAACATGTTCTCCAAGAAACACACTTGTAAACTCTCTCTTCGTTTCCCCAGGGGAGTCTGTTTTCATCACAAAGATCTGTTTTCAGTTGAGCATGCCAGCCAGTCTCTTCCTGTCACATTTCTTTAGAAAACAGTCTGCCTCTGGTTGTTAGACTGAATGGTTTCCATTAAACTGTTTCCTTTATAGCACTGCTGTGAATACCTAAGCCAATCTAACAACAGAACAAACAATACTTTGGTCTGCTCTGCATTATTGTTGCAAATTTTGCCATAAAAGGTCAACCTTTTGGACAATTAGCCTACATCATTAATCAGAAGGAAGTGTATGCTTGCTGACAACTGTACAAGAGTCCAATTTTCAGCTCATTGACTTTTTACCACTATCATTTAACTTGTTGGCTTGCTCCCTTTTGCAATCAACTGGTTATAGTTTGGGTCTACCATCAGTGCATGGTGTTTACAGGGTCTTTGTGAGGTCTTCAGGTGTGTATGAGAAACACATTGTTGTCCCCATTATGTGTCATGGAGCATGATAGGTTCTTGATGGTTCTGAGCATGAACAGAACTTTTGTAGCAAGGTCGTAGTGATTTATCATCATGGTAGCAACATCTCAGTGGCCTGGGAAAGTATTGGGAATGCAAGGTAACAGAACAGTTTGCATTAATTATTTTTGACATTTCTCCAGTGCATCTGAATGTGGATGGTCTTTGCAAGGTCTTGTGAGGTCTTCAGAGAAATACTAAGAGTGCAGTGGGCTTTTTGATACATGTGACTATAGCACAAACATGCTGCATCAATGTGGTTTATTGCTCCGTAGTGAAAAGGGGGAATTGGAAATACCCTTTGTCCATCCGTCTGTTTTTGAATGTTGCGAGTGCAATAGTTTGAAAAATAGTTGAGGCACTGACTTTAATTTTGGTGTTTTGCTACAGCTCAGTGTAAGAAAGGGTCCTTTCGCAAACTGGGTTGATACGTCAAAACCCAAGATGGCCACTGTATATTTAAACTGACTACCCTTATCATTTGAGCAAATTATGCTTTCTAGTTTTATATTGATTAAAAATAGTTTCCTCAAATGATTGGGGTAATCAGTGGGGTGGCTGAAGATTATTCTGTGGTGCCCAAGGCCACCAATGGCCACCCTCTAGCTCAGGCAATGCACCTTGTGGTGGATAAAATTGCTGCCTCCACTCCAGGATCTGTGACTCTGCACTGCCTCGAACAAGAAAACAAAAACTACGTCTGTTCTTATAGACAGTGTAACAACTACCCACTTGAATATCTTGCACCAAAAACATTAAGGTTTACTTCATTCTCTGTTCAGGTCCAGTCCAGAAAAGCACTCCTATCATAAATTACAAACGTTCACTGTTCAAATCTCTCAGCAATGGGGGATATTGACATGCCGCTTGTTATTGTGGTAGAATCGTATCAAAAAGTTGTTTCGCCTCAGCCTCAGAAGTGTGGCCCTGTTGATTCACACATGGAGCATATTTAAATTGCGGCACCAACAGAGGAGTCTCCTGCGCTCGATTCCACGCTGATCAGGATGTAAAACATGTAGTGCTTGGTTTCATGCATACTTATCATTTACACAACTGTATTATTTATTTATATTTTTTGCTATTTAAGCATGTTTCGGTGAAAATCTATGCAAATTGTACATGAAGCCTCATTTGTCCTTGTTTGAACTTGCAAGGATAAAAATATCCTGAAAGACTGAGAACCTCCACGAGCATTAGTGATTTATGTTATCTTGGTTTGTCTTTACCATCTTCATCTCTTGCTCCACCGTAACAGGAAATTGAAGAAGCTGATTCGTTCGCTGAAGGACAAAAATACCAAACCGAAGGAGAAGGAAGAGGAGAGACCTCCACAGCAGTGGAACCTGGACTACGCTCTGGCTCCGTCTGATGGCCTCACACCAGAATACATGGAGATGAGTGAGTGTACATTCAAGGACACATACCGCCACTCCCATGAACACATGCACACTCAGATTGAACAGCTTACCAATTCATAATGGTTTGTTTTTATGTTGGGTTATTAACCTCTTTTCCAAATTCATTTAGGCTGTTTTCTACAGTGGCCCTAAGGTGCAAATGAACAACATTTGAAAAAAATGAAATTACATTTGAAATAACGTAATTGCATTTGAAATAACGGAATTACGTTTGAAAAAAACGGAATTATATTTGAAAAAACATAATTGCATTTGAAAAAAAATAAATAATCACATTTGAAATATAAAAATGAATAAATAATAAAAATACATTTAATAATGAATAAATAATAATAATAATGATGTTAATAATATATATATATATAAAAAAAAAACTTCCTGTTTTGCTTAATGTAATTCCGTTTTTTCAAATGTGATTCTGTTTTTTTAAATTATTCTGTTTTTTTCTAATGTGATTTTGGCCACTTCCGCTTTGGCTTAATGTAATTCCATTTTTTTCTAATCCAATTCTGTTTTTTCAAATGTGATTCTGTTTTTTTCAAATGCAATTCTGTTTTTTCTAATGTCATTCCGTTTTTTTCAAATGTGATTCAGTTTTTTCCAATGCAGTTCCGTTTTTTCCAATGCGATTTGGGCCACTTCTGCTTCAGCCACTTCTGTTTTAGCTTAATGTAATTCCGTTTTTTCTAATGTTATTCCGTTTTTTCATATGTAATTCTGTTTTTTCTAATGTGGTTTCGGCCACTTCCGCTTTGGCCACTTCCGCTTTGGCTTAATGCAATTCCGTTTTTTCAAATGTAATTCCGTTTTTTCAAATGATGTTCATTTACACCTTAGGGCCACTGTAGTTTTCCTTCATGCACAGCATTTTTTTTAGATTTATTTCACAAAATTAAAGGCACCGCATGTGAGGGAAGAGATCAGGAAAATACATACTCTGTCCCCAATAGATCTTTATTTATATCTGGTTATTTTCCATTAGTCAGACAAAAGTGCACAGTATACAGGAGCACAATATGTCCATGCCAGTCAGAACCCACAATACATAAACACTTGAAATACAAAAGTCAATTAAAGCTTTTTCTCTCCAAGAATAATAAGTCTGTTTAGTTCAAACATAGCATTTCTTTACTGTAACTATTAATTTGGAATATTTTTAGATATGCTTTTACTGACTGTGACACTCATTTTACCAGAGAGAGAGAGAGAAAAAAGTGGAGCATGTGAACAAAGTACACCTTTTAATTTTATGATTTTAAAATCATCAACAAATAAACTGAGTGCACCAGGTCTTAAAGTTGGATAGTCATGGCATCATACTTAGTAATACTTAATAATTAGAAATGACAGCTCTAACACCGGTCCTGCAGCTGCATAACAAGCCCAAATCATCACCCTTATACCACCATGCTTAAGTGATGATTCACAACACTTTTGGTACAGTGTCTTTAAAACGTCACTGTCTTGACCTGTTAAACTATAGTCTGTAGAATGTAAAATTGAGTCGCCTGGTTGCTTAAAGTTTCTCTGAGCATTACACAGTCTGACCTAGGGGTGAGTTTTCTGGGTTGTCCACTCAAGATTGACATCTTTAACTATAGATTGATGGACCTCAGGTAGTTTGGAAATGACCTTCTAACCGTTACCTGATGGATGCAACAATTGCTTTTCTTCCTGAGGACTTTCCTCCTTGGCTGTTTAGTGTTGCGGTATACTTAGATTTCCACAAAACATGTTTTCCCCTGAAGAGACGATTGCACATTCTAAGCGCAGGTAGAAACAAGCATTCGGTGATGGCTGCCTGCTGATTCAGCTCCACAGCTCAAAACTTTGATCCCTGTAACTCGTGAGAGTCAAAGCTCAGCAACAGTTTAAACAAACCTCAACAGAGACATCTATACATTTTAAAACTAACTTTGTTCGGCTCTAAACTCTAAGCCACTTACAGAGTTCAAGGAATAAATATAATTTTTAAAAAAAACACTGAAAGATGAAGATTTTTTTTTTTTATTAACCTTTTTAGCTTGAAATGTCTAACTTTATTTGTTATAGGATGACAACAGACTGAGGGGGTGGGTGGAAAGCTACTACAGGGCAGAATGTTAGAAATGTCTGCCCTCTACATGCAAATATATACACGCCCACACAGTTCCGTGCACTGAATTGGACATTTATGTGTCTGTCAGTTTCTGGGCTATTTGTGAGTCCTGGTGTTCATGTAGGGGTGTGTGTGTGTTTTTCCTTTGTGTGACTGGGCCGGACCCGTCAACCCCGTCTCAGGTAGACAGTGAGGTTATTCTGAGCTTGCCCCGTAGCTCTCGCCGCCCTGTTGTCGTCTTCTCTTCCTGTCCGCTCATTGTCTCGGTGCGGTGTCCCGAGGTGAAGCCGTCAGTCTCCGGCTCGTTGGAGATCCCTGTTCCCACAGTGCTAAGGTTCCACCGCTGTGATCGGAGCGATGCATCAGCCACAGTCGAGCAAACTGCAGTGTCTTTCTCGAGTTTCTGTTATTAAGATGCAGGTGAACTGATCAGTAATCAGCTTGTGGGAAATTGCATTAAGTTCTTTTTCCAAGCGGCAACAACTTTAGCGTAGTTCCCATGTCTGGTCAAATATCAACAAATGTTCTGTTCGCATACTAAACATAGAGCCTGTGAGCTAACGTCGGAGACCGTTAATTTAGACATGTTTCGGCTAAAAGAACGCAACAGATAATCTTTGTTTTTTCTACATATCATCCTTCATCTATTTTCCAGCACAACCTTTGACCTTATAAACTTGGCAGAGAACGTTTGAAGGAATTTTTAGGCTTATTTGAGACAAACGTGTCTCAGTTTTCTAAACTAATAAAAAGACAGTACAGATCTTGTTTAAAATTTTTCTCAAGGGCCATTACTGGAATGCTGCATGTTATTTTTTGTAAGTGTGTGTTGTTGGTCAGATTTAGATAGCTCAAGGGTTGCTTCTTCTTCATGGACCTCATTTTGCCCATGTGTGGTATAATTTAATAAACTGTAAATGGACAAATATGTCTTCGATTTGACTGAAAGTTTTTGAATAGATGAGCTACTCTCACTGCTAACATAAATGCTAAATACAGTAAATGCTCTGATTAGGTATGTATGTCAAAGCATTCAATGAAATGTTCAACTCCCATCACTTTCTAACCATGAATTTATGTTTCCACCCACAGTCATCCAGTTCGGTTTTGTCTCTCTCTTCGTGGCTTCGTTCCCGCTGGCCCCTCTCTTCGCCCTGTTGAACAATGTCATTGAAATCCGACTGGATGCCAAGAAGTTTGTGACAGAGCTGCGAAGGCCCGTTGCTTCTCGTGCTAAAGACATTGGTAAGCTGAGCCAACACACGTGGAAAGAAATGGTAGCCAATGTGCCCCTGTGTCACTTTTACAAATGAGTATCGTAATTTCCGAACTACTGAGCTCACCCAAATATAAGCCACGCCCACTAAATTAAAAACAATCACAATAATTTGTACATGTAGGCCATGCTTGTCTATAAGCTGCGGGTGTCCATGTTGTAGCATGAGCTATTTACATAAAGATTAAAAAAAAAAAAAACTTTTTATTAAATACGTAGGCTTTTTGGTAACATACACAAGTAAGTACAGTAAAAAAAAATTTCTGAACAGTGTCTGTAACACGGCTGGTTAAAAAAGAGAGATAATGTGGGGGTGGGGGGGGGGCTGTTCGGTAATTTCATTGGTCATATTTTCTTATCTTTATTTATACAGGTAGTCTCACTGAGTCACGAGGACCCACCCCCCGAGAGAACGTGTATTGGGCAGCTCTGTGAGCGCCCGGGTGTGACGAGGCTAAATGTTTTTGTGGCATGAAGCTCGTTAGCTCGTCAAACAAAACAAAAAATCCATAAATTAGCCGCTGCATTGTACAAGCCGTGAGGTTCAAAGCATGTGAAAAAAGTAGTGGCTTATAGTCCGGAAATTATGGTATCTATCTTCTTAACTGATGTGCCATCTCTTTTCAGTTCTGATTGGCTGATGGGACTTTAAAAGGAACAAGCTCCGCCTGCTAGATGAGCGACGGGCAAAGAGGAGAGGCCTGAGGTGTTGGTCTGATGTCGGGTGGTTACTGGTTCTCCATCTCAAAGCCCATCTAGCAGGTGGAGCTTCTTCCTTTTAAAGTCCCACCAGCCAATCAGAACTGAAGGGATAGCACATCACTTAAGCAGATACACAACACAGGTAAACATAGAACATGACACAATGGTTGGCCACTCTAGTTTTGATCGTCTCTAATATTTACTATACAATGCTACACCTTTGATAATTCAGTTTATTGCATTTAAATACTGATATGACTCATTTTGTCTTTCTCTTCTTTCGCCTGTCTGTTTTTTGTTCCTCGTTGTTATAAAGGTGTATGGTACAACATATTAAGTGGGATGGGCAAACTGTCTGTCATCATAAATGTAAGTATTACCATGATGTTCAGTTTTTATTGGTATAAAATAGAGATGGTAAATATTTAATTACCATTTTATTTTACATACATTGTGTGCCTATGTACCGTAAAGTCCAGACTATTGAGCGCACCCGAATATAAACCACGCCCACTAAATTTTTTAAGTTTTTTTGTACATATATAGGCCACACTTGTGTATAAGCTCACATTGTAGCATGATATATTCACACAAAACAATTTTTTTTTAACTTTAAACTTATAAAAGTTTTGGTAAATGATTTCTCGCCGCCAGTCATCCAAGCCTCCCACCGAGCTTGGCGTGTCACATTAATGTACGAGTCACACTTATTTCAATTGTCTGCAAATACTTTGTTGTGCCCCCAGAGAGGGGAGGAGAGAACAGTGGACCAATGAAACCACCAATGAAACTTGGTTTCATTGGTGGTTTCATTGGTCCACTCAGAGCCAGATTAATACTTCGCTGTACCCTGGGCAACAATCTTCAAGAGCCCTATCATCATGACCCCAGAATCACCATAATCTGGCAAAATGCAGAATAAATTACCATAATATACAGTAAATATACTTAAAAGTCTAAGGGGTGGGGTTTCCTACCCCAGAACATTTGGAATAAAGTAGATGCCATTTCCTGCATTCTGGTGTTTTTTTTTACGGTTGTTAAACATCTAGTTTTACCTACACAAGTAAACACTTGATTCAGTAAATATTTTAGAGTTAATGGCACAACAAGAAATAACCTGACCAACAGTTGATTCAATTAATTAAAAATATTATATATTAAAAGGTCACGATTTGACACCCACATTAAAATTAAATGACTTTAACTTAGTTGACTTCAAATGAAATAGATGATCAATGAATGTTTGCAACAAAGGATTTACTGATTATAACAAAGATTCCTTTAAGAAACCTCCCAGTATAAATCATAAAACCATAATGACTTGCTCATTCTAAATTTATCAAATGGCCAAAATCTCCTAAAGTGAAGGAGAATCATTTTAAAATAATAAATAAGATATATCCTGTAGCCATGTTTCTGCAAAGAAGATTTAAATTTGAGGTTGATTTGTGTGTCTTCAGTAAATCAGAAGATGAATCCCTCGAGCATTTTTATTTTTTTATGTCAATACAAAGTGTTTGGTCAGACATCAGAAACTGGATTAACCTCAAACTTAACATTCCTTCTTTTCATGCTGATGACATTTTACTTTATGTGGATAACTGAAGCTCAGCTTTCTCTGATGCCATAAATATAGTTGTACTTATAGCAAAGTATCACATTCATTGTAGTAAGAGGAGACATAATAATCCCTCCATCCTGCTTGATGAACGATTTTAAGTCATACTATTCTTCATTAAGTAGATTAAAAAACTGCAAAACTGCAAAAAATCATCTCACACCAGATAAAAACTTGTTTTAATTAAAACAATGTTTTTCCTAATTTTGCGCTCCTTTGTTTATTTATTTAATTTTTTATGTTTATTTTTTTCTCTTTCATTATTGTTTGAAATGTAGTTATGACACCCTTCACGAGTTTGTATTTATATTTGGTTGTATTGTTCTGTTTGGTGTTGTCAATAAAGTTCTAGAAAAAAAACCTGATGAGATTGTCAGCAGGTAAGGGGCGTTTACCTTCGGGACACACTGAGGTCATCGATTGGTCAGTTGCTGACATGCCTACTGGATTGATTGACAGGTTGCGCAGTCGAGCATCTCGCTCAGTGCAACCAAAGAAAAACCATGAGAGCTGCAGCAGCTGCGCTGGGAGGAGGCGGGGCGTCCCAAATGCTGCGGGAGCGCTGCAGTCTCCGTGTGCAGCGCAGAGCTCCATGTAAAGCAGGAAATAACCAGATATTTTGCTTGTGCCCTCACTGCCCTGGGCCCCTTAGAGATCGTGGGCCCCTGGGCAGTTGCCCAGTTGCCCATATGGTTAATCCGGCCTTGGGTCCATTGTGACCTGTTCTGTAATTTCATTGGTCAGATTTTTTAAATTTTTTATTTATACATCAAGTCATATGAGGACCCACCCCCCAAGAGAGACATGTATTGACAGCTATATGAGCACCCAGGTGTGACGAGGCTAAATGTTTTGGCGGCATGAAGCCCGTTACCCCGTTAAAAACAAAAAACATAAAATAGCAGCAGCATTGTGTAAGCTGCGTTGTACAAAGCGTGGGAAAAAAGTAGCAGCTTATAGTCCAGAAATTACAGTAAATGTTTTAATTAAAACACTGAAACGCTCCAGTAAGCATCACTGCCCAACACAATGGCATTTAATGTAAATATTTTTCTACTGTTCGTTCTGAGCAGCTTTTGTCAGTGAACCAAGTGTTTGAATCAAATCTGGAGGAGAATTAAATCACATTTTAACACAAGTATAAAATGTAAAAAGATAATAGACATGAAAAGTGAAGATTGCTGGATTTTCACATAACGCTGAATACATACAATACAATAATTATCTCTAACATTTTAATAAAGGGCAGCTGGATTTTGTTTCTTGGTTCAGGAAGACTCTTTAGATTTCTTCCAAAAAACTCGTACCGTTCTGCAGAACAAGATGAACCTTTGACTCTTAGATTAAATGTTTGTATGAACAGGGAAGTAAAGCCCAGATAAGGTCCTGCATTCAAGCACTTTGGATTTTTGTGTTACAGGAGCAGCTTATGAAAACACATCCATCCACCCTTTATCTTTACCCACTTCTTCCTTTTTGGGTCACGGGGGTCACTGGTGCCCATATCCAGCAGTCTGTGCGAGAGGAGGGGGACAACCTGGACAGGTCTCCAGTCCATCACAGGGACACAAAGAGACAAACAACCATTCACCCTGTCACTCACACCTAGGGACAATTTAGAGTCACCCATTAGCCTAACATGCACATAAAGGACATGCAAACTCCACACAGAAAGACTCCCGGACGAGATTTGATCCTGCGACCTTCTTGCTGAGAGGCAACAGCTCTAACCGCTGAGCCCCCCAACGTATGAAAACACAGCCAATGCTAAAACTAAGGACAGTCATGTTAAATACTGTACAGACAAGCTCTCGTTTTATTTCCTGATTTCATAAAATTATCTCAAAATCATCCATAAATGTAAACGTGGGGAGGTCAAGATGTTGTACATGTATGTGTGGGTCAATCGGAAAGGCGCTTGGGATTTGTCATCAGGCAGCCCTCTAAATCTTTTTCCGTTTACTTTTAATACTGAAAGGATTTTTAGAGGATTCAAAGAATAAAAAGTTAATTCACTCTGAACATATGAAGGGTTGGACTGACACACACACTTATAACAACCAGGGAGGTTTACATCGTGGAAAATGGACGTATAACTTTCTATGAGTCTGCAGACCAAGTGTTGCTAAATCAACCTGTTCAACTAAAATGTTTTATGGATTTGACTCAGACAAACTTCTCTTTTCATAAGAAAATAAGAACTAGGATCAAGAGAAAAGTTTTGCACATAAGTGACCTACCCACTGGTTGATGGAGCACAGCAAGTGATGTCACCTGGTGGTCGTGGATTGTCATTTTGAAGCAAAAGTTCGTTTTTTCCAAAGTGTTTGAATTTAGTTACAAAAATGTGTAACCACATTCAAACACATCATGAGCATAAACATAAACGGTAAATGGACTGTACTTATATAGCACCTTTCTATATACTCAAAGTGCTTTATAACACAATCTGTGCCCTCATTTACCCATTCATAAAGCACTCTTCTAAATCTATACAAAGACTAATCAGTGCTTTATCACATTCATACACTGATGGGACACACATTGGAGGCGATGAGGGGTTCAGTGTCTTGCCCCGACACAGTATGTGATTGCTGGTGGAATCAAACCCCTAACTCTTACATTGGAAGACGACTGCCCTAACCACTCAGCCGCAGCATAAAAAATAATAATATAGGAAGTTAGGTTAGCTTAGTTGTTAGCCTTAGCTTGGTTTCTGCCTGTTACTCGGGGTTCTCAAGCTCATTGAGGGCTCATGAAAGAACCTTGAAGGACGGCGTTCGTTAACCTCCTAGGACCCGGCTGGCATCCACATATGTGGACAACCTGGCATCCATATATGCAAGAGTTTGGGTCTTAGGAGGTTAAGGGTGTTTATTTATATTTTTACATGTGAACAAATCACCAAACGAGTTGTGGATGAATCATTTTCGTTACTTCAAGGCTAAATGGCGCACTTATGTCAGATACTGTATCTTTGAACAACCTCAGTTTGGCGACATAGAGTTACTGGTATAATTTGAATAACGTGCTAACAGCTAGTCCACCACTGTTTACAAGACAGTGGCGAGAACTGATATGTCGTATGGTCTGGAGACAGAGACATGGACAAAAAGACAGGAGAAAGAACTGGAAGTGGCAGAAATGAAGATGTTGAGGTTCTCCTTAGGAGTGACAAGGATGGATAAGATTAGGAATGAGATCATCAGAGGTACAGCACAGGTTGAACAACTGGGAGATAAAGTTAGAGATCAGACTGAGATGGTTTGGACATGTCCAGAGGAGGGACAGTGGGTATATTGGTAGAAGAACGTTAGAAATGCAGCTGCCAGGAAAAAGACAGAGAAGATGCAGTTAGAGAGGACATGGAAGTAGTTTGAGTGATGACAGAAGATGCAGAGGACAGAGATGGAGGACTCACTGTGGCAAACTGTGAAGGGGAAAGGCCGAAAGAAAAAGAAGCTAACAGCTAGTCCAGGTGTAGCTATGACCAAAGTGTTTCCATGTTGACCTCTTTAAACATAAACATCTATTCATTCTTTCATGAAAAACCAAGGCATATTTCTTGGAACCACCATCTAGTGGTCATTGGTGTCATGGAACTGTATTTATCTTCCACCGTTGCTTTGCATGCAGCAGTGGATGGTTGTGTCCAACACTGAACCACTTTTGAACCTACCTTCTTATGGTCATTTGTATTATTGCAACT
>NC_056519.1:22135717-22138577 GCF_014905685.2 Nematolebias whitei | reverse complement strand
TATATATATATATATATATATATATATATATATATATATATATATTAAACCTTTCCCACACTCTTGCAATATTCTGAACAATGTTTCTAAACTCTAAAGCGCTAAAAGAGCACTGCATGTCATGATTTCAGCTCCCTGCCTCCTCTGCTCTTTACCATCTGCATGCATTCTTGGCCACGCCCACTTCTCCATTCTACACGGAGAACAGCTGATCAGCTGCAGCAGGAAGTTTATCCTGCAGTATGGACTGCACAAAGATGCAGCAGGTGCTAAATAATTTTAAATAATTTATTTTAAATAAAATTTCCATGCCGATCGTATGGCTCATCCATCAGTCAGCCAGTTGTGTGTCATGTCCAATCTTATTTTGAAAAACCACGATAGAGCGAGTCCGTGATAAACGAACCGCGAAGTAGCGCAAGACTACAGTGTCTATATGAATATAACAAACTTTGTCAAAGGTAAATGAACTCCAGACTATATTGAACCTCCTGCTGCCCTGGGGTCAGAATGACTGACTCATAAGGCTTCAGTTTTGATTCCTCTGTGGTCCTTTTGACCCCAGGGCAGCAGGAGGGTTAAATATCTGTGGGTCCTAACATTTGTGACCTTTCCTTCTTAAGTGCTTGACTGATGAGGTTGGTTTAGCAAAAATCCTTATACTCAAGAGTGTTTTTCCTTTTCTAGTTTTGGATTTATTAATGTTGACTCTCTTGCCATCTACTGCGTAGCATGGACATTTCACCATTTTGGTAACATTTTTGTTTCTTGTCTGAACAAAGATGTTTTTAAAACAGAAAATAAACATCTTGACAGTAGTGTTCTCATAACCTAAAACATTTTTGTCCATCTTTTATGAATAAGTTGAAATGCACTATACTTGTTTTTCTTCTCTCTTTGAAAATAGAACACCCAACAATACCTCAAACAAACTAAAAAAGTTCTTTAAACTCTTTTTTTTAATACTTATCCTGACCTGGAATCAACTAAAAGTGAAGTCAACATCCATTATTTTAAAATCTGTGTCAGGAATCTGCCAAACACACAAAAACATGTACTAAATGCAACAATCTGATAACGTTTTTAATGTTTAGTGCTGATAAATGCATCTCCAGTGAAACAGTTGTGTCAGCATGAATCCCCATGTGTTATACTAGATATGTCATCTGAACTCTGAAAAACAGTGGACTATTGTATGTCCTGGGCATTTTTATTGATGCTGATGGTAAAAATCTCTTTCATAAAGTTAAAATCATGCACTATAGAAGGAAAAGGTCACAAATGTTAGAAGCCACAGACGTTTAAGGCCGACCTGCAGTTACGTAAGACAGCAGAGCATTGCAGAGTAAGAATACAGCCTTTGTATAGGATTCATGGCAAGAGCCTTCACGTCTTTAACACTTATTAGGCGTGAAATTTCATGGGAGATGTTCCAAGAATGGGTTTTGTGTCTATATAGTGTACAGTGTGTACAGCAGCTCTCTGGGCTTGATGCTCATCACTAAGCTTTTCATGTCTTTTTGGACTCTATTGGAGTTGATTGGACTGGGGTTGTATGGTTGAATATACATATGTGAATGAATACAGGCATGGTCAAACAGAGGACAGAGGGAGTGGGGATGACACCATCGACAATGATCTGATAAGAACGCAAAGGAATGAGGCAACTTTAGTGACAAGAACGATTCAGCCACTGAAGCGATGCAGACAAACTATGAGGTGCATTTATTGTAGCTCGGACGAACGGTTGAAAAGATGAAACACAAAGGTCATACATTTTTAATCAAATATAAAAACAGGAATATGAAAAACTAAGGAATACTTTCCACCTCAAAGCCTTGCTGACGTCTCTACAGTCGTGTTTCCTCTATTGCGGGGGTGTCCAAACGTTTTCATATGTGGGCCAAACTAAGATGAAAGGACTCGTGAGCCACAAAAAAATGTGGATTTAACTCAACATGAACAATATTTTGGAGAAAGGACAAAGGTATACTAATTTTGATGGAGAAAGAGTGATATTGATACTGATCATTTTTATCCAAAAGGATTTGATTGATTTGAGTTGTTGGGTCTATGTTTGTTGTTTTCTTATGTTTGGAAAGTTAATTTTAGTCTGTTCTCAACAACAAAAGCCTAATATGAATAAGTATCATTTTTTTAAAAATGGGGTCGATCACTCTTTTGGGCCATCCATGGTCCAAAAGACTGATCGAAGTTCTGAAAAATCGTCCAGCTGTCATTCATTACAATTGATTCATAGAAGGTTTGATAAAGATGATCAACTCATATGCAGATGATACCATGTTTTATTCAGTTATAAATGTTCAATATCCCTCTTGATTATTGTATCAACTGCAATATTTAGCCAAGTTTTATGAATCATTATCCAAAGTCTCCTTTCTGGTAGAAACCAGTGAAGGTTTTTGGTGCTTTGTACCATATATAGTCCGACAAAAATACGATATAAATGCCTTCATCTGTCTGAAGCTCTGACCCATTCTGACTTCCTAAACTGAAAAAGTTAGTTTTGGTGCCAGCCTTCAAACACCCCCCATGGGTGGATGGATGGATGGATGGATGGATGGATAGATGGATGGATGGATAGATGGATAGATGGATGGATGGATAGATAGATAGATAGATAGATAGATAGATAGATAGATAGATAGATAGATAGATAGATAGATAGATAGACGGACGGACGGACGGACGGACGGACGGACGGACGGACGGACGGACGGACGGACGGACGGACGGACGGACGGACAGACAGACGGATCGATGTGAAAGATGGATAGATGGATGTGAAAGACGGATAGATGGATGTGAAAGATGGATGTGAAAGATGGATAGATGGATG
>NC_056519.1:22063635-22135707 GCF_014905685.2 Nematolebias whitei | reverse complement strand
GTGAAAGATGGATAGATGGATGTGAAAGATGGATGTGAAAGATGGATGTGAAAGATAGGATAGATATATGTATATGGTGGGAGCCATCTTGAATTTTGATATTGTAACCCAATTTTTGGAACCTTTCTCACACCTAGATGTAGCCACACTCAAGGACAAAATGGAAGTTTGTACCTCACCTATTTTTTCAAGTTATCATGCTCACAGACAGACAAGTGGATGGACAGAGTGTGTTTTCCAATTTCCCTCCTCACCCCGCAACGGTAGACAATCTATCCGTTCATCCATGATCTTTATCTGCTTCTTCCTTTTTGGATTTCAGCGGTCACTGGTGCCCATATCCAGCCATCATGCTGCGAGAGGCAGGGGACACCCTGGACAGGTCTCCAGTCCATCACAGAGACACATACAGACAAACAACCATTCACTCTCTCACTCACACCTTGGGACAATTTAGTCACCAATCAGTCTAACATGCATGATTTTGGTCTGTGGGAGGAAACCGGAGTACCCGGAGAAAACCCACGCATGCACAGAGAGAACATGCAAACTCCACCCAGAAGCTCACCAGCCTGGATTTGAACTGGGGCGACCCGCTCGTTGAGTGGCGGCAGCTCTATCCACTGAGCCACCATGCTGCCCTATAGAAAGATTTAATCTGATTTAAGTCAGACAGCAAACATTTTGTACAGTGCATATAAACATCTGGTTTAAACTGTTTTACAATAGGAAACAAGATTATCTAACCATAAATGACCTACTATACAATCTCAGATAGTCTTCCCTAGAAAAAGGATGTTTTTTTAAGATAGTCTGCCTTTCAGATGTCCACAGTGCTGACATGAAACTGGCTCTGCTTACACTCCGATCGCCAAAATGTCAAGGGAGTTTTATCATGTGGTTAAAAACCACTTTCTCTTGACACATCAAGTGGAAATGTTTAACTTTTTACTTCTTGTACATTAACAAAATCTGACAAAAAAAAAAAGTTTCACAAAAACTAAGTGAGAAATTGCAGGAACTAAAAATACCTCATAGAGTCATTGTGGTTGTTCAGTGATTGGAGCAGTGTCATTTTTTAGGAATGGGAATGGTTTGACCTTTGTCTGTAAATTATGACCAGATCCCAGGAGACACTGTATTGGCAGCAGCAACTCTTATGAGCGCACACACACAGATCCAACATACTGACTACAAAACCATAATCTCATTGAGAAGTCTCATGAAAGATTATTGAGTTAAATGCTCAGGTTGCTGCAGAGCTCCACTACTATAACCAAACATGGAGCGTCAAGAAAACACACAAGAAGCATGTCTAAAAACCAACTGTGGTTTTTTTTTTTCTAAACAAAATAACTTAAATTCAGTCAACGACAGGCATTGTTTGACCATAGTTTAGTTTAAGTTGGAAGTTGACCAACAACGAAATGCTGTAAAATATGAACAGATCAAAGATAAAAGGGAGACGAGCTCACTCTCACAAGGAACATTCCTGACTTATGACTGTATAAGGAGACGGAATCAGCCTCTATAAGTCAGAATCCATCCTTCCTCGTTATTTCTGTATTCTCAGTGTGAACCTCAGGGAGAGCTCAGTCAGGGGGTTATCTTTTCCGGCTTCCAAGGATTAGAGATTTTTTTTTTTTTTTTACGTGTCAGTGAAACTTGAATTGAGCTTTCACAATAATGTGACGTGGTTAATCTGTGTGGTACATTGACCAGTGTTTTCTGCTCCCTGGTATCTCAGCAGAAACAAAATCATTCTGTTTGCTTTAATGGATATACTGTACATTGTGTGTATTTTATGACACCTAGGATAAATTCTGTAGAATAGGTATTTTGGTGTCTGCAAAACTCTTCGTTAAATTACTTTATTTTCATCCTTGGATAATTGTCCCCCGGTCACAAGAAGAATTGGAAATACCCTCCATTTGTTTGTCTTGTGAGCATGATAGCTTAAAAAATAAGTGAAGTATAGACTTCCAATTTTGTGTGTGGCTATATTTAGGAGCAAGAAAGGTCATTATTGAAAACTGCGTTGCCACTTCAAAATACAAGATGGCCACCACCATATATATGTGTAAACTGACCACCTCTATCATTTAAAGAAAGTATGCTTTCTAGTTCTAGTTTTATATTGCTTAAAAGTATAGTTTCCTCAAATTGTTGGGGTGGCTGAAGGTTAATCTATGGTGGCCAAGGCCACCACTGCCACCCCTGGCTCCACCATTGTGTCTGGTTGTGGATAAAATACTTCAAGCGATGATACTCTGCTCCACATTGGATAAAAAAAAAAGTAAAAAATTAATAAAAGAAAACCTGTGTCTCTTCATATACATAGTGTAACTCCTGCCCACTTGAATATCTTGCACCAAAAACATTAAGGTTTACTTTCATTATTTTGAGACAAGGGACTGTAAAAAATTGTGTAACATCTCTTTTTTAGGTATTTAAAAAAAAAAGTTTGACAGCTTAGCACAAATTTGTGTGATCTCCAGCAATGCCAGGCTGCATCAGATACAACAATGTTGTAGGATGAACATAGCAACGTTGAAACTTCACAAACACAATTCATATGTACGCTATAATAACAACGGTTATGAAGAAGTGACTCAACAGTATTGTTACACAATCTTTGTCCACACTGCCATGATGGGTCACACTTGTGGCGCTTCCATAGGAGTCGCAACAATTATATGTGAAGGGGACGTGTCCCCCTCACATTTAAAAAATATTCATTTGGACCTCTCCACATTTACCATGAACTATTAGTTCACTCAGAATTGTCTCTATTTCTTCTTGTATGAATCCATTCCACTTGATTAATAGATGAATACTCAAATCATTAAAAGTCCACTCCGGGTTTTCCAGGTTACCGACAACAACTCACCACACCGCAAGCAGTGTTTCCCCAAGGTCACGTGACTTGGTAGGATGCTCCCATGGGGAGGAGGGAGAGACATTTCTGTGTTGCGTGCTAGATTAGCGCTACATTAGTGCCAGCAGTTGTTGACCGAGGTGGATGGGAGGAGCAGGTTAGGATGGTCAAAGAAGCTAAAATAGTTATTGAATCAAGTGTTCACATATGTAGGTAAATGTAGATGTTGAACAACCTGTTAAAATACACCAAAATGCAGAAAATGGCATTTACTTTATTCAAAAATTTCTGGGGGAGGACCTCCAGACCCCTCCCCCACTACCACCACCAGTGTGTCCAGTCTGTCATTCCCCTATCTGTTATGGAAGCACAATCCATAGTGTACTTCCGGGTTGCACGGATTGCCGTTGTTTATGAATAAAAACGGTCTTAATGTACTTAGAAAAGTATGTGCTCTATCTCCGCCGATCTTCATGTAGCTAATTTACGCCACTCGTATTTCCGTTACAAATCATTGGTTAAGATGATATGCTTCACATTAGACCTGACCCCCCAGCCTGGGCTGAATGAGGAAAACCCTGCAGGATACCAAATGAATTATTTGCATGGTGAAAGAGCACCACTCAGTGGTGAAGCTGCATATCATTTCAATCATGACGTAAATATGTCAACGACTTTAATGGAAATACGAGTGGCGTAAATTAGCAACATGAAAATTGGCGGAGATAGAGCACTTACTTTTCTAAGTATTTTGTAAATTAATACTGTTCTTATTCATAAACGGAATGATACCAGTACATTTTCCTTAATCTAGCATATTGAATGGCGATTCGTGCAACCCAGAAGTATTCCTTTTAGCACATGCATAAATGAGCTACACTACGGAACGGGTTCTGCAACAGATTGGGGAATGACACCCTCCACATTACAAATGCTTCTGACCCCAGTGGACGTTTAAATCTAGGTGACTATATTGCTCGTCATTCTATCAGTTTCGTGGCGTCTCTGGGCAGCACGCCTCATCCCCAAAATGCCCCCCGGGCGCTTTCAATAGCTGCCCACTGCACCACCTGGTGGTGGATGGGTTAAATGCAGAGACTAATTTCGCCATTGTATGGAAACATACAGTGCTGACATTGTGATGACATTATTATTATTATTATTATTATTATTAGAGCAGTGTCTACGCATTGTTTTTTGTTCTGGATATATGTACTGTGAAAACATGACAAACTACATGTGGCTGCTGTGACGTACATGCTGATTTGTAGGAGTTTAAGTGGTGTTGAAAGAGTTACAAAAATTTAGATTTTTTTTTCTTTACTGGTTGTGGTTAACATGTTCGCCATGGCAACAAAGCACACACCGCATGCATGCACTATAACTGTTTTATAGCTGAATGCAGATATCCTAATGTCACAAAAGAAAGAAAAAAAGGAGTCCTGCATCTGGTGAAGAAATAATGTAGCAGAAATATAGGACTCAGTAGGAATAAACATTTTTATTTTGTGTTACATGTCTGCAAGTTCCTAAATATCACAGAAAATATAAATATCGTGCTTTCTGTGTTTATGAGCTTAGGCTTTGATCAAAATATTGTTTAATTTTTTTATTCATTTGCAAATATTTTTAAAATAAAAATGTAGCATTACAAATAAGTAACAAACTTCTAACCAAGCAATTAGATTTTCTGTATTGCGTTTAGATTTGGTTTAAATTGATAATTGTATTTTCATAATGTATCACATTTTAAGGCCATTTTTCATCATAATTATGCATTTAGAGAAGATGAAGATAGTAAATATGTATTTTTCCTCACTGTTTTGAACATTCTCTTCCAAATGTACTAATTTAACTTAATACTGTTGTTTGGTGTTAGCCATGGCTCTACAAAGCAAACCTCTGTTTCTAAATGGTCTTGTTTCTTGCCTAAAGATCTGCTTCAGGTTTACAATGTGAGGGATTGTCTGCTAGTTTTTGCCTTCAGACAGAGGAAACATACTTGTTTTATTTTATATCACATGAAGAAAAGCGGCACTTTTTACAACTCATTAAATGGTCCACAGTCCTCAGGATTCCTTCACTGCTATTTGCAGATGATGTGGTCCTGTTGATTTCATTGTGCCTTGATCTTCAGCTCTCACTGGAGCTGTTTGCAGCCGAGTGTGAAGCGGCTGGGATGAGACTCGGCACCTCCACATCTGAGGCCATGGTCCTCAGTTGGAAAATGGTGGACTGCTCTCTTCAGGTCGAGGGTGAGGTTCTGCCTCAAGTGTAGGAGTTCAGGCATCTCTGGGTTTTGTTCACGAGTGAGGGAAGAATGGAGCGTGAGATTGACAGACGGATTGGTACAGCATCTGCAGTATTGTGGGCTCTGTACTGGTCCTTTGTGGTGAAGATGGAGCTGAGCTGTAAGGCAAAGCTCTGTTTACCGGTCAGTCTACGTTCCTACCCTCACCTATGGTCATGAAGTAGTGACCAAAAGAATGAGATCGTGGAAACAGGCGGTTGAAATGAGTTTCCTCTGCAGGGTAGCTGGACTCTCCTTTAGAGATAGGTTGAGAAGGTCAGTTATCCAGGAGATATTCTGAGTAGAACCGTTGCTCCTCTACATCAAGATGAGCCAGTTGAGGTGGTTTGGGCATCTGGTAAGGATGGTTCCTGGGTGCCTCCCTAAGGAGGTGCTTCGGGCATGTCTTACTGGGAGGAGACCCCGGGGAAGACCCAGGACACACTGGAGAGACTAGTCTCTCGGTTGGCATGGGAATGCTTTGGAGTCCTCCCAGAAGAGCTGGAAGAGGTGACTGTGGAAAGAGATGTCTGGACCTCTCTGCTCAAGCTGCTGTCCAGATGGATGGATGAATGGATGGATGGATGAACAGCCAATGGCAGCCAATGAACAACAATGGCTGATGTGAGCTGATGGCCCACAGCCATCAGCATAAAAACATATCTCATTGAAACCATAATGATGAGTTACAACAAAATGTAATTACCCTTTGGGATTAATAAAGTATTTTGTATTGAATTGAATTGAATTAAACAGTCCACACATTTTTGTAGCATCTGCCAAATGTGCGTGCATTCTGGCTGATATGGACTTGGTTCTTAAATGTTTGGACCGGTAACCTTCACATAATAAGTTGTGTGAAGGTGATGTACACAGACTTAAAGTTTCATTTAGCTTAAACTGAGACCGTTTTTACTTAATCCACTTCCTGGAAAACGTTTTTAACCACCAACAACCACCCCTGCCAGCATTTGCTATTTGCGAGAATTAGCAACGTGTAGCAATCCTTGAGGTGTCTGGGGGCAAGCCTCTTAGAAAAGTTTGAAAAAAATCTACTCAAATCTTTGTATTTTCCAGGCATTTGAAGTGTATTTTACTAAATTCACAACATAAAACCTGTATTTTATATGTTTACCTAAAGGTGGAACACAGTCTTACAGCTGGTCTTAGAGCTGAACTTTAGCTGAGATCACACTTGAAGATTGCATTACTCTTTTTGTCTGAAAGCTGAGAAGCTGTGCCTCGCAGCTAGTATAGTTTATATACAGTAACCTCAACCTGCTGTGGCAGGAAATCCATGAAACAGCCCCTCTGTCCCTCCCTCCACAAAGACGCAACATAAACAGGTAAGCCAAGCCAGCTTTGGTCAAATGCGGGTCACTTGGGGGTCCCACCCCTTCGTATGCAGGACAGGTGGTGCAAAATCTGGGACTGTCCTGCCCAAATCTGGATGGTTGGCATGTATGGTTATCCTGTGCATAAAAGGCTAATAATAGAGCAAAAAATTGTAATAATATAAAAAAAGGAGAGTCATGCTAAAATTGTTCTTTATTTTTAAATGTTGTCCTGACACCTCCGTCAGTGTATTTTAGCATTTTTTTGAGGGGATCTGTTTCTATTTTTAAATACGAGGAGACATAAGTTGATGGGTTTTTTTGTTTTATTTTGCACAAACAGGAAAAATAAGTATTTAAACAATATCTTTAATAAAGTAGACGAGGTCTGAATCGTCACCTGCCATCATTTCTAACGCTTGCATCTCACTGTGACTGTTGGAAACTAGTTGGACATAAATGACACTGAACTGGTACTCACATGTTTGCACACACATAAGTAACTTTAAATAAATTGCCACAAATGTTGTGCATTGTTTTTGGCCACACTGTCTTTTTTATGTCTCAATTTTATTGCCTTTTTATGTCGCCCATCAGTCACAATTCTTTTTCATTGGCCACCAAACCCTCCCAAAGCTTTGCACTTTCTGACCCTTGGAAACTAAACTGAGATGTATTTGAGATGGGTTCTAAAAATCTGCAACAATTATTGTCATCATTGTATGTTTCCATACAATGGCAAAATTAGTTCTCTGCATTTAACCCATCACACCTGAGACACATCCAGGTGGAGCAGTGGGCAGCTATGTAAGTGCCCGGGGAGCAATTAGGGATTAGGTGTTTTGCTCAGAGACACCTCAACATGTGGGGATGGCTGGGAGTCGAACCACGACTTTCTGGTCCCAAGTTGGCTGCCATACCTCTTCCCCATCTCGGCCCCACCGAAGGAGAACTGATATATACAACTGCATGTCATCTGCACATAAAGAAACTTTGTGCTCCGTACCTAGTCAGTTTATCCCCTTAATGATGGAGTTATGCCGTAAAGCTATAGCTAATGGTTCTATCGTCAACGCAAATAGAAGTGGTGAAAGTGGGCACCCCTGACTTGTACCCTGCTGCAGTTCAAAATAGGAAGCTATATTACAGTTAGTGCGGACCGCTGCAATTAGGGAGGTATACATCAGCCTCACCCATGATATGAATTTGAGACCAAATTTAAATAACTTTAAAGTCTCGAAGAGGTTGCCCTACTCCATCCGGTCAAAAGCTTTCTCCGCATCTAATGAAACAATGACTTCATCACAGGTGTGCTCAGGTGGGCCTGGAGTGTACAACACATCAAGCAGCCACTGAACATTGAAGAAAGCCTGATGGTTTCTAACAAACCTAGTCTGATCAGGCGAAACGAGAGTGGGGACCACCCGCTCCCGTTGTCTTGCCAGGACCTTCGCAAGAATTTTCACATCAGTTTTTAAAAGTGAGGTAGGTCTATAGGAGCCACAGTTTAGAGGGTCTTTGTCTTTCTAATCTAACTGAATCTAACTGGAGAACAACATTTGTCTTGCAAATTTATTAAACATTTTTTAAACTGAAAATTAGAAGGAAAAAAGGTTCTGCAACCTATATGAGAAATTTCCAGAATGCTTATCACAATTTGTCGCCGCCAAGTGAAATCCAGACTTATTACCACCCCTTCAAACCAAAGCTGTGGCCTTCAGGTTTAGACTTTAGCAGGTTTTAGCATTAACTCAGCTGTTCATTTTCTCTAGGCGTTTATTTGGACAAACTGCTGTGTCTTCCTATTTCCTTCCTGTGGATGTGACTGACAGCATTTAAGTCATGGTAAAATAAATGAAACCTTCAAGTTGAACATAAAGGTGACCTATGTTCATTTTGAAGGAATGGCAGGAAACAGCTTGACCAAACTTTTCCATCCTCTTGGCTGAACACCAGAAATTCCTGACAAAAAGTCCACAAGAGAACGTTCAAACAGTACGTTTGTGAAAGCCGGAGCAATTTTTTTCTTCAAAACTTCAAAGCCTAAAGCAATCCAATGACAAATATCTCTTCAACTTCCAGAGATAATGATCTTTTTATGTGACAGAGAAGCTCTACAACATCATAAATAAATAAACACAGGACATACTGATGTTTCCATGGGTTGAAATATGATTTTTTTTTTCTTTGTGTGTGACATGAAATCACAGCTGCCCATTCAGACAATATGCATTTTTAATGTGAAGTGCTTTATTTGACATGCTAGTCGTAAACAACACATCATCTCTACATCTATCTCTTTCAATTTCCCTCTTTGTCTATTCCAGTATGAGTACATTGGCGTTTTGCTTAACATGTGTTTCGGTTTATGTGCTGTTTATTTAGCCTGCACACTAACGATTGTTTACTACAAAGGATGCAACGAAAAAAAAACTCCAAATGAGGTTAATTGCTGTTTGAGTCAGAGCTGAAGCTGAGAAGAGGAGAACATTATTTTAATTAGCCTCTTGCCTGCAACCGGGTTGGAGAATGAAAACAATACTGAAGTCAAAACTTTTGTCTAAGTCAGATTTTTCAACTGTTTCCTGTTGATCATCGGCCACAAACACAGATTGCGTCACGTTCTGTTTATTAGGTGTGTCAGTTTCTGGTACTTAGATTTTTAAAAGTCCTCAGTTAAAATACTTGTGTCCTGAATTCAGAGTACTCATATATATTTGATGGATTTCAGTTTGAGCTTTTGTGCTTGTGTGTTTTGTTTTAGGTATAAGGATTACAGAGAACCCCCCTGGTCTCCAGATGCATACCAGTTCTCCAAACAGTACTGGTGTGTCCTCTCTGCAAGACTGGCATTCGTCATTCTGTTTCAGGTATGTGTTTGTGGTGATTTTTTTTTTTTAATAACAGGTCAGTAATTGCAGCTCATACCTTCTTTTTAGGAGGAGCTATGGAGAATGAACACCTGTTGTTGGCAATAAATTCAATGAAATGTGGATCAAACTGTGCTCTCGTTACAATCGGGGGTCACAGTTGGTCAGCGACCAGCTCTTTTGTTGTTTGCACACATTCCTAACATGTGCTGTCCAAATGTTCCCTCAACATCAAGGTTGTTGAAGACCTTTACAAACGACTGCTGGAGACACATCATGAATCAGGAACACATCTGGGTTATCTTACTGTTGCTCCGTATATATTTATATACAGTGGTGCTTGAAAGTTTGTGAAAGCTTTAGAATTGTCTATATTTCTGCATAAATATGACCTAAAACATCATCAGATTTCACACAAGTCCTAAAAGTAAATAAAGAGAACCCATTTAAACAAATGAGACAACAATATTATACTTAAATAAACAATACAATACTTAAATCCCTTTTAAAGTGGATCCAGGGAGGGGTTGGGTGTTGCGGACAACGTCAGAATAGAATCCAAAGAGTCCGGGCCCCTCTGATTGGTCCGTAGACTTCCTCGGTGGGAGGGGGGGAGGGACAGAGCATCAAAGGTTTACAAAACTTCCAGGTGAATTAAGATAAGATGGCTTATCAAAGCCAGTCAGGGAGCTGAATTCAGATAAACGTGATTGTTTTGGGGACAGGCAGAACTTTACTGGCATCTACCTTGAGTCTGTGTCAGTTCACTCGGTTCTGAAACGTCCAAATTAAATGGCCACACCACTGGACCATGCCTGAGAGTATTCCCCGAGATCTGATCCATTCTGCCAAAAGCATTTGAGTCTGGGTGCTCGAGGCACGAACCAAGCCATCATAAGGCAAGCAGCATGACCAGGTCCAAATTTGCTGCTGATGACTTCCTTGAATGTTGATAAACCTGGAACCAGCCAAATCCAAAAAGCAGGAAACCAGTTGACATAAATCCAATTATATACAGTATGTGTCTTTAACATCCACACATGGCAGCAGAGATAGACACATCATCAAGTCTTCCAAGTCGATGAGACATCCAGCTGTGTGCATGCCAACAGGGCAAATTCTCTCACCTAAAGCCTGTCTTCTCTTCAAAGAAATGTTGTAAATTGCGTTGAGGGACCAACTGACCAAATCCATAACAGAATTATGTTTCGGAAGATTTATAGAAGAGAGGCTTTTAAGCAGTTTCAGGGTCCGTGTGAATAATACAGAATGCATTAGTCACACGGTCCCTGCTCTGACATGTCTGCGAGGACATTTTGGGATCTCACCTGTTTTCAAACCCATTCAGTAAACTTGACCGCGCGCGTCCACTGACACAGCGGCTGAGTCCATTTGGGCTTTGGATGAATTGCTGGCAGTAGTCCATATAAAGCTTAACTGAACTTTTTTTTAGCTTCTTTCAACCGACCAGTCAGCATGCGGTCAAACGGCCACGTGCGGCTGGTGATCCAAATAGTATGGCAAGCCATGTTGCCATAAAATTGGATTGTCAGCCGCATGCGTCTGCTGACACAATCAAAAGCCCGACACCGACTCAGCCCGCTCATCCAGCACATTATTATGGTCCGGCCCAGCTTGAATTCGGGCCGGGTCGAGCTTTGGGCCCGGGTTAGAAATGACAGCTCTATTGATGTCTGAGTTTTACTCCTGGACCTGTTGTCCCTGTGACCCGACCATAGATGGGGGAAGAAATTCTGTTGTTACTGATTCATGGTGTTTCTCCAACAGTAATCTGAAAAGGTTTTCCACCAACTTTGTTGTCATTGATACTTTTGGACATTTGTTAGTGGAATGTGTTTGCAGTCATTAAAAGAGCTGATTATAAATAAATTGAAGTTAAAAAAAGTTCTCAAACATGCTGCTTTTTATCCCTTCTCCTCCCCTCTGCTTTTTGCAGAACTTGGTGATGTTCCTGGGCCTGATGGTTGCTTGGGTGATCCCAGATGTCCCCAAAACCATCGTGGAACAGCTCAAACGGGAAAAGAAGCTCATAGTCAACCTATTTTTGCAGGAGGAAAAGGAAAAATTACAGCTCATCCAGAGCCTCTTCAGTAAGGATATTACCCTCCACCCTGACAACCAAGCACAGAACCAGGACCAGGGCCTCCCCATTCCTGGCCGCTACAGTACTCTACCCATAGCCCCATCGACTGGAGATGGAGGAGGAGGCCCAAGGGCGAGGTGTAGGGCTGCCAGCTTCAGCCAGTTCAGTGGAAATACTTCTTCATTATCCAGGAAAGAAAATGCAAACTCAAAGCACACAGCAGTGTGATGTGTTTTTGTGTGGGGATGCTTCAGCTGGGCCTCAGGGCTTGTACTTCCCGGGACTTGGTTTGTGTATGACTTTACCTGTGTCTTCTGTGTCCTGCGGCAAATACTGTAAGTCGTCACCTTGAGATCGTAAAACTTGGGCGACCTGCTCTCTCTGTGGATGAATGTTTAATGGTTCGAATGGATGTACGTACGTTGTCTCCTAACTCGCGCGACTGTTCACCTAAAAGTGTTGTCATTTTTACTTTTTGGTAAAACTGAGTTATTTAGTGAGGCACAAACCTTCATAGCGTAGAGAAGCAATAATTACCATATTAGGGTGGATAACTGAATATTACAGACACATACAAAAACTGTGGACTACGACTTGTTCAGTAATAAGCACTTACCCATCATGAACAGACTGATGGACATCGTGGCTTACCTTTAGGGCTGTCTGTTCTGTATTTGTATTTTCCTGCTTTTATGCTCTTTGTGTATTTAAATGTATTTTTGTTTACAAATTTTGTAGCTTTTACAACATTCCCCACTTTCTGTACTCTTTATATAATTCAGGAATCACTTGGAGCAATTTTCATACTGCAATTGTGTTGTGACTGAAGATCCAGCTGCTGGTTGTTGTTTCTTACACTTTGCCCTACGTATTGACGGATGGAAAACCTGCCAAGTGGCACACTGTGGTGCCATGCAATCCTGTTCAAGCTGTACTATTGAAAATGTACAAAAAAATGGTTAAACTTTTATAAGCCATAAGGACTTTAACAGCTACCCGCTAACTGTAGAATAGTTTGATGCTAAAGGATTGTCACCTCACAATGGGTGAGTTTTAATGATCTCACTGTGTTTATGATAAATTAAAGAAAAGTGCATCGACTCAATAATTCTGAAATAATGCAGCTCTTTGACAAAACTAAACTTCTTCTGCCCAAAGGAAGACACATGGAAAACCTTAAGTCTTTAGCTCTTGAAAGACACAGTTTTTATTTTGTAAAAATATCCGAACTGTTACTGACCCGTAATTTCACCTCTGATACATCTCTTTAATGTTTTTATTAAGATACTTTCAGCTTTTTAGGTATGCACGTTTAACTAAGTTAAGTTCCTAAAAGTATACTAAATAGCGTAGCTTTAGAACTTTATTGTCATATTGAAATTTGCATTCTAGTCATTTTTGGCAGAGAAAAGCAAGTTTTATTAACGTAATTTATGTACAGAAAACAACCTTTTAAGACAGTGTTTTGACTTCTCTATGTCTAATTTTACTGGCAGAGCTTGACTGAAATGCGGGAGCCATAATTCCTCACTGAACTGTGCAAATTAAAAATTTTATGGTTAAATATCCAACAAACTTCTTTAAAACCAAGACCCAACCATTTCTTTATTAAGCCCACATGCCCTGTCCACAAAACTTGAAATATTTCAAAATGTAAAGATTTTCTGCAACATATATACAACCTTTCCAAAGGAAAGGTTTTAGTGAGAAAAAGTAACATTTTTTTATACTGCAATCTCTTTTTTGGTGTAAGTGGACTTTTAAAAATGATGACAAAGCCAACAGTTTTGCACATTCTTCCTATCGCTTAGTGCCCTAGAAACCAAAACAACAATGAAGCCGTTATTTCATTTGTAAGGGACTTGTTTTGCTTTATCCTGAAAAAAGTTTTTGATCCTCTCCCGGTTTACAATTGTAAACTAGTTTTGGCGCTATCTTCAGCCAAGCTAAGAATGTTCTTTGCTTGTATTTGGATATTTCACTATTGTAAACATATGCATATTTCAGAGTTTTATAAGAATACTGTAGATAGCAATGTTTCATCAACAGAGAAGAAAAACCTATTGAAAATATCTAGCGTATCGGTAGTTTAAATGTGGCCATAGTTCTGACTAAGGATTTATTGCCCCTTTACTATATTTAGTATTTAAGAAGACTTATTGCACTTTGCGTCACTGAGATGATGCTAAAGCTGAGAAACATCGCTATGGAGATTATTTGCAAATCATTAATACTGTAGGTCTAAATTCTATTTGTATGTAGTAGTAGTGTAAAATTATCATCATTGTCAATAAAATATTGCTACAAGTCACCAGTCCACCACAGAGACAAAGCAACCAGATATTCACATTAACGCCTATGGTCATTTAATAATTTTAAGCTAACTTGTATGATTTTGAAATGTGGGAGAAAAATCCTGATCATGAATCATGATTCCACATGGAGGATATGCAAACTCTACACAAAAAGAGCTGCAAAGTCTAGTTTGAACTGAAAACCTTTCTTGATAGGGGCAACTGTTAGCAGCCCATTTCATAAAACAGGAATATTCTTTCATCCATGTATATTTCATGGCTCCAAAATAGCACCTCTTAAGTTTGTTGTGTATTTATAGCATGATGTAATACCATGAAAAAGTAAGGTACGACTTGTAAACTTATTTGGTGTTTTCGATTAAATATTCAGTAAAACGTAAAATCACAGGAATAATGGCCGCTCCCATCTTTAGTTGTCAAATCAAAATACTATTTACTGAGGAACTCACCAACTTCACAACACAGAAATGAAAAATGTGAATAAAGAAACAAGTTATTGCAAAGTCCTAATTAAAGGTAGTACAAATAAAGATAGTTTTTTGTGTTGACAAGCTGATGAAGGGTTCAAAATTATGGCACCTGTTAAAAAATTTCACAAATGGTACATTTCATTAGTGACCTCTCAGTAACACAACCAAGCACTAAAAGTATTCCAAAAAGAGATAATTGTTTCAAAGGTAAGGATGAAGAGATTTACAGCTTTAAGGTTATCAATTAGAAGAGTTTGTTTCTCTCAATGTGAAACTGCAAAAACCTGAGACGTCAGCAAAGGGTAATTATACATCTGAGGCATTTCTACAATCTAGTTGTGACCAATAAATACCACAAATAAAAAATTATCATTGATCTTCAGATGGTGCTACAGCGAAAAACAGGTTTGTTACTCTTGTGGTAGGTTTTTTTTTTACTTTACAGTAAACACATTACTTATTACTAAACTTTGTAGAGTAGGAAAAACATAACAAAAAACCACCAGAGAAGCCACTTAAAAAAAACAATAGGGTTTGATTTAGTTAATATTTAATATCATCAGGATATTTAATATATTAAACTACGTTTTGCACGTTTCACAGCATGGTTCGGTAGAAAGGGTCACATGTTAACCTGGTCTGTCTGAAGTCTCAATCAATGAAACATTAAAGACCAAGTGGAAGAAGATGACATAAATAACTTAAGTACATTTAAGCTACAATCAGTTCAAAATGTAGTTAATGTAGTGAATTTGTTCTGTACTACAGTTAAATCAGAACCGTTGATGTATTCAGAGAATCCACCGTGTGATGCTGTGGGTCAGTGTGTCTTTCTGAGCTGATACAAACATCCTTTGTCAGCGTCGACTATGGGTGAGCAGATTTTCATTAAAAATGGGCCTATCTTTCAACTCGATATTTTTTAATGCCAACATGCTGTAAACCTTTAGCTGTTTCTGATGCCTTGTGACTGCTTTTTATTGAATACAACATTCATCTGCTCAGATATGACTCAGTGACAGACTGTTATATTGAAACTGTATTAAATCTGATTTTAGAGAATTGTGATAAGTAAATATTTGCTATACAAGCTTCTGTTGTTCACCCTTATCTTAAGCTGGTGTACAAATTCTGAATACAGATTTGTTAGATGGTTAACCAAGTCACTCCTTTTCCTTTTGTATTTAGTCTGTTCATTATGTGAGATGTATTGCGGGCATTAACTTGCTAGCTAGCTAGCTAGCTAAAGCTCTAAACTGAATGTCTCATTTTGACTGCTGGGACTAGTTGGAGACAAAAAAAAAAATCTGCCTTTGATCTACACTAAATTACATGCGTGCACAAACCCTTGGCAAAGTTTTGACTGAAATTTTGCAGAGACTTTGGACATGGTCAAAAAGAAAATACTTATACAGCTCTAGGTTTCCACAATAACAGAAATTAAAAGTACAAGAGTTCCAGATGCCTGTATGGACTGTAGTTTGAGAGAGAAAAAAAAATTTCATGAATGATCCATTATCTTGTCAGGTTTTGTCACTGGTTCCGATAGCAACACTATCATCCTCACGATAGTGGACAAGTTCTCCAAGGCAGTCCATTCCATTCCCCTTTCAATCCTAGATATTTTAGCCTACTAGACAGCTCAATTTCTGGTCCTGGCTTTAGTAATGCCTTTGGATCCACAGTTAGCCTAATCCACCATCAAACCAATGGCCAACATACACATAAATCAGATTGTGGAAGCGACTCTCAGACATATTATTGTCAACCATCCCTCAGTCTGGAACTCTCAGTTACCATGGATAGAATAAGCTCACAATACTCTTATCTCTTTAGAAACTGGTTTTTCTCCTTTCTAGGCCACCATGGGTTATCCACTCCCCCCGTTTCCCATCCACAAGCCATAAATCACAGTTTTGGTCAGTACAATTACTTGCAACACTATAAAGGGAGAGTGGTTTTGATGACAGACAAACCAAGACCACTGTCCTACACTCGGTGGACAAGAACAAGAAGACATAACATGAAAAGAATGCAGGCACCACAAAACTCAACTGAATAGAAGGTATGACTTATCATCCTGTGGCATCACACAAAAAGGTGTTTCTCAAAAGTTGTCTCCAAGATTTCTCAGTATATTAGAGAATGAGTTTATCAGTTCCACTGTGGTATGCCTCAGGCTTCCACCTTCCATAATAAACTTTCTACCTTCCACATCATCTAACTCATACCAGTCATAAACAAGCCTTTGGTCCTCTGGCCAACCACCCAGCACCCGTTTGCCTCAATGAAGACCATCTGTAGTACACTGTCCATCAAATTCTCACAGTCAAATTTAGGGGTTGAGATGCCTAAAACCAGTCTGAAAGAGGAATCGTGAATTCTTCGGCCATTCATTTAGGAGCCTACTCTCATTTCAGATGTATTTTTATGTTTCTGTGAGGACCCAGGCAAATGCCTTAGGTCTCCAACAGTGGAAACGGTTGAGAAGGTGGTACTGTTCTGATTCTGTGCTGTTTTGTTATTGTTGTGGTTTTAGTAATCTTTTTAGTTGCAGGATGAACTGCAGAGGGTGTCTCTGCTGGGCAGGGCTGTTTCTCCTGACAGCTCCCTCTCAGCTGTTTTCCAAGTGAGCTGATTGTCACCTGCGTATTTAAGGCTGAGCTGAGAAACTGTTCTTCATTGGTCCATCAGTCAGCTAATGGTCAATGATCCAACCTCAGTTTCCTAGTACTACTTCTCTCACATCTTCTTCTGTGAGAAAAGTATGACTTGCCTTGGTTTATCTACAGTGCTCTTTGTACTCATCCTGGCATCTCTTCTGTGGGTGTACTCCTGCCATCTCCTTGGTCTGCTTCTCAGACGTACTCTTGTGCTGCCACTTGGTTAAAATCTCTCTTCAAGAATGTTTCCTAAAACTCCCTCCTGCAACATACAGAAGGGTCAGCTGTGTCTTTCATCGCTACCTGGCTCTGCTCTGTCCTTCTTCATTTATACGCCACCACTCACCATTTCTTGACATCATATATCACCTCCTCTGCAGACCTGAAAATCACAAGGGACAAAGTAAGAAAATGACCACAAACAGTTCCAGAGAAAATGACTTACCTGAACTCGCCTGTGAAATCACTAAACCCTGTTCCGTTCTTTCTGCAGAGGAAAACAGTCATCACATCTGCACCCTTCAAACCCTACAGTACATTGACAAGGCTAATTAATCAAAGCTAGTTAAGAGTCATGATGACAAGTACAGATGTACTTTTTACGTCTCATAAATGAAATGGCAACATAATTTCCTACAGCATATTGAGTACTATCCTATGTTGTCATAGATAAAAAGTTAGCAGTAAATTCACACTTGTGTGGTCTAAATATTTACTAATAAAGCTAAAATACAATGAGGGTACATCAGCATGTACAACATTAAATCACACATGCTTCTTGTATCACTTTATTACCGTTAAACCAACACCAGCTGTTTACTTGCTGGGGTGATCATAGTTTTTCTAACAAACATCCAGTCTGTGGTATACTGAGATTCACATTCCAGACATTTACAACTCTGTAGGAGGAAAGCTGTGCACTAATGGAGAAGATGTAATCTTCCAAGAACTGTTGGCATTTCCTTGTTAACTGGGCTGCATCCGGATGCACAACAGATTTTCACCTTTTTTCTTCTACCGGTCTGATATTTCTGTGAGATTCTTCAACTGGATGTGAGATCAAAACGAGGATTGTGGAAGATAAATGTTTGAGAGTTTATGAAAATTAAATCCTGTGGTCAGTCTGTTAAAAAGAACTGTTCTCTGGAACCAAAAGCACAGAAATGTTTTTTTTTTTTTTTTTGAAAGACTTATCTTATGTGAAACACAGTCAGAACACAGGTTGATAATTTATCACGTTGCAGACTGTTGTAAATCATACAGTTCTCAGAAAAAGAGATTAATCGGCAAAAGGATAAAAAGGGATAAAGTAACTCAGAGCAGGATAATAATAATTTATTCAATTTGTACTGCACCTTACATTTTACAATCTCAAGGTGCTACAATATAAAACAGCTAGAGATAATTAAACATGGACTAAAAACTACAAATAGCAGGATTGAAAATACATTTCAACATTATAAAATATTTCAAATAAGAAGGTCTTCAGTCCTTTCTTAAAACTTTCTGTAGTCTGGGGCATAGTTAGTTGCAGGGCTTAATTTGTAAACCGATCGATGCCACAATGCAAATAGAGGGCGGGCCGGCTTGGGTGGCGGGGGTGTCCTGGGGAACGCACATGCTCACAAGTGAAGAACCTGACAAGTTGTTCATCCATCCATCCATCCATTATTTTTTACCCGCTTCTTCCATTTTGGGTCATGGGGTCGCTGCTGCCCATGTCCAGCAATCACTGTATGAGAGGGTGGGGGACTCTCTGGACAGGTCTCCAGTCCATCACAGGGCCACATAGAGACAAACAAGACAAACAACCATTCACTCACACCTAGGGACAATTTAGAGTTACCAATCAGTCTAACATGCATGTTTTTGGTCTGTGGGAGGAAACTAGAGTGCCCAGAGAAAACCCACACATGCACAGAGAGAACACACAAACTCCACCCAGAAAGGCCCCCGGACCGAGATTTGAACCAGGGACCTGCTCGCTGAGAGGCAGCTGCTCTACCAGTTGTGCCACCGTGCTGCCACAAATTGTTTAATGACATAAAATACACTGCCTGGCCAATAAAAAGGTCACACACTAATATTTCATTGGACCACCTTTAGCTTTGATTACAGCATGCATTTGATGTGTCATTGTTTCGATAAACTTTTGCAATGTGACAAGATCTATTTCCATCCAGTGTTGCATTAATTTTTCACCAAGATCTTGCATTGATGACTAGGCACTAGTCATGACGGGTGCATCACTTCACCTGCCTCTCTTCTTACCCTGATGCACCCATCACTCTGGAACAGGGTCAGTCTGGACTCAGACCACATGACTTCTTCCATTGCTCCAGAGTCCAATCTTTCTGCCATCTCCTTAGATGTTTTCTCTGCTTGATGCCAATGATTTGACCCTTCTCAAACAGACAGACATCTTTTCCACGACCACGCGATGTGTCTTTCAACATGGTTGTTTAAGAAATGAGAAGCAACTCATTGCACCAGTTGAGGTTAAATAACTTGTTGCAGCTGAAAGATAATCACCCATGCAGTAATTATCCAATAGGAGGCTCGTACCTATTTGCTTAGTTAAATCCAGGTGGCGACTTTTTTTGGCCAGGCAGTGTATATTTTGACAGCAAAAAGTAGAGTCCTAACATTTATTAAATATTACTTCTGTATTTACAAAACAAACAAACAAAAAAAAAACTATAAAAATTGTGCTTTGACAAACTAAAAAACTATTTAGTTAAAGTGAAAGCAATTACAGCATTGTAAGAGGGGGACAGTTGAACCCGGAGGCCTCCACCCCTGTTCAATGGTCGTCCATCAATGATCGTCCATCATTAAATATGGGTGGAGGCCTCCGGGTTCAACTGTCCCCATGAGTTCAATGAGTACGCTGCTTCATTGTTTTGTGTTGAATAAATAACTGATTTGAAATTATTAAATGTTGATTTACTGGTACTCTCACCTATAGTCACGAGGTATGAATTATAATCCGAGACCCTTAATTCAAGTGGCTAAAATGAGCTTCCTCAATCTCAAAGAAAAGTTCAGGAGCTCCGTCATCTGGGAGGAGTTTGAAATAGACCTGCTGCTTCTCTGCCTAAATAGGAGTCTGATTAGGTAGTTTTGACATCTACGGTAATTGGAACGCCTCCTGATCACCTCCCTCTGGAGGTTTGTTAGGCACAGCACACTGAGAGGAAATCATGGGGCAGCCCCAGAAATCACTGGAGGGATTATATATATCCTCTCTGGCCTGAGAATGCCTTGGAATCTCTCAGGACAAGTTGTAGAGTTGCTGTGGAAAGAGATGTCTGGGTTTCACTCCTAGATATGTTGCTTTCAGGACAAGACCACAGATAAGAGCAGAAAATGGAGAGATGGAGGGATTTTTCCTTGCATGACAGGAACTAGCTATATTACTGCCAAATGATTGCAAGTTTAAGTCATACAGTGACAGAAAACACAAGCACAGATTTGGTAAAAAGTCATTTATGGACTTAATGTTGTAGCTTGTGGTTTAAGAAAACTCAGTTTGAAAGCATATATAAGAGATGTCCGTTTCATGTTGGCTAGGGTGCATTCACACCAGCCCTGTTTAGTCCACTTTAATCGAACTCTAGCTCGTTTTCCTAGAAAGTCCGGTTCATTTAGGGAGGTGTGAACGCGCCATTGAACTCTGTCACGGAACAAAAAAGGCGAACTCTGGCCCGGGCTAAAACCTAGGTCTCTGTCCAGTAGAAGAGAACTCCAGCGCGGTTCGAGTACAGTGTGAATGCAAACAGATTGGGCCCCGCTCCGCAGGACAACCAAACACGCATTTCTCTGACCTTATATGGAGCCGTCAGCTGCCTTGTGTGAAAAACAATATTCTCCAGGGTCTTCTGTCTCATCTTCTGCTCATGCTGAGTCCATTTTTGAAAAATAACAAAATATAACTCCTAAAACTGCTAAAACGATGCCACTTCATTTTTATTTTTATTTACAGAAGAAGACGAAGACGCGTCTTCAGAGGTTTTTGTGTCGTTTCTTTCAGTAGTTGTTGGTGCAGCGCCCCCACAGGCGAGCGGGGGAACAGGTTGGTTCAACAGGTTGACTCGACTGCACAGTGCAGTGTGAATGCAAACACACCAGCTCAAATGTAAACAAAAGGTTATGAATATTGGTCCCAAACCGAACCGAGTCTACCGGACTATCTGGTGTGAAAACGACCTTATTTCAAGGTTCAAAATTCATTACCAAAATATAGGCCTGTCACGATAACAAATGTTGTTGGGCGATTAATTGTCTCAGAAATGATTGCGATAAACGATAATATTGTTTAAAATTTAACAGTAATTAATTGTCAAATTTTAGAAGACATTGAATTTGTTTGGTGTGTAGTACCTTTTTGGACCAACTGATGGCAGTTTAAGACTGTTTGAACCAAAGGATGGATAGTTGAGCAGCGTGTCTCTTTAAGAAAAATTGAAGGGAGGACTGTTGATGTGACATAGACTGACATGGTCGACGTTAGGTGGTTTGAGCTCTTTAGCATAGCATTTTTCAAACAAAACTTTTAATAAAAAATCGGTAAAAAAAAATTCTCAGCTTTTTTTCAGAGAAAAACAACTTTTTACACAAAGACATGGGTTTCAACTGTGAATTTTGGAGCTTCGACAAGACGGAGGTTTATTCCCAAGGTTGGCCTGTTAGCTTAGCTTGTAGCTTAGCGTCTAAGCTTAGCTGCTTTTAATGATCCAAAAACGTGATTTTGGATGGTTAAAATGGATTTTAAAGAGAATGGGAGGGGTCAGTGAAGAGCACCGGAGTTGAGCCTTTTGTCATCCAGTGTCTTCAGTAGAAAGAGAGAGACACGAAGAAACGATAAAGCCGGTAAATGAAAATGAGGTCGATAATTTTCATTCATCATGCGATTAATTGATTTATTGTTTATCGTGACAGGCCTACCAAAACAACAGGAAACAAATCCAATAGTATGTTTTTGTTCAGCTAGCGCCCCAGTTTCTCCAACTCCAGCCTATTTGGAGCCGTCAGTCCTGATGAGTTCAAAAACAAACCGTCAAGCAGATAATTCAAGTTTCACTCCTGATTGAAAAGTTCAATCTACATCACCTTAAGTTTCAGTTTTATAGTTGTCTTTAGATGTTTGCTGTCATAATTTTGTGGGGTTTGATTAGGCATAGAAGAAGGAATACAAGATGGCGCCGTTGTACGTGGCTTGTCGTCTGTCTCTTCTCAAGTTGTTACTTTTTGTGCTATTTTTCTTGACTTTTGTTCAGATTGTGTCATCACTGTTTACTTGTGACCGCCAGACACTTTTAAATATTAATTCCATCGTGGGAAAAGTACCGTTTCGTGACCTTTATGGACGATCCAAGACTTTTCCTCCACCTCACCTGGCATCCATACCTCCATTTCTACGGAATCCTTGTGTTGTGGTCGCCCGCAGCGGGCGCCGTCGCAGGAGACGCGGCAGGAGGGGCGGGTTGCTTGTGAAGCTTCGGGCTCACTTCGCCTCTTCTTCATTCCAATCTTCGCGCAAGATTCTCAGGAAATACAACTTTGTGGACATACGATGCCCCATGGAATATTCATACAGCTGGTTACGCGTCGTGGATACGGACACCGGCAGCGGCGCATTTCCTGGTCTTCAGCGTGCAAAGATCTGTAGGCGTGGCAGGGTTCAGGAGAACCTCCGCTCCTTTGGCCGCACATCCCAGGATAACAGCCAGTGCTCCATCCGGATGGCTCTTCTGAACACTAGATCTGTCATAAATAAAACTTTTATTCTCCACGATTTCTTCTGCGCAAACTCTCTGGACTTTCTGCTGCTGACAGAAACGTGGCTGAGACCGGGCGATAACAGCGCGTTTTCTGATCTCTCCCCCTCGGGCTGCTCCTTCTTCAGCTCCCCACGTCTGACAGGCCACGGTGGTGGTGTTGCCACTATCTATAAGGACAATTTTAAATGCAGACTTCTGCCCACCATCACTTACTCCTCCTTTGAACTTCAGATGTTTGTGATTGAGCTCACCCCGAATGTTTTATGTGCTGTTGCCTATCGCCCACCTAAATATAACAAGGAATTCATTCAAGAATTCTCTGAATTCCTTGCTGATATTATTTCTAATTATGACAGTTTTTTTATTTGTGGAGATTTTAATATTCGTATTTGTTGTCCCACTGACCCACTGGCTTCTGAGTTTTTAAAGCTTTTAGCTTCTTTTAATTTAACACAATCAGTGAATTCACCAACACATCATCTTGGCCACACTCTGGACCTTATTATTTCTCATGGACTGTCCATTTCTCACTGTGAAATTTCTGAGTCTGCCATCTCGGATCATTTCCCTATTTTTTTCCAATTTACAGCCCCCCACCCAGCCAGGAGGCCTCTGGCTGCGGGGTGTCATCGCCGCTGTCTCACCTCAGCCAGTGCCCGACAGTTTACCACTGCTTTTATGGACTCACAGTTTTATTCAGTTGGTCCTGATGCTTCTCTGTGTCCCAAAGATTTCCTGTCATTGTTTTCTGATACCTGCACTGGGATCCTGGACTCTATTGCTCCGGTGAAGTTCAGACACCCTAAACCCAGAGCTGAGCCTTGGATGAAAAATCCTACTGTATGCAAACTCAGGAGACAATGTAGAAGGGCTGAAAGACAGTGGAAGCATGACAGGCAACATGATTCTTTGGTTTTATTAAGGAGAACTCTTGTTCTGTATCAGAGATCTGTTAATGATGCAAAATCACAATTTCTGTCTAACATTATCACAAACAGTAGCCACTGCCCCAGGGTGTTATTTAATACAATTAACTCTGTGTTTTAAATCCACCCACCTCAGTCTTACCTGATGCCTCAGCCTCCACCTGTGAGAACTTTCTCTCCTTTTTTATTGATAAAGTTGCATCGGTTAGACAAGCCACAGGCACACCTGCTACTTCTGTTTCAGAGTGTTCTTTTATCTCTGCTGGTTCTGCTTTATTCGAGCAGTTTGAACTAGTGTCTTATTCCCTCTTGGACAAAATCGTCAAATCCATTAAACCCACCAACTGCCCCACTGATTTTCTCCCCACCAGATTATTGAAAGAGGTATTTAATATTGTTGGTCCTTACCTTCTTCCTTTTTTCAATTCATGTTTGTCCATTGGAATTATGCCTTCTGCTTTTAAACATGCAACGGTCCGCCCCCTTCTCAAAAAAACAAATCTTGATCCCTTGGTTTTATCTAATTTTAGACCTATTTCTAATTTATCCTTCCTCTCCAAAGTTTTAGAAAAAATTGTTCTTACGCAAATTCAGCCTTTTCTGGAAAAAAGCACAATCCTGGATAAATTTCAATCTGGTTTTAGATCCCGACATAGCACAGAATCTGCATTATTGAAAGTTCATAACGACATAGCTCAGTCAGTTGACTCTGGGTGCCCAGTAGCTCTGGTGCTCCTCGACCTCACAGCAGCCTTTGACACTGTGGACCACTCTGTCCTTCTGTCTCGCCTCCATGATTTTGTTGGGATTCGTGGTATTGCTCTGAAGTGGTTCACGTCCTATTTATCTGATAGAACCTTTTCTATCTTGTTCAATGGCTCCTCTTCCTCTACAGCCCCTCTTCTGTGTGGGGTGCCACAGGGTTCCATTTTGGGTCCTTTGCTCTTTTCATTATACATGTTGCCACTTGGATCTATTATAAGACAACACAATGTCAACTTTCATTTTTATGCAGATGATTTGCAGATCTATTTACCATTAAGGTCAGGATCCAATAACCCAATGCTTTCTCTCTTCGACTGCATCTCTGCAATCAAACATTGGCTGAACAAGAACTTCCTGTTTTTAAATGACAGTAAAACAGAATGGATTTTATTTGGTGACAAAGATGCAACTGGCCTGGGAAATTTGGACATAAACTTCAGTGACTGTGTGAATAACCTTGGGGTGACCTTTGATAAGGCTTTACACTTTGACAAACATATTGCCTCTGTTGTCCGGTCGGGATTCTTTTATTTACGCCTTTTAAAAAAGGTCAAACCCTTTTTAAATTGTCACGACCTGGAGAAAGCTGTTCATGCTTTTATCACTTCTAGGCTCGATTATTGTAACGCTCTGTATGTCGGTGTACCACAGTCATCACTGAGTCGCCTCCAGCTTGTACAGAATGCAGCAGCGCGCCTTTTAACCAACACTCCTAGATGGGACCACATCACACCTGTTTTATTCTCACTACATTGGCTCCCTGTCCGTTTTAGAATAGATTTTAAACTTTTATTATTTGTTTTTAAAGCTCTGAATGGCCTTGCTCCTCCTTATATAACTGAGATGCTAAGTTTCCCCGCCCGCTCCAGATCTTTGAGGTCAGACAGCCAGCTCCTGCTCTCTGTTCCAAGGACTAAATATAAACGCTGGGGTGACCGTGCCTTTTCTGCGGCCGCACCTCGACTCTGGAATAAGCTCCCACTTGATCTGCGTCAGATTACTGAACTTGGCCCTTTTAAATCGAAGCTTAAGACTTTTTTGTTCCAACAAGCTTTTAGTACGTAAATATGTGGTGACATTTCTGGTTTTATTTGTGCTATTATGTTGTGTTTTCTTGCTTTTGACCTATTGTCATTTTAAGTACTGTTTTTTGTTAAGCACTTTGGTCACCATCACCATGGTTGTGTAAAGTGCTATAGAAATAATTAAATAAATAAACAAAATAAATAATAACATGAACAAGGTTAAGAAAACGTTCTAATTTGCATTAAAAGTCCAAACTATGCACAAACATTTTCTTTTCCTGAGTTGCCAGGCGAAACATTCTAACCCTTTAGAAACTAACAGAAAACTTGTTAGACAAAATACAATGTCCAGCAGTGATGAAGACATTGCTCAGGTCTGTTGTTTTAAAGAACAAGCCAAGAAGAAAGGAAAGGCTCTTAAATTACTGGTACATGTACTTTTAGTTAGGGATGGGCAATATTTATGATACATACCGATAAGAAATCATTAGTAATGCCACCAGTTTGCCATGAAAACAATAAATGCTGGCTCATGACGTACGTAGGTTTGAGTGGTGTAAGTGGAGTTTAGACAAGAAGAAAGAAATGTGCTTAACAACAGACAGTGAAGCTAGCGTGGTCAGAGCAGTCACCTTGAACAATTCAATTCAGTTTATTTATAAAGCACCAGTTCACAACAGAAGTTGTCTCAGGGCACTGAACAGAAACATTCACATACTTTATACATTATAAAAGCAAATTAGAAAACTTTTCTATCTAAATAAGCCAACAGATTGTGTTGAACCTTCACTTCATCGCAGTCTCCCATCCTGAGCAAGCACAAAGGCAACAGTGGAAAGGAAAAAACCCTCGTCAGGAAGAAACCTCCAGCAGAACCAGGCTCAGGACGAGCAGCCATCTGCTTTGACTGGTTGAGTTTGAGAGAACAGGAAGGAGAAACAAAAGAACACAGAATGGCAGGTCCAGGTGTACTTTCTATAGGAAGAAAGACAAAAAAAACACATGTTAAGATAGAAATACTAACAAATACAAACAGGTAGAGTAGAGCAAGTAAGGTAGGAGTGGTGGCGCAGAGGTTAGAGAAGGTGGGCCTGTGATCGGAAGGTCGCCGGTCCAACCCCCAGTACTGACAACATCAAAATGTGGGTGGGAAAGATGAGGCACCCACACCTGCCTCCACCCTCATTTGCTCCACTCTGAGCCCTTGAGCAAGGCCCTTAACCCCCACCATCTGCTCCTCCGGGAGCCCTAGATAGCAGCTCTCTGCTCCACACAGTAGCTTGGTGGTCTGTGGTTGTGTCAGGAAGGACATCCAGTGTAAAAATAATTGCTAAATCTTCATGCGGCTTAGTTTGCTATAGCAACCCCTGAAGAAGGGAGGAGCTGAAAGGGGAAAAAAGAGTAGAGCAAGTAAAGACAGAGCAGATTGAGGAAATGTGGGCAATTTGTCCTCCAGCAGTTTAAGCCTATATATACCAGCATAACCAAGGGATAGCTCAGGAAACCCAAGCCAACCCTAACTATAGGATTTATCAAAAAGGAAAGATCTTTTGTCAGCCTCACGGACAGAAACTGGAAGCTGGTTCCACAAGAGAGGAGCCTGATAACTGAAAGATCTGCCTCCCATTCTGCTTTTGGAAACTCTAGGAACCACAAAGAAACCTGCAGTCTGAGAGTGAAATTCTCTGTTGGGAAAATATGGAGCAATAAGATCTGTAATATAAGATGGAGCTAGGTTGTTGAGGGCTTTGAATGTACAATGAACAAGTGATGAAGCTGCCTTGCTTCAGACTTCACCCTCACGTTATTGAGCTTCTGTTTTTACTTTTGAAGATTTAGGATTTTATCGTACCCAGTGTGTCTCGGTACAGTCTAATCAAGTTGAATTTGATACTTGCTGAACTTATATGACTTTTACAAAGTAGTTATTGGAAACATTGCCTTTATCAACATATTAGTAGTACCCCCCCCCCCCCCCCCCCACACACACACACACACACACACACACACATTTTGAATTAAAGATCTTTCTTGGCACACAGTGTGGCACTCAGTTGAGAGGTTCTAATCTGTGAGGAGCTCTGCAGATACCTGCTCCTAGAGCACATTTGAAAAAATTGGTTTCAAAAGTGAATTCTATTGTTTCCGTGTCTTTGTGTCTTTCCCGCCTCTGGCTAATTCCTGGCTTGCCCTGATTTGTCTTTTCCATGCTTCTTCTGAACTCTTTGAGCCATAGAGACTTTAAATACCTCCACTCTTAGATAATAAGTAGCAGAGATGAGTAGGAAAAATAAACTGAACATCAAAAACAGACATCGCTGTGGGCTTCATGAAACCCAATATCCACAATAACCTGTTCTGTTTTTGTAAAGGATTCTCTTACTTCACGTGTTGTTTCACTCAGTATGACACTCTTAGCCTTTAGCTCTGCTCCGTTATTAACATTTTACGGATCACGTAAGAATTATTAATGCAGCGGCTCAAGAGCAACAGTACAGTCCTGCGCACCAATACAAGTATTTGCAGTTGTCTCAACTGACTGGACCTCTGCAGAATTGCTCAGTGGATTTAGACATGCTGCTATAAGAAAACACACAGGTGAAATAAACTATGCTCCATGAATGCACCTTGAGTACATTCAATTATGTAAACCCATAGAAGTAACTGGAATTGATTAAATGTTTTGAATTACAGTGACAGGTCTAAAACTGTGAAATATCTGCTGTGAGAACAAGTTGTATGAATAGGGAACTTTTGCTGTTCTAGCTGGTGTGTTGAAAGATGGAGGAATGACATTGACAGATTTCTAGGAGGTCTGAGGAACTACATCTAAAAATTACCTGATGTGTGGATAAATATATGAGCCCCTGGACAACAAATCTAAAGTGTAATAGAAACCAGCTCTTTGATGGTAAAAGTCAGGTTCGGGCTCATTACACACTTAGCCCCAGAGATCATGATTAAACTATTATTTTAACTGGGCTGCTGGGATGCTTCCCTCTGATTTACTTACTTTAGAGCTTTTGATTCATTACAGAGCACACCAAGGTCCAAATGTATTGACAACAAGGTTGTCAAGAAATTGTTCCCCAAGTTTAGTTGATCCACGTTCACTGATTTGCTGACAATGTTCTGTTTGACAAGGAACAGGTCATGTTGCATACATCTTTGCATCCTGGATCAGTACCTTCTAATCCAACTTCAACCACTGTAAAATCATTAACACCATCTCAACTTAATATTAAATGGACTGCACTTATATAGCACCTTTCTATCGTGTCAAGATACTCAAAGATCTTTACCACACAGTCTGTGGCCTAATTTATCCATGCATACAGCACTCTACTAGATCTCTACAACGACTAATCAGTGCTTTATCACATTCATACACCAATGGGACACACATCGGAGACAATGAGGGGTTCACTGTCTTGCCCAGGGACACTTCAGCATGTGACTGCTGGTGGAATCGAACCCCCAACTCTTGCACTGAAGGACGACTGCTCTAACCACTCAGCCACAATGGTAGAATACAACCCACACAACTCATACAAAGTGGATGCATCACAACTAATTGGGATGGCAATCGTTAAGCTGGAATGCTCCGAGTATTTAACAAAGTACTCACTGCAGTCTCATGATATACAGTATACACCCATTATCACACTCTATTCTGGGCCCCACACTGGTAACAGTGGTACCTTCAGAATTGTTTTCTGAGGAGACAATGTGGGGGCTAATGAAAATACTGGGCGGCACCATAACTAAAAGCCAGAACAGAATTTCAGCAGATTTGTAATGTTGTTATTTATCGGTTATTTGACGGATACAGCAATGCAAGAGTTAGAGAATCACCTTCTGATATGCATAGGTTTATTTTAGTTCATGTTCGTGCTGCTGTTGTTCGGCATATTGTTTTTGTACTACTAGTGCTTAGGGTCTTTTTAGTTTAGCTTATTTCTTAGTTCTTATCTTAGATCTTATTACCGTTTATCTTTACAGTTTATACTTTGGATGTAACTGGGACCCTGTGTACACAATTTCTTTCCACCACATGCACCACATGTGGTGCGTATGACAAAAAAAGAAGCTTTGACTTTCGACTTTGATTTACAGTTTATGTTACTCGTTGAGGAAAGCACTGCCGCTACCAACCTATTGAATCATATTCTCTCTTAAATGTATATTCATAATAAAATATGCATATAACCTTGCATCCTTGCAACAAGATACACCGTGTGTAGTCCTTTATGTGAAAACATAGACATGCTAATGATGCTATTGAATATTAGACAGATGTTGCTGCTTGGATATGGACCCTAAACATTTGTTTTATTCCAGGTGTTTGTTTCTGTTCCCATGTCCACATCAAAACCAAAGATAAACATAACCCCTGCTGTTCACAGACACTAGTTATATAATACTTCATAAACCTTGGAATTGAATTCCTATAATCTGATGGACTCCATATTTTACCTTAAGCTCAGACTTTAGAAAACAAACCTATCTATCCGATGCATGCACGTCAAATCAATCAGCCAATACTTGCCTGAAGCACCAGAATATACGTGTTGAGTTAGAAATTAGACACATTTAATATAATTATTTTCATTTGTTCATTGAAATGTATTTAAAGAGACTAGATTCAACAGATAACAGAGAGTAGAAATAATAGAAGTTTGTATTTCTGTCATTTTGTCCTCAGGCTATTTTATGACGAAAATGTAAACTTTTTATTTATTTATTTCCTCCTGCTGTCAAAAACTTCTTGTTCTGTCTCATTTCATCTGGTTTTTCCTCTTTCCATATAGTCTAGTTCTCCTTTTTATTAGACTGGATGTATGTAATTTCTTTAGGCCTCAGGTCGCACCTTAAAAATACACACCAGGTACTATAAATTACTACAGTACTTTAACAGCACACTCACATGAGGTGAGGAGTCTTTAGTTGTGCACAGTGCAGTTCATGTGCATGTGCATGTTTGCACACATTCATAAATAAAAGCATATGCACACAAAGCAGGGACTTCAACGGCCACGCTCATCCAAACACACACACACACACACACACATACACAACACACACACCACGTGTGGCACACATTGTCTGTCCTTCTGGGTAAATCCATGAACTCTGAACGGTGATGTGAGGATGTGTCTGTAGGTCCCTCCAGTGATTTCCCTGAATGCTTTTATTTTTGTTGTTCTTTTATTATTTTCACATGAAACAATAAAAACATTATTCTTGGATCTTAATGTCTGTCTGTTCTCTGTGGTTCCATCGTCACCCTCCTGTGCACAGCTGATCTCCATTCTAATCACCCCAGGTGCTCCTCACTCGTCTCATTAGTATCAGTATAAAGTCTCTGTCTTTTCACTCCTTTGGTATCCAGGGATTATCCTTTCATGGTGTCATGGTCTGTATCTGCTCCACCTGCTCGTGTCATCTTTAAAGTAAGTTTTGCTGCCCCGTCAGCATTTTTGTTTCTGCTTTTGTCACAGTAAATATTCATCATTTTTACTATCGAGTCCTCCTGCCTCTGCCTGCGCATGGGTTCTACAACATTAAACACCAGAACATGTCAAGATGGATGTGTTATCTGCAGAATTCTGAAAACATTTTTATGCATTGTAGCTTTTTATAAAATTTATTTAAGGCAGCTGAAACATTTAGTTTAAAGTAGGGAAGGGGCCGATCCGATCCAGTATCGGTATCGGCCTCCGATACAGCATAATTTACGTATCTGATTTTTCCGATCCTCCTGCCGATATTTTCGATCCACGATGCAAGTTGGCTTCAAACTATGGAATGGATTTCCTGAACGGCGGCGTGTCTCATGAACCCAGAGTAATAAGACCCGCCTCACATTCAGGAAATCCAGTTCATAGTTTGCAGCAGCTACAACGTGAGGACTGAGTTAGCAGCACTGTGGCTAACAGCTAACAAACTTTTCATCTAAACACGTCCGCTGTGTGGAAGTATTTTACACTAGAAACACCACAAAACAACGCAGCAACGTGCAATGTCTGCAGAGCCATAGCGCCACATTAAACCACGTTAAAGTTAGTTTTACGATGGACAATCGAGCTCCGTGGCTTCAGCGGGGCGCTACTCTTTGCTCAACTGGAAAGAGGCGACTCGACCCCGGCCAGCCGCGTCCAATCTGCTCCGCTCAGTCTGCCCGTCTCCGAGGAGGGACAGACTGAGCACGGCTGCCCCAAATCAGGCTGCCTGCTTCGGATTGAACAAGAAGAAGACGTCGCTGAAACCACGGAGCTCAAATGTTTACAGAGAAGTTGCTAAACTTCATCATAATTAATGACCAACCACTATCAGTTGTAGAAAACAAAAGATTTCTCAGCTTGATACTTGCAGCTAAGATATAGTTTACCCTCCAGGAGATATTTATCAGTACAACAGTAGACAATCATTAAAAAAAACATGATTTGAAAATTATATTAAAACAAAAACAGCTACATTATAAAGTGATGTAAAATACTAAAAACGGGAACATGTCTGTTGGTTTATGCCATGAACTTAGCAGATGTTTGAAGCCATTTATCATTTTATTTAATTCATTTATTCATTCATTTAAAAGAAACAAAATTAAAAAAATAATCATCAAAAGAAAACATTGAATGAAAAGAGTGCAGAAAGAAGAAAAATAATTCTTATATCTGTCCCTTATTTAAAAAAAATAAAAATAAAACAACTTTAAACAATCACTTAAATTAATCACTTTAATATCCACTTTAAAGCAGGAATAAAAAGAAACATGTTTTGTGTAAGCAGAATTTAATTCTAACTTTAAAACTTATCCAACATTACTAAAACTTACCTTAAGTTTCCTTTTTGGACATGCATCATATATTTGTACAAATTGTACTTGAGAGGAGATTATTACAGCCTCATATAAAATCAATGATGATAATGATATCGGAACTGGATCGGTATCGGCCGATATTCAGACTTAGGTATCGGGATCGGATCGGAAGTTTTAAAAAGTGGATCGGTGCATCCCTAGTTTAAAGTAGGTTTTTTTTCCCCCCACCACCACAGTTAAGAACCATGCCCCCATTGATGTTGTGTTGATCTAAACTTGAAAGTGAACTGAGTACAAGTTAAATTTTTCAGCGTAAACTGTGGCCGGCATGTCCTGCTGAGAGGCAGAAGGGTCAGAGTGATTAAACACATCTGTCTTGTGTAGATTTCAGAAATACCAGATGAAAAAAAAAGGACTAAAGGTGTAGTTCAAACATTTTGAATCAGAATAAGCTTTATTATCATTGGACCGAGATACAACGAGAACATGTACGTACAGCCGTCCAAAAAATGGAGGGAGTGCACGAAGCTGCTGCTATAAAGCGCGACCTTCTTATTCTTACTCAGAATTTTAAAAAAAATTGATAGAAAAAGGGACAAAGCCATGAGGAGAGGATAGTGGCATTACAAAAAAGATCTCTTCACACCTTGTCCTAACAGGACAAGATGTAAGGCATCAAAAAACTCTGCCAGCTAAAGCACATTTATGAACACGTTACATATGCATTTACAACAAGACGGTCCATGAAGCACTAACATATAGTCCATTGTCCTGATAAGATGATGGTCAGCAGGCACAGTTCTAATGAGACTCCACCCACAGAAGGGGGGAGAGGGAGTTGCGATAGATGAAGCTTTTCCTTAATTTACACATTTCCCATGAGAAATTGATAAGTCGGCCTGTTCCGAGGCCAACTGGGGAGAGATTCAGATAACCACAGTTGTTATTTATTTATTGAGGCAGACTATTTTCCATCAGCCTTGAGTCTGAACTGGTAACTTTCCAAGGTCCGAAATGTCCAGATTAGGGTGCATCCCACTGGTCCGTGCTTACGAGCCTCTTCAAGATGGTATTTCATGCTGACGAGTCCCAAAGCCGCACGTGGTATGCGATTCAAATCACTTCCAACTTAACGGTTTCACTCGTAACTCAGCTGATTTTGAGTCTTCCAGCACGAACCAGACCTTCACATAGACAACAGCCTGACGAGGGCTAAATTAGCTGCGACCGTCTTCTTTGTATGTTGATAAACCAGGATCCAGACTATTCCAAAAACAGGAAACTTGTTATCGTAAATCCAATCATCGGCAATTTCAGCATCCTCAGTCGATAGCAGAGGTAGACACATCCCCCCAGAGATATATCCAGCTGCATGCGTATCGTTCGAGCAGATGAGGGTTCTCCAGGACCCTGTCGCTTTGTTGAAAAGAATTTGTAATATACATCGAAAGTCCAGTTGGTCAGATCCAAAACAGTAGTTTCCATTTCGGGAGATGTGTAAAAAAATAGGAGCTGCTCTGATACACAGACAGAGCAAAAAGCAGGAGAACAGGGAGTGGGAAGGAACGCGTTCGCCTCGTTAGAGAGCTAGTGAGGAAAAAAAAAAGTGGAGTGGAGTTTTGTGGAAAGTTTAACAACAATTAATATTGTACTGTACTTGTAGTAGATAGCTCTTTAAATGACCCGATAAACTTTCCACACAATCATGTATGAAATTATCAAAACTATTAGTATCAGCGCAATATTAATTTATGTGTATTTTCATTACATAGTCTCAATACAAGGGCGTTTTAATTTTTTTCTTTTTATTCTTTTTCTGCTTCCTTCCTCAAGGGTTGCCATGGCGAACTCTCACAAACACTTGGCAATCATCACATTTATAAAGTTTGCTGACGACTCGGTTATCATGTCTCTGGTTAATGGCGATGTTCCGACATGCCATGATAATGTCCTGCAGGACTTTTTTGGTGCCAGTCGTCTTTCCTGCACATTAATGCATCAAAAACAAACGTGATGAGAATAGATTATAGGAAGGCTTCCGCCCCTCTCCCTCCTGTTACCGTTAAGGGTCAGGTGGTGGAAGAGGTGCAAGAATACAAGTACCTGGGCATAATGATGGACGAAAAATTGACATTTGAGTCCCAGGCTGATGGAATCTGTCGGAAATTGCACCAGAGGATGCATTTCCTCCGGAAGTTGAGGAGCTTAAATGTTGATTGCATTTTTATGAAAATGTTTTACAGCTGTTTTTTTTTTTTTTTTTAATCTGTCCTCACTTTTTTTCTTTCTCTGCTGGTTTGGAGTGCTGAACTTAAAAAAAAACAACCATAATCGCTTACAGGGTGTTCTCATAGAATGCGGAAAAATTATAGGGATTCAACTGAATGACATCACCGACCTATTTAAGTCCAGATCAATCTCAAAAGACAAAAAAATTGGGGGCGGATTCCACTTATCCTCTACACACTCAGTTCAATCTTCTGCCTGAGGCAGAAGATATGGCCTACCAAGGTGTAGAACGAACAGATTAAAGAACTCTTTCATCCCCATAGTCATTGTTTTTTTTTTTTTAACAAAATATAGATTTAAGGCCTTATCCTAGGATGCTACTGAGTTATCACAGTCCAACTCTTTATTTTTTCTTCTTTTTAGTAATATTTTTATGTATTGTAATCTTGTTTTGAATGTATATTTTACCCTGTTTTGATCAATGTCGTCATGTTTAAAGTTTGTATGAAAGTGCTGGCTGTCATCACCACTACTTACTGTAAATGAATTTGCATTTCGGGGACCTAATAAAGTGAAGTGAATTGTTTTTTCTGCCAGATGTTCTCCCTGACACAACCACAGACCACCGAGCGCCCTCTGTGTGGAGCAGAGAGCTGCTGTCTAGGGCGCCAGGGGGAGCAGATGGTGGGGGTTAAGGGCCTTGCTCAAGGGCCCAGAGTGGGCCAAATGAGAGTGGAGGCAGGTGTGGGTGCTTCACCTTTTCCACCCGCATTTTGAGTTTGTCGGTCCAGTGAGTCGAACCGGCGACCTTCCGATCACAGATCCACCTTCTCTAACCTCTGCGCCACCACTCCCCTGCAATGGTAGTACAAGACTCAATTCATTCAAACTCTTCCTTCTTCTGTTATTTCTCAGTGATGTAGGTGTGCAGTTCAAGATGTATCAAATAACTGGAATAAAAAAAAAATGCATTTATTGTAATAAAAGCTGTATATTCAGCTAGCTAACAGATCAAACCTTCCCAAACAAAACGCCGCAATGTGTATGGACACCTGCTTGAAGTCTTATTTTGTCTCTGTGCTTAGTGTCTGTGTACAATGCTGTGTTAACTGTGTACAATTTAGAGATAAAAATACACGAACTGTTGCATCTCCATTGAAAAGAGATCCAGACTGTGAGACTGTCCAAACCATGTAAAACCGTGCCGTGAACATCTCAGCTGGTAATCATTGAGTGTTTAGTTTTAATGTGAAGTAAAATACCCAGAACACACCCAGCCTGCCAAACAAGAACTTGGACTATGTTAAGAGAACCTGTTAAAAAGTAAATAGGCTTTGCCTGTTTGAAGACAGAAGGTCGGCTGCTGCTGGGTAAATAAAATCCACCAGAACCCATTTTTCATCATTGACTCCCAGTTTAAATTCTTATGGTTTTAAGAATAGTTTACAGACCTCCATCTGCTCAAACAGAAGAAACAGACATGTTGGATAATCCTTTATTTCTAACTCAAAGGTGATGACATTTATATTTGGCTTAACAAGAGAAGTCTCCACTGTATCTTTAGTAGTTTAGCATTATAGCACTTTGCAGCATCTTCTAAATGAATTTGTTCTGACAACAATTTGAAATGGTTGATCTGAAACTTTACCACCAGCATTTTTTCAACAGCTGTAGGACATACCCTGCTTGTGCGTCACTTGATTTTTCTCCAATGTGTTGTAAAGTTTTTAACGCAACCTTGTTATTTTGTAAGAGCTCCTTAGGGCGCCTTTAAAGTGAACACCTCTACATTGTAACCAGTCAGACAGAACATGGATGGTCTTTGCAGGGTCTTGACAAGGTCTTTAAATGTGTATCAGCTCTTTCTGTTTTCCAGCAGTGGGATCGGTCATGCAGGGTTTTGAGCATGCACAAAACATCTGTAACAAAGTCGTGGTCTAACGTAGTGATGATGGCAAACGATGTGAGACTTGCCCCCACCAGCATGGATTACTTATTAGAATATCAAGCAGGACTGGCCATGACGGCCTATGGCAAAGGCTGTGGTCATGACACAGTTATGGAAACAACCCATGCCAGATGTGATACCCATGGCAGTGGTGTTGTTGTGGAGTGGTGCAACCTTCTGGCACAAAGCTGCATCCTGACGAGGTTTGAAAAAGTTGTGTCAGGGTGGGGATATAGAGCAGTGGTGTAGTCTACATTCTTGTAGTGTGTATACTGTGCTTGGAAACCAAAGTACACCGGTTAGTACAATGTAATTGTCAATTTATTTTGATTTCCCCAAAGCACCTCCCTATGAAGGGAAAGATAATGGATGGATGCATACAGTATACAGTATGTTGCATACATATACACACACATATTATCATATTTATTATTATAAGTTGTTTTTTTTAGCTCAAAGTAAATTGGACAAAATATGAAAGTTCTTAAGGTTTTAAGTGGCTCATGTAAATATGAATGTTAATTAAGAGTTTTTTTTGTTTTTTTTTTACAATTTGTGTTGTCTGAAAAATAATGTAAAGCAATGTGACCAAGAATTGTTGTTTAATAAGGGTTTTGCTGTTTATTGCTCTCAAAACTTCTAGCTGGTGGCTTCAAACTTTACTAATACTTTTGAAACATCAAAATATAAATATTAGGTCTAAACTTTTATTCTGAAAACCCCCTTGCCCTTGTTCCGGCGATGCTCTGCGTCACTCCCGCTAGCTTCACATAGCTGGAGGCGGAGTGGCTCGCGGTGGCACAGGCGCCTGGCAGAATACAAATACCCCCCCCCCCCCCCCCCCCAAAAAAAAAAGAAAGAAAAGGGACACTGCTGTTCTCTGAGGGCACTTATGACGAATTTCGCCCTGACGTTTCAATATAATGACACGTGCAATGATATGTCACATATCATGGGCACTTTTAAGTGGCTATACAGAAATTCCCAAGCTATTCTAGTGGGTATACAGCGTATACCATCGTATCACGTCGTAGACTAAACATCTGGTATAGAGTGTGGAGAGGACACAAGAGAGCTTCTTGGGGACACAGAGAACTGCAGAGAAAAATGTATTTGGCAAATATGTCTTAACGCTAAAGGATGATTTTCAAATTCACTGCAATCCATCCATGTTCTGGCATGTCCCGTGGGTTGTAGAGAGTGTAGAAGTGTTGTTCATGGTGACGGGGGGCCTTATAACAGGTCAGCATTTGCAGAGTACCGTTACATCACCTCCATCATGCTGGTTCCAGGTTGGTTCATATTCTGCAACTAACTATAAAATGTATCGTCACAGCACTATTTATGTTTCTGCTTGCATACCTATAGCTCATGTTAGTAGACCACTAAACAACCATCCACAATCCGATCCTAGTGTCCTGCGGAGCATCTACATCCTTGTGAGGAGTTGGCTGGCAGCCTCACCTTCCGTGCCTTCCTCTTCTTCTAATACTTTCCTCTGGAACTCCTAAACAAGAAAAAAAAAAACAAGTTTTGAGCATTTTAGTGCCCACTTTATTAAGGCGACCCTCCAGTGTCAGATTATGTTCGGCTTGTTTGTGCTGCAGAAGCTTTGAACCATTGGTAGTTTTGCGGCTGCTCAAAGGTTCACACCACAGTGAAGCTTTATCGGGACAGGCGTGACGATCTGTATGTTTGATTTGACATCAGGAGTTAGCTCAGATTCAGATTATGTGGAGGAAAGGAGCAGGAAATAGAGGGACCAAAGGGTCACTGGGACTCCCACTCTGTGGGCTTGTTCAACATTCTTTTTAGCCTTGGATCACCGTTCTCCTGTTTCAATCATGTTACATCTGACATGTTAAAGAAAAGTTGGCAAACACAAAAAACTACTTAAAACTGTCTTGTTTGAAGGTGTTTCCTTTTCCTTTCTCATCTTCATAAAAGAACTCTTCTTCCAGGTTTTGACTTAATTAAGTAGGTTTTTGTAACTCCCCATTCCACAAATAAAAACACAATTTTTAAATCTCATTTAAATTAACATGTTTCAATTTGTTTAGTTTACAAGAAAAAGTCAAACATTTATTCCTTTGTTCAAAGTTGTCATAATTTTACTCCAAATTTCAAAAAGTGAAGATTCACACTTTTTGTTGCCTTTTATCTGCAGGAGCGTGGGTCTGTTTTTTAGCAAAAATATCTCATGAACCACTAATGTACTTTAATAAAATTCATAGAAAGCAATCATTGGATGTACATTTAAAACTGACAGATTTTTCAAACCAACCCATTTCAAGGTGCTGTCACAAAAAGTCTTTATCAAGCACAAAATGGTTAGAACTCAGCCAGTTTCAGATATTGAGCTAAAAGCTGGTGTGATAGTAGCTGACAGTCATCTCTAGTTCCAAGTGCTAACAGATTGTGTAAAGTTCTGCAATGTTGGTTGTGACTGAGGGCGGCACTGTGGTGCACTTGGTAAAGCTGCTGTCTCTCAGGTCGTTTTCACACTAGATAGTCCTTTAGACTCGGTTCGGTTCGGGACCAATATTCATGAGCTTTTGTTTACATTTGAGCTGGTGCGTTTGCATTCACACTGCACTGTGCAGTCGAGCCAACCTGTTGAACCAATCTATTCCCCCGCTCGCCTGTGGGGGCGCTGCACCAAGAACTACTAAAAGAAACGACACAAAAACCTCGGAAGACACGTCTTCTTCTTCTGTAAATAAAAATAAAAACAAAGTGGCATCAAGTTTTAGCAGTTTTAGGAGTTATATTTTGTCATTTTTCAAAAATGGACTTAGCATGAGCAGAAGATGAGACAGAAGACCCTGGAGAATATTGTTTTTCCACACAAGGCAGCTGACGGCTCCATATAAAGGTAAGAGAAATACGTGTTTGTTTACCCTGCGGAGCGGGGCCCGGTCTGTTTACATTCACACTGCACTCGAACCGCACTGGAGTTTGCTTCTACCGAGCCGAGACCTAGGTTTTAGCCCGGGCCAGAGTTCGCCTCTTTGTTCCGTGACAGAGTTCGATTGCGTGTTCACACCTCCCTAAACAAACCGGACTTTCTAGGAAAACAATCTAGAGTTCGATTAAAGCGGACTAAACGAGGCTGGTGTGAATGCACCCTCAGTGAGAAGGTCACCCCAGTTCAAATCTCGGCCGGGGACCATTCTGGGTGGAGTTTAAATTCATTCATTCATTCAACCTTTATTTAGACAGGTAATCCCATTGAGCCTCGAGGACTCATTTTCAAGAGAGACCTGATTTCAACAAAGAAAGATGACAACAATGCAGCAACAACAATAAACAATCATAAAAAGTCATACTGCAGTTTTTTATTTTTTATTTTTATTTTTTTACAAATAGGATGGCTAAAAGAAAAAGGTAACAAAAAAACAGCTAGATTCTAAGGCGAATGTAGACAACTAGGGTGGAGTTTAAATGTTCTCTCCGTGCTGCGTGGGTTCCCTACCACAGACCAAAAACATGCATGTTAGGCTGATTGGTGACTAAGTTGTCTCTAGGTGTGAATAAGAGAGTGAATGGTTGTTTGTCTCTGTGTCTCTGTGATGGACTGGAGACCTGTCCAGGGTGTCCCCTCTGCCTCTCGTACAGTGACTGCTGGATATGGGCACCAGTGGCCCCCGTGACCCAAAAAGGAAGAAGAGGGTAAAGAAAATAGATGGATGGATGTGATTGCACACAATATCATCTTCATCTGCAAATGTTCTATGAACTGGACTTAAAGTGCAGGAAGTTAAACACTGTTCTGGATTTAGTGAGTGCATTCACAGGATGCATTCCCCTCATTTTACCAAGTTGGTTTTGATCTTTCCATTCTTGGCCAGTTCAGGGAACATCATTCTTTTCGCCGCAGACTACTTCTTCTATGGTTGTTTGTTCCAACTCTTTCCATTGGTTCCTTCTGTATTTCCTTGGGTTTATGTTTATTGGTCGACTTGTAGAAGTTAAGAAACTTTTTCTGGATTTTAAACTTACTGGGGCATGGTTAGGGTTAGATTAAGGTACAGACATGTTTAATGGGATAGGCTGTGGAATAAATGAAAGTCAATACAATGTCCTACAAAGAAAAGGTATTCAAACTTGTGTGTGTGGGGGGGGGGGTGCGTGTGTGCGCACATGCATGTGTGTATGTCTGCATGCTTGTCATTCTCACCCTGAATCTCTGAAGTCTTGCCAGTCTGTCTTGCAGATCCTTCTCTTGTCTGAAGGTGAGGTCTTCGATGTGAATCTTCCACAGCCACTCTTTTTTCTTAAAGACACAGACACGGTTTCAAAGGATTACGCTGTATAATAATTTAATGTTAATTATGTTAAATGGATTGCTTAACATGATTATCCCACATACAGTTTACGGCTCCTTAGATAAATAACTTTATTAACTGATTTTTTTTATGTCAATTTGTTTGTTTGTTTGTTCCAACTCTTTCCATTAGTTACTTCTGTATTTCCCTGGGTTTATGTTTATTGGTAGACTTGTAGATGTAAAGGACATGTCATACAGGACATGAGTGAGGACAGCAGGACTGTGGTGAGATGTGCTGTAGGAGTGACAGATAGCTTCAAGAGGGGGAAGCTGAAAAAAGAAGAAAGAAGATTAACTGACATTTTATATATATGAATGTTTCTGTACAGTGCCCTGAGACAACTTCTGTTGTGATTTGGTGCTATATAAATAAACTGAATTGAATTGAATATCCAACTACAGTATATACTGAATTTTCATAACCAGTCAATATAAAGTTTTTATAACTATTTCTTTATTTTTTTATTTTATTTTTTTTCCTTCTTGATGGCCTCCCTTCTCCCCTTACAGCCATCCTCTCCACACCATTATTATGAAATATTTATTCTAGTGACTATCTAGTGTAGGGTTTTTTTTTTAATTTTTTTTTTAAATAGGATAGAAAGAAAGAAAAGACAAAGTAAGACTCCAAAATATAAGAAATATACACAAAGAGAGCACACGTCAAAACACCCGGCCACTGTCTGTTCACCTGCAAAGAACATGACAAAACACAGCAACAAAATACATATGTATAAAGAACTTAAAATATTCATGGTTTGCAGTAAGTTTCCATAAATATATATACCCATACCTACGCCTATATATGTACATCCATACATACATACACATGAATATACACTCACATACATATCTATATATCTACATATAAAGCCTACATAAGCATCCCTGCTTCTATTTGTGTGTGGTTGTGAGCATGCATAAGTGTATAAGGCTTCTCTAATAGAACATTTAATAGTAACTGTGAAGCAGCAGAGACCCGACCCCCAAGACCAGAGGCAGACGAAAAAGGGGGGGACCAGAGCCCAAGACCCCAGGAGGGACCCCGACCGCGGAGCCCCCAGAGCCACCCACACAGGACGAACCACTCACCCACCCCCCAGAACTGACCACAGGGGAGAACCGGAAGATCCCCACCAGCGACCACATACAGTGACCCCCCGGGGCCAACAGCGACAAACTCATAGGCCTCCGTCGGAACCCGCCGCACCGATGTAGGTCCAGGTCCGGGCACCGAGGCCCGGGCACCGAGGACTCACACCACCCAGGCCAAGGCCCGACAGGGCCAGAGGACCCGAGCCCCACCAGGCAGACACCAGGCCGAGCCGACACACGCCCAAGCGCCCAGCCCCCGACACCAAGAGCCCCAAGCACGCCGGCAGGCAAGGGCACACCCCACCAGGGGGCCGCGCGATAGGGGCGCAATGCCAAGCACCCCCAGTTTTATCAAAGAGGGGGCAGTCCGAGTCTCGACCTAACAAATACCCATTCATACACAGACACAATCACACAATCCCAACCTCAGTCTCACATTCACTCACTCAAAGACATACAATAACGATACATTTCATTCTTATTCCCGATACGCACTCTATACCCCCCAGGTCCAAGACATGTACCCGCCCTCTACAGGGGGCAGCCCATGCCCAAACCCAGGAGGTAAACCCATTCATTCTCGAGCGGAGAAGAGCCAATACCCCAGACCCGGCCCAGGCCATGCCCCGCCGACAGGACACCCCCCACCATGAAGAGGACGCGCCACCGACCACCCCCACACACCGCCAACAACCAAGCACGCGCCCCCAGCCGACCGCCCGCCAGGCCCCGTCAGCCACCCCGGCCAGCGGGCCAACCATGGCACCCAAGAGCCAAGCTCAGGGGGTCCAAACAACCCCAGGAAGAGCACAGCGCCAGCACCGCCCACGGCAACCCCCTAGACCCTGAACCCCCACATAGTCCTGGTCAACACCCGATGGCCTGCCCTTCTCCTGGACCCCACCCCCGGAATGGCAGTCAGGGAACTAGGGGGGTAGGAAGAAAAAAAAATAAAATAATAATAATAATAAGACCCCGACACATACACCCCCGCCCCTAGATGTGCTGTTGATGTGTGTTGTTGTATAGTGCCATTAAAAAGGAAAGAAGAAGGAGCAAAGGCTGACACATTTTATCTGGCGTGGCCTCAGACAAAGCAAATTAGCAACCCTTCACAGTCCTTCAAACTTCATTCTCAGCATCTTCAAGCTCTGCAGGATCCATTAGGAGGTTACAAGTTTCTTCATGCAATCATGTATCGGTGCATACATAATGCTGCAGCTGTACCCCAGGGTCTCAAGTTGATATGTAATGAAAATTGCTAAAACTGCAGGCGGTCTACCCCTGACCCCAAATTGGACCCTCTTGGATTCAGTTTCCTGCTGTGTGTTTGTGTGCTTTCAGGGAAAATTCATACATGCGTGAGAGAAAATGAGATCTGTGTATTGAAGACTTGACAGGGGATCTATGTGAGACGGCTGGGCCCAGTTGCTCTAAATGAACTACGTCTGCCATCAATTAACAGCTCTGTCACGCTGCACACACGTGTGTATGTGTTTGAGTGTTTCGACAGCTGTAACGTGTGAAGGAAGTAGACATGAGCAAGGGAGACATTTAGTTTAATGCCTGTCATTTGGAAGAGGAAGACTCACTGACACATATGGAGAGAAGGTGAAAGCAGTTAAGCTGTTCCCTCCCTAACTCTGTACTGGACACAAGCACTTATTCACTTTTATACTTACTGGGACACTCAATTATGATCTGTTTTCTGGATGTTTAATGCTTTTTTCTACAGGACATAAGGTGTTCAGCAAAGCTACTAAACAACATGCTTGAATGTTTACTGAACAAGAAGATCCTGATAAAATGGAAGGTTTAAGGATGAAAACAATTAAAAGCCTGGGATTAGATTTTGACGTCTTAAGAAAGTTATTTTTGTTGTTTTCATTCAGACATTACTTTTAAGTTTTCTTCTTTTTTTATGTAAGGTTTAAATAACAGATTTACTTTGGTTTATAGGAACCATTAGAGCTGTCATTTCTAACACGAACCCCGAGCCCGGCCCGACCCGAGCCAGTTCGGACCATAATAATGTGCTTAATGTACAGGCTGGGCCAGTGTTGGGCTTTTGATTGCGTCGGCAGACACGCGTGGCTGACGACCCAATTATATGGCAACATGACTTGCCATACAATCACCAGCCACACACGGCCATTTAACAGCTACTGACCGGCCTTGAAAGAGGTTAAGAAAAAAGTTAAGTGAAGCTTCAGATGGGACTGTACTGCCAGGCAGCGATCCATTATCACAAATGGACGTTCAGCCACTGCACTCAGCGGACGCACGCGGCCGATGATCCACACAGGTGCGATCCCAAAATGTCCTCGCAGACATGTCAAAGCAGGGTCCGTGTCTGAATAATGCAGAATGCAGGCGCTTTGATGGCCAAAAAAGGACAAACACCCCCTCAGCTCTGAGTTTCTGCCCCTTTTATATATATTATTATTATATTATTATTATTATTATTTATATATATTATTCATATTGAATTGCGCCGCTCAAGGTGGCTGCATGTTGGAGCAGCTCTGTTACTTTCATTCTGAGATTTTGCTTTTGGAAACTGTGATTCCTCTTTTTCTGGACGTGGGTCGCGTTTTTTTGGATGGTGGTTTCCTCTGGTATCAGATGCTGTGCAGCTGGAAGGATTTTTACTGAAGCTTTTTTAGTTTTGGACATTTGTTATGATGCGTAACCATGGCAACAAGGCAGTTTTCTACAACCAACAGCAGCTGATTAACATCTCAAAAGCTCAAATAATATCTCAACTACAGCCCCAAATCTCAAATGAGTTGAAAAGGATGTTCTGTGGACGCTTTCTCATCTACCTGCCAGCTGTTCTCGAGTGCCTGACTACTGAGATCCTGGAACTAGCAGGAAACATAGCTCATTACAGCGGAAGGACAGGATCATCCCTCGGCACCTACAGTTGGCTGTCTGCAGCGACGAGGAGCTCGGCAGACTGCTGGGAGGAGTGACCATCTCTCAGGGAGGAGTTCTGCCCGGCATTCGGGCGGTCCTACAGCCCGGGGGAACTAAGAGGCCAGTCGAGTCTGGGTGGACAGATCGGACGGCATCTGCAGCCAGTTTCTTAGGATCCACTGTGGGATGGAGCTTTACAAGAGATCCTTCCTGTTTACAGCATCAGTATCTATAACATCTCTTAATGAAATGAGGATAACAAGTTACTACAACAAATAATTTCCCTCTGGGATTAATAAAGTATATTTGAATTGAATTGAATTGAATTTTATTCAGCTGTGTGCGTCCATCGACCGTTAATAACTATATAAGCAGTCAAAGCGTAATTAAAACTGTTGTTCTTTTTTTTTCCAAGTTCAGACCTGTAATTACTGTTGATTTGTTGAGTTAGGTTCAGAAATGATGACTACGGGCTGGGGCCAGGTCGGGTTGGATTATTTGGGCCCGAATGCAACTCTAGGAACCATAGAATAGTGATTATCTTTAGAGCATAACATTACATAGATAACAAAAATAAACTGGCTTTTAATGTTAATCAAGTTTATTACGAGTTACTCTGAAGTTGACAGATTTCTTGTGTATCTCTGGTGTGTTGAAATAGGATACGCTTGTACTAAGTTTGTTATCCATGTTACAATTCATGCAACTTGGCTTGGTCTACTTTGCTTTAATACTTGAAGAAAGTGTGATGTGTTGAAAAAAATAGAAACTTCAAGTGGTCTATTTGGGTGTAACTGAGTTGTAAGTTGTGTGTATAGAGATCTCAATAGGCCGTGTGAGTGCACTGACAGTTTACTACACAAACACTTGTCTTAGAGCATAAAATCACTGTCTTTTCAATAGGACCTGTTTTATTGATGTGAATGTGTGTGGGTGAGGGGTCAGACACAGACACTGTCACCACTACCTATTCTTATAAAACTACCTAACTTTTAAATGTTGACCCATTATCAGCCCCTTCAACTATTAAACTTTCATTAAAACTTTGGCTTTTCAGACATTTTTTTCCCCAATTTTGGAACAGCAAAGATTGACCTCACCACCAAAAAAAATCATTTAAAATAACAAGAATGTTAAGCAATATGAAGAAAATAAAGCACATCTACTATTTATATAGGTAAAATGATGCATTTATGCCCTTCTCATCCCGCCACATCAGTATCAATGGTTTGGCCCATTGATCCACGAGAAGACGGGAGTGCACCTGAACTTTGAAAGGGTGTGGATCCTTATTAGTTTTTTGTAGCACAATTTCATTTCCTTTTTTTTCATTTACCCTTTATTTATACATGTAGTCTCATTGAGCCACGAGAATTATTCACCTGCAAAGTGAGCACATTAAACATCTTTAATGACGATAAGTTTTTGTTTACATGTTTCCATGGCAACATCAGACCATGTGTCTGTGGTTATGATTACTTTTTCATTTTGGACTTCAATCCCTGTTCAATTCTTGTCCAAAAAAACAGCCATCTTGATAACTACAAACATTCACTATTCAAATCTCTAAACGATGGGGGACATCAGTGTACTGCTTGTTACATGTGTCAAAATTGCAGCTACCATGAATGAGATCTCATTGCTGCAGTTCTCAACAACACAAGACCCTTTGTTCATCTGTTTTATGATGAGTTTGAACTCTTTGACTTCTTACGATGCCATGTTCAGTGCTGCGCAGTGGTTGAACTCACTTTTCAAGCTGTAGGTTATGGAGATAACGATTCAGTGAAGTTTGAGTCTAGCTGATTCTGACAGACTTTGATCCAAGCGGTTTTTAAAGTGTTTGTTTTATTATAATGCTTCTGAGTGTCATGATGTTTTTTCAGCATTCACTTTTCTATTTTGAGGTTTGTTATAATGTTCATTTTTTATTTCTGTGTTTTCTTTGTGCCCAGTTTGTTTCCATCACTCTTCAGTCCTGCCCCATCCACTCACAGCCACACTGTTTCATTCAGCTCAGCTGTTGCCCATCTTCAGCCTCAGTCCATTTATTCCCTCTGTGTCCATTCTATCACCACCATTGTTGTGCTTTTGTGATATGTCCCTGTGTCATTTATGTGAATGAGTGTCTAATTAATTCATTGGCTCTCTGTAGACAGCTGATTTGCTGAAAGCAGCTTAAAAGGGTTAAGTTCCACCTGCTGGACGAGCGAGGGAGAAGAAGTCCCGGGTTAAAATCCCGGACGAGCCCCCAAATATGTTATGGTCCTGAGATTGTCCAGGAGTAAATGACAGGACACACAACATATGAAGCCCAGTTGATTGTAATTTAGACAAGACTTTAATCATCAATCACCTGAACAAACTAGCAAACCCCAAACCAGTCAGCAGTTGACTGTCGGATTCAGGCTGCTCCCCTCACCCTAAGGTCCGAGGACTAACCATACAACCAAAAACTGAAAGCACAATGACTGCTGATAACTCCCAGTCGCAACAACAATCAGCTCAATATCATTAGTAACAATGTGCAACCACTTGTGAGGCTGGAGATTAAAACCAACAACCAGCAGACCAACATCTCTCCTCTGACCTCCCTCGCTTGTCCATCATGCGAAGCTTGACCCTTTTAAGCTTTTTTCAACCAATCAGCTGTCTAGAGAGAGTAAATGAATTAATTAGGCACTCATGCACATAAATGACACATGGGCTTGTCACAGCTTTCATGCCATGTGCTCCTTGCACCTCCTTGTGACTAATCATCAGTTTAAAAAAGCCGAGTTTTATTTTTATCCAACCTCTTTGTGTCAGTCTGCATCCGTGGGTGCTACCTACAAAAAACATGACTCTGGGAAGTTGGCTGAATTAGCTTAATTATGGCTGAAAGATCAGCCAAAGTCAACTAAATGTCAAGAATACATTAAATGATCTCAGATTTTGGCAACTGTCTGGTTTGTTTGTAGGTTCCAGTAATGATTGTGAGATTTTGCCCAGAGCAATACTTTTATTCACGTTTACTAATGTGCACTGACTGTTGCGATAAGTGTGATTTTATGGGCATGTGTCCAAAGTTTATTTTTCTGTTAGGGGTGATTCAGGGTCAGCAGAAAATACCTTCCATGCTGAGGTGAGTGGCTATCCTCGCTGTGAGGGTAAGCGTTGTGTAATGAATTATTTTTTGTAGCGAGGCAGAAACGCTTAGAGCAACAACATCCTCGTCTCTCACTGACCTAACACACACATGTCAAAACTGAGGCTTCAGCTCAAAGCATTCACAGCTGGTGTGTATGTGTGTGTGTGTGTGTGTGTGTGTGTGTTTCTGTGTGTGCACACTCCGTGTTGTTGAGGGTGACCATCTGTTTTGGCAACTGTCATTATTTTGATTGAATGTATGGTAATAACACAAAACTATTTTCTTTCGTAAAATGCCAAAATGTGTTTTTGCTGCTGCTGTGTGTATATGTGTGTGTGTGTGTGTGTGTGTGTGGGGGGGGGGGGGGTTGTGAGAGAGTTTGACCGATAAGCCCAGCAGTCTTGTCAGTGGGCCAGAGTTTGAATCTGACTTTGCCTTGAGCGATAAAATGAACCTCGACGTTAAACTAACACTTTTTGATCCAGCGTCACTCAGACGCCTGATCAGCCTGCTCGTTGACCCTCCTGCTGCCCTTAGATCGAAATGACTCGTTTTTACTCGGAGGGTTAAATAACACTGATAAATCAAATCAAATTCCACTGAGGTTAATCACGCCTTGAGATGCGAAAGATAAAGAATGTCTAAGCAAAAGACCCATAAGTATGAGATGTGCAATAAATAAATAAATAAATAAATAAATAACACTTATCTGGCTACTGCTAAAATGCTAATAAATTATTACACGAAAAAAGCATAAATTAAACAGCATGAGAAGTAAACATTAACAATAAGCAGAAAAAAGAACAGATCTTTAGTATTTTTACCAGCATACGTAGATTACAGTAGTCCCTCGTTTATCACGTTTTTTTTTTTTTTTCAAAATAAGCTTGGACATGACACGCAATTGGCTGATTGATGGATGAGCTGCACGAGCGGCATGAAATTTTTATTTAAAATAAATTATTTTTAATAATTTAGCCCCTGCTGCACCTCTGTGCAGCCCTTACTGCATGAAAAACTGCCTCCTGCAGCTGATCAGCTGATTTGCATGCAGAGAGGAGAAGTGGGCGTGGCCAAGAGCGCTTGCAAGTGGCTGAGAGGAGGCAGGGAGCTGAAATCATGACATGCTGTTCTTTTTTTTAGAGTGTTTAGAGTTTAGAAACATTGTTTAGAATGTTGCGTACATACTAACATAAACTACTACTTACTACTTGCGCTACTATTTGCAGTTTTTCACTTATCGCTGGGCTTCAGGATACGGATCCCCCGCGATAAATAAGGGACTACTGTATTTCATTTTTCTTTTAGCTAATCTCATAAATAAAACCATTTAGACTGTTTTTTGGCTGCTTCTTTCTTCATGGATCACCACAGAGCTACCACAGCCCTCTGTGTGGAGCAGAGGGCTGCCATCAACTGGGGTAGATGAGGGTGGAGGCAGGTGTGAGTGCTTCACCCTTCCCATTTTGTTGGAATGGTATAGGGATTTTAACCTGAAACCACTCAATCACAGGCTAATTTCAGCTAAATAAAGACGTCTAATTAATGATTAATTATGCTTCCGTTTTAGACTTAATTTTTTTTTACATAAATGTTGATAAATTTCCCAATAAAATAAGAAAGCAGCGCACTAAAACCTTGTGATGAAAGCATGCCAAGCTGCAGGGCTGCAATCCAAAACTCAGATGTCGTTTTTGGAGCCTGACCTGTTATTATCAGCGCTGACAGGCCTGATGATCACTGATCAGCTTCAGCTACTGCTTGGCTCCCTCGCTAAACCTTTGTGCGTGTTGGCAAGCAGGAAAAACACAAACCAAACAAGCTGTTGAGACTGAGCTGGTGTCATTAGGATTTCATCTTTCATGCGGTGCCAGGAGGCTGAAAGTGAAGCAGCTGTTCCGGTTTTACAGATGTTCAGACTTGCAGAGTGTGTGTATCATCGTTGTGCGTTTGCTGCACCTTCTTGCTCTCTTCTACGGCTTTGAGTCTTTCTTGTTCCCGCTTCTCCCGTTCCAATCTTCGGCGGACCTAATGCGCACAAACACACACCCATGCATGAAAAACATGTTTTTTTAATTGGATGCTGTCATGCTCGGGGGCTCGTCTTACCCTCGCCTCCTTGTTGTCTCGCCAGTCGTCTTCTAGAGTTGTCTGTCCTTCGATGTAGCCTTTGATTGAACTCTTTGGGATCCCCAGAAATGCATAGTCTTCCTCTTTACACAACCCCCTCATAGACTGGAACCAGAGAAGCAGTTCATATAAACGTTGTATTATTATTATCATCACTGATATCGTATTGGCGAAAGTCTTGGCTCGTCACTAAAGCACCAATGCCGGTGAATCTCTGTGGTTTCCTCCATGTGACTTTACAGTTAGTTTGTTCCAGTTCCAAAGAAGATCATTACACCATTAAGACCAGCTGTGACAGATTACTTAAAGCCAAGGATTATATAATAACAGACTGGAAACATTCTTAGATAAACATAAATGAATCTGTGAAAGTCAGTACGGCTCCAGATCAGGAAGATCAACAGTGCAAGCCATTTTAGAAACTGTAGAGGAGATAACTACTGCGACGGATAATAAGAAAATTGCTGTTGGAGTGTTTTTGGACATCAAGAAGGCATTTGACACAATCACGATTTATTAATAAAGAAACTTGGACGTTATGGGATAAGGGGAGTAGCACTAGACTGGGTTCAAAAGCTATTTGAAAGGCAGACAGCAGTATGTGAAGTTGGGAGATGTTTGTTCTCGATGTTTGGACATTGTTTATGGAGTTCCTCAGGGGTCAGTCCTGGGTACCAAACTGCTCATAATATATGTAAATGATCTATGTATGGGATTTACCTGTCTAAAATAAAGGTTGATTGATTGCACCTAAGATATTGAAAAGTATACTATTTGCTGATGATACAAACATTTTTTGTGTTGGAGGTGACATGGAACAACTGTTAAAGGATGTAATTGATGAATTGAACAAACTTAAAATGTGTTTTGATGAAAATAAGCTGTCCTTGAACCTAAACAAACTAAAAATAATGTTATTTGGGAACTGTCAATCACATACAGAAATTCAAATACAAATAGTAAAGTCTCAAGAAATATCGCCCTCTTAAACAAAGCCAAGTCGGTCATAGAACAAAAAGCATCACATGTACTCTACTGTTCACTAATCTAACCTTATTTGTTATTGCGCAGAAATCTGGGGCAATAATTACAAAACTACACTACAGGCTTTAACAATATTACAAAAAAGAGCAATAAGAATAATCCATAAGGTGGGATATTTAGAACACACTAATGCACTTTTTGTAAATTCTAAGTTATTAAAGAAAACGTTCAAAACCTGTTTAAGACTATGGAGCAAATTTACAAGTTAAGGGGGGAATAACAGTTTAAAATATGCAAATTCAGAACTAATAGAAAAAACTTTTGTGCATCAGTAAATGGAGTCAAATTGTGGAATAATTTGAAAACTGAACTTAGACCATGTCCAAACATAAAACTGTTCAAATTATCATATAAACATATGATTATTGCTGGATATAATATATAATATTATTATTCAATTATTGTTGGTGTTTTTGTTATTGGTGCTAGTTTTGTTTTTTGGTGAAGTTAATGAAATAATAATTGTTTATCTAATGTAGTTAACTTAAATAGATACCAGTACTATATTGATGGGTTAAATATGGGTTTAGTTGTTATATGTATGGATTATACATGTAATAAATGTAAGAATACGTAAGTGGTTGAGTGGGAATTTTGATAAGTTTATACTTCTACCCACTCCCTTGAATATGTAAAACAAAATGTTTTGACATTATGCTTCATGCCTTTTTTTTTTTTTACATATTCCAAAAATACTAAACTAAACTAAATTATGGATACAGATATCAATAAAATATTATTTCATTTCTAATAAGTTTTGCATATTTTATGCACATTAAAGCAAAAGTTTAGACATTTTGAAAAGGGACAATATGGAGGAAATATGAACAATCATTATCCTACTTGGTGTAGACAGCTCTCTGAACAACCTCCGTTTGAGAAACGGGTTCTAGAGAAATGAGTTTTGTTGTAGTATGTATTGTATGTACAAAGTAATATGAACTGTTTTTATTATTTTACTTGCTCAGGACAACAGATGAAATTTAGATATTGTGCTAATTCTATCACATTTATGTTACTAAAATATTGATTAATGTGTTGTTTTTTTTCTTCTTCTTTCGGCTGCTCTCTTCTTCAGGGGTCACCACAGCAAACAAAAAAAATAAGTCGCATGAGGACTTGGTGATTGTTTTTACACCAGATGTTCTTCCTGAAGCAACCACAGACCGTTGAGCTACCACAGCCCTCTGTGTGGAGCAGGGAGCTGACATCTAGGGTGTCTGGGGGAGCAGATGGTGGGGGTTAAGGGCCTTGCTCAAGGGCCCAGGGCAAATGAGGGTGGAGGCAGGTGTGGGTGTTTCACCTTTCTAACCCACATCTTGACGTTGTCGGTCCTGGAAGTCGAACTGGTGACCTTTCTATCACAGGCCCACCCTCTGTAACCTCTGTGCTACCACTTCCCTACAGATTAATGTGTATGTTTTTTTTAAATAAACAAATAAATAAATAAGTTCATACAGTATTGACGAGTTTACAGCTAGTCCTAAAAGAGGTCAAAATTCAAGTGGATCGCTTTCATTCTCAAAACGGTCTGGGATTAATTTATAGCGGCTCATGCAAAAACAATTTTATCTTTTTTTTTAAATCTTTTATCGTTTTGATCTTTTCACCTCAATCAGTTTTACATTCCATTGTTATTTATATTAAATTATGGGGTTATCAAAATGGCAGCAGCAGCTAGCTGTAGCACTTCTAGTGCAGCCTGGAGCACATCCTGCATGAACATGATCACATTTCTGCTAGAATAATTGTGTATAATACAACTAAAGGTGATGTAAAGTTTGATGTAATTTAATTTGCATGATCTGCTCCAAAATGTTTTACATTGGATACATGAAGATGAAAACATGGGTCTAGACCAAAGTTTAAGCTCATCAGTCTGGTCTGAATCGGACTAGAATGAGGTCCTCAAAGAGCTTTGCACAACAGGTAAGATATTCATTGTTTTTAATCTTTAAACAGAAGCCGCAGAATTACACGTTCAAATTTTGAATAAGTGGTTCCTGCAGAACTATTGTGTAGTAAAAACACACATATAAAAATGACATTAATTTGCATTATCAAAAATAAAAACCTGTTTTCAGTATAATTTGATATCCCAGCAGAAAGAAGCGTAAATAATTTTTTGTAACGCACCTTTGACATGAGAATACTTTGAAACTGCTTCACATGAGCCATCTTCACCAAAGATGAGACGAAGATGAAGAAGACGTTAGAGACATTCACTTTTATTAAATCTCACTCACGTTGATGCATTTACATCAGAAAACATAAAATATTTCAGGCAGACCTGTAAAAATATTGTATCAAAAGCTACAGGAATAATATGAGCAATAATATTACGCAGACATTGTCATATAAAGAAAAACACAGACTCACCTGATCGTCCACATCAAATATGTTCCTTTGCACACCTGTGGGGATCTTCTATTAATATATTACTTTGATGTCTTCTTCTCTGTTTAAAATCTCAAATCAGGCGTAAATGTGTCCTCTCTCGGGGGAGCGTCCCGATCAAAAGACCCTGATGGGTGTTCCAGAGGTTCCTGAACAACGACAGCTTCCACTCGTCATTCCCACAGGTCGGTGACAGAAGTGCCACGCTTCCACTAATAACACGTCAGGAGGCCAGAAGAGAAGAGCTGTCAATCACATCATCGATATCAGCTCTGAAAAAATGCCCAGGTAGGCAGGTTTAAAGAAAAAATGACGCAATAATATTTCCCAATAGACAAAAATATTAAACAAATGATTAAATAAAGAGAATAAAACAATTTATTATCAGAAACAGAGCAGCTGGCTGTTTGTTTGTCACCATATGATTAATATGTTATCAGCAGGATGTTAATAGGACATCTGACAGCAAAATGAGTTGCATTCATTACAGATGGTCTCATTTTATCACAGATCGTTGCAGGTTGAGCCTCCTGACTGTGGTGACTGTTTACAGGATGAAATTATAAAATTACTGAACATGCGTGGCCCTCTTCTTTCAGCTGTTCCCTCTTTAGGGGTTTCCACAGCTACTCATCCTCCTCAATCTTACTCTGTTCTCAACAAGACGCTCCATGTCCTCTAACTGCATCCATATGTCTCCTCTTTGTCTTTTTCCAGGCAGCTGCATCCCTAACATGGTATCCGTCTATTCTGAGCTGCGCACGATCGAGTATTTTCATTAGGGATGTGCAAAACTATAGTGGGCCAAACAGTGTGCCTTTCTGGATCAGTTTCATCCGCTTTCATCGCTCAACTGTCCCTAATGAGCTAAGAAAGTGTTTACTATGATGCAGACCTGATAATAAACATACATTACATCCCTGTGTCTAATTATAAATATCTGTTGTTGCCCGTGGCGATTTTAGCCTCTTTTTAGGGGTGCTCAAGCACCCTTAAATTTTAACTCGGCACCCATGAAAAATATATATATATATTTTTATTTTTTTGTGGGGGGGGAGTCTGTTTATTGCATTTATGATTCAATGCAACAAATTAAACAAATGTAAAAGGTATTAGTTCATTGTAATACTTGGTTTATTTACATAACGGCTTTAATTGCTGGATGTCCGGCCCCTGAGCTGCTAGCTTTCAGTAACTGTGGCCCCCGAAGCAGTTCAGTTGAATATCCCTGCCTTAGAGGGTGGAATACAGTTTATTCAATTTCCAAAACCTAAACTGAGTCTGAACAAATGTAAAAGATGGATAAAGCAGCCAACCTCATGTGTAATAAAGTATAGCACTATGCTAGTATTTTAGCTAGCACGTCTGTATTACACACTGCTAGCTTAGCGCTACTTCTTGTTGTGGCGAGCTCCCTAAATAGTTATTGAATCAAGTGGTTACTTATATAGATAAACATAGATGTTTAACAACCTGTCAAAATATGCCATAATGCAGGAAATGGCATCTAATTTATTCAAAAATTTCTGGGAGAGGACCCCAGTCATCAAATCAGGAGCAAGTGTGGAGGGGTGTCTGATTGGAACTGACTGCATTTGTGGAAAAAGTGAGTGACTGGCAAACCCAGAACTCCCACATTACTGATATACTCCGAGACACAAGGATTTATTTTGAGGAGACGTGAAGTGGTCTGTGTTCAAAGTTTATTTTATTGTCCTGATTGAGTCATGTCAGGGTTAAAGGAGCGTTTTATAAAAAGCATCTAGCTGCTGATGAGGTAAAACCTTTCAGAGTACGCTCCTCCATCCTGTCGTAAAGAAACAAAAGAACTTGAAGTTTATCTGCCTAATAAACTGAAATTACATCCATGTGTGAACCAAAATAGAATTAATCATTTTTGCAGCGAGCCGTCTCAACAAGAGTCCCATGTTGTCCTTTTTATTCTTCATAAAGATAACGAAATGTTTTATGACCAAAATTGGGGGGGCACCGAACTCTGAGTGCCATGAACTATTTAAAGCTCCGGGGTTACGGCTCTGGTTTAATAGTGACTGAAATAACATTATGTCAGACTGGTGGGAACAAGGTTGTGTCTCTCAGAAGCTGAGTGCTCATGTTTCTCTCGCTGTCCTGTGTGGCGATGGGATGCCCTGTGGGAAACAGATCGGTCATGTTGGATCTGACACGCTGCAGAGTCACCTTGAGAATTTAGTAGCTTGACATGTTCTCAGCAGTAAACCCTTTAGAACAACAAACACGATAAAGCTCTGATTCCTCTGAGATTTAAAAACATCACTGCACACTTAAGGCAAAGGAGAAAGGACCCCTGTAGCAACATTTTACTGTAATGTCGGGCAATTCTTTAAGAGAATCTGACACTAGATAAATCGGTGCTCCGGCTTTTAGAGGTTTTATGAAAACAGTGAATTCCCAGAGTGCAATAAAGTAGCAGCTACTACAGAAGTTCCCTCTGATGAATTAACCTGACCTCAGCCCTGATGGTGCACACTGACTTTTTTATATTTCTTTATTGAATTTTGCAAACTTAGTGTTTTTAATTATATTTAACAAAACATGCATGCATGACCTAATATTTATAGTGAAAATACCTTTTATTTTGTTAGCCGACTGAAATACAGCGTTAAAAGTATTTTGTACCAGTCACATATTTACATATTGTTTAATTTAATGTAATCTGTCAGTTGACCTAATATCCTGGTCGTGTGTATTTAAGAACCACAAAATTTAATTTTTTTGATTTGTGCTCTTAAACAGCTTTTTTCTGTTTTACGCACATGAGCATGAACGAGCTTTACAGTAAGAAATTATAACAGATTTAGTAGGACAACTAGTTTTGTCATAAAAATCAACAGAAGTAGAAGACAATAATAATAATAATAATAATAATAATACAGTATGTTAGCTATCTTCAGGCTCAGGAATGTAAACAGAATTGGAATTTGATTTCACAAGTCAAGATAAGTCATAAGCAGGCACTTGTAAGATTTGCATGATTTCCAGCGTCCTTTTATTGCAGAATTTTATCCTTTGAACCTAAAAAAGGCTCATTATAAAATATGTTCAGAAACTGCTGGTTTTTGTGCAAGTCTGTGATTTCTTCAGCCACTGTGTTCAACATTTCAGGAACTTTTCAGAATCAGATAAGCTTTATTGTCATTACACCAAAGCGCAGAGTATAGCCCGTCCGAGAGAAACATAAACAAGCAAACATGGTTAGACGGAGGTGACTAAGGCTGCTGGCCTCAAGAGGCACAGCCTTTTTTCAGATAAGGAAAAAAAACACGAAGGGGAGTGGAGGTGTTAAAAAAAAATCAAATCTCGCACTATGTACTAGCCGGGACACGGTGTGAAAGTTGAAAAAAAAAAGACCTCAGCAACATACTGATGACATTATAATACATTTATGCATGAGGAGGCCGCCGAGGGCAGTGAGTTCTCTGAGGACACTGCCAGAACGTTCCATAGTCCTGATAAAGATGGCACAGTGTCTATCAGCTGGCTTAACTTTGACATAGATCCACAGATGTCCTAGGGAGGGGAGCGATAGGAGAGGAGGGAGGAGCAGAGCTTCTCATTCACAAAAACAACCAGGAGAAGTTGAGATAGTTGGCCAATTCAAGGCCGAGTGGGGAAGCGAAATTCAGATAGTTATTTTGGGTCAGGCAGCCTCTGCTTGAATTTCCATGTCTGCCTTCATAGTTCTGCTGGTTCATCTCAGTGGCGATTCCAAACGGCCAAATGTTTTGGTCAACAATTCAGGACTCTTGGATTCTCACTGGGTTGTCCTTGGCCATTCCCCGACATCCCTGAAGAATGTTTACGGATCTCATCGGTGGGAACTGGCTGATTATTCCATCCTTATCAGAACTCTAAAGCCTCCAGTATATTCCTGCGTACGTCAGTCCACGGAGGTCTGCACGTACCAAATTAGAGTCGAAGCAGACACCCGCAGGGCATGTCCGTGAAAAGCTCAATTTGTATGACCTCATACGTGTACTCGGTGTCGCACAATAAACTGCCCGGCGACTGACTGTTTTGTATGTGACACCAATGTATTAAATTCCTCTTCTTCATCCCTGATCTGGCCTTTTATTTTGTTTTTTTGCCAAAAGGCAAGTGATCTCTTCCTCCTCCATTGATGCCATGACCGAAATGGTGAGAAATGAAGGAATTTGTCACGAGCGCATTAAAATCAGGTCCAGCGTGGCTGCAGGAGTGTCTGGAGATTTCCTGGTGGACTGGTCTGATGTGTGGGCTGCAGGGCCAGTGCTCCCTGTTTTTCTTTTTTTTTTTTTTTTTTAGAACTTTTCATTAACAACATATAAACACAGAAAATTGCTGCAGCTGGAGCTGGCAGCTCTCGTTTTTTTTGTTTGTTTTTTTTTACCTGTAGGCGTGTCAGCAAATGACCAATCGGTGACCTCAATTTCTCCCTAAGGTAAACGCCCCTTGCCTGTGGAGCTGGTCTGTAGCCGCTCAGGGTGGACGCTCGAGTATGAAGTCTGAGCCATCGGCGGACAGTGCCCACAGTTTCCGCGTGGCTGACAGGATACGGGAGTATACTGGAGCCTTTACAGTGCCTCGGGAGCATCCTTGAATACTCTCACCGCTCTCGTCGTCCCCCCACCTCTGCGGAATGTTCTACGTCACCATGTGCTTGTCTGAGCAGGTGCTTTTTCATTATCAGGGTATTTCTTCTCAACCAAGAAGAAAAAGTTTGATAGGATTTTTTTTTGCCTCCTATTTCCTACGTGTTCAGTTTCACTACTTTTTTTGTCTGTCTAAACAGATCTCACTTGTAAATGAATCTCTGAGGCTCATTGTGATTTATCTGTCTAAATAAAAGTTGAATGAATGGGAAAAAACATCACACCTGGGATACACCCAGGTGGAGCAGTGGGCAGCTATGTTGGTGCCTGGGGAGCAATTGGGGGTCTTTCTCAGAGACACCACAGCATGTGAGTATGGCTGAGCCTTGAACCTACAACTTTCTGGTCCCAAGTTGGCTGCCCTACCTCTACCCCATCTTGGACCCTAGATTGAGTGGTTGAAGTTTTAAACTAAATATAGAGATAATACTTGTTTCAAAAATTTCTAAAGTAGGTAGCATAGATAGGGACTAAATATGTTGTCTTTTTGAGGTTTTATGTTTTTAGATTTTAACACAAAAACAGAATTGATGGAAGACATTATGGAGGAAAAGCCATTAATTATAGAGTCAATGTACTTTGGTAACAAAGAGATACTTTTTGACCTCTACTTCTCACCTCTTGCACACACGCACACACCCCCACACACAAATATACTGAGGCCCGGTGGGTGGTCTGTGCTGCATTTAATGCCACATGTTCACATTGCAGGTCAGCTACTTCACAACTCAGGAAGTTTCACCTGCCAGTCATCTCAGCCAACAGAAACATCTCATTTCCTCTTTTTTCTATTTTTCTCTACTTGTTTCTGTGCACCAATATGCCCTAACACTGACCTTTTCACAGCAAATTAAACGTCTCCATGTGCCAGTGACAATAATAATATTAATGTTTAGCTTTAAAATCCCGTAAGCCTTTTCTTTCCTTCCACAGCTATAAATCAAGTCTTTGGCAGTTTGTCAGTTTATCTTTTGCCTCCCGATGTCAGTCACTACCAACGCAGACTGTTTGATTTGCTGACAGTGAGAAAACACTTTACAAGTTTTTCACTGTATAACTCAATAAACTGTTGTTCTTAAAGAGCTTTAAAGGTAATTTTAACAGAATAAATGCCATTACCTTCAATGTCAAAACTCATGAGGAAGTGAAACTTGTCTGCTGTAATACCATTGGGTTTTTGTCTGCAAGTATAAATTGACCTGATAAAATCCAACAAAGGTAAGTCAGGTCTTCTGGACATTTCTATTTAGAAGACTGAGTTTATTGTGACTCCTCGTACTGATGAAGTCTTTTGGATGAAAAACTAAAAGTTTTGACAAAAAGAAACCATCCAGAGGGCCTGATTTTACTTTGTTGACATTTTTACCTGGATTATTGAGCATGATGTCTGCTGTATGATTTTTGTGTGTGTGTGTTTTGCTTTGTCGTTTCTTTCATCTGATCTTAACAAAAAACGTGCATCTTCAAATGCACAAATTTAAAATAATCCGATACTTCAAAGCAGTTTTGCAACAAGCCATTGTCAAACAAAGGCTTTTCTCTGGGTTAGTTCCAACTCTGTAAAGCAGTTTTATTCTTGGAAGGAGTTTTTGTTGTGGGAGCTGAGTATGATTTATGTTTGGTGACATTTACATGTGCCACATAAATCCTTGAACCTTTGTGGGTGTTGAGCTTTATGAGACATTGTTGGTGATTAATGTATGGCTTCTTTGTTGTTTCTGAGTCCATATTCATAAATTTCTGAAGCTTTCATGTCCTAGCTGTTGAATTTGTGCCTGTAGTGTAAAAAATAAGCCTCAAACTCATGATGTGACAAACTTTCAAAGTTTAAATCAGAACCCATGAACTGTAATACTCAACCAATTTGCTAGATGGCAGTATAGCAGATTCTCAGTTTACAACATTTGTACAAATTACTGCATCATATTTCAACACTCCTCAACATTCATACAAAGGCATTAAGGCCTTTCACAGTAAAGTGTCAAAACAATAGAATATAACCCCAAGAAATGCAGGATTACTTTCTTAGTCCTCACGTTTTTTCATTTATCATTGTTGCTACGTTCAATGCTATGCTACACTTGCGTTATAACAAAACATGTAGCCCAGCATTATATATTTGAAATACATCAGATGAAGTTCAGTCTCTCTCCTAAGATACTCAAACTTTTGCCTTCCAATTGATGTTACCAACATTTCTGCCTTCATTTTAATGGACTGTACTTATATAGCACCTTTCTATCTTATTTCAAGATACTCAAAGTGCTTTACACTACAATCTGTGCCTCATTAGCCCATTCATACAGCACTCTACTAGATCTCTGCAAAGCTAATTGAACAAATCATTCTAAAGAGACTAATCAGTGCTTTAGATCACATTCATACACTGATGGGACACACATCAGAGGCTATGAGGGGTTCAGTGTCTTGCCCAGGGACACTTCGACATGAGACTGCTTGTTGATTCGAACCCCCAACTCTCGCATTGGAGGACGACTGCTCTAACCACTCAACCACTGCCTTCTACATTTTGGAGTTGGTGGTTACCTGGCATATCGACAAATTCAGAAAACATCGGCAGCTCTTCTGGCCATTGTAAGACTGCCTGGCATGTGTGAAGGAATGTGCCGTGCTGTCATACCCGAACTCAAATGCTGTGTGAGCTGAGCTGTTAGCTGGACGTGATTCTTGCTGAAAATCATAAGCTACGTTTGGCTCCTGAATCTCACTGGTGGGAAGGAATTGATCTTGGAGGAGTTGCCATTGAGATGTACTAGCGAGACTGTAAAAGGCAGATGGAAATTAACAGAGCTTGGCCTGACCCAAAACAAATGTTGCTATCTGAATCTGGCTCCCCGGCATTGACCTTGAAAGGCTGACTATCTCAAATTCTCCTGGATGTTATACGAACAAGACGCTCTGCTTTGCCCTCCCCTACCCGCTCCCTTCCCCAAGGACATGGACCTGTGTCAGAGCTCTACCAAGCTGGCTGAAAAAAACAGCACCATCACTTATCAGGACTATGGCTGGGGGTGGGGGCTATCTGGACATTGTTCAGGGAGTACTTCCTCTCAAATTCACCACCTTCTCTGGCCTCCCTCATTTTGCCCTCCCGGTACAGCAACCTAGGTAGATGTGAAAGTGCCAGTGGCTGCGTCGCTCACTTGGGCGATCTGTGCTGGGACCCCCACCCTCACCCATTCCACATGCATATGTCTTTATGTCACCAGTATGTTGGTTTTTTCTTGTGCTGAGGTTTATTTTGCAACCTCACACTGTGTCCCGTCAAAGATATGATTTTTTTATACCTCCCCTTTCCTCAGCTTTATGCTCTTTTCCTTATCTAAACAAAAAGGGCAGTGCTTCACACAAGGCTGCAGCCTCAAGCATTCCCGTCTACCCACATTGTTTTATTTGGATGGCTGTACTGAAATTTAATTTCGTTGTGCTTCTGTGCAATGACAATAAAGGTTAATTCTGATTCTGATTGATTCTGATTTCATCTTGAGGGGAAGTAGTCCCTGAACAATGTCCAGATAGCCCTTGCCCCCAGCCATAGTTTCATCTGTTGGACAGTGTTCCAGGACATCCTTGTAAATCCAGAATATCCTTGTAAAAGAAATTGATGATCTCAATGGATTTCTTCCTGGTAAAATAAAGTAACAATAATAACTTAACACCATTCACCATTCTGCACACATTCAAAGATGGGATGATTGTGAATGTCTGTGTATGGTCCTTGAACGATCCACTGGGTTCTTTCCTGTGGTGATGGCTCTTTGATTGTCTTCTCAGGATCACCATAGGCGTTGTATCCACATAAAGAACTCTCAGTAATCTTTTCATCTAGGTACCCTCATGAGCTGCTTGACTGAGATCAACATACTCAGCTTCTGCTGTTGAAAGTGCAACTGTTGTTTGTTTCTTGCATAGCCAGATCGGTAGAAATATGTTGCCGGTTGATGAATGGCAGTCATCATGACCACCAGTCCAGTCAGCATCAGAGAAACCAACCGAGGTTTCAGACCCTGAACATTCATACTTTCATACCCTTCAAGTATTGGATAATTCTCCTCACAGCAATCAAATGTACATAATTTGGATTTGCATTGAACTTTGGTTCAATGGAACATGACACTCACTGCTTGTGCTATGTCTGGTCTTGTTGTCATTAATTCAAAGAGCAAACTTTCTTCCATGGTATAGTAGAAAGTAGAACTGGTACTGGAACAGTAATAGCCTATAGTAAAACTTATAAGTGGATGTAGAAACATTTCCATTTACCAGTGTACCTTACCATGGCAGGTATTTAGATTCACAGGCTCACTGGCACAGGATAGAACTTGCATTATCCAACCTATACTTCCAAAGATTGGTTTCAATATACAGTACTGTGTTTGATGAAGAAAGTTATAATTGTTTTATTTTGTCTTGAACAATATAAATTTCCAGGATGTAGGACAGCTCACCCATGTCCTTCATCTTGTAGCGCTTCTAGAGAGCCAGTTTCTTCTTTTCATGGTCTCAGTTGATTCCGTAATCAGCATCAGATTGTCCACATAATCTCCAGCTCCTGTGAGAGCCTCACAAATGCACTGGAATCTGAGCTGTAATTAGGAAGGTTTCACTAGACTGCAGAACCATTTAAAAACTTCCAGCAGCTTTCTTTCTAAAGATTGCAGTCTCATGCGTCTCTCGGCATAAACAAACTGGAATGGCTTTATCCATTAATCCAGTTTTTATGACATTTTGAGGTCCTGGCTTTGCTTATCCTAACCAGCACAACTGAATATTAGAGCCTGACTTTTATCAAACCATAATTGTATTGTAATTATCAACCCAAAGTATATACAATTTATTTTTCCTCCCAAATTCTTGTGGGATCAGTTGTTTTGGCTCTATGAAGCGACTGGATCAAACAAGTGCAATGGGTACCCTGCTTTGAGCCCAACATATTCAGCTAAACAACACAATACACACAAATAACAATTCAAGCTTTTCATTTATATCTTTATTGAGAAAAATGAACTGATTTTAATTCATTACTCTTACAGTAAGACCATTTCTCATGAGGTTGCTATTCTTGGAGACTAGTTGGCACAAGAAATGATAAGAAATTTTTGTTGTAGTGTTTGTGACCAAGTGATGAGCAAGTCAGTCAGACAATTTGCACTGCCAGCTTTTAAAAATTAAGATATTATTTTGCATGCATTGTTTGCAAAACTGTATTATTAGCTGTACATATTGTTTGGTTGCCTACCTCCACCAACATCATATCCACCATGGCCCGCTTTGTAATCCATCATGGCAGCTGCCCTCACATTTACTAAAGTACACGTTTGAAATGAAAAGAGCAGATTTGTACAAGTTTTAAAATTATAATTATTTTTTATTGGTGTGGTTTATGAACCTGGGCGTTCAGTTTGTAGTCTTAGGTTTTTTTTTTTATCATTGGAGGTTTAAGACAGCAAAATACTGCTTTAGTGCTAAAATCAAATTAATAATAGTTTGAGATATGTATGAGACATCAAAAAATATACCACCAGGAAAATACTATACCAGAAAATGTCCTAAAGCTTTAACGAAACTAAAGTACACACATGCGCAAGTACGCGTGCTTGCACACACTTAGGTGTCAATGGAGGATTGAGAGGAGCATGTCCTCTTTACACCACCGTATGTCAAGACATGCTGCCAAATGCTGGAAGAATCCTCTTTCTTAGTTTAATCCATTGTCTTCTCTTGTTTGTCAAACAAGCGTTAAGACTCTAACATGTAGGTCAAGACAAAAAGCATGCCATTCACTCACCATAATTAAAAAAACAGCATATTTTTGCAAGGCAGTTAGGAATAGCCTGAAATTCTTTATAATTAGGTGTATAAAGTTCATGTGCAGATTATAATGTATACCTTAGTTATTTCAAGAATCGCTCTTACTGACAGTGGTATATTCTTTAAGCAGTGACTCAGACTTTACAAATACATTCACCTTTGCTGTGATTCCCAACTAATTTGGATCTGTAAGTATTTGTGCCAATCCTGTTAATAATGTTTCCACTTTGGGCTGCATCTGTAAGAGGAGACAAATTAGACCCAATTAGAAAGAAGAACATGTAACCATACACAGGTGGACACACGTTTCTGGGTGGTACTCATCAGCTTGTACGTGTTAATTCAGAGACTAAGTCACGACTGCATTTGAATGATTGTAATATTTGAATTTACACTCTGGTTTTTAATTAATTTTTTGTTGACTTATTTGCTGTGTCCATCTATTTAATTCAATGAAATCGTTCATGAAATAAATACTCTGAAGGTGTTACTGATATGTTCTCTTCTGAAGACTGACAAGTGCTGAGCTCCTTTTAGAATAGGAGATTACAGCTTTAAATCCCAGCTCTGCCTGTGTGTGCATCTACTTAAGAGAGCTTTGCCTCACTGTGAAATCCCAGAGTTATTAGAAGTAACACATACTGCTGTTCCATCCCAGTGTTTTACTCTCTGATTTCACTTTAGTAGCAAGTTAAACACCCTCATGAACAGGCATTACTCTTCTTTTCTCATTGCATCTTCAGGTGGGATAAAAGGGCACTGCTCCTCCCAGTGGACATTTTAATGCAATAAAGAATGATTACCATATTTTCCGCCATACACGTCTCTCCGCCTTATAAGTCGCATCAGTCCATATTTGTCTAATAAAGTGGAAAATTCCATAAACATGTCGCTTCGCCGTACAAGTCACAACTATTATGCATCACTGCTGACGCGTCGCGTTTGTTACGCGTCACCGCTTAGAACCCGGAAATGCGGACCGGTGTTGTGTCAAAAATCGATGGTCTGCCAAATGGTGGCCATGGGAGCGTGCACAGCAGGACTTTAACAAGAATTTAACAAGGTTAACACTTAAAAACAATTATTTGTTTGCTTGAAATTATTGTAAATGTTTGTCTCAGTCTAACGTTTGCTTAATAAATGCACTTTAATGGACAAATCAGGTGAATTTCAAAAATAGTTTAGCTGCCTCGGTGCCCCGGGACCGGGCAGGGGGAGGGAAAAAAGGAGGAGGAACGCTGCTCGTTTCTTCAAAATTTAACAAGAAAAGCACCTAAACAATTATTTGTTTGCTTGAAATGATAGCAAAGGTGTGTCTCAGTCTAATGTTTGCTTAATAAATTCACTTCAATGGTCAAATCAGCAAAATTTTGCCGGGGTGGGGCAGCTGGTTTAACGGTCTGTCCAAGCAGCAAGCAGAATGAAGGTGTGGATACTACGGCAGGCCGACTGTATCATTAATATCTGGTGAAGATTCTCAATTATACAGGACATGGTAAATTCAAAAAAGTAAAAAAACAAAAAAGTATAAAGTATAATAAATAAAGTCCAGTTGTTTTTGTCTTGAACTTTTTTGAATTTGTCATTATAGCCACGTTTACTTATTACATGATATAACGGTATGCCTTACTGCTACTACTACTCTGCTGCCATCTAGTGGCTGACAGTGATACTGCTCTTTTTTCAGTCAGAATGAATGAAATCGGTCATATCTCAGCCAAAAATTGGTTTATAAATATGAGAAAAAAAATCCATAATTATGGAACTTCTGTCTATAAGTTGCAGGGCATGTAACTTATGCAAAAAAGCTGTGACTTATAGGGCAGAAAATACGGTAATATGGTTTAGCTTAAATTTCTATTGATTGTTTGGCAGTTGTTTTTTAAGCACTCTAATTTTTTGTCCTTTTTTTTGCCACAAAGGGAAACATTCAAAAGTTTAGTGATACCTTTAGTTGGAAATCCAGGAATCTCACTGAACCAAAGTTTAAACCTGAATTTAACAATCACTGACATTTAAACCTCATCCAAGTGGCGTCATTTAAAACCAGGAAGCAAAACTCAAACCATTCCATTCTCTAGACTCTGGAGTCATCAAAAAACTTGTAGAAAATGTTAAAGTTAGTGGAAGGCCAACACCCCAAAACAACCTTCATGGCCTTTGAGAATCCATCCATCCTTCCATCCATTATTTTTAGTTGCTTTTTTCCTTTTCGAATTACAGGGGGTCACTAGTGCCAATATCCAGCAGTCACTGTGCGAGAGGTGGGGGACACCCTGTACAGGTCTGCAGGTCTGCAGTCCATCACAGGAACACGGAGACAAACGAGACAAACAACCATTCTCTCTCTCTCTCTCTCTCTCTCTCTCTCTCTCTCTCTCTCTCTCTCACCTAGAGATAATTTAGAGTTACCAATCAGCCTAACATGCATGTTTTTGGTCTGTGGGAGGAAACCAGAGCACCCAGAGAAAACTCACGCACGCACAAAGAGAACATGCAAGCTCCACCCAGATTGCCCCCCACCCCCCACCCCACCCGGCCCAGATTCAATCCGGCGACCTTCTTGCTGAGAGGTGGCAGCTCTACGAACTGCGCCACTGTGCCACCCCACTTAAGAATCAAATGTTAGTTTATTAAAAATGGGTGGACGCTGTGGATGTAAGACCCGTTTAATTCTCACAAGTGGTATTAAAAACTGATAGAGATGTAAAGGTCATGGATGTTTTTCACTTACTAATGTCAAATATTATATAAATCATGTGTGTGCGTCAGAATTGTATTGTCTTCATGAAGTGGAGCCTGCAGGAGCAGGCTCACCTGATAAACTTCATGGCCCCTAAGCTGGAAAGCAGTTGTCTTGACATCACCTCTGTCCATTATAAAAATACACTTCCTTACACTGCCTATGGGCAGACTTTAGTGATCCGGACAGGATGCAGCATCCTGTATGCCGGTTTCAAACGCTGTTCCATCTTGCTAGATTAAAACACCTGGGTGATAAAAATCTTCTCCTTTCCTGTGTGGCTTATTTACTTAATGAGCTGATCAGAGTCAGTCAGAGTCAGAGTTTCTTTATTGTCATTCGCACCTCATGTGGTACATGTGGTGGAGCGAAATTATGTACACAGGGTCCCAGTTACATCCAACAATAAAATGTATAAGAAAAACAGTAATAACATCTAAGATATGAACTAAGAAAAACATCAACTAAATATACACTAAGCACTCATAACATAAAACATTGAACATCAGCACAAACGTGAACATGAGTCTGTGAGCAGATGTGCACGCATGAACACATCAACATTGAAACAGATCAGCAGCAACATGAAACAGATCAGCAGCAACATGATATGGTCTTTCACAGTGACTATTCTAGTTAGAGATTCACGAGTCCAACAGCCTCAGGGTAGAAGCTGTTCCTCAGTCTAGTGGTTCCACACTCAATGCTCCTCAACCTCCTTCCTGAGGGGAGCGGGGCAAAAAGTGTGTGTGCTGGGTGGGTGGGGTCCTTCATGATGCAGGTGGCCCTCTTCCTGCATCTGGAGGTGTAGATGTCTGTGATGGTGGGGAGACTGATTCCAACAGAATTTCTGTGCAGCCTTCACCACTCTCTGCAAAGCTTTTCTTTCTGCAGCTGTGCAGCCTCCATGCCACACGTTGATGCTGGAGCACAGGATGCTCTCCACTGCACACCTGTAGAAGGAGGTGAGGACTGAGCTTCCCAGACCAGCTCGCCTCAGCCGTCTGAGGAAGTAGAGTCTCTGATGAGCTTTCTTGATCAGGCTGGTGGTGTTGTTGCTCCAGCTGAGGTTGTCATTCATGTGTACACCCAAGTACTTGTAGCTGGAGACCAGGATTATTAAATTATCTGACATTAATTGTCACAAGTGTTATTAAAAACCACTATAAGGTTTCTTTCGGCTGCTCCCTTCTTCAGGAGTTGCCACAGCGAGCAAACTCGCACGAAAAATTTTGCAATTACTGTATTTTACGCAGGATGCCCTTTCTGACACAACCTGGGCTTGAACCCACAGCTTCAGGATTGCAAGAACATGACATGGATACCTATTTGACCACCACTATAATTGGAGCAGATTATTAAATTGTGTTATTTATGCCTCTTTTACACAGTTTTAACAAGTTTTATTTTTAGAGCAAACATGCTTTGATTGTTACTCATCTTCATCAGAACTGTCTTTATCACTGAAGTTGTTAATTTCCTCAAATGCTTAGCTGCCTTGTGGCGCACCTCAGGGGTCTTTTCTAAGTTACCTTTTTTCCATTAAAAAGTTGCTTCTTTTCTTTAGGTTTGTTTAAGTTCACTACCTTTTTCACCTTCAATCGGACAAAATCAAAGATCCCAGAAGTCTTGAAAATCTTAAAGCTTCAATCTACAAACATCGTGAATAACATAAAATGAACGGGTCGTTTCTTTGAATCATCTGTTTTAAATGTTGATGTATAAAAACTTGTGCACATATTTGTTTGCTCCAGCTCTACTTATTGTACAGTAATGCATTATATTCAGATTTCAAACATGACCTTGTCAGCATTCTCCATTTATATTAAATTTCATCAGATAAACTCATTACCATCACATTCCCACTGCGTTTGGCTCTTTGATAGATTTTAAAACATTTTCACCTAGAATAAATCTGCCATCGGTCTATTTGTTTTTGTGATTTTTAGCCCTTTAATGAGTCGGACTGCAGAGTTTTAAAAGCACCAAAGAGAGCCCAGTTAAATCTGAATACCTTGTTCAAAGCCAATTGTTGAAAGAAATGATCACATATTTCTTTATATTTTGTCTTAATGTAAAGTAGAAAAACAAACTAAAAACATGTTAAAGTTGAGCAACAAAACAGAATAAACCGTAACTCCTGATCATTCTTAGCAGCCTTGGTGTTACTATTTGACCACCAAGACAGAAACCAACAAGACTAGAGGTAGACATTAGAATGCCCTCTGACTTGTCATCTTTTGATTCCAAAACATTCAGGGCCATCGGAGATTTAATGTCAAAAATACAAGCTGTAGGAATAAAAAGGTTACTACAATGAAGTGTCATCGGCATAAAAATAGTAATGCACACAATGGTTCTGAATAAGCCAGCCAAGAGGAAGAATGTAAACAAAGAATAGGAAACCAAACACCAACCCTTGAGGTGTACCACAATATATTTTAATCCTTGAGGATATTTGGCTGTAAAGAGTGATAATAAAGACGCTGTTTCAACAGCGTAAACACAATATATTCAGAGCTAAACACTTGATTGTGACCTGTGACTCTAAATCACATGGATTTGATTTTATTTTATAAATTTTGTGGGTTTTAGTATGTAGGGTTTTTATCTTTTTTTGAACAGGTGCTGCTTTGTAAAACGCAAAGAATATGATAATGACATACGTATCTTAAAAAAAAAAACAATTTTTTTTTGTCTTTTAAACATAACTACGTGTGGTATTTGAATGCATTTGTATTTTATACGTGAAGGACTTTGTAGATTAGATCTGTGAAAGATGTTATATAAATACATTTTACTTTATTAAATGCAGTAAAGCTGAAGTACATACAGAACCAATCATTCATTCCTTCACAAACTCTCCCTGTGCATCAGGATTCTTTGCCTCTTTATTAATTCACTCACCATAAAGTTGTCTCTGTTTCTCTGTGGTCTTGTAGGTACTCGTTGTTTACTCGTTGTTTATCCAAACTCGGACAAAGTAAGGTAACTTAATTGGCATATCTGAGTGTTTAGAACCTCTATTATAGTATATTTCATCAGCAGCATTTATCAGTAGGCCTTAAGAGCCTTTAACAAGCTGTTGAAGGGACTCCATACCATAAAAGGCATTTAACCAGACTGGAAGCTGATAAAAATAGACAACAGGACAGTAAATGCACATGAACTACATTTCATGTTGTACCAGGTTAATTTTGAATTTATTGTTTGGACAATATTTTCACTTGAAGGGAATTTTAATGTTTATGGTAGTTATATGTTAAATGTTAAAGAATGATCATGGATAAGCCACAAAAAATAATTTTAGGGAGCTGAATAGTGTATTAAAAACCTATCTATGGCAAATAAGGCTGTGGTACCTTGGCTTTAAACTTTTATCATATAACTTGTTTAAAAATAAACGGATTGTAGTATTGTTACAGCATAGCTGTAGTTTTAAATGAAACATTTTTGGCTAAGGTTGGAAACAGAGTTCACAGAACTGGTTGAGAGGCGGAAATGCTCAAACAAATGCAGATTTATCACAGAATACAAAGTATATGAACAGACTAATATCTTCACCATTGCTCCTCCTCAACGGGCACTTATTATTTATCATAGGGTGCAAATGGTGTAGAGGCAGGGCAGCCGGCTTGGGACCCGAGAGTCCCAGGTTCGATCCCCAGTCACTGCACATCACATGGCGTCTCTGGGCAGCACGTCTAATCCCCAAAATGTCCCCCGGGCGCTTTCAATAGCTGCCCACTGCACCACCTGGTGGTGGATGGGTTAAATGCAGAGACTAATTTCGCCATTGTATGGAAACATACAGTGCTGACATTGTGATGACATTATTATTATAAGTCAAGCATCGGTAAGACAATTTGTAAAAGTGGGCTGACTTGTTTCCTTTTTTTAAAATTTGCTTTAAGGTGAAGAACCCAATAACACCATCACATTTCCATTTATAACGGTAAGTGTGTTTTGCTGTGGAAAACAGAGATAGCCAGTGTTAGCGATATCAGAACTGCCTGCAGAAAACGTGCTTTTGGTTTACGCAGTTCAGTATCGTTATACCAAAGGGTCAGACTCAACACCTAAACATGTGAGTCCTATAAAAGTTAAGTAAGAGCTTTAAATAGGCTGCACAGTATATTTATTTTATTGCAGACATTTACAGAGATACGGAAACCCTGTGGTTCACTGATGCTGCTGCAGATGAGAGGGTACTGAGGAGCTTCCAGTACCATTTACAGTTTATACTCTTTACTGTAAACGGAGACCTGAAAGATATAACAACACTCACTTTTTATTTCACATGATTCAATTTACTTTCCGCATTATTGGGTTGAGGAAGTGTTAGAGACTGGTGAATAGTCAAGTTGTGGTAAATATTAGGTGGAAGGATGAAAAGTCTTCCTCACCAAAAAGGTTCTACCTATCTGAGCTCCTTTGCCTCTTTTGGTAATTCATACTGCCGGATGAGTTAAATAACGCTCACTTGTGATTGTTCCATGCTTTCATTCTTTTTCTATCCATTCAGGCCTTTCTCCAGCCATGACTGGGTGAATGGAGTGCACCTTGGACATATCTCCAGTTGACAGTGACAAACAACCTTAGGGACAATTTACAGCTAACGAAGAATCTAACACATTTTTGGTCAGTAGGATAAAACTAGAGAAACCACAGGGCAAACATGCTAACTCCACACAGAAAGGCCCAGAGCTGAGAGCTGATCCTGCAACCTCCTGCTGTGAGGCAACAACTCTGACCATAAAAGGAAAAGGAAAATAACTAGAGTCTTAAACTATTAGGGTTTTCTTCTCAGTTTGGATGTGGGACACAGACTCTTTTTTTTTTTTCATTTAGCCTTTATTTATCCAGGTAGTCTCATTGAGCCACGAAAACTCATTTTCAAGAGAGACCTGTTTAGGAAGCAGATGGTGGGGGTTAAGGGCCTTGCTCAGGGGCCCAGAGTGGGGTGAATGAGGGTGGAGGCAGGTGTGGGTGTTTCACCTACCCCACCCACATTTTGATGTTGACGGTACCGGGAGGTGAACCTGCGACTTTTCAATCACAAGCCCATCTTCTAACCTCTGCGCCACCACTCCCCTAAGAGTGCCCTCTGTTTTACCTTTAAGATTAGGCTACATACAATCCTTCAATATCAAGATTTTAGGGGTCTTACGCACAAGGATTCAAGGAATTTTTATTATCATACCAGCTCACATTTTCATGTTTATGGTACAAAATCTGAACTCGGGCCCCAGATCAAGAAGCCTAACAATTAACAAATAAATAAAGTATATACATACATACATACATACATACATACATACATACATACATACATACATACATACATACATACATACAT
>NC_056519.1:22045497-22063235 GCF_014905685.2 Nematolebias whitei | reverse complement strand
GTGGAGCAGTTCCTTCTGTAGGCATACTGATGTGGGTCCACAGTGACATCGATGGAGTCCTTGATATGGGTCATGACCAGCCTCTCGAACACTTCATGACTACCAAGGTTAAAGCTATAGGTCAGTAGTCATTCAGGCCTGTCACTGTGGAGTACTTGGGTACAGAGACAATAGTGGTGGACTACTACTGAAAGAAACGGCACAAAAACATCTGAAGAAGACACTTCTTCTTCTTCTGGAAATAAAAAACCAAAACAGTGGCATCAAATTTTAGCGGTTTTAGGAGTTCTATTTTGTCATTTGTCAACAATGGACTCAGCATGAGTGGAAGATGAGGCAGAAGGCCATGGAGAATGTTGTTTTTCACACAAGGCAGCTGACGGCTCCATATGAGATAAGAAAAATGTGTGTTTGTTTGCCTTGTGCTGTACTCCACTTCCTGCTTGCGGAGCGGTGCCCGGTCTGCTTGCATTCACACTGTACTCGAACCGCGCTAGTTTTCTTCTACCGGACTGAGACCTAGGTTTTTAGGCAGGCCAGAGTTCGCCTTTTTGTTCTGTGACAGAGTTCGATGGTGAGTTCACACCTCCCCAAACGAACCGGACTTCCTAGGCAAATGGGTTAGCGTTTGGGACAACAGGGCTGGTCTGAATGCACCCTTAAGGCAAGTGGGTACAAATGCCCAACTACCTTTCCTCTTGTCTTTTTTCTATTTATATATTTGAACACCTTTTACCCCTCATAACCTTTTAGTTTTTCCACCCAGTTTATGCTTTTTTGTAACTTGTTACTCTCTCTTTCTTCTCTTCCTACTCTCTTACTACCAACCACGGAGGCGCATGGGCATGTACAGTACATTAAGCCTGGTTCCCTTAAAGCTGACTTTATTTCTAGGTATACATATTCATCTCTTACCAGATGAACTAGTTCCTTTATTGGTCTCTGTGGCATATTAAATTAGTGAAGAAAAATCTTTATATAGAAAACTCATTTTTAAAAAGTTTGTTTTTTCAAGCAACACTTTTTTCATTCATTCAACCTTTACTTATACAGGTTAATCCCATTGAGCCTCAGGGACTCATTTACAAGAGAGACCTGAAACTTGGTTTTGTTCAGGCTAATGGATAAGTTACTGTAGGTCAAATTGGTTAGAAAAAAAGTTTGTTTATAGATAACGGTATTGGAACACACAAGACACCTAATTCCTAATTACTCTCCGTGAGCTTACATAGCTGCTCACTGCTCCACCTGGGTGTATCCCAGGTGCAATGGGTTGAATGCAGAGAACCAATTTTGCCATTGTATAGGAACATACAATGATGACAATACATAACACTTATACATCTGTTACTGTTGAACAAGTTTGACCAATTATAGGTCAGTGTCCTATAAGCATTGAAGCAGGATAATAAGCCCCACCCAAGTGCAGAAAAAAATTAAGATTTGAAGAACATCAAGTTCTCCGGGTCACCAAACCAAATAAGCATCTCTGGGTTATGTCATAGAAATCAAATGTGAGTGAATGTAGCTTAGGGCAATGCATAGAGCTATGGTCTTCAGTAACGGTGTTGTTGCTCTGTTCTCTGACGATAAAGAAGAACCCTTGCTTTCTTGCTTAGCTCTTCGTTTCCTGGTTCCTCGTCTACATTTGATCCCTAACTATGGAGATATGAAAATAACTGAAATAATGAGATTCCAGATGCAAGCAGCAAAAATGAACTTTCACCGTCATGTGGCTGGGCTTTGTCTTAAAAACAGAAGACCTCTGTACTCTGGGAGGAGTGCTGAAAAAAAAATGCTGCTCCTCCTTCTTTAAGGAGTCGGCTGAAGTTTTAGATATCTGATAGGATGCTTCTTGGTTACCTTCATTTTGGAGGGTTCCCACTGGGTGGAGACCCCAGAGCAGATCTAGAACTTGCTGGAAGGGCTACTAAGAATGCCTTGAGATCTCTTAGTATGATTTGTAGAGGGATGTCTTGATTTGCTTCCCAGATTTGTTACCTATACAATTAATGGATGGATGGATGGATTGATGGGTAGATATGACATACAAGGTTAGATTGGACTTACCTCACAACTTGTGGCACTAAAACAAATTATAAATGACACTTTGATGCCAAATACCTCAGCAGATGCTTGGGGGTCTAGAGTCCAAGCCTCAATGTGTCAGAGCTACTTTGGTGGAGAAAAGGGAATCTGCTGAACAAGGCTTTACCACTACAACTAGGTATACATTTGTGAGTGGAATGATGTTGTGTTTATTAATCTGGCTCTGTCACAAAATAAACCATTTCCAACTAAACGCTGGGTTCCTATTAACTTTTGGGAAAAAGTTAGGCAGTAAATGCAGTAGCTACCTTTGTCCTTGCCAAGTTGAAGAAAAGCTGAGTTGGAAAAACCTTCCAAATGTTGATGCTCTTGACTGTGCTAGTCATGTTAGCATGCATGGATTTGAAATGACAGATGCTACGTTTATTAAATCTGTCTTGCTAATGCTGAGTAGATCAATGAAAAATAAGTATATGTAGTAACAACATTGTGTGTAAACCTTTTAAAATAAATAGGTATGCATGTCGGCAGCATGGTGGCACAGTTGGTAGAGCTGCTGCCTCCCAGCGAGAAGGCTGCTGGATTGAATCCCAGCCGGGTGGCCATTCTGGTTGTAGTTTGCATTCATTCAACCTGTATTTATACAGGTTCCTTTATTTATACAGGCATGTTCTCTCCGTGCATGCATGGGTTTTTTTTCTCCAGATACTCCGATTTCCTCCAGTAGCCTAAAAACATGCATGATAGGCTGACTGGTAACTCTAAATTGTCTCTGGGTGTGAGTGAGAGAGAGAATGGTTGTTTGTCTCATTTGTCTCTATATGTCCCTGTGATGAACTGAAGACCTGTCCAGGGTGTCCCCCACCTCTGGCACAGTGATAGCTGAATATGGGCACCAGTGACCCCCGTGACCCAAAAAGAAAGAAGCGGGTAAAGATAATGGATGGATGTCTAAACTTTTACCCTGCACAGTGTGCATCAGAGCAGGATCTTTTAAACCAAACCTTCACTCTAAACCAAGTGACCTTGAGTTTGCTTCATTTCAACAAGACCAAATGTTTATTTCCAAAACTCTTTATTCTTAAAAAACCAGGCTGTTTTCAAACAACACAGTGTTATCAGTTCTCTTACGTGTAAATTATTGCTTTGCCCCACATAAATCAAAAAATACACAATATACTTTAACTTGTCAGTGTTAGAAATTCACTGATTTATATCGTAGTCAATCCGTTATATGTCATAGTGCTTCATTCTTATTTTCAGGTGTTACTGCTCTGTCTGAGCTTATTTCTTTGTGTCATTTTTATTGCAGGTCCGTCATATAAATCTTTGTAACAAATAGATTATTATGGTAGTTTTTATGGCTTCTGAAAGTGTTTTGAGAACATGAAAACATATTTTATTTTTATTGTCAGTGCTTCAGTGGAACGTCACAAAAGAAAGGTATAAAAAATATTGATCAAGATAGTTTTTGTCATATTTTTAGTTTAGTTTTATCTAACGTGTAAGTTCAAATTCAGGTAATAATATTTGTGTTTTCCCTAATTTTACATTCTGTAACTAATAAAAAGTGCTAGTATGAAAACTCTCTTAGAGCTCTAACAATAGTTTGGATATTTCAACTGGATTGGTGGTGCAAACAGTGAAAGTCATTTTGAGTTGTTCTCAATATTTTTCACATTTCTGCTAATAGTTCTCTCGTTATTTGTTTTTTGGCATTTAGTTAGAACAGCTTTGGGAGTGAAAGGCTGTGAGGTAGCTGGACACTGAGCTCCAAATACAAAAGCATCACGTTCTTACACAGAAATATATATTTTTTGGTAATGTTCACCGTTGACCCCACTTCATATATATTGATGCTACATAAGATGCATTTTGGTTTGATTTATTTTTGCCGTATTGTAACCATAATGAGAAATATTTGATCAGGAAGAAGAATAAATGGTTTTTATTTAGCCCCTCTGATCCATTACAAGTGCTGATCTCTCATTGAACTGTTGACCTTAAGATCCCGTGAATGCTAAAAAAACTGTTCTGATCCAGCATTTATGTCATTTATGGTAAAGATGTTGCATATTCTTGTGATTTTAATGAAAATAACATGAATACTATATATATATATGTATGTATTTTATTCAATATACTCTATAGGGCATCTATTAGTTCATTTAAGAAATGCTAGTGACGAAAACCTCTGCTTTAGTTTGTTTGTGTAATTAGGCATGGGCTGGTAGCATATTCTGATTATTTGGTAATCTTCAATGATTTCACTGAAGCACCGCACTTAAAATAATATGTTAAAACATACCAAATATATCTAACGAGGTTAGGTCAGGTCGTCTGCACGGGTTCTTCGATGAAACGTTTCGTCTTTTGTCCAAAGGACTTCTTCAGACTGAAAGTGTTTTGATAAAAGACGAAACCTTTCAACAAAGAAGAATCTGTCCAGACGACCTGACCTAACCTTGTTAGATTTATCTACCTGGATTTTTAAGCATGCATCAGGATACCAATAACAAACAAAAAGGACTTTTAGCACTTATGTTAAGACTTTACAAATTGCTACATTATTATTAATGCTCTTTAAAGTTATAGCTATATATGTAATTGTATAGCTAATACAGATTTGTAGCAACATTTTATTATTTATGGCTTTTAAAAAATTATTTTTTTTAAGAATTTTGACGCATAGGTGTTTTACTAATAAGGTTATTAATAGGGATGCACGATATTATTGAAGTGGTATCGGTATCGGCCGATATTAGCGTTAAAGTTCCATATCGGACATCGGCCTTTCCATCAGAGTAACTCACTGATATAAAAGGCACTGTTTTTGTATGGCAACCCAGTGACAAGAATTCCTTCAGTGGCAGCACAACGTGATGATGTCACGCGCGCCTACCTGATCTGATCCCCGTGGAGAGGAAGAAGTCAAAATGTCGGCGGTGTGGAAGTTTTTTTTTTTTATTTGTTGATGAGGATGTCGGATTCCGATATTTCTGACGTAATCTTATCTGAGTTACAAGCTGTCATTTCTGACGTCATTGAGAAGCTAATAGCCGATAGCACTTGGGTGAGTTTTACCAGTTATTTGGGCGTCGCCTTAGCCCCGTTAGCATGATTAGTGTTACAGCACAATGGATAGACAAAAACTTTGAACTTAAAAAGTCTGTCCTTCATGCACAGGAGTGCAGAGGATCCCACACTGCAGCTAGGAACCTGGAACAAGCCTCCACAAGGGAAACAGCATCGCAGGTGACCAATGCTAATAAATAACATTTAACACTTCATTTAATATAAGTTAAAGTGCTATGCATATCATATGGCTGTTACTGAATATGTCACCAGTTCTTACAGCTGTTGCACAATTTTTGTAGCAAATAAGCCTAAATAAGAGGAATATGTTCTGACAAAGGAAAGTATATAAAATATCTATATTGGTATCGGTTACCAGCCAAATAAGTTTTAACATACCGGCATATTGGATACTGGCCGAAAATCCAATATCGTGCATCCCTAGTTATTAACCTTCACAATGAATAGAGCTTGTGATAGTAACTCCTTTTAAATGATTATTTAAAACCCTGAGTTACTTTAAAATACTTCTTAGTGTCAAAAGACCAGTAACCAACCAATTCAAAACCAAAATCTTTTTCAATATTTTTTTTTTTTTTTTAAACAACAAATATTAAATTTAAAAAATGTAAAATTCTTCAGTTTTTGCCATTTTAGAGGGAATGAACAGCCTGCAGCAACAAATGAGACACGAGAAAAGCTTCTCTCTAAAATCCAATTCTGTCTTTGGCATCTCACTAAAAGCAACATAAACTATGTTGGAAAATCTTTGTGGTTTTGAAATCATGACTTTTTAAATGGTGGTATACTCTGAAACCAGAGTCCAGCCCATGCCTGGTGGATGGCACGGAGCACCATCTAACACTGAGTACCCACCTGGTGTTTATTGGGTTTTATCTGGGAGTCAAAGCATAGCATTAAAACAATGTAATAGTCATCAAACCGTATAATAACCCTTGTGTCTTACTGAAATGGTTATTTTTATTCTGAAAAACAACTCTCTCATGAAGACTGGAATGTTTTTAAAAGAATAAAATGTACATCGATGATTGTTAGTGTACATCTGATAAAAAGTCTGTTTTATCAAACCAAGTCATTCAATGGATAAGAAGTCTTTTTGGGACATAAATTAACTTTTAGACATTCTGTCACTTTTAGCTACTGGATGTCTATGACTATTAAACAATTAGGGGTGGGTGATATGACAAAGTTAGATTGTGAAGAATTAGAAATTAATGGCAATCTGTCAAACCAAAGAGATTGTAGCTTTAGAGGTGGTGTCTTGGAGTCAGCACCCACATGGGGTCATGAAACATCGTGTTACAGAAATCAAATGAACATTAAAATGATTGCCAATAGCCTATTTGCTTTTTTGTGAAAAATAAAATAGAATTAGTGGTTATAAATGCATAATGATTAACATTTTGTTTGACAATGTTTGTATGCTTTAGCAACATGGGGAGAACCTCTTGTTCATAAAACAGCATTTCATGGGTCAAGAACAGGAAACCTTTAGAATCCATATAGCACACATCCAAGTCTTTTGTTAATGCTTTCGCTAAGTTTATTATATATGACACAAGTTGTCAAAACTGCACAAAATGATTCAAATCTGTTCATAACTCTTACTTGGCCTTAATGCTGTTTTATTTGTTTCTTTTAGGGCTTTGTTTTTATGTGGGGAAATAGACTGGGTGCACAGTTCAGCAATTTGCAAACTATTTCAGGAGAAATCTGTGTAAATTAGTGGCAAAATTGAAATTTTACAAATAGAAAAAAAAGCAAATTATATATCTTTACAATATTGCCTGGTTCTAAAATCCAACTCTTGTTAGTTGCTGGAATGGTGACTGTAAAATACAATTAATTTAAAAAAAAGGACAGTTGTGTTTGGTAGATTTAGTCTTTGTTGGAGAAATGATTCATGGTAATAAACCCCATTCCACTGAAAAGCCTACTGTACTTAGTTTCCTTTAAATGGTGTTACATTTGTTACGAATTTGCGTTAATGGGTTGAGCCCCAAAAGAAGCTGGCTAAATCTCTGTCAATGCCAAACAACTTATTTTGGTGTTATTTATTCAGTAGGATGATTTTTCTTGAGAGACAAAACTTATCTGTAATTTAACTTTATTAATTCAACAAACAGGGACCTCAGTAGCAGGTGGAAGTAACATACACAGCCACAAAATATTGTTGCAGCTTTATGCTGCAGCTTGGCCACACACTGCTGTGATGGTGTATCATTCTTCGACCAGGATTTGTTGGAGGCCAAGGTGGTTGTGTTGAACAAATCGCACACCCAGACACATCACAGAGGTGGTCAATGTGGTTAAAGTCAGGACTGCAGAGCAATTCCTCCACTGCAGTCTCTAACCAACTAGGCTCTGTCCAGTTAATTGCTGCCATCTTGGAGGACAAGAGTTATATTTCAGACTTGGGAGAAATGGAATATCTTGGCCTGTCACAATAACAAATATTGCTTGGCAATTGTCTCAGAAACTATTGCGATAAACAATAATATTGTCTGAAATTTGACAATAATTAGTTATTATTGTCAAATTTAACAAGAAATGTTTGTTAATTTGTTTTGTGTGTAGTACCATTTTCCGACCACTAAATGGAAGTATAAGACAGTTTAAACCGAAGGATGGATAGCGAGTGAGCAACGTGTCTCTTTAAGAAAAATGGGAGGGAGGACCCTTGACGTGACATGGGCTGTCTCTCCTTCCTTTATTCGGTTCTCAAAATGGCGGACGCTTTGTGTGGTTTGAGCTCTTTAGCATAGCATTTGTCACACAAAGCTTTTAATAAAAAAAACCAGTAAACAAGTTCTCAGCTTCTTTTTGCAGAGAAAAACAACTTTTTACACGAAGACACGGGTTTTAACTGTGAATTATGGAGCTTCAACAAGACGGAGGTTTGTTCCCGACGTTGGCCTGTTAGCTTAGCTCGTAGCTTAGCTTCTCAGCTTAGCTGCATTTAGTGATCCAAAAACACAATTTTGGACGGTTGAAACAGCTTTTAAAGAGAAAAGAGAAAGGGAGAGGTCAGTGAAAAGCACCGGAGTTGAGCCTTTTGTCCAGTGTCCAGTAGAAAGAGAGAGAGAGACTAAGAAATGATAAAGCCGATAAACGAAAATGAGGTTGATAATTTTCATTTATCATGCAATTAATTGATTTGTTGTTTATTGCGACAGGACTAGGAATATCCACTATTTGGTCACAGGTGCTGACAATCAGGCATGTGGAGTTCTAAAAACAAGAGTCAATAGCAGAATAAGTTGTTTGGTGTTGACAAAGATTTAACAAGTTTTTCATGGCACAATTCACATATTCAACTCTGCTCAACCCAAACCGCAATTTCCTAACAAATGTGGCACAATTTAAAGGGAAATAAGCCAGCTTTTCACTTATATAAGATTTATTGCCATACAACAAAGAAATTATCCATCAAACACAAATATGTGCTATGTTTAATAGAAACGGTCATGTTTGAAACAATATTAAACACCAAATCTGCTAAATTAGCAGATCAAAACAGTTTTTACATAAGAGGTATATAAAAAAGATCAGCATCTGTATTGCTATAACATCTAACTAATCTTTGGCACCAAAATAATTGGAAATTGTTAATTGGTAAGGGAAAAAAAAAATCCAGCTTTAGAAATTATAGGTTTTTATTCAGTGGAAGAAACAAAAATTGCCAGTGATTCCGTGCGACAGTAAAACTTGGTGAACAGTGACCATGAGACGAGGGGTAAGCCAAACATTTTTTCTGCTGGTCAAATTCAGAATTTACAAGACAAAGTTATGTTTTTCTTTGCTTCTCCCCTCAAAAAACGGACTAGCTGAGCATCATCTTTGTATTGTTAATTGGGAAGTATTGGAAATGTACTTTATACGTTTGGTGGTAAGAAATCTGAGTTTTGTCTTTTGGTCCTGAAGCCTCATAACTTCTGATCACCTCATTTGCTCCGTTGGACAAAATAGATCTGCTGTTCGGTCACATTTACTGGTGACACATTTACAGTAACTCCAGTTACCATGTCTTATTACTCACACCAGTCAAGGCACGTATAGTCTCCCTGTGAAGCACCTTTGCAGCCCTTGCTCCGCATTATAGTCAGTTTTTTTATGTTTTATAACTTTTGTCATTTTGTAGATCTTTCAATAAATAACACAAATACATTTGTACATCATACATAGATAGATAAACATGTATCAACTACATGCATTTTATATAATTTAAATAATTTATATATACAGTCCTCCCTCACACGTACACATGTTCCTTGCCTCCCCACCCCCTCTCCAAGAGTTCTTTCCATAACAGCTTGCAGCACGTTGATTTGAAATATTCTTTTAAAGGACCCAAGATTCCTTCAGGAGAAGTATCATTTGTAGCTGAACATTGCTGGTCACCACCATGACACTTAATCCTATAGCAGGGAGTTCTGTGGAAATAAAATCCCAAACAGGAAGTAGAATTCCAGGAAAGGTAGCACCCAGCAAGGCTTTGCTTACGTCCTGTGGCGTTTCCTTGACAATGCACACACACAGGATGTATCTATGCGTATCCACCTCCATCCCACTGAATTGCGAACTTGTGTTAGCGCTCGAACGTAGGTCTGCGTCGTCTTGCACTGCGAGTTCCAGTTCTTGTCATCAATTCCTCTGCAGCCCCCTTTGAAGGGCATGGTGGTCCGACAGCGCGTCTCATAAAAGTACTGTTTGATTTCCTGTGTGGCACTGGTTTTAATTTTGGCCAGAACAGTCACAGACTGCTCCTTGTGGTCCACAGCTTGGGTTTTGTCTATCACCCAGTGGCTCTCGCTGTCACAGACAGAATACTCCCCACGGTAGCTCCTGTGCTCAGCGTAACGTTTCTTTCGTGTCTTGTTTCCTGCTGCGCCTCCGTCTGGTCTGATGCTTACAAAATCATCCGCGAGATACAGTGGCGGAGGTTGCAGTGGTGGCCGGTCGCTCAGCAGCACCCGAGGTGAGTTAAATCTTTTTTGCTTCCTGAGGAGGTCCGAGTTCAGCAGCATCACCTGCTGCTCGACAGCACCGCCACTTCGAACTCCTGTTTCCCACTGCTCCTCATCACCCAGCTCCTTGAAAGGAAAGTTTTCACTCAGGAGAGGAGGAAGTGTTTCCTGCAGCTCAGAGTCCCTGCTTTTTCCCTGCTGGCTATGGTTTCCCCTGGTTCTCCCTCTCGTTAGGTCAGCCTGAAGGAGCTGGATTATGAGAGAGTTTAACGGGTCAGGACTTGGCTGCTGCTGATGCTGTTGCCCGTGTCGACTGCTGCCCATGTTGGTTGCCTGGATACCATAGAGGTAAACAAGGACCATCACATACAGCAGGATGGACATCACTAGATTCACCTGCAAAATCTGCAAACACAAAGGGAGACATGGTTAGATGTGGTTCTTCCAATAGTTTATGCTCTTTAAGAAAATAACAATTTTCTACCAAAATGATGTCAATTCAATTAAATTCAATTCAGTTTATTTATATAGCGCCAAATCACAACAAAGTTGTCTCAGGGCACTTTACAGGAACATTCACATATACAGTATTAAAGCCAATTAGTAAAGTTCTCTATCTAAGGAATCCAGCAGACAAGTTGAATCTTGGCTTCGTTGCAGTCTCCCATCCTGAGCAAGCACAGTGGCAACAGTGGAAAGGAAAAACTCCCTTTTAAAAGGAAGAAACCTCCAGCAGAACCAGGCTCAGGACAAGCTTCTGCTTTGACCGGCTGGTCATTAATGTCAATGAATGAGATGAGATGAAAGAAGATTATGTTTGATGTTTTCTTGAAAACAAATATTAGAGGGACTTCTTGGGTTAAGGGATTTGGAGACAAACTAAGGCTCTGTTCACACTTCAGGTCTTAATGCTCATATGCTTTTTTTTTTTTGGCGTGGTTCAAATTATTATTAAGATGCAACTTTCTTTAGACTCCGGTGTGAAACGTTGACAGTTCTGTGAAGATCCGCAAGTGCAGAAGAAAACGTAATGTCACACGTCACGTTTTCTTCTGCACAAGCAGTGAGCTGTGTTTAACAATGTAAACATGGATGCTACACATGTTAGCATGTTTGATTCTGATTTTGTTTTACAATCAGAACTGATGAAATTATTATCTGACATAGCTGAAGCCATGTGGAGTTCCAAGATTTAAACTGCATGAGTTTGGTATCATTATTAATAATACTTGGATCCATCTGCTCATCCCTACCTCACTGACTTACTGTATGTTAATGTGAGGGATGCACACAGAGTTACACCTCTCCCCTCTATAGGGAAGTCTGATCGCAACCTTGTCCACCTACAACCAAAACACACACACACCTCGTCCAAAGGCAGCCATTCCATCAGAAGGTGGTTCCCTGAAATGGAAAGTACCCTGAGAAGCAGCTACACCATCACAGTCTGGGACTCGCTGATCAACCATAACTGTGAGGGAATAGAGGGGATGACACATTGTCTGACAGATATCTTAACTTCTGTGCAGATGTGGTCTCCCCTGCTAAGACTGTAAGCTGTTACCCTTAAAACGCCCCATGGGAAATGTATGAAGTCAAGGCTGTCTGTCCTCAACAAGAGAGAGTAAGAGAGACAAGGAGGAGATGAAGGCAAACACAGCAGAAGGTGAAACACTCCATGAGGGAAGCAAAGAACAGTTACAAGAGAAAGATGGAGAAGAAACTAAGGAGAACAATATGAGGAAGGTCAAGAAAGGTGTAAAAACCATCACAGGACACAACACAGATGAAAGACTCGGGGAGGGGCAATGGAGAAGGTGAATGAGCTAAACATCTTCAACAGGTTTAACAAACTCATCCCTCCCACCCTCACTGCAGCCACCTCTCCTTCCTCCCTCAACACACCTCACCTCAGACATTGCATCAGCTTCCTCCTCTTCACCCTGCCTAATGCACCCTCCTCATCAATGAGAATCTTTTCAGAGGACAGCTGAGGAAGCTTCATCCCAGGAAAGCAGCAAGCCCAGACAAGTTGTGTCCCCGACTACTGAAGACCTGTGCTGATGAACCGGGAGAACCACTACAACAAATGTTCAACCTTAGCCTGCAGCTAGGGAGATTGAGCACCCTCTTGAAGATGTCCTACATCATTCTAGTTCCTAAGAAGAACCAGCCCAGCAAGCTGAATGGCATCTAACCCGTGGCACTCGCTTCACACCTGATGAAGACATTGGAGTGGCTCTTCCTCAGCCTCCTCAGACCGCAGGAACAACACACTCGGGACAATCTGCAGTTTGCATATTGGGCAGGTGTTGGTGTGGGGGATGCCATCCTTCACTTGCTACAACTTGCTACACCGAGCCCACTCACATCTGGATAAGGGAAGTGGCACAGTGAGGGTTATCTTCCTGGACTTCTCCAGTGTTTTTTTTTATATATATATATATATATATATACTATACAGCCCCTTAAGCTTTAGGACAAACTGAATAGGATGCGAGTGGACCTCTGCCTGGTTGCTTGGATCTGTAGCTACCTCACCGACAGGCCCCAGTACATCAGACTGAAGGACACTGTGTCTGACACTGTGATCAGCAGCACCGGAGCACCCCAGGGCATGGTGCTGGCCCCTCTTCTCTTCACCCAGTAAACCTCTCACTTCTGCTACAACTCTAATCCAGAAGTTTGCAGATGGTGCAGCTATTGTTAGATGCATCAGGGACGACAGAGAGAACTATAGGAGTCTGGTGAGGGACTTTGCTGTTCGGTGCCATAGAAACCATCTGTAGCTCAACGCTTCAAAGACAAAGGAGCTAGTTATTTATATTGGAAAGTCCAAAGCAAGGCCAAGACCAGACCATTAATCAGAATAAATGGGGCTGAGGTGGAGGCTGTAGACCTACAAGCTGGGTTGTAGCTAGATAGCAAACTGGACAGAACAACACACGCCAACCATCTGTACAGGAAGGGTTAGAGAAGGCTGTACTTCCTGAGGCAGGTGTGGCTTTTAAATAGCTGCAGTAAACTCCTGTGGATGAGCTACCAGTCTGTGAATGCCGGTATTATTTTGTACACCTGGGCATGCTGGGGGGTTTAGGGTTAGGGTTAAGGTACCAGTATACTCGTGCGTCCTGTCAGTCGCGCAGAAACTGTGCGCACTGTCTGCAGAGGGTTGAGACTCAAATGTCCACACTGAGCGGCTGAGGTCAGCTCCACAGACAAGGGGCGTTTACCTTCGGGACAAATTGAGGTCGCCGACTGGTCATTTGCTGACACGCCCACTGGATTGATTGACAGGTCGCAAAAAAAATAATAATAATAACGAGCTGGCAGCTCCAGCCTCAGCGGTGTTCTGTGTTTATATATTGTTAATAAAAAGTTCTAAAAAAAAAAAAACAGGGATCACTGGTCCAGCAGCCCACACATCAGACCAGCCCACCGGGAAATCTCCAGACGCTCCCGCAGCCACGCTGCACCTGATTTTAATTTTCTTGTGGCAAATTCCTTCATTTCTCACCATTTTAGTCATTGTGTAAACGGAGGAGGAAGCGATTGCTTGCCTCTTGGAAAAAAAAAACAAAAGAAAAGGCCAGATCATGGATGAAGAATGAGAATTTAATACATTGGTGTCACATACAAAACAGTCCGTTGCCGGGCAGTTTATTGTGCGACACAGAGTACGCATACGTGGTCTTAAAAATTGAGCTTTGCACAGACCTTTCCTGCAGGCGTCTGCTCCGGCTCTAATCCGGTACGCGCGGACCTCTGCGGACTGACATATGCCCGACTATACTGGAGGCTTTAGGGTTTGCTTTTTATTTTCATAATTTATTTATACTTGCTGTCACTTTCTTTCTTTGTTTTCTCTCTCTCTCTCTCTCTCTCACCTGTACGATGCTGCTGTAATTTTACTTTCCCTGAAGGAATCTTTCCAAGGGATCAATAAAGATTTATCTAATTTATTCTAATCTCATCTGACATAGAAGTCAGATGAAATAAGACATGACCATTTGGACTGCAGCCACTTTGAAAAACATTGGATATGTATCTGGTTCAGTACCATACATGAAAAAGACCTGAGTCAGGTTTGTCACGTTCAGACTAGCGAAAAAAAAAAACTGATATAGGCCACATTTATTTATTTATTTATTGCAATATGTTATTAATGTTATCTTTCCAAAATTGCACCAGTTTTTATTAGAACATTTTGATGTCACAGGCACTTCAATAGTGCAAGTACAAATTATCCTTACATATGGATTAATGACATCTCCATACATCATTTAAGAGACCCCACTGAGCCAAGAAAGTACCTTTTCAAGTGCAGGAGACCGGATAAATGTAAAAAGATACAGTATAAGAACTACAAAAGGCCACAGTACCTGCAGTATAAAAACAAGTTAAAGACTAAAGGACCTTTGATTATAGAGGTTGTGGTCCTCCGTGGTCTAAAAGTGCCTTTAGTGTGGAAATAGGCAAATGTAACTTGTACCATAAAAGCACTTAGTCGGTAAGACTAAAGATGGCACTATATAAATGTATTCAGTTTACTTTTCATAGCATTAAAGGTATATAAATAAAGATATATGAATATGATATATTTGTGGTAACTTTGAGCTGTATGTCCTTAAAACATAAATATGAGGCACACAACAAGGGGTATGTCTCTTGGAATAAGCAGGAATTCGTTATGGGAAATCACATGTTGTGACTTGTACAACATACCTTGCTTTTATGAAGGATTCATAATTGGAAAAGAGACTGTTTGACATTTTGCTTGCTGCTCAAAAACAGGTTGTTGACATTGCTGGTCTGACTGTCTTAACCAAATAAAAAAGGTTACTTTTAACTTTACTACTTGTAAATTACTTCTTTTTTTTTTTTTTTTTTTTTACCAAAAAATGTTGTATTGTGTGCCAAGAGCAAAATGACTTTAACATTATAAATACATTAGAAATACAATAGCTGATATATTTTCTCCTGATTAAAGTAAATAGTCAAACTTGATATTAAATGTCAAAATAAACAAAAAATGTGTTTAATAAAAAAACAAGTTTGTTTTCATTAGAAGCAAATAAATCATGCAAATCATTATTATTATTTTTAGTAGTGTGAAATTGAATGGTAATTTTACTCAATGTTATCACACCATCAGTGTCTGCAGCAAATTCTGTTCAATACTTTGTTGAAAATGTCCATCACATTTTTCATATACAAACTCGGCTAGGTTTTGAGGATACAGTGCAAAATTTTGTTGAACGCTTTTTCACTTATAGTTTAAGAAAAAAATGCACATCTGTTAACTGAATATAAAACTACAGCCAGCAGCTTGTTAGCATAGCATGGTATAAAACGTCCCTGCAAGGTTCAGACTTAACTAGGATCTGTCCAAAAGTAACAAAAACCATCTGTCAATCTCTGCTGCTATTTTATTGGAAACATTTCTTCATTAAACACCCAAGAGATTGTCTTTAGTCACTGGAATATTTTCTTTCTGTTTGACCTTCATGCAATGAAGCCAACCAGACATTTTCTAAAGCAAAAGCCAGAATCCACAATAAGTCTTTGAACCAATTCAAATATAAAATATTTCAAAGTGATTTGGGTCCATCAGTTTTAAGGGAAATACGCAGCTACAGGATGTGAGATAGGACAAACTAGTTGTAAGACAGATGTGGAGGATATTGAGCTTTGCTGTGACTACAAAATGCAATTATTGAAATGCTGCTAAACCTCAAGTCCTGACCTGTATGGCTTTAGAGACATGAAAACAAGAATGGTTTATAAATTGTTTAGTGAATAAACAAGGGCACCATGGCACTTTATACGCCTGTCAACAGACTATTATACAGCAATCTATGGCGACGGTAGGTCATTGCAAGCACAGACCTTGTATAAATGTTGACCTTGATTCATGGCCGTAATCTAAGAGCACGGGTGATGAAAATTCAATCCAATTCAATTCAAGACACTTTATTAATCCCAAAGGGAAATCAATTGTTGTAGTTCATCATCCTGGTTTCATTAAGAGTTGTCATACGCTGATGACTGTAGGCAGGAAGGGTCTCCTGCAGCAGTCCACCTCACAGCGGCTCTGAAGAAACTGGCTGCAGATGCCGATCCATCCACTTGGACCCAACGGGCCTCCCGGTCTTCCTGTGCAGCAAGACCACCTGAATGAAGGCAGAACTCCTCCCAGAGTGGTGGCCACTCCTCTCAGCAGCTTGTTGAGCTCCTGATCTTTGCAGACAGCCAGGTGCTGGTGTCAGGGTATGATCCTGGTCTTGATGATCCTCATGTTTCCTGCCAGCTCCAAGATCTTGGCCGACAGTCACTCAAGCACCTCCGCCAGGTAGACAGAGATGCATCCACGGCACCTCCTTTACAGCTCATTTGGGATTTGGGGCTGTAGTTGAGGTAATGAGCTTTGAGATGTTAATCAGGTGCTCCCAGTTGTAAAAAAAAAAACACCTTGTCATGATGACGCTTCATGACAAATGGCTTTCAGTGTAAATCCTTCCAGCTGCACAGCATCCAATACCAGAGGAAGTAATCATCCCAAAAAAAGCAGTCTACAGTCAGAAAAAGAGGAAACAAAGTTTTCAAAAGCAACATCCCAGAATGAAAGTAGCAGCTACTCCAACATGCAGCCACCTTGAGCGGCGCAATTCTAGAACACTAACATGGCAAACGATGTGACATGCCGTGTTTTGGTGACACAGACGCGTATCATTTTGTTAAATTATGTTGTATGAATTCGAATTTATAGTCCGGCCAAGCAAATATCTTGTTTTAACTTTGACCTTGATTTGTGACCTTGACCTTGGAGCTTGGGTGATGAAAAGTGTACAGGACACTCTGCCTTGTTTAGTTATCTTGAGCATTTCTGAAGTTATGAGTAGGACAATAGAAAGTTAACGGACGTACATACATAAGAACGAACAGACGGACAGAGACTCTACATCCCCCTTCGACGGGCAAATCAAAAGTATCAAACATTACCTAAAATCAACCATCATACAAGTGAACACATTAAACCAGATGCCAGATCCTCAGAAGGATTGAAAACAGTGTAACAAGAATACCAGGTATGATTTCAAGTGTATGGAGGGCACAGCATTATAGTATTTGTTCATCTTCTGTATTACAGTTGTCTCTGTAATTAACCCAAGCTCAGTGATGGAGGACTTTAAGGCTTTGGCTGGGCTCTGTGTCTGCTTTAAGGTAAATAAAATTGTGTCCCACCTCAACAAAACACCACCTTATTACTGTAGATACTGATACACCTCAGAGCTTTTCAGGTTGTTCATCTCTTCACCATCAGAAGAATCAAGTCAATGAAGTAGCTAAATATGCTAGTAGATGTAGCTAAATATGCTAGTCGATGTAGCTAAATATGCTAGTAGATGCAGCTACATATGCTAGTAGATGTAGCTAAATATGCTAGTAGATGTAGCTAAATATGCTAGTAGATGTAGCTACATATGCTAGTAGATGTAGCTAAATATGCTAGTAGATGTAGCTAAATATGCTAGTAGATGTAGTTACATATGCTAGTAGATATAGCTAAATATGCTAGTAGATGTAGCTAAATATGCTAGTAGATGTAGCTAAATATGCTAGTCG